>NC_141808.1:7035357-7678571 GCF_057944985.1 Cucurbita pepo subsp. pepo
CATGCCTTTGATGAATACTCTACAAACATTTTCTTAATGAGAAAAAAAGGGGAGAGTGGAGAGAATGATTTCTCAAGGATGAGCAATATTTTAAGTTTGGGGGTGTGATAACTATCTAAAAGTAGAGTCATATCAAGTCTTATTGGAGTTAATATTGCACTCTTATTCACCATTTTCTCATTTATAACCCCATTTATTCTACTTAGTGAGCATGAAATTGTTTATTGCGGTCCAACGTGAAAAAAATATGATTTGGTATAAATCGATCGTAATTGTATATTTAATTGAGTTATGTGGTAAAATTTCAGACATTTATGCTAAACCATGTAGGAGTAGCGAATTTGGAAACAAATGGGGGATGACATGGAAATGATAAATCCACGTCAGTAGTCCAAGTGGGTCATTGACTACCCAATGAGGAACATCCTATGTGTACTACTTATTTCTTTTCCGCCCTAAAGGGGAACCCATGCTCAATATAAAAGGAAAAGGAAGACCAAGAAGAGAAGAGCCACATTTTGGGGAGAAAATCGAATTACACAGCAGCAGCTTCTGCTGCAGTGAACTGCTGTGAAACTAGAGAAGAAGAAAACCCTAATCCAGCAGCTGTAGAAAGCATAAGGAAAAGAAGACCAACAAGGATTGATTAGGGCAAAGAGGTGGACGTGAGAGCTCAAGAGAAGGGAACTTTCATTGACGAACGGCAACAAACTGGGATAACTCTCTATTTCCTTATTCCATCAATTTTACATGATGAAGATGCGGATTTCTTTGTTAATTCAGTTTGTATGGAAAGCTTAACTTAATAGGGGAGGCGATAGAGTTTTATATAGTTTAATTATGTTGATGGTATGATTTTAGTTTATGAAAGAGTTGTTGTTAATGTAAATGTATGTTTAATTAGCTACTTTACATACATAGTTGTTCTCTTATTCTGGAGAAGAGAGAGAGCAATGAAATTCTGTTTAATACTCTAGTTCCATAGCAAGGAGACTTGAAGGGTAATAGAAGGGTTAGGAATAATTCTTCTCCTAGAGTCTTGTTAATAGAAATTACAACGATTATGGAAATAATCACCGTTCATGACCCTCGGAAGTGGGCTTGAGAATCTATTAAAAGGAACTAAAATCTACCACAAAACTCAACAACTTATCTATTTAATCTCTCTTAGCCGAACCTTCCTCACTATAGTTGATTTTCTCATCATTTTCTGTTTTTCGACAGCAGTGGCACTCTGTTTTAATTTTGTTTAAATAGTTAAATCTCCAACACCCATTTGAATGTTACTCAAAAACTCACTTAATTTTCAGCGATAAAATTAACCAAAAAGATAGGTTCCCTGTGGAATCGATAATTTACTTATTACTTGCTACTTGTGATAGTGTATAATTGCACTTATTCTTGTGAATTTTACATCACAAAGCATGTTGGAAAGACTACATTGGTCTATCGAGATAGTTTTCCTGCCTAGAATCGAGTATCCGCTACAACATTAAAAAAAAAAAAAATCGTAGGTGAAATATGTCAGGTCCTCACATATCTCATCATGTTTGTTTGTCTTCTATCTTTTGCTTTATCATTTTCACTTTTCCCACCCATTTTCATCACATTATTGATGAATATGGATTTCCACTTTCATCTAATTATTTGTATGTACATTAACAATTGTACTTTGAATATGTAAATTAAGCTTGGATGACAGAGCTCATGTAAATTGTAAGGGCTAAAGTCATTAAGCGTAGGAATGGTATCAGAGCCAGCCTCTCAATTTTTGTGAGGGAAGAGGAGTTACTCGATCTTTAAGAACGACAGTGTAAACTAGGAGGATGATAAGAGAGATTCAGAAGAATTTGGAGTATGTGATAGCTGAGCGAATAGCCCTTGTGTTCCAGGTGGTAAGACGCGGGAAGCGCAGTAAGTCCATTGGCAAGCTTGGGTGCTTAGTCATATGAAAAATTCTGCAGAAAATCTTATCTACAACCTGACACCTTTATCAGAGACAAACTTGTCAGCCACACAGTGAAGACTCACATGTGAATTATTAGTGTTTGTAAATTATTAGTCTTTTAAATTATTAGTTTGCTTTATGTCTTTTCTTACTTTTAGGAAAGCTATCTTGGAGTGGTCCTGTCCTGTTAGATTTGATCTTATCTCTTAGTTGGTGTTTTTCAAATTTACGTTCAAACCCGAAGTCTATAAAACGACTTTATCATGTAAGGAGAGCATCGATCAGCCGATAGCTCTCTCTTGAATATAAATTGAAGAATTCACAGAAAAAATATTATACTCTATCTCTTATATTATCTATCTTCTTATGAATGAATTTCTGAGAAAGCTCAGAAAATCAAACCATTTAAAATGTTCTAACAATGAAGAAGAAAGTTCAAATGAACATAGGAGGGGAGAAAATATCACAATCTCAAATACTGTCAATCAAGAATATCAGATTGCCAGGATCAAATATCAACTCCAAAATTGGACTATTCCAAAGGTAATCCTAAAACTATCTACCAAATCTCAACCTTCAATTTTACTCAAAGATCATGCTTCAAATTCTCAGAGAAAAACATCCCAATTCATAGCAATAAAAAATCTCTGAATCTTTTTTTAAAATCTCTTATACTCCAACACCGTGAAGAGTTTAATTATCTTCACATCGGTCTTGTCCAAGTCGCTGTAAAACCATTGTTCAGACTTGGGTTAGATATCCCAGTCCTTATCTTCTTACGAGATACGAGACATGAAGATTTCTCAAATTCTTTATTGGGAATGGTTCAATCCAATCTAGAGAATGGACCAGTCTATTTCAATTGTTATCCAAATTTTACTTTGTCGCTCCACGACCCCCACATATTATCAGCCCTCATGCTGAACTTACAATAAAAAAATTTAAACATCAAGGCTGAAACTCATTCTTCAGTCGTCATATTTAGGGTTTATTACAAACTCATGAATACAAAGATTTCTCCAAGAGCATTAAGATCATCGCCAAAAGGATCAACCATGCTCATAGAGGCAAATATTGGAAAGTCCTCGGTGACTGTTCCCAAAACTCTTTCTTGGGATCAAATAACCAGAAATACTCTCTCGAAAATAGAAGATGCTAATCTTCCGAGGAAAAAGAAATCTCAAAACCCATTACAAATCATCGAACATGACGATGGAAGCGTTGAAATAAAATTCAGTCAAGAACCCTCGTCAGAATCAAAAGTAAAAGAATTCTTGAGTTCTAGACCAAGTACGTCGGGAGTTTCAAGATCAATGTATGACCCCTTAAAGGTAAAAGAGGTCAGTTATGATAAAAAAAGGGCATCAATCCACTATGAAGATGGCTCAAGATCTCCAACCCATAAGGATATGGATACTCAATCCGTCTACGAAAGTCAGCTAAATGTCATTACGGCTGACTTCCAGATAGACAGAGAATTATTGAAGGCAGATTTTATGTCAGCTGCCAACTCTTCAAAGAGAAAAGCTTTCTTCCAAACCTACAAAGAAGCTGAGCAAAGTGAATTACGTGCTCAATGGTATTCTCATATGGAAACCATAGAAGAAAACATATCATTCTTCGAATAGTTTGAAGAAAATATTTTTCAAATATGCACTTCGACTCAAAGAAGCTGGAAGACTACTAGAAGAGGCGAAGTATATTCAAAACATCCTCCGTTGGAAGAAGTCGAATTTGACATTTATTATGGAGAAAAGGTCAAAGCTAGTCCTTTCAAAACTATCCCAGAAGGACTAGAAAAGGGTAATCCAACCCTAAACGATATAAGAATATCCAGCATCAAAATAATTATTCAAACAAGATTTTATCCACGATCTCCACCCAGCTTGAGAGTATCGAGGGACAAATCTCAAAAAATTATGGTACTCTGCAAGAACAAGCAGGCAGCTCTGTACCGAAAGTCGATGAGTCAATCCCAATACTCAGACCGGCAAACATCGACGTATTTACAAAGAGGATTTCAAAAGAAGAGGTTGCGATGGCCAAAATAGAAGAAAAGTTGGATAGAATCCTAAATCCTGGGATAACACATCAGGATTCATCTATCAATGTCGTTAACAATGACGACGAAATTCAAGAATTCGAAGACGAGATTTTAGATGAGGTAGAAGAGCCTCTCTACAATCGAATTGAAAGAATCTATAGGAGAAGTCAAAATAATACCAGTAATCAGAAAAACTGGTATCCTCAACCGTCTTTTTCGGATATTCAATTCGAAAAAAAGACTCTACAAACTCAAGCTCATTACGATGGTCTAGCAATCTATGAATAGAATATTGATGGATTGTCCGACGATCTAATAATGAATGTTGTCAATGAAATGATGATGGTCGCAGGCGTGTATAAATTACAGGGCCATAAATCCGACCATAAAATAGCTCAAGTTTTAGTGACCGAATTTACCTGGCAACTCAAGGACTGGTGGGACAAATATCTCGATGAAGCAACTCGCCAACATATATTAAGCCACTATGTCATTAGGCCAACTACTCAAATCATCAAAGAGGAAGGTCCATCAACTAGGACCAAAGTACAACATGAAAGGGTAGAGGATGCTGTCAACACCCTCATTTATACCCTTATAGAATTCTTCGTTGGCGACCCCTTGAAATTCCAGGAAAGATCCGCCGAAATACTCATGAACCTGAAGTGCCCCACCTTAGGAGATTTCAGGTGGTACAAAGACATGTATTTCTGCAAAGTTCTTATTAGAACAGATAGTTCGTTGGAATTCTGGAAAGAGAATTTTGTCAATGGACTACCAAAACACTTCTTAAGAAGGATCAAAGACGGTCTTAAGACAAAGTATAATGGAACAATTCCATGGCAGACTTTGTCATATGTGTCAATAGCATCCTTTGTCATAGAAGAAGGACTCGGACTTTGCAATGAGTCAAAGATTCAAAACAAGCTCAATTCATCGATATCAAATAGAAAAGAGCTTGGAAGATTTTGCGATCAATATGGATGCAAGGGGATAGAGGACCCCTCAACCTCCAGAAGTCAGAAGGTTAAGATGCATCCAAAGCCTTATAATTCATACACGCCCAGAGAAAAGTATCGGAACAAACCAATACAATCTAAAAAGCCAACATATAAAAGAAGAAAGTATACTCCTACAAAAACCCATAGAGGAAAGAAAAAGCAAACTTGCTTCAAATGTCGAGAAGAAGGACACTATGCTAATGAGTGTCCGATAAGAGGAAAGATCAATGAGTTGGATATAGATCAAGAGCTGTAAAATCAGCTACTACGACTTGCTCTAACCGACTCATAACAATCAAGCGAGGGAGAAATCCTCGAACTCCAAGAAGAATCCGATTCATATTCTAGCACAGAATATGAATCAGGACAAGAAGGAAAAAGGACGTGCGAAGGATGCATAAATGTCCTTACAAAGGATCAAGAAATTCTACTCGAAGTAGTAGAAAAAGTTCAAGATCCAGAAATTCAACAGAAAATCGCTCAACGACTCAGAGATGCCATGAGAATCTCTAAGCCACCTGAAAGGGAACAAAGAAATCCCTACAAACTTCAATCAGTTCTCCAAAGGTTTGAAAAACCGAGAGAACTCACTACTCAAGACCTACAAAGAGAAATTAATAATCTCAAACAAGAAGTACAGGCCTTTAAGTTTTGAAACCAGGTCAGAATCCTATATCCTTGCCAAGAAGTTCTTAATCTTCAGGAACGGCTGCCCGAACGAAAGGAAACGGCACAACCGAACCTGGATGAGGATGACTTTCAAAGTTTCTTCGTTGGAGCCGTCACCACTTCTCAATATCAGAAATGGTATGCTCTCGTTACCTTAAAAATTTATGATTTCAATTTCAAAAGATTATGAATGATATTTTCAATCCTTTTCAAGACTTTTCAATTATTTATGTTGACGATGTTCTGATTTTTTCTCAAAACATCGATCAACACTTCAAGCATCTTCAAACATTTTTTACGACAGTCAAAAGAAGCGGTTTAGTTGTGTCTAAACAAAAAATTAAACTTTTTCAAACAAAGATCCGTTTTCTTGGATTTCAAATTCATTTGGGTCTCATTAAATCCATTCAAAGATCCATTTAGTTTGCCTTAAAATTTTCGGACCAAATTACGGATAAACCCAACTATAAAGATTTTTTGGATGTCTCAATTATGTGTTTGATTTCGTTCAAAATATCAGACTCATTTGCAAGCCACTTTTTGAAAGACTCAAAAAGAATCCAAAGCCCTGGACTGAAGAACACACCAAAACAGTCCAAAAAATTAAATCTCTTGTCAAGTCAATTCCGTGTTTACCGCTGATAAACCTAAAGGCTAGTTTAATAGTGGAGACCGACGCATCCAATATTGGATATGGAGGAATCCTGAAACAGTCTCTTGACAAGAAAGAATCCATTGTCCGTTTCCATTCGGGAATATGGAATTCTACTTAAAAAAAATTACTCAACAGTGAAGAAAGATATACTTTCAATACTACTTTGTCTACAAAAATTTCAAAGCGATTTAATTAACAAAAGGTTCGTTATCAAAACAGATTCAAGGGCATCTAAATTTGTTTTAGAAAAAGATGTCAAGAATCTTGTGTCTAAACAAATTTTTGCTACATGGCAAGCCATTTTATCTTGCTTCGACTTCCAAATTTTGCTTATAAAAGGGGTCGAAAACCCCTTGGCACATTACCTTTCAAGAGAGTTCTTACTCTCGAAGAAAAACTCTCCCTAGCCAACCTCCTTCTCCAGTGATGACCGGTGAGAAAGCAACAAAAAAAGGGAAGAAGCCCATTGCTTCTTCAAACACACCTACTCCAATGACGTCCGATAGCTACGCAATGGATGCTGGTTTCACATTGGTGACCAGGTCTAGAGCAAAGCTTTCTAAAAAACAAGCGGAGGTTATCACTCCGACGAGGCCTTCTACCTCTTCAACACGGCCATCTACCGCTACTCCATCGAGACCTACTGTCTCTTCCACTTCAAAGGGACCTTCTGTCCCCTCAACCTACTCGGATGCGGTTGTTCCCGTTCGATTTTCTCCAGTTCCTTAAATCAGGACCTATTTTCAAAAATTTGTGTCTATACCAGAAGCCCTGGTAGAACCAGAATACGACGACCCAAAAATCAGAGAGGTCGTCAAGAAAGCCTATCCATCGGGATTCTTCTATATCTCGGAAGATCTTCATAAGACCAGACGGTTTTATGAATTCATTTTAGTCGACACAAAATTCGTCGAAATTACTCATATTCCGAGTCGCGATGATCCTTCAAAAATCGCATACTCAAAGTTAAAAATTTTCAAAGTCATGAATCCGACGTACTGGAATCAAGATCTGTGCACGGAAAAGACTTTTTCAAAATCGTTTGTTCCTCACTCCTACTCATACCGAGACTATCAGATGACATGGTTCAATGTCATTTGGTATCAAAATTATGAGCACTCATGGTTTATCCAATTTTGCCAGAATGCTTATAAAATTCATTATCCATTTTGGTTCATCAAAGGGTGAAAAATCTTTGGATCAACCAAACATATATTCCCCGTTCCAAAAGAGGAATACTTCCACTTCTTTATTCAAAATATATTCAAAACCCCAATTCCATTAACCATGCGCTTTTGTGTATACTTTCAAAATCCTTGGATTTTAACTTGGAATTTTCAAATAAAAGAAATGGAAGACCAAATAAAGCAGGTCTTCAAAACTATTAAAATCAAATGGTGGGATAAATATACTTATACCCACGCAGATATCAAAGCGGTAAAGGTCTGGCTATTAGAGAATGGCCACCTTCAGGATTTATCCAAGAAGAGGACCTCCGAATTCCTTAATTCAAAGTCAAAGCTACTCGCTGCATTAGCTCAGACAACTTCGGAAGCTGATTTTCAAAAGCTTCTTCAAGAGGCCGCATTAGTCAGTTCGACATCTTCTCCTTCTATTGTAGAAGAAGAAGAGGAAGACACAATTTATGATCTTATCCATTCTTGGATTCTCAACCACCTCCGTAAATATCTTCATCAATGACTGAATAGTCGTTAAACTATTTGTAAAAAAAAAAAAATATTAAATTGGAGGTGAAATATGTCAGGATGAAACATATTTTCTCACATATCTCATCATGTTTGTTTGTGTTCTATCTTTTGTTTTATTATTTGCACTTTTCCCACTTTTATTATTTTCACTTTTTCCATTTTCATCACATTATTGATAAATATGGATTTCCACTTTCATCTAATTATTTGTATGTACATTAAGATTTGTATTTTCAATAGGTAAATTAAGCTAGGATGACAGAGCTCATGTAAATTGTAAGGGCTCAAGTCATTAAACCCTCAACTCCAACTTGCTTCACCACTGGTTCCTCAACAAGAGTCTCAGAATTTTCTTGAGTATCCGCTACAACATCACTATGTGAATCTTTCAGCAATTCAACATCAGCTCCCACTTGCTTCACCTCTAATTTCTCAGCAACAATCTTAGGAGTTTCTCGAGTATTTGCTACAACATCACTCTGTGAATTGTTCTGCAACTCAACCTCAACTCCCACTGGCTTCGTTGTCCGGGAACTTTTCTTCAATTCTCTGGCAGACTTTGTGAAGCTAATTTGTTTCTGTTTCCTCATAATGCAGTTCTCACAAGGACTCATATCAACAGATTTCAGACCTTCCAAAAATACCTTCCGGCTATGTCCAATTCTATTGTGTCATATCAATTTGAAACACTTCAGCAGCAGCAGCTCTATTCATACACCCTGCAGTAGGGTATAAAGTTTCAGATTTTGTGCCACGTGCTATCATCATAGCACCCTTCACAATCTTCCACGAACTCTTACCAAACTTTGTTGCATAACCTGTGCTATCCAACTGACCAATAGAGATCAGGTTCTTCTTGAGACTAGAAATATATCTAACATCCTTTAATGTTCACTAATTTCCTGTCGTAGTTTTTATGCAGACATCCCCTTTTACTTTGATCTTCAAATCTTTATTGTTGGCAAAATACACATCTCGAAACTTCAAGACTTGAAATTTCGAAACAACTCTTTATTTTGAGACGAATGAAAAGACGCATGAATCCAAAATCAGAGACTCAATTGGACTATCCACGCTAAGGATTAGAACCTCCCCAATGTCTTCTGGTAAATGTATCGAATCATCGTCATTCTCTGCTTAAAGTTGAAATATTAATAAGAACCATACGGTGAAAAAAACTAAACCGGGGTTAATATTTTTTGACATTATTGTGATGAGTGTAACTCTCATAGTATGATATCGTAATTGCACACTATAGAGTGTTCATGAGTTGCATTAGATTTTGTTGAGACATTTTTTAGATCCAGTTCCATTATTTGACTTAAATTTTTTAACCTAAGCAACCCTTATTAAATAATGGAATCAACCCACACCATTGAATATTTGTGTTAGGTTGGGTAAGACCGGGTCATTTGTTTAAATTTTCTTTTCAATAAAAATAAAATGTTATTATTAAAAAAATCTATTTATTTATTTTAAAACATTGAATTACATTTTTTAATTCAATCTCAATATATATTTTGAAAAATCACCCTCTAAATACTTCAAAAAATTATTTTAAGAGATTATAGAATAATTAATAAAAAAATTAATTGAGTTTTTTAAACACCCATGAATTGATTACTTACTCAGCATGGTTTAACTCATTCATGCTACTCTCTAGTGGAGTTTCCATAAGACCCCTAACGAGTTTCAAATGTATATTTTTCAATTAAAAAATTTGTTATCAAACATGGTTCTATTTTTATTGTAAACAATGAAGGAGAACTCGTTACCAAACATGTCCATAATTGCCTTCATTCACAACAAGAATATAAAATATTGAAACGTCATCCTTGTTCATCAACTTTAAATTTAAAGGACCATTGCATTACACTTTAGAACCGGTGTTACTGCTCGGTGTTACTGCTAACAACAGATGGTTAACAATAGCTCCCATTGGTGGTTTTGAAAATAACTAAAATATTACTCATAATAAATAAAAAAATATACAAGCTTAACATGGTGGTGGTTACCCATTCCAATATAACAATAATATGTTTCTTTAGTTTTAGTGGGTGTAATTGACAATGGAACCTAATTTTACTCATATAAAAGTGGAACAAATCCTTCACAAATATTCTCATATTTACAAAATGAATTCATTTTCAACACTTTCACCGTCGCTCCTATTGTCATTGTTCTTTGCTACCCTTTTTACTAATATCGATGGAAAAATCTTCCGAAACCCACCGATTACAGTAAACATAACAAATGTTCTAAGAAGTCAGGATCAGCTCACTATTCACTGCAAATCTGGTGATGATGACTTGGGAGTCCATCATCTCCCACCTTTGAGCGGTTACGCTTTTAGTTTTCGACCAAACTTTTCGGGCTCAACACAGTTTTACTGCACCTTCCAGTGGTCTGGCTGGTCGCATTACTTTGATATATACAAGGATGATAGAGATAGAACCAAATGCAACGATACTCTATGTTTGTGGTTAGTGGTTGAACATGGTATTTGTATGTTCAACTATAAAACCAAATTGTATGATATTTGCTACACATGGCAGGCTAAATGAATATAAAAAATCGATATATCCGTGATTAGAGGGTTTTGATTATGATATAATAATAAATCGATATAAATTTGATACGGTGTATTAGTTTTAATGAATTATATTATTAAGATTTGTTAAGGTATTTCAATGCATAAAATACTTATTTATTAATTTCTTCCACTTTGATCTGAATTATTTGCCCTCATTTATCGAAATCTCCCATCATTTTTTCGAACAGAAATCAAACTCAAATATGACAAGAATACAAAACCAAATTAACTTTCTTTCTTTTTTTATTAGTTATAAAATTTAAACATCTCATTAGCTTTTAATGTTATGTTACTTGTCTATATTATTTCGATGAAAATGGGTCTAATTTCAATGTTGGCGCGGTCTCGAAGAATATCATTATTTTTATTTGCTGATCTATTTACTATGGAATTATCAATAGAATTTATAGCCACCCAATCAAAATAATTCATTTTATAAGCTTGTTCAAATTGACATGATTAGTGTCACGGTCTTACATCAATCACATAATGGAATTTGTTTATTACGACTCTCAAGTGGTCCGATGGGTGACACTCGCATAATAAACTCAGTTTAGTTTGACCCGCAAATGCTTCCACTAATGAGAAACTGTCGTATTATAGTAGTTTGACCCATACATTTTGACCATTTGCAAATAAGGTATGAACTACCCTAAGCATAATTTAGTAGATACGGTATGAATTAAGATCACAAAGTTCGGTAGTTCAATTTCTTACTCCTAAAATGTTGAACTTAAAAAAATGAAAATTTAAAGACCTATTGGACATAGTTTTAGGTTTACGAACCAAATATATATAAAGTTGAAAGTTTATCGTGGACTAAACGTACAATATAGATAATTTTGAATGTCCAATACACTTTTAGTCTTACCTGATTTTAAAACTTCATCATAAAGTATGTATTCCATCTTATTGGATGTCCTAATGATGATGAAAGAGATGTCATTCTACAAATGGGTCAAACCCTTACCTTGTTTAAGATATTTGAAGGTGGAGAATATAGGGCTTGGATTCTTTTCTCCGACTAGTCTATGAATCCACAAGTAATGAGAGTCGAGATTGTTGGGTTTTATGTCATAAAACTCATAGTTTGTAAACAAAAACATATTCTATTTTCAATAAAGTTATTATTGTTATTTATTCAGTAAAGATTGTTATTGAATAAAGTGAACTTTACGATCATTAATCTAAATCCAATAAACTAAGAACACTCTGGCTATAGTATGATTACTTGAACTATTTGTAAAGACATAAGAGTGGATTAAGTTCAAGTATATAGTCAAAATGATCTATAGTATAAGGATAAGGTTGAGTACCTTATTCTAGGGACACTATGGATGCGGCCCACTTTTGTATATGATATAAACAATGTGATCACTAAATTGTATATTTGGAGACATGTGAGTGGGGGCGTCCTATGCAATGAGTATTGCATAAGATCGGACCATGAAGAAAACCACTCTCACTTTATAATGTCGTTTACTGTTGAGACTGATTTTCTTTTCATTCGATAACCTACGTAACTCGATGGCAGTTTCGTAATCATCTGATTCTTGTCATAATGGCAGTTTCGTAATTATCCATATCTTCAGGGTCACTAGGTAGTTTGTCACGTTCAGAATATATTATTACTATTTTTCTAAACAAAAAATCCATAATTTTCCTAACAATTCTTCATCCCTTCTTGGTCATTATTAAGACTGTTGTCCTTGATCAATCCTCTTGATTTCTTTTCTTGCATTCATTGGGTCTTACATGGATGGCTTTTCTTCATTTTTGGGGTGTTACATTGGATAAGGAAGGATAAGTAGGTAAACAAGAAATGGTGCAAAACTATATTACCCCTAAGGATATCTAATTATGGTTCATGACCTAAAAGACCTCCAAATGCTATTAACTTATGTGGTAGACCTTATTATATGATGTCTGAAGATGTGATGATGTTTGAAAGTTATTGGAACACGTTGATTAGAAAAACCAAAAATTAGAGATAAAATGACCAAAATGCCCCTAGGACTACTTATTTAAATTCAAGGTTTATATGTGCTCCAAATGACTTGCTACTTCTTTTGAGGCCTATTCGTAAGGACAAGGAGTTATGTTCAATGGTTCAAGTTGATTAGAGCAAGCTTGGAACCTAAAGCAAGTTAGAACCAAAGAAACACCTAAAGGAAACACCTCAAGACACAAAAGTCAAGACCCTTCTAGAATCCTCTAAGGAATTCATTATGAATGTATGACCTTCTAGAACAACTCATGTTTGTTATTACGATGTATTCATATGTTTACGAATGCATGTTATAACTTATGCCTCATGAAATTATGAACCTTAGAAACTTACAAGATTGAGAATCAAGAACAAAATAGCTCCTTTCAAAAACCATACATAGAATACTTTATTGAATCCTAGAACAAATGCAAAATCTAAGCAATAGTTGGGTAACATAACAATTACATCATATACTACAAACTCTGAAAATACTTTACCGGTTCTTTCCTATTATCGATGTTACTCCCTTCCCTGTTTGATGTTAACTTCTTGACAGTAATGGCTTGTCCAGAATGCATCACTGCGTTGTATACAGTCCCGCCATAAGCACATATCTCTTGAAAAGTAATAGTGACCTCAATTAGATCTTGGGAAGAAAGTTTTTTCCTTAGGTGGGAAATAGATATCCGATCCATAGATTTTCTTTCCTTGTTTTGTTCCATTTCGAATGGATGTCTCATGCAATATAAGATGATCATAATTAGAACGATAGAAACTCCACCTACCTTAAAAGATGGAGACGATGAATCTCCATTGAAGTTGTCAAGAGGTCCACCACAGAGCCCCTCTTTGTCAATGAATCTACTAGTGGGCATGTTCTGAAGAAAAGTTTTTGAAGGGATCGGATGTCTCATGTTATGCTATATTACTATGCCGTAGCAAAATTAGTAGATTTGTACTCAAAATAGAATGATGGTTCTCCCTACGTATACATTTTTTAGGACTAAAACTTCTATTTCACATTTTTTAAATTTTATTTTTCTCTTTCCAATGTTCCTTACATATTAACTAACATTTTGTTTGTCAAAGAAAACATATTAGTTTGATTAAAAAAAAAAAAAAAAAAAAAAAAACTCAACAAAAAATCAATTGAGTAACTACTAAATTTATGTAATATATATAATATTAGAATTATTAGAACAAAAATATATTTGTCCATATAATAATTATAAAAGATGTTAAAGTAATATTTTTGTCAATTTATCTCAAATTCCATTTTATTTTACTTTTTTTTTCTTTTTTACTTTGAATTTATTAAATTTGGTTGAAAAAGTAATTTATGAAAAAACAATACTAGGTGAATAAGTGTGACTTCTGAGTATATTATGGGTACATGAATCACCTAAGATCACATCCTTATAAGAGCGACCGTTAAAATAAGATGACTAAGAAATGTTTAAAAGACTTGAAAGTCACCACCTATACAACGAAGGAGCACCTTCCTTTATGGTAGTTCAATCATAGGACCACATGGTTAAGCATGCTTTACTCGGAGCAATTATATATTGGGAGACCTTTTAGAAATTTTCCAAGGATGCATGTGAACGAGGACAAAGCATGTTGGAAAGACTACATTGGTCTATCAAGATAGTTTTCATGGCTAGAATCGAGTATCCGCTACAACATTAAAAAAATAAAAAAAATCGTAGGTGAAATATGTCAAGATGAAACATCATGGTTGTTTTTCTTGTATCTTTTGCTTCATCATTTTCACTTTTCCCACTTTTATTATTTTCACTTTTTCCATTTTGCTCACATTATTAATGAATATGGATTTCCACTTTCATCTAATTATTTGTATATACATTAAGAATTGTATTTTGAATATGTAAATTAAGCTAGGATGACAGAGCTCATGTAAATTGTTAGGGCTCAAGTCATTAAGCGTAGGAATGGTATCAGAGCCAGCCTCTCAATTTTTGTGAGGGAAGAGGAGTTACTCGAGTTTTAAGAACGACAGTGTAAACCAGGACGATGATAAGAGAGATTCAGAAGAATTTGGAGTATGTGAAAGCTGAGCGAATAGCCCTTGTGTTCCAGGTGGTAAGACGCGGGAAGCGCAGTAAGTCCGTTGGCAAGCTTGGGTGCTTAGTCATATGAAAAATTCTGAAGAAAATCTTATCTACAACCTGACACCCGTATCAGAGACAAAACAAAGATTGACAACTTGTCAGCCACACAGTGAAGGCTCACATGTGAATTATCAGTGTTTGTAAATTATTAGTCTTTTAAATTATTAGTTTGCTTTATGTCTTTTCTTACTTCTAGGAAAGCAGATTTTGTATGGATCTTGTCCTATTAGATTTGATCTTATATCTTAGTTGGTGTTTTTCAAATTTACGTTCAAATTCGAAGTCTATAAAATGACTTCACCAATGTAAGGAGAGCATCGATCGGTCGATAGCTCTCTCTTGAATATCAATTGAAGAATTGAGAGAAAAATTATTCTACTCTATCTCTTATCTTATCTATCTTCTTATGAATTTCTGAGAAAGCTCAGAAAATCAAACCATTTCAAATGTTCTACCAATGAAGAAGAAAGTTCAAATGAACATAGAAGGGGAGAAAATCTCACAATCTCAAATACTGTCAATCAAGAATATCAGATTGCCAGGATCGAAGATCAACTCCAAAATTGGACTATTCCAAAGGTAGATCCTAAAACTATCTACCAAATCCCAACCTTCAATTTTACTCAAAGATCATGCATCAAATTCTCAGAGAAAAACATCCCAATTTATAGCAATAGAGAATGATATGGAAATCAACCCAAGGGAAAGTATGGAACGGATTACCTTGATGATCAAGATCAAGAGTAAAGAAAACTCGTTTCTAAACTCGTGATTCGAATCACTCCACAAGAGGTTTGATCAATACCACTTGAATGACTCTACATGCAAGTTCTAAACACAAGAATTTGCAAAGAAAGTTTAGCTCTCAACAAAGCTAAAATAGAAATTCTATTCTCAATTCCAAAATCTGATGTCTAATCAAAGAAAAGAAGGCTTTATATAGCCTTTACAAACCGTAACCTATGTGATACATAACTCCAAAATTAAATGGGCTAGTAAATGAGAAATACCTATAACCTCCATATTAAAATGGCTGGTTAATGGTGGAATATAGTAACCTATGTGGGTTACAATATAACCTTAACTCCTATATTTAAAACTAGCTTAAATATGAAAACAAATAGTTAAACTATAATTAAATAATGCAAATAATAAAATGGGCTTATTAGTCATCCTTGGACTATTGATAAATTCAGCGAAGTTCATTAAATGCAACTTAAAGTGCATTTAATTCATCTCTGTCTTGAAGCTCAACTTTGCATAACATATAAGGGAGGTCACCAACGTCTTCTAGAATTTCCTTTGATGAGCTCACCATAGCTTGAATATAACTGTATAAGGTTTGTTGTAGCTTCTTGGCTCTCGTCCTTGTAATTGGACCTTGAGGTATGGAAATTCCTTGGTCGTTGTTCATATCATTCTCCCCCTCTTGAGAAGGATTCGTCCTCGAATCCAAGCCATCACCTACATCAAAAGGACTCAAATCAGCAACATTAAAAGTTGCACTAACACCGTACTTACCTGGTAAATCAATTTTATAAGCATTGTCATTGATGCGCTCAAGAACTTGAAAAGGTCCATCTCCTCGTGGTAAAAGCTTAGATTTTCTTTGAGTAGGAAATCTTTCTTTTCGAAAATGCACCCAAACCCAATCTCCTGGCTTGAAGATGACAATCTTACGTCCTTTATTAATTCGGGTGGCAACCTTGGAATTTTGTTTCTCAATTTGTTCTTTTACTTGCTTGTGCAATTTATGAACAAACTCAACCTTGGTATTTGCATCAAAATTCACAAATTCTTTTGACGGTATAGGTAACAAGTCAGTGGGGGTTAAAGGATTAAAGCCATAAACAATTTCAAAAGGTGTGCATTTAGTAGTGCTATGAACAACCCTATTATATGCAAATTCTATAAATGGCAAACAATCCTCCCAAGTCTTAAGATTCTTATCAATAATAGCCCTAAGCATAGTAGTCATGGTTCTGTTAACAACTTCAGTTTGTCCATCCGTTTGAGGATGACAAGTAGTTGAATATACGAGCTTAGTTCCTAACTTACCCCATAAAACACGCCAAAAGTGGCTTAAAAATTTGACATCACGATCACTAACGATGCTTTTAGGAATGCCATGCAATCGTACAACTTCCCTAAAGAACAGGTCTGCAATATGTTTTGCATCATCAGTTTTGTGACAAGGAATAAAATGAGCCATTTTACTAAATCGATCAACCACAACAAAGATGCTATCATAACCTTTCCTAGTCCTAGGTAAACCTAAAACAAAATCCATTGATATATCAATCCAAGGACCATTAGGAACTGGTAATGGGGAGTATAAACCATGTGGTTGAAGCCTAGACTTAGCTTGTTTACATGCTATGCAACGAGCACAAACTTTATGAACATCATGTCTCATTTTAGGCCAAAAAAAATGTTCAGACAGCATATCATAAGTTTTAGAAACTCCATGGTGTGCCATTAAACCACCTCCATGAGCTTCCCTCACAAGTAGCTCACGTATGGAACAAGATGGTATGCAAAGTTTGCCTTTTCGGAACAAAAATCCATCTAACAACAAGTAATTATCCACAATGAGTCCTTTTTCACAAGATTCAACAAAAGGAGCAAAGAACATGTCATGTTGATACAAATCCTTTATGTGTTCAAAACCCAACAACCTAGCATTCAAAGTATTGAGGAGGACATACCTTCGTGATAAAGCATCGGCAACAATGTTCTCCTTACCTTGTTTATATCTTATGACATAAGGGAATGTTTCAATAAATTCTAACCACTTAGCATGTCGTCTGTTGAGTTTATTTTGTACTCTCAAATGCTTTAAACTTTCATGATCCGTATGAATAATGAACTCCTTAGGCCAAAGATAATGTTGCCAGGTTTGCAATGCACGAACCAAAGCATAAAGCTCTTTGTCATAAGTTGGATACCTCAAAGATGCACCAGTCAACTTCTCACTAAAGAACATTAAAGGTCTTTGATTTTGCATTAATACAGCACCTATCCCTACTCCACTTGCATCGCATTCAATTTCAAAAGTAGACTCAAAATTAGGTAATGCAAGCAAAGGAGCAGAACTCAATTTTTCTTTCAAAGTATTAAAAGCAAGTTCTTGATCTTTTTCCCATATAAAGGATACATTTTTCTTAATAAGTTCATTCAAGGGTGAAGCAATTGTACTAAAATTCTTAATGAACCTACGGTAGAAACTTGCAAGACCATGAAAACTTCTTACCTCACTCACATTTTTAGGTGTAGGCCACTCTTTTATAGCCTTCACTTTCTCCTCATCAACCTCAACACCATTAGATGAAACTACAAACCCAAGAAAGTTAACTTTTTCCATGCAAAAGCTACATTTCTTTAAATTTACATACAAACATTCATTTCTTAAAGTAGTCAAAACATTGCGTACATGGGTAATATGATCATCTAAAGATTTAGAGTAAACAAGGATGTCATCAAAATAAACAACCACAAACTTACCTAAGTATTCTCGTAAGACATGGTTCATTAGTCTCATGAATGTACTAGGTGCATTAGTTAATCCAAAAGGCATAACCAACCATTCATAAAGACCATACTTGGTTTTAAAAGCTGTTTTCCACTCATCCCCAATATGCATGCGAATTTGATGATAACCCGATTTTAAATCAATCTTAGTAAAAAGACTACATCCATGCAATTCATCAAGCATATCATCTAATCTAGGAATTGGATGCCTATACTTTATAGTTATCTTGTTTATAGCCCTACAATCAACACACATACGCCAAGAACCATCTTTCTTAGGTACAAGAATAACTGGAACAGAACAAGGACTCAAACTTTCACGTACATACCCTTTAGCAAGGAGTTCACTTACTTGTCTTTGTATCTCTTCAGCCTCCTTTGGATTAGTCCTATATGCTGGTCGGTTTGGAATGGGCGCGCCAGGAATGAAGTCAATCTTGTGTTCAATCCCTCTAAGTGGTGGCAAACTACTAGGCATCTCCTCAGAAAATAAATCTTCAAACTCTTGCAAAAGCACAACAAAATCACTAGGCAAAGAAGGGTTAAGCATGTTAGTAAAGTAACAAGACCCCTTGCACATAAGTACAAGAATAGTCTGGTTAGAGAGCAAAACATTCCTAGCCTCACTTGATCTAACATACAAGCTTACTGATTTGGCTTTTCTCTCTTTTTTTTCTCTAGGCTGAGTGTTACTCTCTTGCTTTTCACTCAAACTCATTTTTTCACTTGATTCTTTTTCAATCTCTGCTTTTGCATCAGCCTCTTGCCTTTTCTTTTCAAGTTTGCAATGATCAATAAATACATCTTTTGGAGACAATGGAATAAGAGTAGTTTTTCTACCATTGTGAGTAAAAGAGTATCGATTTGCATACCCATCATACATTACCCGACGATCAAATTGCCATGGCCTCCCCACCGAATAACGACAAAGAAACGAATTACAGAAAGAAAATGATTAAGGACTAATTTAGACGTAGGAACATATGAGAGTTACATATAATAATCAAGAGGAAAAAAGAAAGACATTTAACATCAATATGCTTTCTTTCTTTCAATGGTTTTTTTTTTCTTCTTATTCGCAAAATCTAATCAATTTTTCAACAAGAAAATTGATTTAGAAGATCTTAAAGAAGAATATAGTGTTGATAAGATCGAGATCTAACACTTTAAAGAACAGAAAAAAAAAATGTATATTTTTTTTTTTTTTGTTATATATTTTTGTGATAGAATATGAACATTCTACACAAACTGAGAAAAAAAAAATAATAAGAGAATTAAAAGAGATAAGCGCAATGAAACATATATCCGATCTTGAGCCTAAAGCTCTGATACCAAAATGATATGGAAATCAACCCAAGGGAAAGTATGGAACGGATTACCTTGATGATCAAGATCAAGAGTAAAGAAAACTCGTTTCTAAACTCGTGATTCGAATCACTCCACAAGAGGTTTGATCAATACCACTTGAATGACTCTACATGCAAGTTCTAAACACAAGAATTTGCAAAGAAAGTTTAGCTCTCAACAAAGCTAAAATAGAAATTCTATTCTCAATTCCAAAATCTGATGTCTAATCAAAGAAAAGAAGGCTTTATATAGCCTTTACAAACCGTAACCTATGTGATACATAACTCCAAAATTAAATGGGCTAGTAAATGAGAAATACCTATAACCTCCATATTAAAATGGCTGGTTAATGGTGGAATATAGTAACCTATGTGGGTTACAATATAACCTTAACTCCTATATTTAAAACTAGCTTAAATATGAAAACAAATAGTTAAACTATAATTAAATAATGCAAATAATAAAATGGGCTTATTAGTCATCCTTGGACTATTGATAAATTCAGCGAAGTTCATTAAATGCAACTTAAAGTGCATTTAATTCATCTCTGTCTTGAAGCTCAACTTTGCATAACATATAAGGGAGGTCACCAACGTCTTCTAGAATTTCCTTTGATGAGCTCACCATAGCTTGAATATAACTGTATAAGGTTTGTTGTAGCTTCTTGGCTCTCGTCCTTGTAATTGGACCTTGAGGTATGGAAATTCCTTGGTCGTTGTTCATATCAGAGAATCTCTGAATATTTTTTCAAAATCTCTTATACTCCAACACCGTGAAGAGTTTAACTATCTTCACGTCGGTCTTGTCCAAGTCGCTGTAAAACCATTGTTCAGACTTGGGTTAGATATCCCAGTCCTTATCTCCTTACAAGATAAGAGACATGAAGATTTCTCAAATTCTTTATTGGGAATGGTTCAATCCAATCTAGAGAATGGACCAGTCTATTTAAATTGTTATCCAAATTTTACTTTGTCGCTCCAAGACTCGCACATATTATCAGCCTCATGGTGGACTTACAATAAAAAAATTTGAACATCAAGGCTGAAACTCATTCTTCAGTCGTCATATTCAGGGTTTATTACAAACTCATGTATACAAATATTTCTCCAAGAGCATTAAGATCCTCGCCAAAAGGATCAACCATGCTCATAGAGGCAAATATTGGAAAGTCCTCGGTGGCTGTTCCAAAAACTCTTTCTTGGGATCAAATAATAAGAAATACTCTCTAGAAAATAGAAGATGCTAATCTTCTGAGGAAAAAGAAATCTCAAAACCCATTACAAATCATTGAACATGACGATGGAAGCGTTGAAATAAAATTGAGCGAAGAACCCTCGTTAGAATCAAAAGTAAAAGAATTCTTGAGTTCTAGACCAAGTACATCGAGAGTTTCAAGATCAATGTATGACCGCTTAAAGGTAAAAGAGGTCACTTATGATAAAAAAAAAAAAAGAGCATCAGTCCACTATGAAGATGGCTCAAGATCTCCAACCCATACGGATATGGATACTCAATCCGTCTACGAAAGTCAGCTAAATGTCATTACGGCTGATTTCCAGATAGACAAAGAATTATAGAAGGCAGATTTTATGTCAGCTGCAAACTCTTCAAAGAGAAAAGCTTTCTTCCAAACCTACAAAGAAGCTGAGCGAAGTGAATTAAGAGCTCAATGGTATTCTCATATGGAAACCATAGAAGAAAACATATCATTCTTCGAATGGTTTGAAGAAAATATGTTGCAAATATGCACTTCGACTCAAAAAAGCTGGAAGACTACCAGAAGAGGCGAAGTATATTCAAAACATCCTCCGTTGGAAGAAGTCGAATTTGACAATTATTACGGAGAAAAGGTCAAAGCTAGTCCTTTCAAAACTATCCCAGGAGGACTAGAAAAGGGTAATCCGACCCTAAAGGATATCAAGAATATCCAGCATCAAAATAATTATTCAAACAAGATTTTATCCACGATCTCCACCCAGCTTGAGAGTATCAAGGGAAAAATCTCAAAAAATTATGGTACTCTGCAAGAACAAGCAGGCAGCTCTGTACGGAAAGTCGATGAGTCAATCCCAATACTCAGACCGACAAACCTTGACGTATTTATAAAGAGGATTTCGAAAGAAGAGGCGGCGATGGCCAAAATAGAAGAAAATTTGGATACAATCCTAAATCCTGGGATAACACATCAGGATTCATCTATCAATGTCGTTAACAATGACGACGAAATTCAAGAATTCGAAGACGAGATTTTAGATGAGGTAGAAGAGCCTCTCGACAATCGAATTGAAAGAATCTGTAGGAGAAGTCAAAATAATACTAGTAATCATAAAAACGGGTATCCTCAACCGTCTTTTTCGGATATTCAATTGGAAGAAAAGACTTACAAACTCAAGATTATTACGATGGTCTAACAATCTATGAATAGAATATCGATGGATTGTCCGACTATCTAATAATGAATGTTGTCAATGAAATGATGATGGCCGCAGGCGCGTATAAATTACAGGGCCAAAAATCCAACCATCAAATAGCTCAAGTTTTAGTGACGGGATTTACCGGGCAACTCAAGGACTGGTGGGACAAATATCTCGATGAAGCAACTCGCCAACAGATATTAAGTAGCTATGTCATTAGGCCAACTACTCAAATCATCAAAGAGTAAGGTCCATCAACTAGGACCGAAGTACAACATGAAAGGGTAGAGGATGCTGTCAACACCCTCATTTATACCCTTATAGAATTCTTCTTTGGCGACCCCTTGAAATAGCAAGAGAGATCTGCCGAAATACTCATGAACCTAAAGTGTCCCACCTTAGGAGATTTCAGGTGGTACAAACACATGTATTTGAGCAAAGTTCTTATTAGAACAGACAGTTCGTTGGAATTCTGGAAAGAGAATTTTGTCAATGGACTACCAAAACACTTCTCAAGAAGGATCAAAGACGGTCTTAAGACAAAGTATAATGGAACAATTCCATGGCAGACTTTGTCATACGGGTCAATAGCATCCTTCATCATAGAAGAAGGACTCAGACTTTGCAATGAGTCAAAGATTCAAAACAAGCTCAATTCTTCGATATCAAATAGAAAAGAGCTTGGAAGATTTTGCGATCAATATGGATGCAAGGGGATAGAAGCCCCCTCAACCTCCAGAAGGAAGAAGGTTAAGACGCATCCAAAGCCTTATAATTCGTACAGGCCCAGAGAAAAGTATCGAAACAAACCAGTACATCTCAAAAGCCAACATATTCAAGAAGAAAGTATACTCCTACAAAAACCCATAGAGGAAAGAAGAAGCAAACTTGCTTCAAATGTCGAGAAGAAGGACACTATGCTAACAAGTGTCCGATAAGAGGAAAGATCAATGAGTTGGATATAGATCAAGAGCTGAAAAATCAGCTACTACAACTGGCTCTAACCAACTCAGAACAATCAAGCGAGGGAGAAAGCCTCGAACTCCAAGAAGATTCCGATTCATATTCTAGCACAGAATATGAAACAGGACAAGAAGGAAAGAGGACGTGCGAATGATGCATAAATCTCCTTACAAAGGATCAAGAAATTCTACTCGAAGTAGTAGAAAAGTTCAAGATCCAGAAATTCAACAGAAAATCGCTCAACGACTCAGAGATGCCATGACAATCTCTAAGCCACCTGAAAGGGAAGAAAGAAATCCCTACAGACTTCAATCAGTTCTCCAAAGGTTTGAAAAACCGAGAGAACTCACTACTCAAGACCTACAAAGAGAGATTAATAATCTCAAACAAGAAGTATAGGCATTAAGATCTGGAACCATGTCAAAATCCTATAAGCTTCGCCAAGAAGTTCTCAATCTTCAGGAACGTCTGCCCGAACGAAAGGAAACGGCGCAACCAAACCTGGACGAGGATGACTTTCAAAGTTCCTTCGTTGGAGCCATCACCACTCCTCAATACCAAAAATTGTACGCTCTCGTTACCTTAAAATTTATGATTTCAAAATAACACTAAAGGCTCTCATAGATACTGGAGCCGATCAAAATTGCATTCAAGAAGGCCTAATACCTACAAAGTATTTTGAAAAATCTACTGTGGGCCTTAGAGGCGCAAATAACAATAGACTCAAAAATATTTACAAATTATCTAAAGTTCATGTTTGTAATCACATAATTTGCTTCGTAAATTCCTTCCTTTTAGTAAAGGACTTAGAACAAGAACTAATCCTAGGTACTTCTTTCATTACTCAATTATACTCTTCTAAAATAACTGGGTTAGAGTCAAAAGCCCTAGGAAAGAAGATAAAATTTAATTTCCTTCCTCGTATAAAGATTAGTGAAATAAATTACCTTCAAAAGAATACAATTATTCAATCAATAAATGTATTAAATTATAAAGAAAAAACAAATTTCTTTTTTGAAGGAAGAAATTTCATTCAAAAGAATAGAAGAATAGATTCAAAGTAAGACCGTCTAGTCTAAAATCAAAACTTTACAAACTCAAATAGAAAGGGAGATTTGTTCAACTATCCCTAATGCCTTTTGGAATAGGAAGCAATACATAGTTAATCTTCCTTATGTCAAAAACTTCGACGAGAAAAATATTCCTACGAAGGCCTGACCTATTCAAATGAATAAGGAATTACTAACATTCTGCAGAGCAGAAATCAATGATCTTTTGCAGAAGGGTCTTATTAGGCCGTCAAAGAGCCCCTAGTCATGTGCGGCTTTTTATGTCAACAATTAGGCAGAGAAGGAACGTGGAGTCCCACGACTGGTAATAAACTACAAACCCTTAAATAAGGTTTTGGAATAGATTAGATATCCAATTCCAAATAAATCAGATTTAATGCAAAGAATTTCTAATGCAAAAGTATTTTCAAAATTTGATATGAAATCAGGATTTTGGCAAATCCAGATTTCAGAAAAAGACAAGTACAAAACGACTTTCAATGTCCCTTACGGACAATACGAATGGAACGTTATGTCATTTGGGCTAAAAAACGCTCCATCCAAATTTCAAAAGATTATGAATGATATTTTCAATCCTTTTCAAGACTTTTCAATTGTTTATGTTGACGATGTTCTGATTTTTTCTCAAAACATCGATAAACACTTCAAGCATCTTCAAACATTTTTTACGACAGTTAAACGAAGCGGTGTAGTTGTGTCTAAACCAAAAACTAAACTTTTTCAAACAAAGATCGGTTTTCTTGGATTTGAAATTCATTTGGGTCTCATTAAATCCATTCAAAGATCCATTGAGTTTGCCTCAAACTTTTCAGACCAATTACGGATAAAACCCAACTACAAAGATTTTTGGGATATCTCAATTATGTGTCTGATTTTGTTCAAAATATCAGACCCATTTGCAAGCCACTTTTTGAAAGGCTCAAAAAGAATCCAAAGCCGTGGACTGAAGAACACACCAAAACAGTCCAAAAAATCAAATCCCTCGTCAAGTCAATTCCGTGTTTATCGCTCATAAACCTAAGGGCTAGTTTAATAGTGGAGACCGATGCATCCGATATTGGATATGGAGGAATCCTGAAATAGTCTCTTGAGAAGAAAGAATCCATTGTCCGTTTCCATTCGGGAACATGGAATTCTACTTAAAAAAATTACTCAACAGTGAAGAAAGATATACTTTCAATAGTACTTTGTCTACAAAAATTTCAAAGCAATTTAATTAAGAAAAGCTTTGTTATCAAAACAGATTCAAGGGCATCTAAATTTGTTTTAGAAAAAGATGTCAAGAATCTTGTGTCTAAACAAATTTTTGCTAGATGGCAAGCCATTTTATCTTGCTTCGACTTCCAAATTTTGCCTATAAAAGGGGTCGAAAACCCCTTGGCAAATTACCTCTCAAGAGAGTTCTTACTCTCGAAGAAAAACTTTCCCTGGCCAACCTCCTTCTCCAGTGATGACCGGTGAGAAAGCAACAGAAAAAGGGAAGAAGCCCATTGCTTCTTCAAACACACCTACTCCAATGACGTCCGATAGCTACGCAATGGATGCTGGTTTCACATTGGTGACCAGGTCTAGAGCAAAGCTTTCTAAAAAACAAGCGGAGGTTATCACTACGACGAGGCCTTCTGCCTCTTCAACACGGCCATCTGCCGCTACTCCATCGAGACCTATTGTCTCTTCAACTTCAAAGGGACCTTCTATCCCCTCAACCTACTCGGACGCTGTTGTTCCCGTTCGATTTTCTCCAGTTCCTGAAATCAGGATCTATTTTAAAAAATTTGTGTCTATACCAGAAGCCCTAGTAGAACCAGAATACGACGACCCAAAAATCACAGAAGTCGTCAAGAAAGCCTATCCATCGGGATTCTTCTATATCCCGGAAGATTTTCATAAGACCAGACGGTTTTATGAATTCATTTTAGTCGACACAAAATTCGTCGAAATTACTCATATTCCGAGTCGCGATGATCCTTCAACCATGCGCTTTTGCGTATACTTTCAAATTCCTTTGATTTTAACTTGGAATTTTCAAATAAAAGAAACGAAAGACCAAATAAAACAGGTCTTCAAAACTATTAAAATCAAATGGTGGGATGAATATACTTATACCCACGCAGATTTCAAAGCGGTAAAGGTCTGGCTATCAGAGAATGGCTACCTTCAGGATTTATCCAAGAAGAGAACCTCCGAATTCCTTAATTCAAAGTCGAAGCTACTCGCTGCATTAGATCAGACAACTTCGGAAGCTGATTTTCAAAAGCATATTCAAGAGGCCGCATCAGTCGGTTCGACATCTTCTCCTTCTATTATAGAAGAAGAAGAGGAAGACACGATTTATGATCTTAATGATCCATTCTTGGATTCTCAACCACCTCTGTAAATATCATCATCAATGACTCAATAGTCGTTAAACTATTTGTAAAAAATAAAAAATAAATCGTAGGTGAAATATGTCACGATGAAACATATTTCCCCACATATCTCATCATGTTTGTTTGTCTTCTATCTTTTGTTTTATTATTTTCACTTTTCCCACTTTTATTATTTTCACTTTTTCCATTTTCATCACATTATTGATAAATATGGATTTCCACTTTCATCTAATTATTTGTATGTACATTAAGAATTGTATTTTGAATACGTAAATTAAGCTAGGATGACAAAGCTCATGTAAATTGTAAGGGCTCAAGTCACTAAACCCTCAACTCCAACTTGCTTCACCACTGGTTCCTCAGCAAGAGTCTCAGAAGTTTCTTGAGTATCCGCTACAACATCACTATGTGAATCTTTCACCAACTCAACCTCAGCTCCCACTTACTTCACCTCTAGTTTGTCAGCAACGGTCTCAGGAGTTTCTCGAGTATCTGCTACAACATCACTCAGTGAATTATTTTGCAACTCAACCTCAACTCCCACTAGCTTCGTTGTCCGGGTACTTTTCTTCAATTCTTTGGTAGACTTTGTGAAGCTAACTTGTTTCTGTTTCCTCACAACGCAGTACTCACAAGGACTCATATCAACATATTTCAGACCTTCCAAAAACTCCTTCTGGCTATGTCCAAGTCTATTGTGCCATATACTTCAATTGGAAACACTTCAGCAACAGCAGCTCTGTTCATACACCCTGGAGTGGTGTATAAAGTTCCAGATTTTGTTCCACGTGCTTCCATCATAGCACCCTTCATAATCTTCCACGAACTCTTACCAAACTTTGTTGCATAACCTATGCTATCCAACTGACCAATAGAGATCAGGTTCTTCTTGAGACTAGGAATATATCTAACATCCTTTAATGTCCACTAATTTCCTGTCGGAGTTTTTATGCAGACATTTCCTTTTACTTCAATCTTCAAATCTTTGTTGTTGGCAAGATACACATCTCAAAACTTCTAGACTTGAAATTTTGAAACAACTCTTTATTTTGAGACGAATGAAAAGACGCACCTGAATCCAAAATCAGAGATTCAATCGGACTATCCACGTTGAGGATTAGAGCATCCCCAATGTCTTCTGCTAATTGTATCGAATCATTGTCATTCTCTGCTTAAAGTTGAAATCTTAATAAGAACCACACGGTGAAAAAAACTAAACCGGGGTTAATATTTTTTGACATTATTGTGATGAGTGTAACTCTCATAGTATGATATCGTAATTGCACACTATAGAGTGTTCATGAGTTGCATTAGATTTTGTTGAGACATTTTTTAGATCCAGTTCCATTATTTGACTTAAATTTTTTAGATACAGTTCCATTATTTGACTATGCAATGATACTCTATGTTTGTGGTTAGTGGTTGAACATGGTATTTGTATGTTCAACTATAAAACCAAAGTGTATGATATTTGCTACACATGGCCGGCTAAATGAATATAAAAAATTGACATATCCATGAATTGGAGGGTTTTGATTATGATATTATAATAAATCGATATAAATTTGATACGGTGTATTAGTTTTAATGAATTATATTATTAAGATTTGTTAAGGTATTTCAATGCATAAAATGAGTATTTATTAATTTCTTCCACTTTGATCAGAATTATTTGCCCTCATTTGTATTTTCAATAGGTAAATTAAGCTAGGATGACAGAGCTCATGTAAATTGTAAGGGCTCAAGTCACTAAACCCTCAACTCCAACTTGCTTCACCATTGGTTCCTCAGCAAGAGTCTCAGAATTTTCTTGAGTATCCGCTACAACATCACTATGTCAATCTTTCAGCAATTCAACATCAGCTCCCACTTGCTTCACCTCTAATTTCTCAGCAACAATCTTAGGAGTTTCTCGAGTATTTGCTACAACATCACTCTGTGAATTGTTCTGCAACTCAACCTCAACTCCCACTGGCTTCGTTGTCCGGGAACTTTTCTTCAATTTTCTGGCAGACTTTGTGAAGCTAATTTGTTTCTGTTTCCTCATAATGCAGTTCTCACAAGGACTCATATCAACAGATTTCAGACCTTCCAAAAATACCTTCCGGCTATGTCCAATTCTATTGTGTCATATCAATTTGAAACACTTCAGCAGCAGCAGCTCTATTCATACACCCTGCAGTAGGGTATAAAGTTTCAGATTTTGTGCCACGTGCTATCATCATAGCACCCTTCACAATCTTCCACGAACTCTTACCAAACTTTGTTGCATAACCTGTGCTATCCAACTGACCAATAGAGATCAGGTTCTTCTTGAGACTAGAAATATATCTAACATCCTTTAATGTTCACTAATTTCCTGTCGGAGTTTTTATGCAGACATCCCCTTTTACTTTGATCTTCAAATCTTTATTGTTGGCAAAATACACATCTCGAAACTTCAAGACTTGAAATTTCGAAACAACTCTTTATTTTGAGACGAATGAAAAGACGCATGAATCCAAAATCAGAGACTCAATTGGACTATCCACGCTAAGGATTAGAACCTCCCCAATGTCTTCTGGTAAATGTATCGAATCATCGTCATTCTCTGCTTAAAGTTGAAATATTAATAAGAACCATACGGTGAAAAAAACTAAACCGGGGTTAATATTTTTTGACATTATTGTGATGAGTGTAACTCTCATAGTATGATATCGTAATTGCACACTATAGAGTGTTCATGAGTTGCATTAGATTTTGTTGAGACATTTTTTAGATCCAGTTCCATTATTTGACTTAAATTTTTTAACCTAAGCAACCCTTATTAAATAATGGAATCAACCCACACCAATGAATATTTGTGTTAGGTTGGGTAAGACCGGGTCATTTGTTTAAATTTTCTTTTCAATAAAAATAAAATGTTATTATTAAAAAAATCTATTTATTTATTTTAAAACATTGAATTACATTTTTTAATTCAATCTCAATATATATTTTGAAAAATCACCCTCTAAATACTTCAAAAAATTATTTTAAGAGATTATAGAATAATTAATAAAAAAATTAATTGAGTTTTTTAAACACCCATGAATTGATTACTTACTCAGCATGGTTTAACTCATTCATGCTACTCTCTAGTGGAGTTTCCATAAGACCCCTAACGAGTTTCAAATGTATATTTTTCAATTAAAAAATTTGTTATCAAACATGGTTCTATTTTTATTGTAAACAATGAAGGAGAACTCGTTACCAAACATGTCCATAATTGCCTTCATTCACAACAAGAATATAAAATATTGAAACGTCATCCTTGTTCATCAACTTTAAATTTAAAGGACCATTGCATTACACTTTAGAACCGGTGTTACTGCTCGGTGTTACTGCTAACAACAGATGGTTAACAATAGCTCCCATTGGTGGTTTTGAAAATAACTAAAATATTACTCATAATAAATAAAAAAATATACAAGCTTAACATGGTGGTGGTTACCCATTCCAATATAACAATAATATGTTTCTTTAGTTTTAGTGGGTGTAATTGACAATGGAACCTAATTTTACTCATATAAAAGTGGAACAAATCCTTCACAAATATTCTCATATTTACAAAATGAATTCATTTTCAACACTTTCACCGTCTCTCCTATTGTCATTGTTCTTTGCTACCCTTTTTACTAATATCGATGGAAAAATCTTCCGAAACCCACCGATTACAGTAAACATAACAAATGTTCTAAGAAGTCAGGATCAGCTCACTATTCACTGCAAATCTGGTGATGATGACTTGGGAGTCCATCATCTCCCACCTTTGAGCGGTTACGCTTTTAGTTTTCGACCAAACTTTTCGGGCTCAACACAGTTTTACTGCACCTTCCAGTGGTCTGGCTGGTCGCATTACTTTGATATATACAAGGATGATAGAGATAGAACCAAATGCAACGATACTCTATGTTTGTGGTTAGTGGTTGAACATGGTATTTGTATGTTCAACTATAAAACCAAATTGTATGATATTTGCTACACATGGCAGGCTAAATGAATATAAAAAATCGATATATCCGTGATTAGAGGGTTTTGATTATGATATTATAATAAATCGATATAAATTTGATACGGTGTATTAGTTTTAATGAATTATATTATTAAGATTTGTTAAGGTATTTCAATGCATAAAATACTTATTTATTAATTTCTTCCACTTTGATCTGAATTATTTGCCCTCATTTATCGAAATCTCCCATCATTTTTTCGAACAGAAATCAAACTCAAATATGACAAGAATACAAAACCAAATTAACTTTCTTTCTTTTTTTATTGGTTATAAAATTTAAACATCTCATTAGCTTTTAATGTTACGTTAATTGTCTATTCTATTTCGATGAAAATGGGTCCGATTTCAATGTGGGCGCAGTCTTGAAGAATATCATTATTTTTATTTTCTAATCTATTTACTATGGAATTATCAATTGAATTTATAGCCACCCAATCAAAATAATTCATTTTATAAGCTTGTTCAAATTGACATGATTAGTGTCACGGTCTTACATCAATCACATAATGGAATTTGTTTATTACGACTCTCAAGTGGTCCGATGGGCGACACTCCATAATAAACTCAGTTTAGTTTGACCCGCAAATGCTTCCACTAATGAGAAACTGTCGTATTATAGTAGTTTGACCCATACATTTTGACCGTTTGCAAATAAGGTATAAACTACCCTAAGCATAATTTAGTAGATATGGTATGAATTAAGATCACAAAGTTCGGTAGTTCAATTTCTTACTCCTAAAATGTTGAACTTAAAAAAAATGAAAATTTAGAGACCTTTTGGACATAGTCTTAGGTTTACGGACCAAATAGATATAAAGTTGAAAGTTTGTCGTGGACTAAACGTATAATATAGATAACTTTGAATGTCCAATACGCTTTTAATCTTACATGATTTTAAAACATCATCATAAAGTATGTATTCCATCTTATTGGAGGTCCTCATGAGGATGAAAGAGATGTCATTCTACAAATGGGTCAAACGCTTACCATGTTTAAGATATTTGAATGTGGAGAATATAGGGCTTGGATTCTTTGCTCCGACTAGTCTATGAATCCACAAGTAATGAGAGTCGAGATGGTCACTGTTGAGAGTCGAGATTCGATATGGGTCAAACCGCTTACCTTGTTTAAGATCTTTGCTCCAATAGCCTGAGAGTCAAGATTCGATGGATTTTGTGCAGATGGTCACGGTTGATCATCTGATTCTTGTCATAATGGCAGTTTCGTAATTATCCATATCTTCAGGGGTCATTAGGTAGTTTGTCACGTTCAGAATATATTATTACTATTTTTCTAAAAAAAAAAATCCATAATTTTCCTAACAATTCTTCATCCCTTCTCGGTCATTATTAAGACTGATGTCCTTGATCAATCCTCTCAATTTTTTTTCTTGCATTCATTGGGTCTTACATGGATGACTTTTCTTCATTTTTTGGTGTGTTACATTGGATAAGGAAGGATAAGTAGGTAAACAAAGAAATGGTGCAAAACTATATTACCCGTAAGGATATCTAACTATGGTTCATGACCTAAATGACCTCCCAATGATATTAAATTATGTGGTTGACCTTATTATGTGATGTCTGAAGATGTGAAGACGTTTGAAAGTTATTGGAACACGTTGATTAGCAAAACCAAGAATTACAGATAAAATAACCAACATGCCCCTAGGACTACTTATTTAAATTCAAGGTCTATATGTGCTCCAAATGACTTGCTACTTCTTTTGAAGGCCTATTCTTAAGAACAAGGAGTTATGTTCAATGGTTCATGTTTATTAGAGCAAGCTTGGAACCTAAAGCAAGTTAGGACCAAAGAAACACCTAAAGGAAACACCTCAAGACACAAAAGTCAAGACCCTTATAGAATCCTCTAAGGAATTCATTAGGAATGTATGACCTTCTAGAACAACCCATGTTTGTTATTACGATGTATTCATATATTTACGAATGCATGTTATAACTTTTGCCTCAAGAAATTATGAAGCTTAGAAACTTAAAAGATTGAGAATCAAGAACAATATAGCAACTTTCAAAAACTATACGGAGGATGCTTTATTGAATCCTAGAATAAATGCAAAATCTAAGCAATCTAAGCAATAGTTGGGTAAGATAACCATTACCTCATATACTGAAAACTCTGAAAATACTTTACAGACTCTTTCCTATTATCGATGTTACTCCCTTCCCTTTTTCATGTTAACTTCTTGACAGTAATGGCCTGTCCAGAATGCATCACTGCCTTGTATACAGTCTCGCCATAAGCACATATCTCGTGAAAAGTAATAGTGGCATCAATTAGATCTTGGGAAGAATTTCTTTCCTTAGGCGGGAAATAGACATCCAAATCCATAGATTTTCTTTCCTTGTTTTGCTCCATTTCGAATGGATGTCTCATGCAATATAAGATTATCATAATTAGAACAATAGAAACTCCACCTACCTTAAAAGATGGAGACGATGAATCTCCATTGCAGTTGTCAAGAGGTCCACCACAGAGCCCCTCTTTGTTAATGAATCTACTAGTGGGCATGTTCTGAAAAAAAGTTTTTGAAGGGATCGGATGTCTCATGTTATGCTATATTGCTATGCCGTAGCAAAATTAGTAGATTTGTACGCAAAATAGATGATTGTTCTTCAACAACGTATAGTTTTTACGACTAAAACTTCTATTTCAAATTTGTTAAATTTTATTTTTCTCTTTCCAACATTTCTTGTAATATTAACTAAAATTTTGTTTGTCAAGAAAAACATATTAGTTTGATTAAAATAATAAAAAAAAAAAGCTTAGACAAAAAATCAATTGAGTAACTACTAAATTTATGTAATATTATATTACAATTAGTAGAACAAAGATATATTTTTTCCATATAATAATTAAAAAAGAGGTTAAAGTAATATTCTTGTCAATTTATCTCAAATTCCATTTTATTTTACTTTTTTTTTCTTTTTTTACTTTGAATTTATTAAATTTGGTTGAAAAAGTAATTTATGAAAAAACAATACTATGTGAATAAGTGTGACTTCTAAGTAAATTATGGGTACATGAATCACCTAAGATCACATCCTTATAAGAGCGACCGTGAGGATAAGATGACTAAGAAATGTTTAAAAGACATGAAAGTCACTACCTATACAACCAAGGAGCACCTTTCTTTATGGTAGCTCAATCATAGTACCACATGGTTAAGCATGCTTTACTCGGAGCAATTATATGTTGGGAGACCTTTTAGAAATTTTCCTAGGATGCATGTGAATGAGGACAAAGTGATAACTATATAAAAGTAGAGTCATATCAAGTCTTTTTGGAGTTAATATTGCACTCTTATTCACCATTTTCTCATTTATAGCCCCATTTATTCTACTTAGTGAGAATAAAATCGTTTATTGCTGTCCAATGTGAAAAAAATATGATTTGGCATAAATCGATCTTAATTGTATATCTAATTGAGTTAAGTGGTAAAATTTCAGACATTTATGCTAAACCATGTGGGAGTAACGAATTTGGAAACAAATGGGGGATGCATGGAAATGATAAATCCACGTCAGCAGTTCAAGTGGGTCATTGACACCCAATGAGGAACATCCTATGTGTACTACTTATTTCTTTTCAGCCCTAAAGGGGAACCCATGCTCAATATAGAAGAAAAAGGAAGACCAAGAGGAGAAGAGCCACATTTTGGGGAGAAAATTGAATTACACAGCAGCAACTTCTGCTGCAGTGAACTGCTGTGAAATCAGAGAAGAAGAAGAAAACCCTAATCCAGCAGCTGTTGACAGCAGAAGGAAAAGGAGACCAACAAGGATTGATTAGGGCAAAGAGGTGGACGTGAGAGCTCAAGAGAAGGGAACTTCCATTGACGAACGACAACAAACCGGGATAACTCTCTATTTCCTTATTCTCTTTCCTTATTCCATCAATTTTACATGATGAAGATGCGGATTCCTTTGTTTAATTCAGTTTGTATGGAAAGCTAAACTTTATAAGGGAGGCGAGAGAGTTTTATATAGTTTAAGTATGTTGACGATATGATTTTAGTTTATTAAAGAGTTGTTGTTAATGATTTACATGTATGTTTAATTAGCTACTTTAGATACATTGTTGTTCTCTTATTCGGGAGAAGAGAGGGAGCAATGAAATCCTCTCTAATACTCTAGTTCCATAGCTAGGAGACTTGAAGGGTAATAGAAGGGTTAGGAATAATTCATCTCCTAGAGCCTTGTTAATAGAAATTACAACGATTATGGAAATAATCACCATTCATGACCCTCGAAAGTGGGCTTGAGAATCTATTAAAAGGAACTAAAATCTACCACAAAACTCAACTTATCTATATTTAATCTCTCTTAGTCGAACCTTCCTCATTATAGTTGATTTTCTCATCATTTTCTGTTTTTCGACAGCAGTGACACTCTGTTTTAGTTTTGTTTAAATAGTTAAAATCTCCCACACCCATTTGAATGTTACCAAAAAACTCACTTAATTTCCAACGATAAAATTAACCAAAAAGATAGGTTCCCTGTGGAACCGACAATTTACTTATTACTTGCTACTTGTGATAGTGTATACTTGCACTTATTCTTGTGAATTTTACATCATTTTATTATATATATCGACAAGCGATCAAGTTTTTGGCGCCGTTGCCGGGGAACCTAATTTGGTTATTTTACTTGTTGTAGATTTTTGTGAGCTGGAGCCAACAAGAAGTCATAGTAAGCTGAGTTTTCCTACTGCTGTATTTACTGCTGAAGAATTGAGTTTACTACTGTAGAATTCTGTGTATGAACCCAACTACGGGTTTGGAATTTATTTTGGATCCTGAAATAGAGAAAACATTTAGACGAAGGTTGAGGGAGAAAAAGAAAATGACAGAACAGAATATACAGCAAATGGCCCAACTAAATCAGGAGTTTGAAAATCCAGTGATGATGGCTAATCAAGAGAGAATTACTGCCAATGCCATTCATTTAGCAAATGACAGAGAAAGAGCGATCCGAGCATATGCACACCCAGCTATGGAAGAGCTAAATCCGTGCATCATTAGACCCGAAATACAAGCAACCACGTTTGAGCTAAAACCTGTGATGTTTCAAATGCTGCAAACCATTGGGCAATTTCATGGACTACCGTCGGAAGATCCTCACCTACACCTAAAGTCATTTTTGGGAGTTAGTGACTCATTTCGATTTCATGGAGTGGATAAAGATGTGATTAGACTGAGCTTATTCCCATATTCATTGAGGGATGGTGCTAAATCATGGTTGAATACCTTAGCACCGGGAACAATTGATTCGTGGAATAGTCTAGCAAAGAAATTTTTGATCAAGTATTTCCCACCCACGAGAAATGCACGGTTCAGAAATGAGATTGTTGCTTTTCAACCGTTTGAAGATGAGACACTAAGTGAAGCTTGGGAGATATTTAAGGAGATGCTTAGAAATAGTCCTCACCATGGACTACCTCATTATATACAAATGGAGACTTTCTACAATGGATTAAATATTGTTACTAAACAAGTAGTTGATGCTTCTGCCAATGGAGCTATTTTGTCAAAGACATACAATGAAGCATCTGAGATTTTAGAGAGAATAGCATCTAACAATTGTCAATGGGCCGATGTGAGAAGCAACCCAGGAAGGAAGACTCGAGGAGTACTTGAAGTTGATGCTTTGTCCTCTATCAATGCTCAACTAGCTTCGGTAACTAATATTTTACAAAATCTAGCTTTGGGGCAAGACTCCTTATATCAAAGCACCAATCCATACAGCTCCTGTAATTAACCAGACAGCAGCCGAATCTTGTGTATATTGTAGAGAGGAACACACCTTTGATCAATGTCCAAGCAATCCGGCCTCAATTTTCTATGTCGGGAATCATGTTAGTCAAGGCAACCCGAAAAATAACCCCTTCTCAAATACTTATAATCCGGGGTGGAGAAATCATCCAAATTTCTCATGGAAGGGACAAGGCTCGTAACACAACAAATGCCCCCTAAAGAAAATTACCCTCCAGGTTTTGGATTACAAAATCAATTGACATATGGTTCTCAACAAGCCACAACCCAAGGGGAAGAAACTAGCCAAGCTCAACACATACCGTGAACATCGCTTGAGAACCTAATAAAGGAATATATGGCTAAAAATGATGTTGTGATACAAAGTCAACAAGCATCATTGCGAAATTTCGAAGTTCAAGTAGGTCAATTAGCAAATGAGTTACGAAATAGACCTTTTGGTAAGTTGCCATCAGACACCGAAATGCCAAAAAGAGAGGGAATGGAACAATGTCAAGCAATAGAGTTGAGAAGTGGGAAAGAAATACCCAGCAGAGGAGAAAAAATTAAAGAACATGGTGATAGTCACTCTCAAGAAACTGCTGGTACACAGCAGAGAAAGGAGAAAGCTGCTGTGCAAGAAATTATGCAGAAATTATGAAGCCTCCTAAAGCACAAACATCAGTTAGCAGTGGACAAGAAAGCAGAATATACACACCAACACCTCCTTTTCCACAAAGAATAAAAAGAAAGAAGGAAGAAGCCCACTTTGAGAAGTTCATGGACATATTTAAGGAAATTCACATAAATATACCATTAGTTGAAGCTTTGAAGCAAATGCCAAATTATGTGAAATTCTTGAAGGATGTGCTCACCGGTACCATTGAATGAAGAGTGTAGTGCAATATTGAAAAACAAGATTTAATCTAATGCCGCTTCATTCACAATTCCAATATCAATAGGAGAGAAGAAGCTAGGTCGAGCATTATGTGATTTCGGATCAAGCATTAATCTAATGCCGCTGTCTATTTACAAAAAGTTAGGTATTGGTGAAGCTAGACCAACTACAGTCACTCTTCAACTAGCAGATCGATCTTTCACTTATCTTGAAGGAATGATTGAGAACATCTTAATTCAAGTTGACAAATTCATATTTCCTGCAGATTTTATCATTTTAGATTATGAAGCCGATCATGATGTTCCAATTATTTTGGGGAGGCCATTTTTAAAGACTGGAAGAACATTAGTCGATGTCTACAAAGGAACCATCACGTTAAGAATGGGTGACCAAAAAGTTGAATTTAACATCAATGACAGCATGAAATATCCAGCAGTGACAGAAGAATGCTCAGCAGTGTATGAATTGATAGAACAACCAGCGATCGAGGAATGGGATGATGGGGAAAGCGGGCAGGAAGAAGACAGCAGCTGGAATGACAGAATAGAACAGTTAGCAGTTTTAGGTGAATTCAACAGAACTTTTGAGTCACTAGAATGTGAGGGAAGAAAGAGTTCACCGATGAGACCATCTATTGAGGAAGCGCCGTAGCTGGACTTGAAACCACTACCACCTAACCTTAAGTATGCTTATTTAGGTGACAAGAAGACACTACCCATCATCATCTCAGCGACACTATCCTCGACTCAAGAGGATACGCTCCTAGAAACATTGAAGAAGCACAAGGGGGCGATAGGTTGGACATTGGCGGATATAAAAAGAATTAGCCCTTCACTATGCATGCACAAAATACAATTGGAGGAAGGAAAAGTTAAGTCCATTGAGCAACAAAGACGATTAAATCCCATGATGAAGGAGGTTGTTAGAAAGGAGATTCTCAAATGGCTAGATGCTGGAATAATTTATCCAATTGCAAACAGCAGCTGAGTCAGTCCTATTCAATGTGTTCCGAAGAAAGGAGGGATAACAGTAATGGCAAATGAGAACAATGAGTTGATCTCTACTAGAATAGTGAATGGATGGAGAATTTGCATGGATTATAGAAGGCTAAACAAAGTGACACGTAAGGATCATTTTCCCTTACCATTCATTGATCAAATGCTTGATAGGCTTGCTGGAAAGTCAAGTTATTGCTTCTTGGATGGTTATTCAGGATACAATCAAATTACAATCAGTCCAGAAGATCAAGAGAAAACTACATTCACATGCCCATATGGAATTTTTGTCTTTAGACGAATGCCCTTTGGACTATGTAATGCTCTAGCGACATTTCAACGTTGCATGATGGCCATTTTTACAGATATGGTAGAAACATTTATGGAGATATTCATGGATGATTTTTCGGTTTATGGAGAATCTTTTGAGACTTGTTTGTGCAATTTATGGAAGGTTCTACAAAGATGTGAAGAGAAGAATCTTGTACTGAATTGGGAAAAATGTCATTTTATGGTCAATGAGGGAATAGTGTTAGGCCACAAGATCTCAAGAAGAGGAATAGAAGTTGATAGAGCCAAGATAGAAGCTATTGAAAGATTGAATCCACCTACGTCAGTTAAAGGTATAAGAAGCTTTTTGGGCCATGCAAGGTTTTATAGGAGATTTATTAAAGATTTCTCCAAGATTGCAAAACCATTGTGTCGTTTGTTGGAGTCAAATAGAAAATTTGTTTTTGACAAACAATGCATGACTGCCTTCCAAGCATTAAAGACAGCGCTGACCACAGCTCCTATAATGTCAACACCCGATTGGAATTCACCATTTGAGTTGATGTGTGACGCTAGTGGCCATGCTGTAGGGGCAATGTTAGGACAGAAAAAGGGGAAGGTACTTCATCCTATCTATTATGCCAGCAAAACGTTGAATTAGGCTCAAGTGAATTATACAACCACTGAAAAAGAATTGTTGGCCGTAGTATTAGCTATTGAAAAGTTCAGAGCTTATTTATTTGGAGCGAAGGTGAAAGTGTACTCTGACCACGCAGCAATCAAGCACCTAATGATGAAACCGAATGCCAAGCCAAGATTAATTAGATGGATTTTACTGTTACAAGAGTTCGAGATAGAAATCGTGGACACGAAAGGAGCTAATAACCATGTAGCGGATCACTTATCTAGAATGGAGAACATGGAAGAAAAGGTAAATAACAAAGAAATTGATGATGCATTTTCGGATGAACAGCAGCTTGGGATAAACAGTAATTGCAGTAGTTATAGCAGTAACAGAATGACAGCAACTCCATGGTATGTAAACATAACAAATTTTTTGGCTTGTGCCATCTTACCCAAAGAGAAAAATTATCAACAAAGGAAGAGGTTTTCCATGAATCCAAAAGTTACATTTGGGATGAACCTTTTCTTTTTAAACAATGTGAAGACGACATAATGAAAAGATGCATTCCAGACAGTGAAATACCAACAATTCTTGAACAATGTCATGCATCTCCATATGGAGGTCATTTTGGAGGGCAAAGAACAGCAGTCAAGGTATTTCAATCGAGTTTCTATTGGCCAACAATTTTCAAAGATGCAAAAGAATTTTGCAAGGGTTGTGATCAATGTCAAAGGACGGGAAATATCAGTAAAAAAAATGAGCTACTCCTGAATTCAATTCTAGAAGTGGAACTTTTTGATGTATGGGGCATTGACTTTATGGGACCATTTCCGCCATCTTATGGGAACTTATATATTCTAGTGGCTGTCGACTATGTGTCCAAGTGGGTGGAAGCAATAGCTTGTCCATCCAACGATGGGAAGACGGTACTCAAGTTTTTAAAAAGAAACATATTCACTAGGTTTGGTGTACCAAGAGCATTAATTAGCAATGAAGGAACGCACTTTATGAACAGATTGATGAATAGGCTTTTAGAGAGATACAATGTAAAACATAGAGTGGCGACACCTTATCACCCACAAACCAATGGGCAAGCAGAGGTCTCCAACAGAGAAATTAAAAGTATTTTGGAAAAGGTGGTACAACCCAACAGGAAAGATTGGTCGGTGAAACTTGATGATGCATTATGGGCATACAGGACAGCCTTCAAAACCTATTTATGAATGTCTCCTTACAAGCTAGTTTTTGGGAAGGCATGTCATCTACCCCTGGGATTGGAACATAAAGCATTTTGGGCATTAAAGAAGTTAAATTTTGACTATACAACAGATGGAGACTTGATGTAACGACCCTAAATTTCCACATATCTAGAGTCGCCACTAACATCTCATGCCATCTCTAATGCAGAATAAAAATCTAATAATGCTCATCTTTATTAGCGGAAAAATTTAAAACTTCAAAACATTGGAAAACATTGCCGGACTTACGTGTTTCAAACATCATGCTGAAGTTCAAAAAGATGAAAAAAAAAAACGATTACAAATTAAATAATATAAATGAATGAAATGCAAACGCCCTATCCTAACCAACATTAGGAATTTTAAATATGCAACTATCATATGCACGCGCCACAGTCTCTGATCACGATCCCACCGTTAACCGTACATGGGAGCCTTGCCTTTACCTGAAAAACAATATAGCACACGGCCTGAGTATTTCAAAGAAATACTTAGTAAGTGACCCCACTATAGGGGCCATGCTAATGCAAACACATGCAATCATGAATTAGGGACCTATCTTTAATCATCTTAGGGGTGGCCTCAAGTCTCGGACAAATTGGATGTGTAGTACTTCCCTACACACAACTCACACGTGAGAGTGTGAATCCCCAGGGCGCTCGCACACCCCCTAGACCCTCTGGTCAAGCTAATATATAGCGACGTCCAGAGGTCAGCGGAACCCCATAGTGTCATGCGCCTCGTGAACACCCTCATCTGTGCGCATTCGCACCTATGCGAATTCGCGCTCATCCTAAGGTACGCGTCCGCACTCATCATCTCTAGGAGAAGTAGCCCTATGCCCCTCTAAATCCATCGTAATGTTTCTTTTGACACAACCCTCTAGTCTCATCTCTTTGTTACTCTAGGTAACACATGCTCGTGGATATTTATATTAATATTATTTTCATGCTCTTAGGGTTGTGTCCTATGTCGATCTAACGACATGATGCAATATGGCACTCATCATCATCTAGCATGCTCAATATGGAAACCATCATCATATTAAGGTAAACATCATGCAATCATCATACTCATCATATTGCCACAAAGTGCGTCAAACATACCAAGTATATCATTAATCAAAATATGTATATACTGGACATATCATCAAGCATCGTAATCCACACATCATCAGAACTCATATAATTTTTTAGCCTATCATATAGTAAGGCCACTTACTTGGTTGGCCTTGGCCGAAGTACTCCCTAAATAGCTAAACGTAAGCTCCCGTTCCGTGAGAGCTGCTTCCTACGTCGCTGGGGTTTGTTTCCTATCACACCGTTTGTTGAGTTATGGAGTCTGCTTCCTATATTTATAGTTTGGTCAACGGCTATATCCGGTAAAGCTATATTTGGTAAAGCCATATATGGTAAAGCTATATATGGTACATAGCTATATATAGTAGATGGTTAAATCTGGTAAAGCTATATTTAGTAGACTGAACCATATATATATCCCGTCCAGTAAAGCTTTGAAATGTACTTTCTATTCTCTGTACTCTCTCTTGTTGTACATACCTGAAGTCATCAATAAAAAAAATTCTTTTAGCCAGAGTTCTCCTTGCAATTCTCTCTATCCTTTTCTTTGTGATCATCTAGATTGAGCGTGTGCGTTGTTGTGATTTTTTTATACACTACTGCAGAGTGTATAAACATGACTGCTGCTGCTGAGAGTGCTTCCAATTCAAGTCTATGGCACAATAGACTTGGACATATGAGCGTCAAAGAAATGAAGATGCTGGCTGCGAAAGGAGCTTTAGAAGGCTTAACATCTGTTGATATGGGTCTTTGTGAGAGCTGCGTTATGGGCAAACAGAAACGAGTTAGTTTCACAAAGGCTGCCAGAGAACCGAAGAAAGTGCAGTTGGAAATGGTCCATACAGACGTCTGGGGACCATCTCCAGTTTCATCACCTGGTGAATCAAGGTACTACGTCACCTTCATCGATGACTTCAGCAGGAAGGTATGGGTTTACTTTCTGAAACACAAGTCAGATGTGTTTACCACCTTCAAGAAGTGGAAAGCTGAAGTTGAAAATCAGACCGGCTTGAAGATCAAATGCCTGAGGTCTGACAATGGAGGAGAGTACAACAAATCAGAGTTTAGAACATTTTGTACAGTTGAGAGAATTAGATTAATAAGAACAATTCCCGGTAAGGCAAGACAAAATGGTATTGCAGAAAGGATGAACAGAACCTTGAATGAGCGAGCAAGAAGCATGAGGATTCATTCTGGATTGCCAAAGACATTTTGGGCTGATGCTGTGAACACAGCAGCATATTTGATTAATAGAGGGCCGTCAGTACCCTTGAAGTTCAAATTGCCCGAAGAAGTATGGACAGGAAAAGAACTCAAGTACTCTCACTTGAGAACCTTTGGTTGTACTGCGTATGTTCATGTTGATCAAGAGAAGAGAGATAAGCTTGATGCTAAGGCTGTGAAATGCTACTTCATAGGCTATGGCTCTGACATGTTCGGGTACAGGTTTTGGGATGAGAAAAATATGAAGATCCTAAGACACTGTGATGTGACCTTTGATGAAAAAGTCATGTACAAGGACAGAGAGAAGATAAACTCTGAGACTACGAAGCAAGTGGGAGTTGAACTTGAGTGGCAAGAAAATTCACACAGTGATGGTACAACAGAAGCTCAAGAAACTCCTGATCCTATTGCTGAAGAACCAGACGTGGAGCAAGTTGCACCTGAGCAGGTGTTGAGAAGATCATCCAGAACTACCAGAGCACTAGATAGATATTCAACCTCATTACATTATCTGTTGCTGACTGACGAAGGAGAACCAGAGTCCTTTGATGAGGCCCTACAAGTGGAAGATTCAACTAAGTGGGAGCAAGCCATGGATGATGAGATGAGCTCACTTGAAAGGAATAATACGTGGGTGCTGACTGAGTTGCCTACAGGAAAGAGAGCTCTGTTGAACAAATGGGTGTTCAAAATCAAGGTTGAACCAAATGGCAGAAGGAGGTTTAAGGCTCGGTTAGTAGTTAAAGAATATTCACAAAGAAAAGGCATTGATTATGCTGAGATCTTTTCTCCAGTTGTGAAATTAACTACTATCCGAATTCTACTGAGTATTGTTGCATCGGAGAATTTGCACCTTGAGCAAATGGATGTAAAAACGACATTTTTACATGGAGATCTAGATGAGGAGATCTATATGCAACAACCCGAAGGATTTGCAGCTCCAGGCAAGGAGCACATGGTGTGTAAGCTCAATAAGAGCTTGTATGGACTGAAACAAGCACCGAGACAATAGTACAAGAAGTTTGACTCCTTCATGAGCAAGAGTGGTTTCCACAGAAGTGAAAAGGATTAGTGTTGCTACCTCAAGAAATACACTGATTCTTATGTGTTTCTACTCCTGTATGTGGATGAATACTAATTGCTGGATCAAGTATGAGGGAGATAAACCACCTGAAGGCAAGCTTGTCTTCAGTATTTGAGATGAAAGATTTAGGTGCAGCGAAGCAGATCCTTGGGATGAGGATTTCTCGAGATAGATCTGCTGGCACATTAAATCTATCCCAAGAGCAGTACATTGAGAAGGTGTTGTCCAAATTCAAGATGAATAACGCTAAACCCAGGACTACCCCCTAGGCAAATCATATTAAATTGTCAAAGGGGCAATCTCCCAAGACAGTTGAGGAACGTGAGCACATGGCATCAGTTCCGTACGCTTCTGCAGTTGGGAGTTTGATGTATGCTATGGTCTGCACTAGACCTGACATAACACATGCAGTGGGAGTTGTTAGCAAGTACATGGCAAATCCAGGGAAGGAACATTGGGAAGCTGTGAAGTGGCTTCTGAGATATCTGAGAGGTACATCCAATACTACACTTTGTTATGGCAATGGCAAAGTAGTTCTACAAGGTTTTGTGGATGCTGATCTGAGTGGAGATGTAGACTCCAGCAAGAGCACATCTGGGTATATCTACACTATAGATGGAACAGCAGTGAGTTGGATGTCCAAGCTTCAGAAATGCGTTGCTCTTTCATCTACTAAAGCTGAGTACGTGGCCATAGCTGAAGCTGGAAAGAAGATGATATGGATGACAGACTATCTAGAAGAATTAGGCCGGAAGCAGTGCAAGAAGATCCTTTATACAGATAGTCAGAGTGTCATACAGTTGGTGAAAAACCCAGTCTATCATTCAAGGACAAAACACATTAGAAGACGGTACCATTTCACTCGCAGGTTAGTGGAAGAAGGCGATATGTGTTTGGAGAAGATAGAGGGTGCAAAGAATCCAGCAGACATGTTGACAAAATGTGTTGATGTTGGAAAATTAAAGCTATGGAAAGCCCTAATTGGTATGGTGTAGGATCAGTCTCCAAGTGGGAGAATTGTTGAGTTATGGAGTCTGCTCCCTATATTTATAGCTTGGTCAACAGCTATATCTGGTAAAGCTATATTTGGTAAAGCCATATATGGTAAAGCTATATATGGTACATAGCTATATATAGTAGATGGTTAAATCTGGTAAAGCTATATTTAGTAGACTGAACCATATATATATCCCGTCTAGTAAAGCTTTGAAATGTACTTTCTATTCTCTGTATTCTCTCTTGTTGTACATACCTGAAGTCATCAATAAAAAAATTCTTTTAGCCAGAGTTCTCCTTGCAATTCTCTCTATCCTTTTCTTTGTGATCATCTAGATCGAGCGTGTGCGTTGTTGTGCGATCCTAACACCGTTCACCACTTTCTGTTTGTATTTCACAATTAATTTCTCTATAATTCAATAAATGTGAAATACGGCTCTAAAACGGTCTCGGATACCTTAATCGGGGCCAAAAACAGATCTGAGAGGGTCGAAACAGTGGAAACCGGGCTGAAAATAGGTGAGCCGAGCCGAACAGCCGTTGGGAGCCGTTAGAGCGTCACTAGAGGGAGCCCGAGCCGTTTGCGCCGCACCGAGCCGAGCTGAGGAACTGCCTGCGCCGCTTTGTGACATGTGGCAGCAGTAGAGCAAGCCACGTCGTGCGGTAGCGTCGGGTCAAAGCACGGGTCGCAGTCCAGTTCGGGTCGTGGTCCGGGTCGCGGGCTGCGGAGGCTACTGGGCCAAGACTATCGTTGGGCCTCAGCTTATTGGGGTAGGCCGAAAGTTTTTTTTTTGTTGCAGACCAGCTCGATTGGACCGTCGGGCTGGTCTCGGGTTGGTTCAACTGAACCGTAGCTTCTGGGCTGGTCTGAGGTTTGGGTCGCTGTAGTCGGGCTGGGCCGAAGGAAGAGGCCGAGGAAAAGAATGGGCTGACTCTCTTGGGTTTTGGGTTCGGGTTGACCCAGATCCGTTGACCTCGTCTTCCTTACCTGACTCTAGCCGATTTTCTGGCGAGTTTTCTCTCTCCTTCCCGCGGCATTTTCGTTGCCGATTTCGGTCCTCTTTCTTCCTCTTCCTCTTTATTTGTCGTCCTTCTTTCTTTTCTGGAAGTTTTGCGGCCTAAAGGTTCCTAAAACAACAGATCTAAGAACGATTAGGAAATACCCAATCTTCTGACCTCGGTTACCGACGACGACGTTTACTAAAAAGCACAAAACGCACCTTGAGTTATCATGCTTTCGTTAGGGATCCTTCTCGTGGCGGTAACAGGTCGTTTGGTGTTGGTTTGAGGGTGGTTTGAGGGTTCGTCGGATAAACTGGACACTCGCCGACTTTTTTTTTTTCCGAAATCGCTCTCTCTCTCGTAGTTTTCTGTCTTTTCTCCCTTTGGAGGTATCCTGATGGTGCTGGGAGTCGTGGGCTAAAGGCTAGGCATGCTGTGGCAGTTAACTCAGATATTCATTGAGTTATATTATCTACCCCTAAAAAGAACTTTTTTTCTTTCTTTCCCAGGTCGTTATATTATCTACCCCTAAAAAGAACTTTCATCCTCGAAAGTCTCAAACTCTTGTACCAACTCAGGGTATTTCTCTCTTATTTCGTCCTCACACTCCCACGTGGCTTCCTCACTATGGTGATTCCGCCACAGTACCTTAACGAACACAATGCTCCTGTTGCATAAGGTTTTTACTTCTCTAGCTAAGATTCTTACTGGTTTTTCCTCGTAACTCAGATCTTCATTGAGTTGGAGTGGTTCATGGTCTATTACGTGGATAGGGTCCGTAATGTACTTCCTCAGCATCGACACGTGAAATACATCATGTACTCTTGAGAGGGCTGGAGGTAGGGCTAACATATGCGCTACCGGACCAACTCGCTCTAGGATCTCGAATGGTTCAATTAATTTAGGACTTAACTTGCCCTTATGTCCAAATCTTAACACCCCTTTCATAGGTGCCACCTTGAGGAATACTGGGTCCCCTACCTGGAACAACAGGCTTTTACGCCTTACATCGGCGTAGCTTTTCTATCTACTTTAAGCGGTATGCATCCTTGCTCGAATTTTCTAGACAGCCTCATTGGTGAGTCCAACCAACTCGGTTCCTACTAATTCTCGCTCTCCTATCTCGTTCCAACATAGTGGGGATCTACACTGTTTCCCGTAAAGGACCTCAAACGGTGCCATTCCAATAGTTGCTTGGAAACTGTTGTTATACGAGAATTCCATCAGGTGGAGTTTTGAATCCCAACTTTCCTTAAAATCTAGTACGCAAGTGCGTAGCATGTCCTCTAGAATTTGGTTTAAACGCTCCGTTTGTCCATCTGTTTGGGGGTGAAAGGCAGTACTAAAGTCGAGGCAGGTACCTAGTGCTTTTTGAAGTCCGTGCCAAAATGCTGAAGTAAAGCGTGGATCCCGATCCGACACTATAGACACTGAGACTCCATGTAGTCTTACTATTTCTTTCACATACAGTTGTGCCCAATTGTCAACTGTATATGTAACCTTCCCAAGTAGAAAGTGTGCCGACTTGGTCAACCTATTGACAACTACCCAGATCACTGTATAGCCTTTGGGCGTTTTGGGTAAACCTACTATGAAGTCCATCGCTATGTTTTCCCACTTCCACTCTGGTATGCTTAGGGGCTGCAACAACCCCGCCGCCTTTTGTCTTGGAAATTTCACTTGTTGACAAACTAAGCACTTGCTCACAAACCCGACCACATCCCTCTTCATGCTCTTCCACTAAAAGTGTTGTTTTAAATCTCGGTACATCTTAGTACCTCCTGGATGCATGGCAAATGGCGAGTTGTGAGCTTCCATCAGTATCTCCTTCCTTAAATATTCTATTGCCACAACACATAAGCGTCCCTGATACAATAGTCCTTCATCTGATGACTTCGAGGATCCATCTACCGGACTTTCGTCTAGTTGTCCTAGGACTTTCTGTAAGTTAGGATCCTCTCGTTGGGAGGTAATAATTCTCTGCCTAAGCGTAGGTTGTACCGTGAGTCAGGCAAGCTGTGCTATGACTCCCTCGGTCGCTACAGCTATGTTGGCTCGCTCAAACTCTCTTTGTACCCTTACTTCCCTCGTAATGAGGGCCGACGAGTAGACCGTCTTCCTACTCAAGGCATCTGCGACCACATTTGCTTTTCTAGGGTGGTACTGGATATCTACGTCATAATCCTTCACCAATTCTAACCACCTTCTCTGCCTCATATTTAACTCTTTTTGGGTGAAGAAGTATTTCAAACTTTTGTGATCGGTAAAAATTTGGGTTTTCTCTCCATACAGGTAATGTCGCCAGATTTTCAGCGCGAACACTACAGCGGCCAACTCTAGGTCGTGGGTAGGGTAGTTCTTTTCATATTCCTTAAGTTGACGAGATGCGTATGCGACAACCTTTTCATGTTGCATTAACACACATCCCAGTCCTTTCATGGAGGCATCACTATAGATCACATATCCTTCTGAGCTCTCGAGTACTATGAGTACCGGGGCTTTTACCAATCTCTCTTTTAGGTTTTGGAAGCTTGCCTCACAAGCATCATCCCATCTAAATGGTACCCCTTTTTTTGTTAACTTTGTTAAAGGCGAGGATATTTTAGCGAAGTCCTGCACGAACCTTCGGTAGTATCCCGCCAATCCTAGAAAACTCCTTACTTCCGTTACTGTAGTTGGGCGTTCCCACTTTGTGATCGCTTCGACCTTGGTGGGATCTACAGATATTCCGTCCTTTGACACCACGTGTCCTAGGAAAGTGACTTGTCGCAACCAAAATTCGCATTTGGAGAACTTGGCGTACAACTTGTGCTCTCTTAGAGTGGTTAGGACTTTTCAGAGGTGTTCCTCGTGCTCTAGGTCTGTTTTCAAGTATATGAGGATGTCGTCAATGAACACAATCACGAACATGTCTAGGCATTCCTTGATTACCCGATTCATTAACTCCATAAACACAGCTCGGGCATTGGTGAGGCCAAATGACATCACTACGAACTCGTAGTGACCGTACATTGTCCTAAACGCTATTTTGATACGCCTTTTTCATAATCCTAATTTGGTGGTAACCGGACCGAAGATCTATCTTAGAGAATACAGTTGCCTCTCTTAGTTGATCAAACAAGTCTTCTATTCTAGGCAGAGGATATTTGTTTTTTATGGTTCTCTTGTTTAGCTCTCTGTAATCGATGCACAGACGCATCGATCCATCTTTCTTCTTAACAAACAACACTGGTGCACCCCAGGGGGACACGCTAGGTCGAATGAATCCTTTATCTAGTAAGTCTTGCAATTGCGCCTTGAGTTCCTTCAACTCTGCTGGCGCCATGCAATAGGGTGCTTTGAAAATAGGCCCAGTTCCCGGTACGAGTTTGATGACGAAGTTGACCACTCGAGAAGGGGGTATTCCAGGTAAGTCATCTGGAAATATATCCAGGAACTCGTTTACTATTGGCACATTAAATAGGGTCCTTTCCTTTCCTCTTACGTCTACAGCACATGCTAATATAGCCAATCCACCTTGTTGGACTAACCTCTTTGCTTTCATCATCGATACTACCTTGGGGGTAATCCCGATACTTGTGCCTTTAAATTTAAAGGTAGGTTCTGTTGGTGGTGAAAATTTTACTTCCTTTTTGCGACAGTCTATACTACCTCGGTTTTCAGCTAGCCAATCCATGCCTAGTATGATGTCAAAATCTGTCATGTTTACCACCATAAGGTCAACGCTTAAAGTTTGGTTCCCTATGATTACTTGGTCATCCTTTACTCTATCCCTAGATACTAAGTCTACCCCCAAAGGGGTGCTTACAGACATTTCATGCAATAAGGGTTCTAATTCGAACCCTACTTGTACAACAAAAGGCATGGAAATAAAGGAATGCGTGGAACCAGAATCAAATAAGGTAAAAGTGAAATAACCTAAAATGAATAGTGTACCAATCACCACGGCGTCAGACCTCCCAGTGTCCTTGCTGGTTGACGCGTAGGCCCTAGCTTGAGCTCGCAGTGGTGCTGGTTGATTCGTTTACTCTACTACTCTGGGTGGGATTGCTTGTGCTGCAGCATTTTCGGCCTTGCAGTTCACGGTGATGTGCCCCTCTTGACAACATCTATAACACGCTCGGCTGCCAGCCATGCACCTCCCACCGTGTAGTCTTCCACAAATAGTGCACCCTTCCTCTCTCCTCCCTCTGGCCCCATCTTGATTCCTGGGGTTCCTGTCAGTACGTCGGGGAGGGAGTCGCTCATCCCATCTAGGAGCGGGTCTGTTATTGGAACGGTGCCTACGTGCTGGTGGTGGACGGTCAGAGCCTCCTGATTCATGTGGACGCTTCTGCCCAATTATGACTGGCTCTTCACGTCGTTTCTCTTCATTTTGTTTCTCAGCCTGGCAGTTCTCAAGGCTTCCTCATAGGTCTTTGGGTTGAACGCCTCCAACATGCGGCAGATTCTTGGTTCCAAACCAAATACAAACTTCTCTGTCATCTTTTCCTCAGTTTCCACCATGGACGGTGAAAATCTCTTGAGTCTCTTAAACTCTTGGTTGTACTTCTCCACTGTGAGTTCGCCCTGTACCAGGTGGGCGAACTCCTGCTGTCTTTTAAGTCGCTCTGACTTAGGATAATATTCCTCAAGGAAGGCCTTCTTAAATCGTTCCTAGTTCATCGGTCCCCCTTCTGGGTTAAAAAGGGTTTTGTTATCTCTCCACCATATCTCTGTGTCCTTTCGTAGGACGAAGGTTGCATAGGCGACCTTTTGGTTCTCTGGGCACTCCATAGTCTCAAAGGTGGTTTCCACTGCTGCAATCCACATTTGGGCTTCTATGGGGTCTACTAAGGAACCAGTGAATGGTCGAGGGTCGTATCTCTTGAAATCCCTTATCCAGTTTGAACAACTAACAGGTTGTGGAGGGTTTACTGGGGCATTGGCCTGAGCATTGGCTTGTGCCTGTGCCTGTGCCTGTACCTGTGCCAGTGCCAGTGCCAACGCCTATGCTAGGGCCTGTGCTTGGGCTTGTTCCTGAGCTTGTTGTAGTGGTTACCAAGGTTTGAATTAGGGCTTGGATGGAGTCACACATTAACCTAGTATTAGCATCTACTCTATCCGCTGGGGGTGCAGCTTCAGGTGCGAGTTGGAGTGGTAGGGTAGGCTGGGGTGGAGGTTCTACTTGTGGTGGAGGCCCTACTGGTGGTGAAGGCTCAGCTTGCAGTGGAGCTAGAGGAGGTAGCTCAACTGGTGGTAAGACTAGGGGCGGTGTAACTGTTACTAACCCAGTCTCTGATCTTTCTTGAGGTGGGCCCTCTACTGCCACACCTCGTCCTACTTCTCTTCAACAGGGTCGCCCCAATCCTCGTCTTCCTCTTCCTCTTCCCCTTTCTCTTCCTCGACCTCGTCCTCTAGGCATGGTTCTATAAACCAATATAAGGTTGCTTAAGTCTAAGGCCCTAATACTATGCATATATATAAATAACAATACACACACTATACAATACATCGTAACGCCAAAGAAGTAAACATTCATCATGCTAAACATCATATCATACCACCAACAAAATTACTCAGCATGCAACACATGACATCATACTCTTAAATAATAAATACGTGAAATATCACAACCATTTCAGTAATGTCCACATAAAAAAAATGCATGCGAGTTTTAAAACGTTTCTCTTTTCTTATCTTATGCAAGGCATACCTGATGGTGACGGGGCATCGACGTTGGGACCGTGGAGTGTGCCAAGCCTACATCGTAGGCTAGTCTACAGAATCTAAAACCTAGAGCTTTGATACCAACTGTAACGACCTTAAATTTCCACATATCTAGAGTCGCCACTAACGTCTCATGCTCATCTCTCATGCAGTCTAAGAATGCTAATCTTTATTAGCGGAAAAATTTAAAACTTCAAAACATTGGAAAACACTGTCGGACTTACGTGTTTCAAACATCATGCTGGAGTTCAAAAAGATAAAAAAAAAACGATTACAAATAAAATAATATAAATGAATGAAATGCAAACGCCCTATCCTAACCAAGACTAGGAATTTTAAATATGCAACTATCGTATGCATGCGCCACAGTCTGTGATCACGATGCCATAGTTAACCGTACATGGGAGTCTTGCCTTTACCTGAAAAACAATATGGCACACGGCCTGAGTATTTCGAAGAAATACTCAGTAAGTGACCCCACAATAGGGGTCATGCTAATGCAAACACATGCAATCATGAATTAGGAATCTATCTCTAATCATCTTAGGGGTGGCCTCCAGTCTCAGATAAATTGGATGTGTAGTACTTCCCTACACACGACTCACACATACAAGTGTGAATCCCTAGGGCGCTCGCACACCCCCTAGACCCTCTGGTCAAGCTAATATATAGCGACGTCCGGAGGTCAGCGGAACCCCATAGTGTCATGCGCCTCATGAACACCCTCATCTGTGCGCATTCGCACCTATGCGAATTCGCGCTCATCATAAGGTGCGCATCCGCACTCATCATCTCTAGAGGAAGTAGCCCTATGCTTATGAACATACAATATGCATGAGGTCCCTCTAAATCCATCGTAATGTCTCTTCTGACACAACCCTCTAGTCTCATCTCTTTGTTACTCTAGGTAACACATGCTCGTGGATATTTATATTAATATCATTTTCACGTTCTTAGGGTTGTGTCCTATGTCGATCTAACGACATGATGTAATATGGCACTCATCATCATCTAGCATGCTCAATATAGAAACCATCATCATATTAAGGTAAACATCATGCAATCATCATACTCATCATATTGCCACAAAGTGCGTCAAACATACCAAGTACATCATTCATCAAAATATGTATATACTGCACATATCATCAAGCATCGTAATCCACACATCATCATAACTCATACAATTTTTTAGCCTATCCTATAGTAAGGCCATTTACTTTGTTGGCCTTGGCCGAAGTACTCCTTAAATAGCTAAAAATAAGCTCCCGTTCCGTAAGAGCTGCTTCCTACGTCGCCGGTGTTTGTTTCCTATAACACCTTTCACCACTTTCCGTTAGTATTTCACAATTAATTTCCCTATAATTCAATAAATGTGAAATACGGCTCTAAAACGGCCTTGGATACCTTAATCGGGGCCGAAAACAGATCTGGGAGGGTCGAAAAAGTGGAAACCAGGCTGAAAATAGGTGAGCCGAGCCGAACAGCCGCCGGAGCGTCGCTGGAGGGAGCCTGAGCCGTTTGCGCCGCGCTGAGCCAAGCCGAGGGACTACCTGTGCCGCTATGTGACACGTGACAGCAGTAGAGCGAGCCACGTCGTGCAGTAGCATCGGGTCAAAGCGCGGGTCGCAGTCTGGTTTACGTCGTGGTTTGGGTCGCGGGCTGCGGAGGCTACTAGGCCAAGACTATCATTGGGCCTCGGCTTATTGGGCTGGACCAAAAGTTTTTTTTGGGTTGCAGGTCGGCTCGATTGGACCGATGGTCTGGTCTCGGGTTGGTTCAACTAAATCGTAGCTTCTGGGCTGGTCTGAGGTTTGGGCCGCTCTAGTTGGGCTGGGCCGAAGGTTGAGGCCGAGGGAAAGAATGGGCTGACTCTCTCAGGTTATGGGTTCGGGTTGACCCAGATCCGTGGACTGATGGTGTTAATATAACACATGCGGAAGCAATTTCGATCTTAGGCACTTTTAGAACATCAATTATAATAAATAACTAGCATGTTCATAAGTATTAAAACTTAATGAGTTTAGATACTGACCTTTTGTAGTTCAAACTCCTTTTTCCTCACGAACCGGTTTCGAACCACCACTAGTGTCTTCTCCACTATTCTCCAGCCTTAGAACGGGATTGTGGAATCCGGTGAGTGACTAAACTTGGGAGGGATTTTGTATATGTGAAGAGAGTGTTTGTGAGAGGTTTTTTCTCAAGGTTTTTCACCAAGAAGAAGAACACCTTCCATGTACCATGATCACTCTATTTAAAGAGTCATGTTTGCATGTTCATGCAAATTTGAGATCACCAAATTTTGACACTTAAAATTCCACTCAAATGTTTGGGATTATGTGGCAAGCATGCATGTTTGAGTTAACCAAATTTTGACACTCAAAATTCCACTCAAACTTGTGGGGTTTATTTGGCAAGCATGCAAGTTTGGTTAAACCAAATTTTGACACCTCAAAATTCCACTAACATGGATTTTTCCATTAAATGAAGTCAACATTTTGACTTTCTTCATTTTAATTCAACAGTTAATTTGAATAATGAATTTTAAATTAAACTAACATTAAATGATTAATTAAACTATTTAATTAATTCAAATGCCAATCTCAATCAATTCCGACACATAATTGATTAAGATATTTAAATCTTATTTAAATATCTCAGATCCTCTCTTTTTGTTTAATTCGTAAATAAAGCAAAAATGCGGTTAAATATATCGTATATATGTAGTGCATATTTTCTAATTTGAATTCTAACACTTCGAACTCACTCGTCACACTGTTCTATGGTTTAGTCCGATATGAGCTAGCAGAAAGACCTAATGGACCTATAGATCATGGGCTCCAACGATCCAAGATTAACCGGTTAAACTCATTAACCTTGTTAACCAACATTCGTTAACTACTAGGACACTCCACTATAGCCTAGTAGTTGCACTCCCCTCACTATAGATATATTTCTGTCCATTTGATATAACCATGATTAGTAAGTCGATCCTTCACAGGTTGTTCGTAACTAGAGCTAGGTCAATTTACCGTTTTACCGCTAAAGTTACTTCTTGTTCCTTATGTCTCACTGATCCTCTAATGAACAATTGGTTTGTGGTCCAACCAGTAAACCGAATCCCTCTCAGGCTAATGAGAGGGTGGGGCCCCTTGTTCAAGACCTGGAGTCAGTGTTTAAGGGAACTACCTCTCTTCTATCCTTAAAAGTGGGTAGGAGTGAATTCCATCTTGCACCCCACGTCCCCAGCCATTCACCCAGTCTTACCCCTGAAATGAGAGGCCTATTGAGTCGGCGAACTAGAGCCACTCTCACCCATGCAAATCTAAGGATAATTCCAAACAAACAGGAGTTCATGGTTAGCTCAGGATTAAAACCGAGTCTCAACAGTAAACGACATTATAAAGTGAGAGTGGTTTTCTTCATGGTCCGATCTTATGCAATACACTCATTGCATAGGACGCCCCCACTCACATGTCTCCACATATACAATTTAGTGATCACATTGTTTATATCATATACAAAAGTGGGCCGCATCCATAGTGTCCCTAGAATAAGGTACTCAGCCTTATCCTTATACTATAGATCATTTTGACTATATACTTGAACTTAATCCACTCTTATGTCTTTACATATAGTTCAAGTAATCATACTATAGCCAGAGTGTTCTTAGTTTATTGGATTTAGATTAATGATCGTAAAGTTCACTTTATTCAATAACAATCTTTACTGAATAAATAACAATAATAACTTTATTGAAAATAGAATATGTTTTTGTTTACAAACTATGAGTTTTAGGACATAAAACCCAACATGGACCTCATCTTCCTTACCCGACTCCGGTCGATTTTCCGGCGAGTTTTCTCTCTCCTTCCCGCGACGTTTCCGTTGTCGATTTCGGTCCTCTTTCTTTCTCTTCCTCTTTATTTGTCGTCCTTCTTTCTTTTCTGAGAGTTTTGCGGCCTAAAGGTTCCTAAAACCACATATCCAAGAACAATTAGGAAATACCCAATTTTTCAACCTTAGTTACCGACGACGACGTTTACGAAAAAGCACAAAACGCACCTTGAGTTATCGTGCTTTCGTTAGGGATCCTTCTCGTGGTGGTAACAGGTCATTTGGTGTTGGTTTGAAGGTGGTTTGAGGATTCGTCGGAGAAACTAGACACTCACCGACTTTTTTTTTCCGAAATCTCTCTCTCTCTCGTAGTTTTTTGTCTTTTCTCCCTTTGTAGGTATCCTGATGGTGCTGGGAGTCGTGGGCTGAAGGCTGGCCATGCTGTGGCCGTCGTTTCGCGTGGGTTCCGTGAAACTCGGCGGTGGCCGGAAAACTCACGGGTTTTCCAGCGACTTAGTTTTTTTTTTCTCGTTTTCTCGTTTTTTTTCCTTTCTTTCCCGGGTCGTTACACTTGAATGATAGTTTAGAATGATAGTTTTTTTTAGATGTTATTTTACATTTTTATCATGAATGACTCGCATGCCCCAAGAAAGTAGCTAATTTTTTTTTTTTTGTAGATGAATTAGGTGGATTCTGATGTGGTTAATCAGACTAATTTCAAAGTAGTAAGGAGATTAATTACATTTGGTACATACTAAGTTGTGATTAGTGTCTAAGTTATTCTTTTTCGGTGTATGTTGCCATGAAGTACCGCGTTCTTCCTCATTTGCATGAATTTGATCTAATTTGTGTGCGCTTTCTCACGAAACCTCAAGTCAAAACACCAACACAAAAAGATGACATCAATTGATATCAAACAAGAAAAAGGAAAACTTTGATGAATACAGCACACTACTATGTATAAAAAATAAATAAATAAATAAAAAATAAAAATTACAGCAGCTTGCTGTCAACTTGACAGTAAACTGCTGTTCTACCCAAAGTACAGTAGCCTGCTGTCGAAATGACAGCAGATTGCTGTTAGGAAAAAAAAAAAAAAAAAAAGAATACAAATTGCTGTTTGTTCTTGACAGCAGACTACTGTAGCTACAAAAATTACTTCCCCAAGAAGTCATCCTTTGTGTTATATACAAACTACTTCCACAAGAGATAACAATTCACCTTCACACTTACAAGCAACAAGGATAAAAAAAAAAAAAAAATAGCTTGCAACCGACAATCATGGCACCAAGAAAAAGAGGGAACAAAATGGTGCGAGGAAAGGAAGAAGTGCAGCAAGATGAAGTGCAAGAAATAAATCAAGATCTCTTCCTAATGGGCACCGGTTCGAAATGAAAAGAAAAGGGCAAGAACAAAATGGAGAACCTCCCAACACAAAAAGGAATATTCGCAAACGAGGAGGCGTACAACAGGTATGAACTCTTCAAGTTAAGAGTAGTGTTGGTGGAAAGAAGGTTCCCTGCATTTTACCTTACATTCCTGGAGTCCTTTCTTAACGCCATCAACGATCTAAGGTGGGAGATGTTCTGTCACAAAAGGGAACAAGCTATAGTGCCGATAGTGAAGGAGTTTTACGCACATATTGATCAAGTGGAAGGGTACACAACATTAATAAGAGGAAAAATAGTTGATTGGAGCCCTAAAGCCATCAACCAATTGTTTCACCTACAATCTTTTGAGTATGCCACCTTCAACGAAATGGTGCTAGCTCCATCGGATGATCAACTTGAGATGGCCTTGAAGATGGTAGCCATAGAAGGAACATGGTGGCAACTCTCGAGAGGAGGAGCAAGGACGATAATAGCAGCAGACCTCAACCCCAAAGCGAAAGTTTGGGTTGCCTTCGTAAAAACCAACTTATTACCCACTACACATGATACTATGTGTACTACTTATTTCTTTTCACCCCTAAAGGGGAACTCATGCTCAATATAAAAGGAAAAGGAAGACCAAGAAGAGAAGAGCCACATTTTGGGGAGAAAATCGAATTACACAGCAGCAGCTTCTACTGCAGTGAACTACTGTGAAACTAGAGAAGAAGAAGAAAACCCTAATCCAGCTGTAGACAGCAGAAGAAAAAGGAGATCAACAAGGATTGATTAGGGCAAAGAGGTGGACTTGAGAGCTCAAGAGAAGGGAACTTCCATTGACGAACGGCAACAAACTGGGATAACTCTCTATTTCCTTATTCCATCAATTTTACATGATGAAGATGCGGATTCCTTTGTTTAATTCAGTTTGAATGGAAAACTAAACTTAATAGGGGAGGTGAGAGAGTTTTATATAGTTTAAGTATGTTGACGGTATGATTTTAGTTTATTAAAGAGTTGTTGTTAATGATTTACATGTATGTTTAATTAGCTACTTTAGATACATAGTTGTTCTCTTATTCGGGGGAAGAGAGGGAGCAATGAAATCCTCTTTAATACTCTAGTTCCATAGCAAGGAGACTTGAAGGGCAATAGAAGGGTTAGGAATAATTTTTCTCATAGAGCCTTGTTAATAGAAATTACAACGATTATGGAAATAATCACCATTCATGACCCTAGGAAGTGGGCTTGAGAATCTATTAAAAGGAACTAAAATCTACCACAAAACTCAACAACTTATCTATTTAATCTCTCTTAGCCGAACCGTCCTCATTATAGTTGATCTTCTCATCATTTTCTGTTTTTCGACAGCAGTGGCACTCTGTTTTAGTTTTGTTTAAATGGTTAAATCTCCAACACCCATTTGAATGTTACTAAAAAACTCACCTAATTTCCAGCGATAAAATTAACCAAAAAGATAGGTTCCCTGTGGAATCGATAATATACTTATTACTTGCTACTTGTGATAGTGTATAATTGCACTTATTCTTGTGAATTTTACATCACAAAGCATGTTGGAAAGACTACATTGGTCTATCGAGATAGTTTTCATGCCAAGAATCGAGTATCCGCTACAACATTAAAAAAAAAAAAAAAAATCGTAGGTGAAATGTGTCAGGTCCTCACATATCTCATCATGTTTGTTTGTCTTCTATCTTTTGCTTTATCATTTTCACTTCTCCCACCCATTTTCATCACATTATTGATGAATAAGGATTTCCACTTTCATCTAATTATTTGTATGTATATTAAGAATTGTACTTTGAATATTTAAATTAAGCTAGGATGACAGAGCTCATGTAAATTGTAAGGGCTAAAGTCATTAAGCGTAGGAATGGTATCAGAGCCAGCCTCTCAATTTTTGTGAGGGAAGAGGAGTTACTCGATCTTTAAGAACGACAGTGTAAACGAGGAGGATGATAAGAGAGATTCAGAAGAATTTGGAGTATGTGATAGCTGAGCGAATAGCCCTTATGTTCCAGGTGGTAAGACGTAGGAAGCGCAGTAAGTTCGTTGGCAAGCTTGGGTGCTTAGTCATATGAAAAATTCTAAAGAAAATCTTATCTACAACTGACACCTTTATCAGAGAGAAAAAAAAAAAAAAAAAAAAAAAAAAAAGATTGACAACTTGTCAGCCACACAGTGAAGGCTCACATGTGAATTATGAGTGTTTGTAAATTATTAGTCTTTTAAATTATTAGTTTGTTTTATGTCTTTTCTTATTTTTAGGAAAGCAGATCTTGCAGGGGTCCTGTCCTGTTAGATTTGATCTTATCTTTTAGTTGGTGTTTTTCAAATTTACATTCAAACCCGAAGTCTATAAAACGACTTCATCAATGTAAGGAGAGCATCGATCAGCTGATAGCTCTCTCTTGAATATCAATTGAAGAATTCACAGAAAAAATATTCTACTCTATCTCTTATCTTATCTATCTTCTTATGAATGAATTTTTGAGAAAGCTCAGGAAATCAAACCATTTCAAATGTTCTACCAATGAAGAAGAAAGTTCAAATGAACATAGAAGGGGAGAAAATCTCACAATCTCAAATACTGTCAATCAAGAATATCAGATTGCCAGGATCGAATATCAACTCCAAAATTGGACTATTCCAAAGGTAATCCTAAAACTATCTACCAAATTTCAACCTTCAATTTTACTCAAAGATCATGCATCAAATTCTCAGAGAAAAACATCCCAATTCATAGCAATAGAGAATCTCTGAATCTTTTTTCAAAATCTCTTATACTTCAACACCGTGAAGAGTTTAACTATCTTCACGTCGGTCTTGCCCATGTCGCTGTAAAACCATTGTTCAGACTTAAGTTAGATATCCCAGTCCTTATCTTCTTACGAGATAAGAGACATGAAGATTTCTCAAATTCTTTATTGGGAATGGTTCAATCCAATCTAGAGAATGGACCAGTCTATTTCAATTGTTATCCAAATTTTACTTTGTAGCTCCACGATCCGCACATATTATCAGCCCTCATGCTTGACATACAATCAAAAAATTTGAACATCAAGGTTGAAACTCATTCTTCAGTCGTCATATTCAGGGTTTATTACAAACTCATGAATACAAAGATTTCTCCAAGAGCATTAAGATCCTCGCCAAAAGAGGATCAACCATGCTCATAGAGGCAAATATTGGAAAGTCCTCGGTGACTGTTCCCAAAACTCTTTCTTGGGATCAAATAACCAGAAATACTCTCTGGAAAATAGAAGATGCTAATATTCCGAGGAAAAAGAAATCTCAAAACCCACTACAAATCATCGAACATGATGATGGAAGCGTTGAAATAAAATTCAGCGAAGAACCCTTGTCAGAATCAAAAGTAAAAGAATTCTTGAGTTCTAGACCAAGTACGTCGGGAGTTTCAAGATCAATGTATGACCCCTTAAAGGTAAAAGAGGTCAGTTATGATAAAAAAAAAGTGCATCAATCCACTATGAAGATGGCTCAAGATCTCCAACCCATAAGGATATGGATACTCAATCTGTCTACGAAAGTCAGCTAAATGTCATTACGACTGACTTCCAGATAGACAGAGAATTATTGAAGGTAGATTTTATGTCAGCTGCCAACTCTTCAAAGAGAAAAGCTTTCTTCCAAACCTACAAAGAAGTTGAGCGAAGTGAATTAAGCTGGAAGACGAGATTTTAGATGAGGTAGAAGAGCCTATCTACAATCGAATTGAAAGAATCTCCAAGAGAAGTCAAAATAATACTAGTAATCAGAAAAACTTGTATCCTCAACCGTCTTTTCCGGATATTCAATTGGAAGAAAAGACTCTACAAACTCAAGCTCATTACGATGGTCTAGCAATCTATGAATGGAATATCGATGGATTGTCCGATTATCTGATAATGAATGTTGTCAATGAAATGATGATGGCCGCAGATGCGTATAAATTACAGGGCCATAAATCTGACCATCAAAGAGCTCAAGTTTTAGTGACCGAATTTACCGGGCAACTCAAGGACTGGTGGGACAAATATCTCGATGAAGCAACTCGCCAACAGATATTAAGCCACCATGTCATTAGGCCAACTACTCAAATCATCAAAGAGGAAGGTCCATCAACTAGGACCGAAGTACAACATAAAAGGGTAGAGGATGCTGTCAACACCCTCATTTATATCCTTATAGAATTCTTCTTTGGCGACCCCTTGAAATACCAAGAAAGATCTGCTGAAATACTCATGAACCTGAAGTGCCCCACCTTAGGAGATTTTAGGTGGTAAAAACACATGTATTTGAGCAAAGTTCTTATTAGAACAGACAGTTCGTTGGAATTCTGGAAACAGAATTTTGTCAATGGACTACCAAAACACTTCTCAAGAAGGATCAAAGACAGTCTTAAGACAAAGTATAATGGAACAATTCCATGGCAGACTTTGTCATACGGGTCAATAGCATCCTTCATCATAGAAGAAGGACTTAGACTTTGCAATGAGTCAAAGATTCAAAACAAGCTCAATTCTTCGATATCAAATAGAAAAGAGTTTGGAAGATTTTGCGATCAATATGGATGCAAGGGGATAGAGGCCCCCTCAACCTCGAGAAGGAAGAAGGTTAAGACGCATCCAAAGCCTTATAATTCGTACAGGCCCAGATAAAAGTATCGGAACAAACTAGTACAATCTCAAAAGCCAACATATTCAAGAAGAAAGTATACTCCTACAAAAACCCATAGAGGAAAGAAAAAGCAAACTTGCTTCAATGTCCAGAAAAAGGACACTATGCTAACAAGTGTCCGATAAGAGGAAAGATCAATGAGTTGGATATAGATCAAGAGCTGAAAAATCAACTACTACGACTGGCTCTAATCGACTCAGACTAATCAAGCGAGGGAGAAATCCTCGAACTCCAAGATGAATCCGATTCATATTCTAGCACAGAATATGAATCAAGACAGAAAGGAAAGAGGACGTGCGAAGGATGCATAAATGTCCTTACAAAGGATCAAAAAATTTTACTCGAAGTAGTAGAAAAAGTTCAAGATCCAGAAATTCAACAAAAAATCGCTCAATGACTCAGAGATGCCATGACAATCTCTAAGCCACCTGAAAGGGAAGAAAGACATATCTACAGACTTCAATCAGTTCTCCAAAGGTTTGAAAAACTAAGAGAACTCACTACTCAAGACCTACAAAGAGAGATTAATAATCTCAAACAAGAAGTACAGGCACTAAATCTGAAACCAGGTCAGAATCCTATATGCTTCGCCAAGAAGTTCTCAATCTTCAGGAACGGCTGCTCGAACGAAAGAAAACGGCGCAACCAAACCTGGATGAGGATGACTTTCAAAGTTCCTTCGTTGGAGCCATCACCACTCCTCAATACCAAAAATGGTACGCTCTCGTTACCTTAAAAATTTATGATTTCAAAATCACACTAAAGGCTCTCATACATACTGGAGCCAATCAAAATTGCATTCAAGAAGGCCTAATACCTACAAAGTATTTTGAAAAAACTACTGAGGGCCTTAGAGGTGCAAATAACAATAGACTAAAAAATAATTACAAATTATCTAAAGTCCATGTTTGTAATCACAAAATTTGCTTCGTAAATTCCTTCCTTTTAGTAAAGAACTTAGGACAAGAACTAATCCTAGGTACTCTTTTCATTACTCAATTATACCCTTCTAAAATAAATGAAAAGAGTCAAGAGCCCTAGGAAAGAAGATAAAATTTAATTTCTTCCTCAAGGATTAATGAAATAAATAACCTTCAACATAATACAATTATTCCATCAATAAATGTATTAAATTATAAAGAAAAACAAATTTCTTTTTCGAAGGAAGAAATTTCATTTAAAAGAATAGAAGAACAGATTTAAAGTAAGACCGTCCAGTCTAAAATCAAAACTTTACAAACTCAAATAGAAAGGGAGATTTGTTCAACTATCCCTAATGCCTTTTGGAATAAAAAGCAACACATAGTTAATCTTCCTTGTGTCAAAAATATGCAAAAGTATTTTCAAAATTTGATATGAAATCAGGATTTTGGCAAATCCAGATTTCAGAAAAAGACAAGTACAAAACGGCTTTCAATGTCCCTTTCGGACAATACGAATGGAACGTTATGCCATTTGGGCTAAAAAACGCTCCATCCGAATTTCAAAAGATTATGAAATATATTTTCAATCATTTTCAAGACTTTTCAATTGTTTATGTTGACGATGTTCTGATTTTTTCTCAAAACATCGATCAACACTTCAAGCATCTTCAAACATTTTTTACGACAATCAAAAGAAGCAGTTTAGTTGTCTAAACCAAAAATTATACTTTTTCAAACAAAGATCCATTTTCTTGGATTTGAAATTCATTTGGGTCTAATTAAATCCATTCTAAGATCCATTGAGTTTGCCTCAAACTTTTTGGACCAAATTATGGATAAAACCCAACTACAAAGCTTTTTGGGATGTCTCAATTATGCGTCTGATTTCGTTCAAAATATCAAACCCATTTGCAAGCCACTTTTTGAAAGGCTAAAAAAGAATCCAAAGCCCTAGACTCAAGAACACACCAAAACAGTCCAAAAAATCAAATCCATTGTCAAGTCAATTCTGTGTTTATCGCTCATAAACCTAAGGGCTAGTTTAATAATGGAGACCGACGCATCCGATATTGGATATGGAGGAATCCTGAAACAGTCTCTTGACAAGAAAGAATCCATTGTCCGTTTCCATTCGGGAATATGGAATTCTACTTAAAAAAATTACTCAACAGTGAAGAAAGAAATACTTTCAATAGTACTTTGTGTACAAAAATTTCAAAGCGATTTAATTAACAAAAGCTTTGTTATCAAAACAGATTCAATGGCATCTAAATTTGTTTTAGAAAAAGATGTCAAGAATCTTGTGTCTAAACAAATTTTTGCTAGATGGCAAGCCATTTTATCTTGCTTCGACTTCCAAATTTTGCCTATAAAAGGGGTCGAAAACCCCTTGGCAGATTACCTCTCAAGAGAGTTCTTACTCTCGAAGAAAAACTCTCCCTAGCCAACCTCCTTCTCCCAGTGTTGACCGGTGAGAAAGAAACAGAAAAAGGGAAGAAGCCCATTGATTCTTCAAACACACTTACTCCAATGACGTCCGATAGCTACGCAATGGATGCTGGTTTCACATTGGTAACCAGGTCTAGAGCAAAGCTTTCTAAAAAACAAGCGGAGGTTATCACTCCGACGAGGCCTTCTGCCTCTTCAACACGGCCATCTGCCGCTACTCCATCGAGACCTAGTGTCTCTTCCACTTCAAAGTGACCTTCTGTCCCCTCAACCTACTCGGACGCGGTTGTTCTCGTTCGATTTTCTCCAGTTCCTGAAATCAGGACCTATTTTAATAAATCTGTGTCTATACCAAAAGCCCTGGTAGAACCAGAATACGACGACCCAAAAATCAGCGAGGTCGTCAAGAAAGCCTATCCATCGGGATTCTTCTATATCCCGGAAGATCTTCATAAGACCAGACGGTTTTATGAATTCATTTTACTCGACACAAAATCTATGGAAATTACTCATATTCCGAGTCACGATGATCCTTCAAAAATTGCGTACTCAAAGTTAAAAAATTTCAAAGTCATGAATCCGACTTACTGGAATCAAGATCCATCCACGGAAAAGACTTATTCAAAACCGTTTGTTCCTCACTCCTACTCATACAGAGACTATCAGATGGCATGGTTCAATGTCATTTGGTATCAAAATTATGAGCACTCATGGTTTATCCAATTTTGCCAAATGCTCATAAAATTCATTATCCATTTTGGTTCATCAAATGGTGAAAAATCTTTGGATCAGCTAAAGATATATTCCCCGTTCCAATACAGGAATCCTTCCACTACTTTATAAAAAATATATTCAAAACCTCATTTCCATTAACCATGCGCTTTTGCGTATACTTTCAAATTCCTTGGATTTTAACTTAGAATTTTCAAATAAAAGAAGCGGAAGACCAAATAAAACAGGTCTTCAAAACTATTAAAATCAAATGGTGGGATAAATATACTTATACCCACGCAGATATCAAAGCGATAAAGGTCTGACTATCATAGAATGACCACCTTCACGATTTATCCAAGTAGAGGACCTCCGAATTCCTTAATTCAAAGTTGAAGCTACTCGCTGCATAAGCCCAGACAACTTCGGAAGCTGATTTTCAAAAGCTTCTTCAAGAGGCCGCATCAGTCGGTTCGACATCTTCTCCTTCTATTGTAGAAGAAGAAGAGGAAGACACGATTTATGATCTTATCCATTCTTGGATTCTCAACCACCTCTGTAAATATCATCATCAATGACTGAATAGTCGTTAAACTATTTGTTATAAAAAAAAAAAAATCGTAAGTGAAATATGTCAGGATGAAACATATTTCCTCACATATCTCATCATGTTTGTTTGTGTTCTATCTTTGGTTTTATTATTTTCACTTTTCCCACTTTTATTATTTTCACTTTTTCCATTTTCATCACATTATTGATGAATATGGATTTCCACTTTCATCAAATTATTTGTATCTATATTAAGAATTGTATTTTGAATATGTAAATTAAGCTAGGATGACAGAGCTCATGTAAATTGTAAGGGCTCAAGTCACTAAACCCTCAACTCCAACTTGCATCACCATGGTTTCCTCAGCAAGAGTTTCAGGATTTTCTTGAGTATCCGCTACAACATCACTATGTGAATCTTTCAGCAACTCAACCTCAGCTCCCACTTGCTTCACCTCTAATTTCTCAGCAACAGTCTCAGAAGTTTCTCGAGTATCTGCTACAACATCACTCTGTGAATTGTTCTGCAACTCAACCTCAACTCCCACTGGCTTCCTTGTCCGGGTACTTTTCTTCAATTCTCTGGCAGACTTTGTGAAGCTAACTTGTTTTTGTTTCCTCATAACGTAGTTCTCACAAGGACTCGTATCAACAGATTTAAGACCTTCCAATAACTCCTTCCGGGTATGTCCAAGTCTATTGTGCCATATACTTCAATTTGAAACACTTCAGCAATAGCAGCTCTGTCCATACACCCTGCAGTGGGGTATAAAGTTCCAGATTTTGTGCCACGTGCTACCATCATAGCACCCTTCACAATCTTCCACGAACTCTTACCAAACTTTGTTGCATAACCTGTGCTATCCAACTGACCAATAGAGATAAGATTCTTCTTGAGACTAGGAATATATCTAACATCCTTTAATGTCTACTAATTTCCTGTCGGAGTTTTTATGCAGACATCCCCTTTTACTTCGATCTTCAAATCTTTGTTGGTCGCAAGATACACATCTCGAAACTTCCAGGCTTGAAATTTCGAAACAACTCTTTATTTTGAGATGAATGAAAAGACGCACCTGAATCCAAAATCAGAGATTCAATCGGACTATCCACGCTGAGGATTAGAGCATCCCCATTGTCTTGTGGTAAATGTATCGAATCATCGTCATTCTCTACTTAAAGTTGAAATCTTAATAAGAACCACACGGTGAAAAAAACTAAATCGGGGTTAATATTTTTTGACATTATTGTGATGAGTGTAACAATCATAGTATGATATCGTCATGGCACACTATGGAGTGTTCATGAGTTGCATTAGGTTTTGTTGAGACATTTTTTAGATCCAGTTCCATTATTTGACTATAAATTTTTTAACCTAAGCAACCCTTGTTAAATAATGGAATCAACCCACACCAATGAATATTTGTGTTTGGTTGGGTACGACCGGGTCATTTGTTTAAATTTTATTTTCAATAAAAATAAAATATTAATTTATTAAAAAAAATCTATTTATTTATTTTAAAACATTGAATTACTTTTTTTTTTTTAATTCAATCTCAATGTATATTTTGAAAAATCACCCTCTAAATACTTCAAAAAATTATTTTAAGAGATTATAGAATAATTAAGAAAAAAATTAATTGAGTTTTTTAAACCCCGATGAATTGATTACTTACTCAGTATTGTTTAACTCATTCATGCTACTCTCTGGTGGAGTTTCCATAAGACCCCTAACGAGTTTCAAATGTATATTTTTCAATTAAAAAACCCGTTATCAAACATGGTTCTATTTTTATTGTAAACAATGAAGGAGAACTCGTTACCAAACATGTCCATAATTGCCTTCATTCACAACAAGAATATAAAATATTGAAACGTCATCCTTGTTCATCAACTTTAAATTTAAAGGACCATTGCATTACACTTTAGAACAAGTGTTACTGCTAACAACAAATGGTTAACAATGCTAACAACAAATGGTTAACAATAGCTCCCATTGGTGGTTTTGAAAATAACTAAAATATTACTGATAATAAATAAAAAAATATACAAGCTTAACATGGTGGTGGTTACCCATTCCAATATAACAATAATATGTTTCTTTAGTTTTAGTGGGTGTAATTGACAATCGAACCTAATTTTACTGATATAAAAGTGGAACAAATCGAGCACAAATATTCTCATATTTACAAAATGAACTCATTTTCAACACTTTCACGGTCTCTCCTATTGTCATTGTTATTTGCTACCCTATTTACTAACATCGATGGAAAAATCTTCCGAAACCCACCGATTATTATTTCTTTAGTTTTAGTGGGTGTAATCGACAATGGAACCTAATTTTACTCATATAAAAGTGGAACAAATCCAGCACAAATATTCTCATATTTACAAAATGAATTCATTTTCAATACTTTCACGGTCTCTCCTATTGTCATTGTTCTTTGCTACCCTATTTACTAAAATCGATGGAAAAATCTTCCGAAACCCACCGATTACAGTAAACATAACAAATGTTCTAAGAAGTCATGATCAGCTCACTATTCACTGCAGATCTGGTGATGATGACTTGGGAGTCCATCATCTCCCACCTTTGAGCGGTTACGCTTTTAGTTTTCGACCAAACTTTTGGGGCTCAACACAGTTTTACTGCACCTTCCAATGGTCTGGCTGGTCGCATTACTTTGATATATACAAGGATGATAGAGATAGAACCAAATGCAACGATACTCTATGTTTGTGGTTAGTGGTTGAACATGGTATTTGTATGTTCAACTATAAAACCAAATTGTATGATATTTTCTACACATGGCCGGCTAAATGAATATAAAAAATCGATATATAAATGAATTGGAGGGTTTTGATTATGATATTATAATAAATCGATATAAATTTGATACGGTGTATTAGTTTTAATGAATTATATTATTAAGATTTGTTAAGGTATTTCAATGCATAAAATGCTTATTTATTAATTTCTTCCACTTTGATCGAAATTATTTGCCCTCATTTATCGAAATCTCCCATCATTTTTTCGAACATAAATCAAACTCAAATATGACAAGAATACAAAACCAAATTAACTTTCTTTCTTTTTTTTTTTTTTAGTTATAAAATTTAAACATCTCATTAGCTTTTAATGTTACGTTACTTGTCTATATTATTTCGATGAAAATGGGTCCGATTTCAATGTGGGCGCAGTCTCGCAGAATATCTTTATTTTTATTTGCTAATCTATTTACTATGGAATTATCAATTGAATTTATAGCCACCCAATCAAAATAATTCATTTTATAAGCTTGTTCAAATGGAAATGATTAGTGTCATGGTCTTACATCAATCGAATAATGGAATTTGTTTATTACGACTCTCAAGTTGTCCGATGGGCGAAACTCGCATAATAAACTCAGTTTAGTTTGACCCGCAAATGCTTCCACTAATGAGAAACTGTCGTATTATAGTAGTTTGACCCATACATTTTGACCGTTTGCAAATAAGGTATGAACTACCCTAAGCATAATTTAGTAGATACGGTATGAATTAAGATCACAAAGTTCGGTAGTTCAATTTCTTACTCCTAAAATGTTGAACTTAAAAAAATGAAAATTTAGAGACCTATTGGACATAGTCTTAGGTTTACGGACCAAATAGATATAAAGTTGAAAGTTTGTCGTGGACTAAACGTATAATATAGATAACTTTGAATGTCCAATACGCTTTTAATCTTACATGATTTTAAAACTTCATCATAAAGTATGTATTCCATCTTATTGGAGGTCCTCGTGATGATTAAAGAGTTGTCATTCTACAAATGGGTCAAAACCTTACCATGTTTAAGATATTTGAAAGTGGAGAATATAGGGTTTGGATTCTTTGCTCTGACTAGTCTATGAATCCACAAGTAATGAGAGTCGAGATGGTCACTGTTGAGAGTCGAGATTCGATATGGGTCAAACCCCTTACCTTGTTTAAGATCTTTGCTCCAATAGGCTGAGAGTCGAGATTCAATGGATTTTGTGCAGATGGTCACTGTTGATCATCTGATTCTTGTCATAATGGCAGTTTCGTAATTATCCATATCTTCAAGGGTCATTAGGTAGTTTTTCACTTTCATAATATATTATTACTATTTTTCTATAAAAAAAAAATCCATAATTTTCCTAACAATTCTTCATCCCTTCTTGGTCATTATTAAGACTGTTGTCCTTGATCAATCCTCTCAATTTCTTTTCATGCATTCATGGGGTCTTACATGGATGACTTTTCTTCATTTTTTGGTGTTGGTGTGTTACATTGGATAAGGAAGGATAAGTAGGTAAACAAAGAAATGATGCAAAACTATATTACCCATAAGGATATCTAACTATGGTTCATGACCTAAAAGACCTCCAAATGCTATTAAATTATGTGGTAGGCCTTATTATGTGATGTCTGAAGATGTGAAGATGTTTGAAAGTTATTGGAACCCGTTGATTAGCAAAACCAAGAATTAGAGATAAAATGACCAAAATGCCCCTAGGACTACTTATTTAAATTCAAGGTCTATATGTGCTCCAAGTGACTTGCTACTTCTTTTAAGGCCTATTTTTAAGGACAAGGAGTTATGTTCAATGGTTCAAGTTGATTAGAGCAAGCTTGGAACCTAAAGCAAGTTAGGACCAAAGAAACACCTAAAGGAAACACCTCAAGACACAAAAGTCAAGACCCTTCTAGAATCCTCTAAGGAATTCATTATGAATGTAAGACCTTCTAGAACAACCCATGTTCGTTATTACGATGTATTCATATGTTTACGAATGCATGTTATAACTTATGTCATAAGGAGTTATGAACCTTAGAAACTTACAAGATTGAGAATCAAGAACAATATAGCTCCTTTCAAAAACTATACAGAGAATACTTTATTGAATCCTAGAACAAATGCAAAATTTAAGCAATAGTTGAGTAACATAACCACTACCTCATATACTCAAATCATCAAAGAGGAAGGTCCATCAACTAGGACCGAAGTACAACATGAAAGGGTAGAGGATGCTGTCAACACCCTCATTTATACCCTTAGAGAATTCTTCATTGGCGACCACTTGAAATTCCAGGAAAGATCTGCCGAAATACTCATGAACCTGAAGTGCCCCATCTTAGGAGATTTCAGGTGGTACAAAGACATGTATTTCTGCAAAGTTCTTATTAGAACAGATAGTTCGTTGGAATTCTGGAACGAGAATTTTGTCAATGGACTACCAAAACACTTCTCAAGAAGGATCAAAGACAGTCTTAAGACAAAGTATAATGGAACAATTCCATGGCAGACTTTGTCATACGGGTCAATAGCATCCTTTGTCATAGAAGAAGGACTCGGACTTTGCAATGAGTCAAAGATTCAAAACAAGCTCAATTCTTCGATATCAAATAGACAAGAGTTTGGAAGATTTTGCGATCAATATGGATGCAAGGGGATAGAGGCCCCCTCAACCTCCAGAAGTCAGAAGGTTAAGACGCATCCAAAGCCTTATAATTCTAACAGGCCAAGAGAAAAGTATCGGAACAAACCAATACAATCTAAAAAGCCAACATATTCAAGAAGAAAGTATACTCCTACAAAAACCCATAGAGGAAAGAAAAAGCAAACTTGCTTCAAATGTTGAAAAGAAGGACACTATGCTAACGAGTGTCCGATAAGAGGAAAGATCAATGAGTTGGATATAGATCAAGAGCTAAAAAATCAGCTACTACGACTGGCTCTAACCGACTCATAACAATCAAGCGAGGGAGAATTCCTCGAACTTCAAGAAGAATCCGATTCATATTCTAGCACAGAATATGAATCAGGACAAGAAGGAAAAAGGACGTGCGAAGGATGCATAAATGTCCTTACAAAGGATCAAGAAATTCTACTGGAAGTAGTAGAAAAAGTTCAAGATCCAGAAATTCAACAGAAAATCGCTCAACGACTCAGAGATGCCATGACAATCTCTAGGCCACCTGAAAGGAAACAAAGAAATCCCAACAGACTTCAATCAGTTCTCCAAAGGTTTGAAAAACCGAGAGAACTCACTACTCAAGACCTACAAAGAGAGATTAATAATCTCAAACAAGAAGTACAGGCCTTAAGTTCTGAAACCAGGTCAGAATCCTATATGCTTCGCCAAGAAGTTCTTAATCTTCAGGAACGGCTGCCCGAATGAAAGGAAATGGCGCAACCGAACCTGGACGAGGATGACTTTCAAAGTTCCTTCGTTGGAGCCATCACCACTTCTCAATATCAGAAATGGTACGCTCTCGTTACCTTAAAAATTTATGATTTCAAAATCACACTAAAGGCTCTCATAGATACTAGAGCCGATCAAAATTGCATTCAAGAAGGCCTAATACCTACAAAGTATTTTGAAAAAACTACTGAGGGCCTTAAAGGTGCAAATAACAATAGACTCAAAAATAATTACAAATTATCTAAAGTCCATGTTTGTAATGACGTAATTTGCTTCGTAAATTTCTTCCTTTTAGTAAAGGACTTAGGACAAGAACTAATCCTAGGTACTCCTTTCATTACTCAATTATACCCTTCTAAAGTAACTGTAAAGTGGTTAGAGTCAAAAGCCTTAGGAAAGAAGATAAAATTTAATTTTCTTCCTCCTATAAGGATTAGTGAAATAAGTAACCTTCAAAAGAATACAATTATTCAATCAATAAATGTATTAAATTATAAAGAAAAACAAATTTCTTTTTGAAGGAAGAAATTTCATTCAAAAGAATAGAAGAACAGATTCAAAGTAAGACCGTCCAGTCTAAAATCAAAACTTTACAAACTCAAATAGAAAGGGAGATTTGTTCAACTATCCCTAATATCTTTTGGAATAGGATGTTAGGATCGATATCAGTCGTTAGCTCTGATACCAGTTGTTAGGATCGCACAACAACGCACACGCTCGATCTAGATGAACACAAAGAATGGGATAGAGAAAAGTTGCAAGGAGAACTCTGGCTAAAAAGATTTTGTATTGATGACTTCAGGTATGTACAAGAAGAGAGAGTACAGAGAATAGAAAAGTACATTTTCAAAGCTCTATCGGACCAGATATATATATGGTATAGTTTATTATATATAGCTTTACCAGATTTAGCCATCTACTATATATAGCTATTTATCATATATAGCTTTACCGGATTTAGCTTTACCATATATAGCTTTACTATATATAGCTTTACCAAATATAGCTTTACCGGATATAACCGTTGACCAAGCTATAAATAAGTATCAGGCTCAATAAGCCTAACATAGGAAGCAACACATTGTTAATCTTCCTTATGTCAAAAACTTCAAGGAGAAAAATATTCCTACGAAGGCCCGACCTATTCAAATGAATAAAGAATTACTAACATTCTGCAGAGCAGAAATCAATGATCTTTTGCAGAAGGGTCTTATTAGGCCGTCAAAGAGCCCCTGGTCATGTGCGGCTTTTTACGTCAACAACCAGGTAGAGAAGGAATGTGGAGTCTCACAACTGGTAATAAACTACAAACCCTTAAATAAGGTTTTGGAATGGATTAGATATCCAATAACAAAAATTAAACTTTTTCAAACAAAGATCCGTTTTCTTGGATTTGAAATTCATTTGGGTCTCATTAAATCCATTCAAAGATCCATTGAGTTTGCCTCAAAATTTTCGGACCAAATTACGGATAAACCCAACTACAAAGATTTTTGGGATGTCTCAATTATGTGTCTGATTTCGTTCAAAATATCAGACCCATTTGCAAGACACTTTTTGAAAGACTCAAAGAATCCAAAGTCCTGGACTGAAGAACACACCAAAACAGTCCAAAAAATAAAATCTCTTGTCAAGTCAATTCCGTGTTTATCGCTGATAAACCTAAAGGCTAGTTTAATAGTGGAGACCGACGCATCCAATATTGGATATGGAGGAATCCTGAAACAGTCTCTTGACAAGAAAGAATCCATTGTCCGTTTCCATTCGGGAATATGGAATTCTACTTAAAAAAATTACTCAACAGTGAAGAAAGATATACTTTCAATAGTACTTTGTCTAAAAAAATTTCAAAGCGATTTAATTAACAAAAGCTTTGTTATCAAAACAGATTCAAGGGCATCTAAATTTGTTTTAGAAAATGATGTCAAGAATCTTGTGTCTAAACAAATTTTTGCTAGATGGCAAGCCATTTTATCTTGCTTCGACTTCCAAATTTTGCCTATAAAAGGGGTCAAAAACCCCTTGGCAGATTACCTCTCAAGAGAGTTCTTTCTCTCGAAGAAAAACTCTCCCTAGCCAACCTCCTTCTCCCAGTGATGACCAATGAGAAAGCAACAGAAAAAGGGAAGAAGCCCATTGCTTTTTCAAACACACCTACTCCAATGACGTTCGATAGCTACGCAATGGATGCTGGTTTCACATTGGTGACCAAGTCTAGAGCAAAGCTTTCTAAAAAACAAGCGGAGGTTATCACTCCGACGAGGCCTTCTACCTCTTCAACACAGCCATCTGCTGCTACTCCATCGAGACCTACTGTGTCTTCCACTTCAAAGGGACCTTCTGTCCCCTCAACCTACTCGGACGCGGTTGTTCCCGTTTGATTTTCTCCAGTTCCTTAAATCAGGACCTATTTTCAAAAATCTGTGTCTATAGCAGAAGCCCTGGTAGAACCAGAATACGACGACCCAAAAATCAGAGAGGTCGTCAAGAAAGCCTATCCATCGGGATTCTTCTATATCCCGGAAGATCTTCATAAGACCAGACGGTTTTATGAATTCATTTTAGTCGACACAAAATCTATGGAAATTACTCATATTCCGAGTCGCGATGATCCTTAAAAAATCGCGTACTCAAAGTTAAAAATTTTCAAAGTCATGAATCCGACGTACTGGAATCAAGATCTGTATACGGAAAAGACTTTTTCAAAATTGTTTGTTTCTCACTCCTACTCATACAGAGACTATCAGATGACATGGTTCAATGTCATTTGGTATCAAAATTATGAGCACTCATGGTTTATCCAATTTTGCCAGAATCCTTATAAAATTCATTATCCATTTTGGTTCATCAAAGGGTGGAAAATCTTTGGATCAGCCAAAGATATATTCCTCGTTCCAAAAGAGGAATACTTCCACTCCTTTATTCAAAATATATTCAAAACCCCATTTCCATTAACCATGCGCTTTTGTGTATACTTTCAAATTCTTTGGATTTTAACTTGGAATTTTCAAATAAAAGAAACGGAAGACCAAATAAAGCAGGTCTTCAAAACTATTAAAATCAAATGGTGGGATAAATATACTTGTACCCATGCAGATATCAAAGCGGTAAAGGCCTGGCTATCAGAGAATGGCCACCTTCAGGATTTATCCAAGAAAAGGACCTCCGAATTCCTTAATTCAAAGTCGAAGCTTCGCTGCATTTGCTCAGACCACTTCGGAAGCTGATTTTCAAAAGCTTCTTCAAGAGGCCGCATCAGTCGGTTCGACATCTTCTCCTTCTATTGTAGAAGAAGAAGAGGAAGACACAATTTATGATCTTATCCATTCTTGGATTCTCAACGACCTCCGTAAATATCATCATCAATGACTGAATTGTCGTTAAACTATTTGTAAAAAAAAATAAAATTAAATCGTAGGTGAAATATGTCAGGATGAAACATATTTCCTCACATATCTCATCATGTTTGTTTGTGTTCTATCTTTTGTTTTATTATTTTCACTTTTCCCACTTTTATTATTTTCACTTTTTCCATTTTCATCACATTATTAAGAATTGTATTTTAAATATGTAAAGTAAGCTAGGATGACAGAGCTCATGTAAATTGTAAGGGCTCAAGTCACTAAACCCTCAACTCCAACTTGCTTCACCACTTGTTCCTCAGCAAGAGTCTCAGAATTTTCTTGAGTATCCGCTACAACATCACTATGTGAATCTTTCAGCAATTGTCAGCTCCCACTTGCTTCACCTCTAATTTCTCAACAACAGTCTCAGGAGTTTCTCGAGTATCTGCTACAACATCACTCTGTGAATTGTTCTGCAACTTAACCTCAACTCCCACTGGCTTCGTTGTCTGGGTACTTTTCTTCAATTCTCTAGCAGACTTTGTGAAGCTAACTTTTTTCTGTTTCCTCATAACGCAGTTCTCACAAGGGCTCATATCAACAGATTTCAGACCTTCCAAAAATACCTTCCGACTATGTCCAATTCTATTGTGTCATATACTTCAATTTGAAACACTTCAGCAGCAGCAGCTCTGTTCATACACCTTGCAGTGGGGTATAAAGTTCCAGATTTTGTGCCACGTGCTACCATCATAGCACCCTTCATAATCTTCCACGAACTCTTACCAAACTTTGTTGCATAACCTGTGCAATCCAACTGACCAATAGAGATCACGTTCTTCTTGAGACTAGGAATATATCTAACATCCTTTAATGTCAACTAATTTTCTGTCGGAGTTTTTATGCAGACATTCTCTTTTACTTCGATCTTCAAATCTTTATTGTTGGCAAGATACACATCTCGAAACTTCCAGACTTGAAATTTCGAAACAACTCTTTATTTTGAGACGAATGAAAAGACGCACCTGAATCCAAAATCAGAGACTCAATCGGACTATCCACGCTAAGGATTAGAGAATCCCCAATGTCTTCTGGTAAATGTATCGAATCATCGTCATTCTCTGCTAAGTTAAAATCTTAATAAGAACCACACGGTGAAAAAAAACTAAATCGGGGTTAATATTTTTTGACATTATTGTGATGAGTGTAACTCTCATATTGTAATTGCACACTATGGAGTGTTCATGAGTTTCATTAGGTTTTGTTGAGACATTTTTTAGATCCAGTTCGATTATTTGACTTCAATTTTTTAACCTAAGCAACCCTTATTAAATAATGGAATCAACCCACACCAATGAATATTTGTGTTAGGTTGGGTAAGACCGGGTCATTTGTTTAAATTTTATTTTCAATAAAAAAAAATGTTAATTTATTAAAAAAAAAATCTATTTATTTATTTTAAAACATTGAATGACATTTTTTTTTTAATTCAATCTCAATATATATTTTGAAAAATCACCCTCTAAATACTTCAAAAAATTATTTTAAGAGATTATAGAATAATTAATAAAAAAATTAATTGAGTTTTTTAAACACCCATGAATTGATTACTTACTCAGTATTGTTTAACTCATTCATGCTACTCTCTGGTGGAGTTTCCATAAGACCCCTAACGAGTTTCAAATGTATATTTTTCAATTAAAAAACCCGTTATCAAACATGGTTCTATTTTTATTGTAAACAATGAAGGAGAACTCGTTACCAAACATGTCCATAATTGCCTTCATTCACAACAAGAATATAAAATATTGAAACGTCATCCTTGTTCATCAACTTTAAATTTAAAGGACCATTGCATTACACTTTAGAACCGGTGTTAATGCTAACAACAATGGTTAACAATAGCTCCCATTGGTGGTTTTGAAAATAACTAAAATATTACTGATAATAAATAAAAAAAATATACAAGCTTCACATGGTGGTGGTTACCCATTCCAATATAACAATCATATGTTTCTTTAGTTTTAGTGGGTGTAATTGACAATGGAACCTAATTTTACTCATATTAAACTAGAGCAAAATCCTTCACAAATATTCTCATATTTACTAAATGAATTCATTTTCAACACTTTCACGGTCTCTCCTATTGTCATTGTTCTTTGCTACCCTATTTACTAATATCGATGGAAAAATCTTCCGAAACCCACCGATTACAGTAAACATAACAAATGTTCTAAGAAGTCATGATCAGCTCACTATTCACTGCAAATCTGGGGATGATGACTTGGGAGTCCATCATCTCCCACCTTTGAGCTGTTACGCTTTTAGTTTTCGACCAAACTTTTGGGGCTCAACATAGTTTTACTGCACCTTCCAGTGGTCTGGCTGGTCGCATTACTTTGATATATACAAGGATGATAGAGATAGAACCAAATGCAATGATACTCTATGTTTGTGGTTAGTGGTTGAACATGGTATTTGTATGTTCAACTATAAAACAAAATTCTATGATATTTGCTACACATGGCCGGCTAAATGAATATAAAAAATCGATATATCCATGAATGGGAGGGTTTTGATTATGATATTATAATAAATCGATATAAATTTGATACAGTGTATTAGTTTTAATGAATTATATTATTAAGATTTGTTAAGGTATTTCAATGCATAAAATACTTATTTATTAATTTCTTCCACTTGGATCTGAATTATTTGCCCTCATTTATCAAAATCTCCCATCATTTTTTGGAACATAAATCAAACTCAAATATGACAAGAATACAAAACCAAATTAACTTTCTTTTTTTATTGGTTATAAAATTTAAACATCTCATTAGCTTTTAATGTTACGTTACTTGTCTATATTATTTCGATGAAAATGGGTCCGATTTCAATGTGGGCGCAGTCTCGAAGAATATCATTATTTTTATTTTCTAATCTATTTACTATGGAATTATCAATTGAATTTATAGCCACCCAATCAAAATAATTCATTTTATAAGCTTGTTCAAATTGACATGATTAGTGTCACGGTCTTACATCAATCGTATAATGGAATTTGTTTATTACGACTCTCAAGTGGTCCGATGTGCGACGCATAATAAACTCAGTTTAGATTGACCCGCAAATGCTTCCACTAATGAGAAACTGTCGTATTATAGTAGTTTGACCCATACATTTTGACCGTTTGCAAATAAGGTATGAACTACCCGAGCATAATTTAGTAGATACGGTATGAATTAAGATCACAAAGTTTGGTAGTTCAATTTCTTACTCCTAAAATGTTGAACTTAAAAAAATGAAAATTTAGAGACCTATTGGACATAGTCTTAGGTTTACGGACCAAATAGATATAAAGTTGAAAGTTTGTCGTGGACTAAACGTATAATATAGATAACTTTGAATGTCCAATATGCTTTTAATCTTACATGATTTTAAAACTTCATCATAAAGTCTGTATTCCATCTTATTGGAGGTCCTAATGACGATGAAAGAGATGTCATTCTACAAATGGGTCAAACCCTTACCTTGTTTAAGATATTTGAAGGTGGAGAATATAGGGCTTGGATTCTTTGCTCCGACTAGTCTATGAATCCACAAGTAATGAGAGTCGAGATGGTCACTGTTGAGAGTCGAGATTCGATATGGGTCAAACCCCTTACCTTGTTTAAGATCTTTGCTCCAATAGGCTGAGAGTCGAGATTCGATGGATTTTGTGCAGATGGTCACTGTTGATCATCTGATTCTTGTCATAATGGTAGTTTTGTAATTATCCATATCTTCAGGGGTCATTAGGTAGTTTGTAACTTTCAGAATATATTATTACTATTTTTCTAAAAAACAAATCCATAATTTTCCTAACAATTCTTCATCCCTTCTTGGTCATTATTAAGACGGTTGTCCTTGTTCAATCCTCTTAATTTCTTTTCTTGCATTCATGGGGTCTTACATGGATGGCTTTTCTTCATTTTTTGGTGTGTTACATTGGATAAGGAATTATTACTATTTTTCTAAAAAACAAATCCATAATTTTCCTAACAATTCTTCATCCCTTCTTGGTCATTATTAAGACGGTTGTCCTTGTTCAATCCTCTTAATTTCTTTTCTTGCATTCATGGGGTCTTACATGGATGGCTTTTCTTCATTTTTTGGTGTGTTACATTGGATAAGGAATTATTACTATTTTTCTAAAAAACAAATCCATAATTTTCCTAACAATTCTTCATCCCTTCTTGGTCATTATTAAGACGGTTGTCCTTGTTCAATCCTCTTAATTTCTTTTCTTGCATTCATGGGGTCTTACATGGATGGCTTTTCTTCATTTTTTGGTGTGTTACATTGGATAAGGAAGGATAAGTAGGTAAACAAAGAAATGGTGCAAAACTATATTACCCCTAAGGATATCTAACTATGGTTCATGACCTAAAAGACCTCCAAATGCTATTAAATTATGTGGTAGACCTTTTTATGTGATGTCTGAAGATGTGAAGATGTTTGAAAGTTATTGGAACACGTTGATTAGCAAAACCAAGAATTAGAGATAAAATGACCAAAATGCCCCTAGGACTACTTATTTAAATTCAAGGTCTATATGTGCTCCAAATGACTGGCTACTTCTTTTAAGGCCTATTTGTAAGGACAAGGAGTTATGTTCAATGGTTCAAGTTGATTAGAGCAAGCTTGGAACCTAAAGCAAGTTAGGACCAAAGAAACACCTAAAGGAAACACCTCAAGACACAAAAGTCAAGACCCTTCTAGAATCCTCTAAGGAATTCATTATGAATGTAAGACCTTCTAGAACAACCCATGTTCGTTATTACGATGTATTCATATGTTTACGAATGCATGTTATAACTTATGCCATAAGGAGTTATGAACCTTAGAAACTTACAAGATTGAGAATCAAGAACAATATAGCTCCTTTCAAAAACTATACAGAGAATACTTTATTGAATCCTAGAACAAATGCAAAATTTAAGCAATAGTTGGGTAACATAACCACTACCTCATATACTACAAACTCTGAAAATACTTTACAGGTTCTTTCATATTATCGATGTTACTCCCTTCCCTGTTTCATGTTAACTTCTTGACAGTAATGGCCTATCTAGAATGCATCATTGCCTTGTATACAGTTCCGCCATAAGCACATATCTCGTGAAAAGTAATAGTGGCCTCAATTAGATCTTGGGAAGAAATTCTTTCCTTAGGTGGGAAATAGACATCCGAATCCATAGATTTTCTTTCCTTGTTTTGCTCCATTTCGAATGGATGTCTCGTGCAATATAAGATGATCATAATTAGAACGATAGAAATTCCACCTACCTTAAAAGATGGAGACGATGAATCTCCATTGCAGTTGTCAAGAGGTCCACCACAGAGCCCATCTTTTTCAATGAATCTACTAGTGGGCATGTTCTGAAAAAAAAGATTTTGAAGGGATCGGATGTCCCACGTTATGCTATATTGCTATGTCGTAGCAAAATTAGTAGATCTTGTACTCAAAATAGAATGATTGTTATTCAACTACGTATACTTTTTAGGACTAAAACTTCTATTTCACATTTGTTAAATTTTATTTTTCTCTTTCCAACGTTCCTTACATATTAACTAACATTTTGTTTGTCAAGAAAAACATATTAGTTTGATTAAAATAATAATAAATAAAAAAGCTCAGACAAAAATCAATTGATTAACTACTAAATTTATGTAATATATATAATATTACAATTATTAGAACAAAAATATATTTATCCATATAATAATTAAAAAAGATGTTAAAGTAATATTCTTGTCAATTTATCTCAAATTCCATTTTATTTTACTTTTTTTTTTCTTTTTTACTTTGAATTTATTAAATTTGGTTGAAAAAGTAATTTATGAAAAAACAATACTATGTGAATAAGTGTGACTTCTGAGTATGGGTATATGAATCACCTAAGATCACATCCTTATAAGAGCGACCGTGAGGATAAGATGGCTAAGAAATGTTTAAAAGACTTAAAAGTCACTACCTATACAACCAAGGAGCACCTTCCTTTATGGTAGCTCAATCATAGGACCACATGGTTAAGCATGCTTTACTCGGAGCAATTATATGTTGGGAGACCTTTTAGAAATTTTCCTAGGATGCATGTGAATGAGGACAAAGTGATAACTATCTAAAAGTAGAGTCATATCAAGTGTTTTTGGAGTTAATATTGCACTCTTATTCACCATTTTCTCATTTATAGCCTCATTTATTCTACTTAGTGAGCATGAAATCGTTTATTGCGGTCCAATGTGAAATAAATATGATTTGGCATAAATCGATCTTAATTGTATATTTAATTGAGTTATGTGGTAAAATTTCAGACATTTATGCTAAACCATGTGGGAGTAGCGAATTTGGAAACAAATGGGGGATGACATGGAAATGATAAATCCATGTTAGCAGTCCAAGTGGGTCATTGACTACCCAATGAGGAACATCCTATGTGTTTATTTCTTTTCAGCCCTAATGGGGAACCCATGCTCAATATAAAAGGAAAAGGAAGACCAAGAGGAGAATAGCAACATTTTGGGGAGAAAATCGAATTACACAACAGCAGCTTCTGCTGCAGTGAACTGTTGTGAAACCAGAGAAGAAGAAGAAAACCCTAATCCAGCAGCTGTTGACAGCGAAGGAAATGGAGACCAACAAGGATTGATTAGAGCAAAGAGGTGGACGTGAGAGCTCAAGAGAAGGGAACTTCCATTGACGAACGGCAACAAACCGGGATAACTCTCTATTTCCTTATTCTCTTTCCTTATTCCATCAATTTTACATAATGAAGATGCGGATTCCTTTGTTTAATTAAGTTTGTATGGAAAGCTAAACTTAATAGGGGAGGCGAGAGAGTTTTATATAGTTTAAGTATGTTGACGATATGATTTTAGTTTATTAAAAAGTTGTTGTTAATGATTTACATGTATGTTTTATTAGCTACTTTACATACATAGTTGTTCTCTTATTCGGGAGAAGAGAGGGAGCAATGAAATCCTCTTTAATACTCTAGTACCATAGCAAGGAGACTTGAAGGATAATAGAAGGGTTAGGAATAATTCTTCTCCTAGAGCCTTGGTAATAGAAATTACAACCATTATGGAAATAATCACCATTCATGACCCTCGGAAGTGGGCTTGAGAATCTATTAAAAGGAACTAAAATCTACCACAAAACTCAACAACTTATCTATATTTAATCTCTCTTAGCCGAACCTTCCTCATTATAGTTGATTTTCTCATCATTTTCTATTTTTCGACAGTAGTGGCACTCTGTTTTAGTTTTGTTTAAATAGTTAAAATCTCCAACACCCATTTGAATGTTACCAAAAAAACTCACTTAATTTCCAGCGATAAAATTAACCAAAAAGATAGGTTCCCTGTGGAATCGATAATTTACTTATTACTTGCTACTTGTGATAGTGTATACTTGCACTTATTCTTGTGAATTTTACATCATTTTATTATATACATCCACAAGCGATCAAGTTTTTGGTGTCGTTGCCGGGGAACCTAATTTGGTTATTTTACTTGTTGTAGATTTTTGTGAGCTGGAGCCAACAAGAAGTCATAGTAAGCTGAGTTTTCCTACTGCTATATTCACTGCTGAAGAATTGAGTTTACTACTGCAGAATTCTGTGTATGAACTCACCTACGGGTTTGGAATTTATTTTGGATCCTGAAATAGAGAGAACATTTAGACGAAGGTTTAAGGAGAAAAAGAAAATGACAGAACAAAATATACAGCAAATAGCCCAACTAAATCGGCAGTTTGAAAATCCAGTGATGATGGCTAATCAAGAGAGAATTACTGCCAATGCCATTCATTTAGCAGATGACAGAGAAAGAGCGATCCGAGCATATGCACACCCAGCTGTGGAAGAGCTAAATCCATGCATCATTAGACCCGAAATACAAGCAACCACGTTTGAGCTAAAACCTGTGATGTTTCAAATGCTGCAAACCATTGGGCAATTTCATGGACTACCGTCGGAAGATCCTCACCTACACCTAAAGTCATTTTTGGGAGTTAGTGACTCATTTCGATTTCAAGGAGTGGATAAAGATGTGATTAGACTGAGATTATTCCCATATTCATTGAGGGATGGTGCTAAATCATGGCTGAATACCTTTGCACCGGGAATAATTGATTCGTGGAATAGTCTAGCAGAGAAATTGTTTATCAAGTAATTCCCACCCACGAGAAATGCACGATTCAGTAATGAGATTGTTGCTTTTCAACAGTTTGAAGATGAGACACTAAGTGAAGCTTGGGAGAGATTTAAGGAGATGCTTAGAAAGTGTCCTCACCATGGACTACCTCATTGTATACAAATGGAGACTTTCTACAATGGATTAAATATTGCTATTAAACAAGTAGTTGATGCTTCTGCCAATGGAGCTATTTTGTCAAAGACATACAATGAAGCATGTGAGATTTTAGAGAGAATAGCATCTAACAATTGTCAATGGGCCGATGTGAGAAGCAACCCAGGAAGGAAGACTCGAGAAGTACTTGAAGTTGATGCTTTGTCCTCTATCAATGCTCAACTAGCTTTGGTAACTAATATTTTACAAAATCTAGCGTTGGGGCAAGACTCCATGATCAAAGCACCAGTCCATACAGATGCTGTAATTAACCAAACAGCATCCGAATCTTGTGTATATTGTGGAGAGGAACACACCTTTGATCAATGTCCAAGCAATCCGGCCTCAATTTTCTATGTCGGGAATCAAGTTAGTCAAGGCAACCCGAAAAATAACCCCTTCTCAAATACTTATAATTCGGGGTGGAGAAATCATCCAAATTTCTCATGGAAGGGACAAGGCTCGTACAACCAACAAATGCCCCCTAAAGCAAATTACCCTCCGGGTTTTGGATTACAAAATCAATTGACATATGGTTCTCAACAAGCCACCACCCAAGGGGAAGGAACTAGCCAAGCTCAACACATACCGGGAACATCGCTTGAGAACCTAATAACGGAATATATGGCTAAAAATGATGCTGTGATACAAAGTCAACAAGCATAATTGCAAAATTTGGAAGTTCAAGTAGGTCAATTAGCAAATGAGTTACGAAATAGACCTCTTGGTAAGCTGCCAGCAGACACCGAAATGCCAAAAAGAGAGGGAAGGGAACAATGTCAAGCAATAGAGTTGAGAAGTGGGAAAGAAATACCCAGCAGAGGAGAAAAAAATTAAAGAACACGGTGATAGTCGCTCTCAAGAAACTGCTGATACACAGCAGAGAAAGGAGAAAGCCGTTGTGCAAGAAGAGCACAACAAAAATGATGCAGAAGCTGCTGTATAGAAAGAACACAGCAGAAATTATGCAGAAATTGTGAAGCCTCCTAAAACACAAACATCAGTCAGCAGTGGACAAGAAAGTAGAATATACACACCAACACCTCCTTTTCCTCAAAGAATAAAAAGAAAGAAGGAAGAAGCCCACTTTGAGAAGTTCATGGACATATTTAAGGAAATTCACATAAATATACCATTAATTGAAGCTTTGAAGCAAATGCCAAATTATGTAAAATTCTTGAAGGATGTGCTCACCAATAGAAGAAAGTTTGAAGAATTCAAGGTGGTATCATTGAATGAAGAGTGTAGTGCAATATTGAAAAACAAGATCCCGCTATATGAGAAAGACCCCGGTTCATTCACAATTCCAATATCAATAGGAGGGAAGAAGCTAGGTCGAGCATTATGTGATTTGGGATCAAGAATTAATCTAATGCCGCTGTCTATTTACAAAAAGTTAGGTATTGGTGAAGCTAGACCAACTACAGTCACTCTTCAACTAGCAGATCGATCTTTCACTTATCCCGAAGGAAAGATTGAGGACATCTTAATTCAAGTTGACAAATTCATATTTCTTACCGATTTTATCATTTTAGATTATGAAGCCGATCATGATGTTCCAATTCTTTTGGGGAGGCCATTTTTAAAGACCGGAAGAACATTAGTCGATGTCTACAAAGGAACCATCACGTTAAGAATGGGTGACCAAAAAGTTGAATTTAACATCAATGATAGCATGAAATATCCAGCAGTGACAGAAGAATGCTCAGCAGTGTATGAATTGACAGAATAACCAGCTACCGAGGAATGGGATGATGGGGAAAGCGGGCAGGAAGAAGACAACAGCTGGAATGATAGAATAGAACAGTTAGCAGTTTTAGGTGAATTCAGCGGAATTTTTGAGTCACTAGAATGTGAGGGAAGAAAGAGTTCACCGATGAGACCATCTATTGAGAAAGCGCCGCAGCTGGACTTGAAACCACTACCACCTAACCTTAAGTATGCTTATGTAGGTGACAAGAAGACACTACCCATCATCATCTCAGCGACACTATCCTCGACTCAAGAGGATATGCTCCTAGAAACATTGAAGAAGCACAAGGGGGCGATAGGTTGGACATTGGCGGATATAAAAGGAATTAGCCCTTCACTATGCATGCACAAAATACAATTGGAGGAAGGAAAAGTTAAGTCCATTGAGCAACAAAGACGATTAAATCCCATGCAAACAGCAATTGGAGGTTGTTAGAAAGGAGATTCTCAAATGGCTAGATGCTGGAATAATTTATCCAATTGCAAACAGCAGCTGAGTCAGTCCTATTCAATGTGTTCCGAAGAAAGGAGGGATAACAGTAATGGCAAATGAGAACAATGAGTTGATCTCCACTAGAATAGTGAATGGATGGAGAATTTGCATGGATTATAGAAGGCTAAACAAAGCGAAACGTAAGGATCATTTTCCCTTACCATTCATTGATCAAATGCTTGATAGGCTTGCTGGAAAGTCACATTATTACTTCTTGGATGGTTATTCGGGATACAATCAAATTACAATCAGTCCAGAAGATCAAGAGAAAACTACATTCACATGCCCATATGGAATTTTTGCCTTTAGACGAATGCCCTTTGGACTATGTAATGCTCCAGCGACATTTCAACGTTGCATGATGGCCATTTTTAGAGATATGGTAGAAACATTTATGGAGATATTCATGGATGATTTTTCGGTTTATGGAGAATCTTTTGAGACTTGTTTGTGCAATTTAGGGAAGGTTCTACAAAGATGTGAAGAGAAAAATCTTGTACTGAATTGGAAAAAATGTCATTTTATGGTCAATGAGGGAATAGTGTTAGGCCACAAGATCTCAAGAAGAGGAATAGAAGTTGATAGAGCCAAGATAGAAGCTATTGAAAGATTGAATCCACCTACGTCAGTTAAAGGTATAAGAAGCTTTTTGGGCCATGCAGGGTTTTATAGGAGGTTTATTAAAGATTTCTCCAAGATTGCAAAACCATTGTGTAGTTTGTTGGAGTCAAATAGAAAATTCGTTTTTGACAAACAATGCATGACTGCCTTCCAAGGATTAAAGACAGCGCTGACCACAGCTCCTATAATGTCAACACCCGATTGGAATTCACCATTTGAGTTGATGTGTGATGCTAGTGGCCATGCTGTGGGGGCAATGTTAGGACAGAAAAAGGGGAAGGTACTTCATCCTATCTATTATGCCAGCAAAACGTTTAATTAGGCTCAAGTGAATACAACCATTGAAAAAGAATTGTTGGCCATAGTATTCGCTGTTGAAAAGTTTAGAGCTTATTTATTTGGAGCGAAGGTGAAAGTGTACACTGACCACGCAGCAATCAAGCACCTAATGATGAAACCAAATGCCAAGCCAAGATTAATTAGATGGATTCTACTATTACAAGAGTTCGAGATAGAAATCGTGGACATGAAAGGAGCTAATAACTATGTAGTGGATCACTTATCTAGAATGGAGAACATGGAAGAAAAGGTCAATAGCAAAGAAATTGATGATGCATTTCCGGATGAACAGCTGCTTGGGATAAACAGTAGTAGCATAATGACAGCAACTCCATGGTATGCAGACAGCAAATTTTTTGGCTTGTGCCATCATACCCGAAGAGAAAAATTATCAACAAAGGAAGAGGTTTTCCATGAATCCAAAAGTTACATTTGGGATGAACCTTTTCTTTTTAAACAATGTGGAGACGGCATAATGAAAAGATGCATTTCAGACAATGAAATACCAACAATTCTTGAACAATGTCATGCATCTTCATATGGAGGTCATTTTGGAGGGCAAAGGACAGCAGCCAAGGTATTTCAATTGAGTTTCTATTGGCCAACAATTTTCAAAGATGCAAAAGAATTTTGCAAGTGTTGTGATCAATGTCAAAGGACGGGAAATATCAGTAAAAAAAATGAGCTACCCCTGAATTCAATTCTAGAAGTAGAACTTTTTGATGTATGGGGCATTGACTTTATGGGACCTTTTCCGCCATCTTATGGGAACTTATATATTCTAGTGGCTGTTGACTATGTGTCCAAGTGGGTGGAAGCAATAGCTTGTCCATCCAACGATGGGAAGACAATACTCAAGTTTTTAAAAAGAAACATATTCACTAGGTTTGGTGTCCCAAGAGCATTAATCAGCGATGAGGGAACGCACTTTGTGAACAGATTGATGAATAGTCTTTTAGAGAGATACAATGTAAAACATAGAGTAGCGACACCTTATCACCCACAAACCAATGGGCAAGCAGAGGTCTCCAACATAGAAATTAAAAGTATTTTGGAAAAGGTGGTACAACCCAACAGGAAAGATTGGTCGGTGAAATTTGATGATGCGATATGGGTACACAGGACCGTCTTCAAAACTCCTTTAGGAATGTCTCCTTACAAGCTAGTTTTTGGGAAGGCATGTCATCTAGCCCTGGAATTGGAACATAAAGCATTTTGGGCATTAAAGAAGTTAAATTTTGACTATACAACAGATGGAGACTTGAGGCGAATGCAACTAAATGAATTGGAAGAATTCAGGTACCTAGCCTACGAAAATGCTAAGATGTAAAAAGAAAAAACAAAAGTGTGGCATGACAACAAAATTAGGCCCAAAGAATTCTACAAAGGACAAAGAGTGTTACTATTCAACTCAAGGCTGAAGTTATTCCCTAGAAAATTAAAATCAAGATGGTATGGTCCGTTTATAGTTGAAGAAGTCACTCCCTACTGGGCAATAACGATAAAACATGGAGACGAAAGGAGACCTTTCACAATGAATGGACAGAGACTGAAGCCATTTTTGGGTTGAGAATTAAAAAGAGGCATTGCCTCTTTAAGCTTAAAAAACTGAAAAATAAAACATTTTGGAGCAAACGGGAGTTGACAAGAAACGGTAACAAGTAACAAACTCCCGGGAAGCCAAGTTAGTTTTTCTTCTCCTTTTATTTATGCATTTTTAATTGTTTTTAAATAGTTATCTTCACTTATCTTATAATGATAGTTTTTTAGATATTATTTTACATTTTTATCATGAATGACTCGCATGCCTCAAGAAGTAGCTATTTTTTTTTTTTTTTTTGTAGATGAATTAGGTGGATTCTGATGTGGTTAACAAGGCTAATTTCAAAGTAGTAAGGAGGTTAATTACATTTGGTACATACTAAGTTGTGATTAGTGTCAAAGTTATTCTTTTTCGGTGTATGCTGCCATGAAGTACTGCGTTCTTCCTCATTTGCATGAATTTGATCTAATTTGTGTGCGCTCTCTCACGAATTATATATCAAACAAAAAGATGGCATCAATTGATATCAAATAAGAAAAAGGGAAACTTTGGGAAAAAAAAATATATATTTACAGCAATCTGCTGCATTAAAAAAAAAAAATTTGGCAGCAGGTATTCATTGAATACAGCAAATTGTGTTAATAAAAAATAAATAAAAAATAAAAAATTACAGCAGCTTGCTGTTCTACCCAAAGTACTGCCTGCTGTCATTGACAGGAGACTCCTGTTAGAAAAAAAAAGAAAAAAAAAAAGAAAAAAGAATACAAACTGTGCTGTATACAACAGCCTATTTTCCTTTGGGGGAAAAAAAATAATAATAATAATTTAAAATTAAAAAAAAAAAAAAATTACTTCCCCAAGAAGTCATCCTTTGTGTTATATACAAACTACTTCCACAAGAGATAACAATTCACCTTCACACTTACAAGCAACCAAGGAAAAAAAAAATTTAACTTGCAACCGACAATCATGGCACCGAGAATAAGAGGGAAAAAATGGTGCGAGGGAAGGAAGAAGTGCAGCAAGATGAAGTGCAAGAAATAAATCAAGATCTCTTCCTAACGAGCACCGGTTCGAAACGAAAAGAAAAGCGTAAGAACAAAAGCGAGAACCTCCCAACACAAAAAGGAATATTCGCAAACGAGGAGGCGTACAACAGGTATGAACTCTTCAAGTCAAGAGTAGTGTTGGTGGAAAGAAGGTTCCCAGCATTTTACCCTACATTCTCGGAGTCCTTTCTTAACGCCATCAACGATCTAGGGTGGGAGATGTTCTGTCACAAAAGGGAACAAGCTATAGTACCGATAGTGAAGGAGTTTTACGCACATGTTGATCAAGTGGAAGGGTACACAACATTAGTAAGAGAAAAAATAGTTGATTGGAGCCCTAAAGCCATCAACCAACTGTTTCACCTACAATCTTTTGAGTATGCCACCTTCAACGAAATGGTGCTAGCTCCATCGGATGATCAACTTGAGATGGCCTTAAAGATGGTAGCCATAGAAGGAACACGGTGGCAACTCTCGAGGGGAGGAGCAAGGACGATAATAGCAGCAGACCTCAACCCCGAAGCGAAAGTTTGGGCTGCCTTCGTAAAAACCAACTTACTACGCACTACACATGATACTACATTGTTAGCTGACAGAGTTTTACTTGTGTATGCAATCATAATGAATTTGAGCATCGATGTGGGCAAGATTGTAGCGGATGAGATTGTCAAATGTGCAAGTAAGAAAATGGGCTGGCTGTTTTTTCCACAGTTGATAACCATGCTGTGCCTGGAGGCTGCAATCCCTTTTGATGAGGAAGAAGAAAGACTTGAGGCAAGGAATGTGATGGACTACATAGAAACCCATAGGGATGGCGCCAGCAGTGGCAAAAGAAGAGACAGCAGAGCAAGAGACGATATGGATCAACTGCTGAAACAACAAGAGGCTTTACTTAGCTGGTGTGAAAACAGTGAAGGGAGTTGTAAGGCGTATTGGTCTTATGTCAAAAAGAGGGATGAGGAAATACATAAAGCCTTAAGAACCAAGTCCAAAAATTCAGCATTCCCAAGTTTTCTAGACGAAATTTTTAAAGAGTGGAGCCGCAAAGAATCATCGCATGCGGTAGAGGAGGAAGAGAACACTTCCTCTAATGATGCCTAAAATCAAGGGAATTCTCTTACCACACTTTTTATAACCTTGCTGTCTGATTTACCTTGCTGTCTGATTTACCTTGCTGCCTGATTTAGAAGCATGCATCCTTATGTTGTGTTTGTTTTGTTGTATTGACTGCATATAATTTTGAATCATGCTGATGCATTCAACCTAGAAGCATGAAGTTCTAGAAAGGGTAATAGATCATGCATATTTTGTTTCATATGTAGTCATGATGTCTTGTGCAAGAACTAGGGATGTATTGTCAAATGCTTTATGGATAAATAAAACAGTAAAGGTGAGCGGTGTGTTTTTGAAAAAAAAAAAAAAGTTATCCTTATTGTTCAGGTGAGTTGCATCACAAATGTGGCCAGGCTGAAAACTACAGGATGCTAGCAAAAGACTCGAGCTAAGGGAGAATGAGTGTTAGCCTATATAGTCATCCCTTGAAGACTTGGGTGATTTGCACCACAAGTGGAGGCACCCAGAGAATAGGAGATGACTTGAAGGATTCTTGGGAGAAAAAAAAAATGTAGAAAGTTAATCAAATAAATTATGAAGCCAAGTCACAAAAGCAAAGGTAAAGACATAGTAATCATTTTAGAAGTGTTTTGGGGAATACGATAGTAGTCAGGAATGTGTTATTTTTTCTTGTAAGATTTGGTGATAAGTGTAGGGTGAAATGTGGGGAAAAAACTAATTTGAGGAAGGAATATAAAGAATGTGATCTAAATCATGCCTTTGATGAATACTCTACAAACATTTTGTTACTGAGAAAAAAAGGGGAGAGTGGAGAGAATGATTGCTCAAGGATGAGCAATCTTTTAAGTTTGGGGGTGTGATAACTATCTAAAAGTAGAGTCATATCAAGTCTTTTTGGAGTTAATATTGCACCCTTATTCACCATTTTCTCATTTATAACCCCATTTATTATACTTAGTGAGCATGAAATTGTTTATTGCGGTCCAACGTGAAAAAAATACGATTTGGCATAAATCGATCTTAATTGTATATTTAATTGAGTTATGTGGTAAAATTTCAGACATTTATGCTAAACCATGTGGGAGTAGCGAATTTGGAAACAAATGGGGGATGACATGGAAATGATAAATCCACGTCAGCAGTCCAAGTGAGTCATTGACTACTGAGGAACATCCTATGTGTACTACTTATTTCTTTTCAGCCCTAAAGGGGAACCCATGCTCAATATAAAATGAAAAGGAAGACCAAGAAGAGAAGAGCCACATTTTGGGGAGAAAATCAAATTGTAAGGGCTCAAGTCATCAAGCGTAGGAATGGTATCAGAGCCGGCCTCTCAATTTTTGTGAGGAAGAGGAGTTACTCGATCTTTAAGAACGACAGTGTAAACCAGGAGGATGATAAGAGAGATTCAGAAGAATTTTGAGTATGTGATAGCTGAACGAATAGCCCTTGTGTTCCAAGTGGTAAGATGGTCAAGCAATCTAATCAGAAAAACTGGTATCCTCAACCGTCTTTTCCGGATATTCAATTTGAAGAAAAGACTCTACAAACTCAAGCTCATTACGATTGTCTAGCAATCTATGAATGGAATATCGATGGATTGTCCGACTATCTGATAATGAATGTTGTCAATGAAATGATGATGGCTGCAGGCGTGTATAAATTACAGGGCCATAAACATTCGGGCTTTAGCCAAAACATCAGATATGCTGGCTAGAATGTACACTCGGGCTTTTGTCATTTGCTTTTATCCATCTGTCATACGCATCCCGAACTGTTCGGTTTGCATTTGAGCTGGGGTTTGAAGGACACTCCTCAGTTAAAACAAACTTTAAATCATCAATGACCAGTATTGTGTTTAGGTTTGATTTCCAAGTTGTGTAGTTGTCGCTGTTTAATTTCTCAGAAGCGAGTAATTGTACTATTGAGTTTGTCATGCTGTGATGTAAAGAAAATTCTATTAGTGTTTTGACTTAATCCTGTTTAATCCAATCAGGTTTAGCAAATGTAATAATGTACCCAAATCATTATTAATTTGCAACAATACTTTAGTGAGTTAGAGCAACTGCTACCGAGGGACAGTCAATTACTCATTCACTAAACCAAGACATTCTTGACTTAAACACTATTCCCAGAATAACTCTTGTTCCTATAGTGTTCTTAGTTATCGCTGTTTTGGTCAAGAATATACCAACCCTTAGTATTTCTTCGTAAGTGTGACCCGCCATTTTCAAACCTCATAGATCGGTCCCAACAATGCTAACGAATGAAAAAGCCAAAGTTGGGAACGGACCTAAGAAATCCTATCCCATTTCTGGAGTTTGCGTTGTTTCGACTCTCATGTTACGACCCTCCGAATGGGTAGTTGCTCTAGGGCAACATGCAGGTGGAACATGAGAACCTCACGGTGCAACCTAGTGGTGGAGACCATAGGACGTATTTGACATACTTCCTTCTCCCACTTACTATAAATACTTTCTCTATTCACCTTGTTATTGACTCATGCAAATACCTTCCGAATGGAGGACGCTCCCAGGGCGACACGAGGCCGAGCATGAATCTCACTGTGTGAATTTTACAGAGAGCGTGAAAAGAAAACGATGTATCTTTACATCTTTTTCCTCCCACTAAGTATTTTAGATGGTTGGGTATACTCATTACTTAAGTATATTCCGGCTAATTAAATATAACTTAAGTCTAGGTGATTTTTCTAAATCTTACTTAAGCATGCTCATAAAACTGAGCTAACTAAGCTCAAGTACTGGTCCGATCTCCAGGTAGTAGGTGTTCCGTAAACCGTCAACTTAAGTACCTCCAGCCTTAGACAAGATCGTGCCAGGTGAGCTTTCTCGTAACCGCAATTTCGTAAGACATCGACCTATTTTAACTATTAAAATTGATCATGCTAGGGTCTTAACCCTAAGTGAGCAAGCAGTTATCTTTATTATAGATTTTAACGTCTATCTCGTTTTATGACGTTGAAAATAACCTATAACATGCATCAAACATGCTTTATATAACAATTATATAATCAACCATTCCATGCAATAATATAACAATTTATATCTATCACTCATGGAACCCTAAACATGCATACTATACATTATAACACTTATAACATACTTGGAATGCATGAAACATGCTTAGCCTATGGTGGGATTTTAAATCTATATGACATACTTTATGCATATACATTTTCTATTTAATTAAAACATACATTCATAATGCATAATTAATTAAACACACTAAAGTGGGTTGGTTTTGGCATTTTAGAGCAAGCATTTAACTAAATTATTACACTAATAATTAAAAATAACTTGAGCCGCTCCCGAGGATCACGAACTGTGCGATCCAACCCTTAATAACGTTGAATCGGACCCCAACGGCAGAAAAAACACCCGAACCGCCTCTTCCATCTTCTTCGGTTCAGCTTGCTATCTCTTCCATTTTCGATCAATTACAACCTAAAATGAACTAATGACTCCATAAAAATTACAGACATTTCTTCATTCATTAAAACTCATACACATTAGGCTTATTACAATAATTGTATCAAATGAAAAAAAAAAAATGCCAAAACCAAAACCATCCACTTTAGCAACCACAAATTTCATTCATGAAATGGTACCCACCATGATCAAATTAATGTAAAGAAAGTGCCTAAAACTTGCTCTGATACCAATTGATAGTGTTAATATAACACATGCGGAAGCAATTTGGATCTTAGGCACTTTAAGAACATTAATTATAGTATATAACTAGCATGTTCATAAGTATTAAAACTTAATTAGTTTAGATACTAACCTTTTGTAGTTCAAACTCTTTTTTCCTCACGAACCGGTTTCGAACCACCACTAGTGTCTTCTCCACTATCCTCCGGCCTTAGAACGGGATTGTGGAATCCGGTGAGTGACTAAACTTGGAAGGAATTTTGTATATGTGAAGAGATGTTTGTGAGAGGTCTTTCTCAAGGTTTTCCACCAAGAAGAAGAAGACCTTCCATGTACAATGATCACTCTATTTAAAGAGTGATGTTTGCATGTTCATGCAAATTTGAGATCACCAAATTTTGACACATAAAATTCCACTCAAATGTTTGGGATTATGTGGCAAGCATGCATGTTTGAGTTAACCAAATTTTGACACTCAAAATTCCACTCAAACTTGTGGGGTTTATTTGACAAACATGCAAGTTTGGTTAAACCAAATTTTGACACCTCAAAATTTCACTAACATGGATTTTTCCATTAAATGAAGTCAACATTTTGACTTTCTTCATTTCAATTCAACAATTAATTTGAATAATGAATTTCAAATTAAAGTAACATTAAATGATTAATTAAACTATTTAATTAATATTTAATATTAATTCAAATGCCAATTCCAATCAATTCCGACACATAATTCATTAAGATATTTAAATCTTATTTAAATATCTATGATTCTCTCCTTTTGTTTAATTCGTAAATAAAACAAAAATGCGGTTAAATATATCGTATATATGTAGCGCATATTCCCTAATTTGAATTCGAACACTTCGAACTCACTTGTCACACTATTCTATGGTTTAGTCCGATATGAGCTAGCAGAGGGACCTAATGGACCTATAGATCATGGGCTCCAACGATCCAAGATTAACCGGCTAAACTCATTAACCTTGTTAACCAACATTCGTTAACTACTAGGACACTCCACTATAGCCTAGTAGTTGCACTCCCCTCACTATAGATATATTTCTGTCCATTTGATATAACCATGATTAGTAAGTCGATCCTTCACAGGTTGTTCGTAACTAGAGCTGGGTCAATTTACCGTTTTACCCCTAAAGTTACTTCTTGTTCCTTATGTTGCACTGATCCTCTAATGAATAATTGGTTTGTGGTCCAACCAGTAAACCGAATCCCTCTCAGGGCAATGAGAGGGTAGGGCCCCTTGTTCAAGACCTGAAGTCAGTGCTTAAGGGAACTACCTTTCTTCTATCCCTAAAAGTGGGTAGGAGTGAATTCCATCTTGCACCCCACGTCCCCAGCCATTCACCCAGTCTTACCCCTGAAATGGGAGGCCTATTGAGTCGGCGAACTAGAGCCACTCTCACCTATGCAAATCTAAGGATAATTACGAATAAACAGGAGTTCATGGTTAGCTCAGGAGTAAAACCGAGTTACCTAGATTATCGAATGAAAAGAAAATCAGTCTCAACAGTAAACGACATTATAAAGTGAGAGTGGTTTTTTTCATGGTCCGATCTTATGCAATACTCATTGCATAGGACGCCCCCACTCACATGTCTCCACATGTACAATTTAGTGATCACATTGTTTATATCATATACAAAAGTGGGCCGCATCCATAGTGTCCCCAGAACAAGGTACTCAACCTTATCCTTATACTATAGATCATTTTGACTATATACTTGAACTTGATCCACTCTTATGTCTATACATATAGTTCAAGTAATCATACTCTAGCCAGAGTGTTCTTAGTTTATTGAATTCAGATTAATGATCGTAAATTTCACTTTATTCAATAACAATCTTTACTGAATAAACAACAATAATAACTTTATTGAAAATAGAATATGTTTTTGTTTACAAACTATGAGTTTTAGGACATAAAACCCAACACTTACAAAGGATCAAGAAATTCTACTCGAAGTAGTAGAAAAAGTTCAAGATCCAGAAATTCAACAGAAAATCGTCAACAACTCAGAGATGCCATCACAATCTCTAGGCCACCTGAAAGGGAAGAAAGAAATCCCTACAAACTTCAATCAGTTCTCCAAAGGTTTGAAAAATCGAGAGAACTCACTACTCAAGACCTACAAAGAGAGATTAATAATCTCAAACAAGAAGTACAGGCATTAAGATCTGAAACCAGGTCAGAATCCTATATGCTTCGCCAAGAAGTTCTCAATCTTCAGGAACGGCTGCCCGAACGAAAGGAAACGGTGCAACCAAACCTGAACGAGGATGACTTTTAAAGTTCCTTCGTTGGAGCCATCACCACTTCTCAATACCAAAAATGGTACTTTCTCGTTACCTTAAAAATTTATGATTTCAAAATCACACTAAAGGCTCTCATAGATACTAGAGCCGATCAAAATTGCATTCAAGAAGGCCTAATACCTACAAAGTATTTTGAAAAAACTACTGAGGACCTTAGAGGTGCAAATAACAATAGACTCAAAATTAATTACAAATTATCTAAAGTCCATGTTTGTAATGACAGAATTTGCTTAGTAAATTCCTTCCTTTAAGTAAAGGACTTAGGACAAGAACTAATCCCAGGTGCTCCTCTCATTACTCAATTATACCCTTTTAAAATAAGTGGGTTAGAGTCAAAAGCCCTAGGAAAGAAGATAAACTTTAATTTCCTTTCTCCTATAAGGATTAGTGAAATAAATAACCTTCAAAAGAATACAATTATTCAATCAATAAATGTATTAAATTATAAAGAAAAACAAATTTCTTTTTTGAAGTAAGAAATTTCATTCAAAAGAATAGAAGAACAAATTCAAAGTAAAACGGTCCAGTCTAAAATCGAAACTTTACAAACTCAAATAGAAAGGGAGATTTGTTCAACTATCCCTAATGCCTTTTGGAATAGGAAGCAACATATAGTTAATCTTCCTTATGTCAAAAACTTCGAGGAGAAAAATATTCCTACGAAGGCCCGACCTATTCAAATGAATAAGGAATTACTAACATTCTGCAGAGCAGAAATCAATGATCTTTTGCAGAAGGGTCTTATTAGGCCGTCAAAGAGCCCCTGGTCATGTGCGGCTTTTTACGTCAACAACCAGGCAGAGAAGGAACGTAGAGTCCCACGACTGGTAATAAACTACAAACCCTTAAATAAGGTTTTGGAATAGATTAGATATCCAATTCCAAATAAATAAGATTTAATCCAAAGAATTTCAAATGCAAAAGTATTTTCAAAATTTGATATGAAATCAGGATTTTGGCAAATCTAGATTTCAGAAAAATACCAAGTACAAAACGGCTTTCAATGTTCCTTCGGACAATACGAATGGAACGTTATGCCATTTGGGCTAAAAAAACGCTACATCCAAATTTCAAAAGATTATGAATGATATTTTCAATCCTTTTCAAGACTTTTCAATTGTTTATGTTGACGATGTTCTGATTTTTTCTCAAAACATCGATCAACACTTCAAGCATCTTCAAACATTTTTTACGAGAGTCAAAAGAAGTGGTTTAGTTGTGTCTAAACCAAAGATTAAACTTTTTCAAACAAAGATCCGTTTTCTTGGATTTGAAATTCATTTGGGTCTCATTAAACCCATTCAAAGATCCATTGAGTTTGCCTCAAACTTTTCGGACCAAATTACGGATAAAACCCAACTACAAAGATTTTTGGGATGTCTCAATTATGTGTTTGATTTCCTTCAAAATATCAGACCCATTTGCAAGCCACTCTTTGAAAGGCTAAAAAAGAATCCATATCCTTGGACTGAAAAACACACCAAAATAGTCCAAAAAATCAAATCCCTTGTCAAGTCAATTCTGTGTTTATTGCTGATAAACCTAAGGGCTAGTTTAATAGTGGAGACCGACGCATCCGATATTGGATATGGAAGAATCCTGAAATATTCTCTTGACAAGAAAGAATCCATTGTCCGTTTCCATTAGGGAATATGGAATTCTACTAAAAAAAATTACTCAATAGTGAAGAAAAAAATACTTTCAATAGTACTTTGTGTACAAAAATTTCAAAGCGATTTAATTAACAAAAGCTTTGTTATCAAAACAGATTCAAGGGCATCTAAATTTGTTTTAGAAAAAGATGTCAAGAATCTTGTGTCTAAACAAAGTTTTGCTAGATGGCAAGCCATTTAATCTTGCTTTGACTTCCAAATTTTGCCTATAAAAGGGGTCGAAAACCCCTTGGCATATTACCTCCCAAGAGAGTTCTTACTCTCGAAGAAAAACTCTCCCTAGCCAACCTCCTTCTCCCAATGATGACCGGTAAGAAAGCAACAGAAAAAGGGAAGAAGCCCATTGCTTCTTCAAACACACCTACTCCAATGACGTCCGCTAGCTACGCAATGGATGCATGTTTCACATTGGTGACCAGATCTAGAGCAAAGCTTTCTAAAAAACAAGCGGAGGTTATCACTCCGATGAGGCCTTCTGGCTCTTTAACACGGCCATCTGCCGCTACTCCATCGAGACCTACTATCTCTTCCACTTCAAAGGGACGTTCTGTCCCCTCAACCTACTCGGACGCGGTTGTTCCCGTTCGATTTTCTCCAGTTCCTGAAATTAGGACCTATTTTAAAAAATTTGTGTCTATACCAGAAGCCCTAGTAGAACTAGAATACGACGACCCAAAAATTTGTGTCTATACCAGAAGCCCTAGTAGAAGTAGAACCAGAAGCCCTATCGAGATTCTTCTATATCCCGGAAGATCTTCATAAGACCAGACGATTTTATGAATTCGTTTTAGTCGACACAAAATCCGTCGAAATTATTTATATTCTGAGTCGCAATGATCCTTCAAAAATCACGTACTCAAAGGTAAAAATGTTCAAAGTCATGAATCCGACGTACTGGAATCAAGATCCGTACACGGAAAAGACTTTTTCAAAACCGTTTGTTCCTCACTCCTACTCATACAGAGACTATCAGATGGCATGGTTCAATGTCATTTGGTATCAAAATTATGAGCACTCATGGTTTATCCAATTTTTCCAGAATGCTCATAAAATTCATTATCCATTTTGGTTCATCAAAGGGTGGAAAATGTTAGGATCAACCAAAGATATATTCCCCGTTCCAATACAGGAATCCTTCCACTACTTTATTCAAAATATATTCAAAACCCCATTTCCATTAACCATGCGCTTTTGCGTATTTTTTCAAATTCCATGGATTTTAACTTGGAATTTTCAAATAAAAGAAACCGAACACCAAATAAAACAGGTCTTCAAAACTATTAAAATCAAATGGTGGGATAAATATACTTATACCTACACAAATATCAAAGCCGTAAAGGTCTGGCTATCAGAGAATGGTGGGATAAAGTAATAGTGGCCTCAATTAGATCTTGGGAAGAAATTCTTTTCTTAGGTGGGAAATAAACATCCGAATCCATAGATTTTCTTTCCTTGTTTTGCTCCATTTCGAATGGATGTCTCATGCAATATAAGAACGATAGAAACTCCACCTACCTTAAAAGATGTAGACGATGAATCTCCATTGCAGTTGTCAAGAGGTCCACCACAGAGCCCCTCTTTGTCAATGAATCTACTAGTGGGCATGTTCTGAAAAAAAGTTTTTGAAGGGATCGGATGTCTCACGTTATGCTATATTGCTATGCTGTAGCAAAATCAGTAGATCTTGTACTTAAAATAGAATGATTGTTCTTCAACTAGGTATACTTTTTAGGGCTAAAACTTCTATTTCACATTTGTTAAATTTTATTTTTCTCTTTTGGACGTTCCTTACATATTAACTAACATTTTGTTTGTCAAGAAAAACATATTATTTTGATTAAAAAAAAAAAAGAAGCTCAAACAAAAAATCAATTGAGTAATTACTAAATTTATGTAATATACATAATATTACAATTAGTAGAACAAAAATATATTTATCCATATAATAATTAAAAAAGATTTTAAAGTAATATTCTTGTCAATTTATCTCAAATTCCATTTTATTTTATTTATTTTATTTATTTTTTTTTACTTTGAATTTATTAAATTTGGTTGAAAAAGTAATTTATGAAAAAACAATACTATGTGAATAAGTGTGACTTCTGAGTAAATTATGGGTACATGAATCACCTAAGATCACATCCTTATAAGAGCGACCGTGAGGATAAGATGACTAAGAAATGTTTAAAAGACTTGAAAGTCACTACCTATACAACCAAGGAGCACCTTCCTTTATGGTAGCTCAATCATAGGACCACATGGTTAAGCATGCTTTACTCGGAGCAATTATATGTTGGGAGACCTTTTAGAAATTTTCCTAGGATGCATGTGAAGGAGGACAAAGGATGTTGGAAAGACTATATTGGTCTATCGAGATAGTTTTTATGCCTAGAATCGAGTATCCGCTACAACATTAAAAAAAAAAAAAAAATCTTAGGTGAAATATGTCAGGATGAAACATATTTCCTCACATATATTTCCTCACATATCTCATCATGTTTGTTTGTCTTCTATCTTTTGCTTTATCATTTTTACTTTTCCCACTTTTATTATGTTCACTTTTTCCATTTTCTGATTGATGAATATGGATTTCCACTTTCATCTAATTATTTGTATGTACATTAAGAATTGTATTTTGAATATGTAAATTAAGCTAGGATGAAAGAGCTCATGTAAATTGTAAGGGCTCAAGCCATTAAGCGTAGGAATGGTATCAGAGCCGGCCTCTCAATTTTTGTGAGGGAAGAGGAGTTACTCGATCTTTAAGAACGACAGTGTAAACCAGAAGGATGATAAGAGAGATTCAGAAGAATTTGGAGTATGAGATAGCTGAGCGAATAGCCCTTGTGTTCCAGGTGGTAAGACGCGGGAAGCGCAGTAAGTCCGTTGGCAAGCTTGGGTGCTTAGTCATATGAAAAATTCTGAAGAAAATCTTATCTACAACCTAACACCTTTATTAGAGACAAAACAAAGATTGACAACCGGTCAACCACATAGGTAAGGCTCACATGTGAATTATCAGTGTTTGTAAATTATTAGTTTGCTTTGTCTTTTCTTACTTTTAGGAAAGCAGATCTTGCACGGGTCCTGTCTTGTTAGATTTTATCTTATCATTTAGTTGGTGTTTTTCAAATTTACGTTCAAATCTGAAGTCTATAAAACGACTTCATCAATGTAAGGAGAGCATTGATCGGCCGATAGCTCTCTCCTGAACATCAATTGAAGAATTTAGAGAAAAATTATTCTACTCTATCTCTTATCTTATCTATCTTCTTATGAATGAATTTCTGAGAAATCTCATAAAATAAACCCATTTCAAATGTTCTACCAATGAAGAAGAAAGTTGAAATGAACATAGAAAGGGAGAAAATCTCACAATCTCAAATACTGTCAATCAAGAATATCAGATATAAAAGATCGAAGATCAACTCCAAAATTGGACTATTTCAAAGGTAATCCTAAAACTATCTACCAAATCTCAACCTTCAATTTTACTCAAAAATCATGCATCAAATTCTCAGAGAAAAACATCCCAATTCATAGCAATAGGGAATCTCTGAATCTTTTTTCAAAATCTCTTGTACTCCAACACCGTGAAGAGTTTAACTATCTTCACGTCGGTCTTGTCCAAGTCGCTGTAAAACCATTGTTCAGACTTGGGTTAGATATCCCAGTCCTTATCTTCTTACGAGATAAGAGACATGAAGATTTCTCAAATTCTTTATTGGGAATGTTTCAATCCAATCTAGAGAATGGACCAATCTATTTCAATTGTTATCCAAATTTTACTTTGTCGCTCCACGACCCGCACATATTATCAGCCCTCATGCTAGACTTACAATCAAAAAATTTGAACATCAAGGCTGAAACTCATTCTTCAGTCGTCATATTCAGGGTTTATTACAAACTCATGAATACAAAGATTTCTCCAAGAGCATTAATATCCTCGCCAAAAGGATCAACCATGCTCATAGAGGCAAATATTGGAAAGTCCTAGGTGACTGTTCCCAAAACTCTTTCTTGGGATCAAATAACCAGAAATACTCTCTGGAAAATAGAAGATGCTAATCTTCCGAGGAAAAAGAAATCTCAAAACCCATTACAAATCATCGAACATGACGATGGAAGCGTTGAAATAAAATTCAGCGAAGAACCCTCGTCAGAATCAAAAGTAAAAGAATTCTTGAGTTCTAGACCAAGTACGTCGGGAGTTTCAAGATCAATGTATGACCCCTTAAAGGTAAAAGAGGTCAGTTATGATAAAAAAAGTGCATCAATCCACTATGAAGATGGCTCAAGATCTCCAACCCATAAGGATATGGATACTCAATCCGTCTACGAAAGTCAGCTAAATGTCATTACGGCTGACTTCCAGATAGACAGAGAATTATTGAAGGCAGATTTTATGTCAGCTGCCAACTCTTCAAAGAGAAAAGCTTTCTTCCAAACCTACAAAGAAGCTGAGCGAAGTGAATTAAGTGCTCAATGGTATTCTCATATGGAAACCATAGAAGAAAACATATCATTCTTCGAATGGTTTGAAGAAAATATTTTGCAAAAATGCACTTCGACTCAAAGAAGCTGGAAGACTACTAGAAGAGGCGAAGTATATTCAAAACATCATCCGTTGGAAGAAGTCGAATTTGACAATTATTACGGAGAAAAGGTCAAAGCTAGCCCTTTCAAAATTATCCCAGAAGGACTAGAAAAGGGTAATTCGACCCTAAAGGATATCAAGAATATCCAACATCAAAATAATAATTCAAACAAGATTTTATCAACGATATCCACCCAGCTTGAGAGTATCAAGGGAAAAATCTCAAAAAAATTTGGTACTCTGCAAGAACAAGCAGGCAGCTCTGTACCGAAAGTCGATAGTCAATCCCAATACTCAGACCGGCAAACCTCGACGTATTTACATTGAGGATTTCAAAAGAAGAGGCCGCGATGGCCAAAATAGAAGAAAAAGTGGATAGAATCCTAAATCCTGGGATAACACATCAGGATTCATCTGTCAATGTTGTTAACAATGATGACAAAATTCAAGAATTCGAAGACGAGATTTTAGATGAGGTAGAAGAGCCTCTCTACAATCGAATTGAAAGAATCTCCAAGAGAAGTCAAAATAATACTAGTAATCAGAAAAACTGGTATCCTCAACCGTCTTTTCCGGATATTCAATTCGAAGAAAAGACTCTACAAACTCAAGCTCATTACGATGATCTAGCAATCTATGAATGGAATATCGATGGATTGTCCGACTATCTGATAATGAATGTTGTCAATGAAATGATGATGGCCGCAGGCGTGTATTAAATTACATGGCCATAAATCCGACCATCAAATAGCTCAAGTTTTAGTGACCGGATTTACCGTGCAACTCAAGGACTGGTGGGACAAATATCTCGATGAAGCAACTCGCCAATAGATATTAAGCCACCATGTCATTAGGCCAACTACTCAAATCATCAAAGAGGAAGGTCCATCAACTAGGATCGAAGTACAACATGAAAGGGTAGAGGATGTTGTCAACACCCTCATTTATACCCTTATAGAATTCTTCTTTGGCGACCCCTTGAAATAGCAGGAGAGATCCGCCGAAATACTCATGAACCTGAAGTGCCCCACCTTAGGAGATTTTAGGTGGTAAAAACACATGTATTTGAGCAAAGTTCATATTAGAACAGATAATTCGTTGGAATTCTGGAAAGAGAATTTTGTTAATGGACTACCAAAACACTTCTCAAGAAGGATCAAAGACGGTCTTAAGACAAAGTATAATGGAAAAATTCCATGGCAAACTTTGTCATATGGGTCAATAACATCCTTCATCATAGAAGGACTCAGACTTTGCAATGAGTCAAAGATTCAAAACAAGCTCAATTCTTCGATATCAAATAGAAAAGAGCTTGGAAGATTTTGCGATCAATATGGATGCAAGGGGATAGAGGCCCCCTCAACCTCCAAAAGGAAGAAGGTTAAGACGCATCTAAAGCCTTATAATTCGTACAGGCTCAGAGAAAAGTATCGGAACAAACCAGTACAATCTCAAAAGCCAACATATTCTAGAAGAAAGTATACTCCTACAAAAACCCATAGAGGAAAGAAAAAGCAAACTTGCTTCAAATGTCGAGAAGAAGGACACTATGCTAACAAGTGTCCGATAAGAGGAAAGATCAAAGAGTTGGATATAGATCAAGAGCTGAAAAATCAGCTACTACGACTGTCTCTAACCGACTCAGAACAATCATGTGAGGGAGAAATCCTCGAACTCCAAGAAGAATCTGATTCATATTCTAGCACAGAATATGAATCAAGATAGGAAGGAAAGAGGATGTGCGAAGGATGCATAAATGTTCTTACAAAGGATCAAGAAATTCTACTCGAAGTAGTAGAAAAAGCTCACGATCCAGAAATTCAACAGAAAATCGCTCAACGACTCAGAGATGCCATGACAATCTCTAAGCCACCTGAAAGGGAAGAAAGAAATCCCTACAGACTTCAATCAGTTCTCCAAAGGTTTGAAAAACCGAGAGAACTCACTACTTAAGACCTACACAGAGAGATTAATAATCTCAAACAAGAAGTACAGGCATTAAAATCTGAAACTAGGTCAGAATCCTATATGCTTCGCAAAGAAGTTCTCAACCTTCAGGAACGGCTGCTCGAATGAAAGAAAACTGCGCAACCAAACCTGGATGAGGATGACTTTCAAAGTTCCTTCGTTGGAGCCATCACCACTCCTCAATACCAAAAAATGTTACGCTCTCGTTACCTTAAAAATTTATGATTTCAAAATCACACTAAAGGCTCTCATAGATACTAGAGCCGATCAAAATTGCATTCAAGAAGGCCTAATACCTACAAAGTATTTTGAAAAAACTACTGAGGGCCTTAGAGGTGCAAATAACAATAGACTAAAAAATAATTACAAATTATCTAATGTCCATGTTTGTAATCACGGAATTTGCTTCGTAAATTCCTTCCTTTTAGTAAAGAACTGAGGACAAGAACTAATCCCAGGTATTCTTTCATTACTCGATTATACCCTTCTAAAATAACTAAAAAGGGGTTAGAGTCAAAAGTCCTAGGAAAGAAGATAAAATTTAATTTCTTCCTCCTATAACGATTAGTGAATTAAATAACCTTCAAAAGAATACAATTATTCCATCAATAAATGTATTAAATTATAAAGAAAAAAAAAATTCTTTTTTGAAGGAAGAAATTTCATTCAAAAGAATAGAAGAACAGATTCAAAGTAAGACGGTCCAGTCTAAAATCAAAACTTTACAAACTCAAGTAGAAAGGGAGATTTGTTCAACTATCCCTAATGCCTTTTGGAATAAGAAGCAACACATAGTTAGTCTTCTTTATGTCAAAAATGCAAAAGTATTTTCAAAATTTGATATGAAATGAGGATTTTGGCAAATCTAGATTTTAGAAAAAGACAAGTACAAAACGGCTTTAAATGTCCCTTTCGGACAATACGAATGGAACGTTATGCCATTTGGGCTAAAAAACGCTCCATCCGAATTTCAAAAGATTATGAATGATATTTTCAATCCTTTTCAATTGTTTATGTAGACGATGTTCTGATTTTTTCTCAAAACATCGATCTACACTTCAAGGTTCTTCAAACATTTTTTACGACAGTCAAAAGAAGCGGTTTAGTTGTGTCTAAACCAAAAATTAAACTTTTTCAAACAAAGATCCGTTTTCTTGGATTTGAAATTCATTTGGGTCTCATTAAATCCATTCAAAGATCCATTGAGTTTGCCTTTAACTTTTCGGACCAAATTAAGGATAAAACCCAACTACAAAGATTTTTGGGATGTCTCAATTATGTGTCTGATTTCGTTCAAAATATCAGACCCATTTGCAAGCCACTTTTTGAAAGGCTAAAAAAGAATCCAAAGCACTGGACTGAAGAACACACCAAAAGAGTCCAAAAAATCAAATCCCTTGTCAAGTCAATTCTGTGTTTATCGCTCATAATCCTAAAGGCTAGTTTAATAGTGGAGACCGACGCATCCGATATTGGATATGGAGGAATCCTGAAACAGTCTCTTGACAAGAAAGAATCCATTGTCCATTTTCATTCGAGAATATGAAATTCTACTTAAAAAAAATTACTCAACAGCGAAGAAAGAAATACTTTCAATAGTACTTTGTTTACAAAAATTTCAAAGCGATTTAATTAACAAAAGCTTTGTTATCAAAACATATTCAAGGGCATCTAAATTTGTTTTAGAAAAAGATGTCAAGAATGTTGCGTCTAAACAAATTTTTGCTAGATGGCAAGCCATTTTATCTTGCCTCGACTTCCAAATTTTGTCTATAAAAGGGGTCGAAATCCCCTTGGCAGATTACCTCTCAAGAGAGTTCTTACTCTCGAAGAAAAACTCTCCCTAGCCAACCTCCTTCTCCTAGTGATGACCGGTGAGAAAGCAACAGAAAAAGGGAAGCCCATTGCTTCTTCAACACACATACTCCAATGACGTCCGATAGCTATGCAATGGATGCTGGTTTCACATTGGTGACCGGGTCTAGAGCAAAGCTTTCAAAAAAAAAGCGGAGGTTATCACTACGACGAGGCCTTCTGCCTCTTCAACACGGCCATCTGCCGCTACTTCATTGAGACCTACTGTGTCTTCCACTTCAAAGTGACCTTCTGTCCCCTCAACCTACTCGGACGCGGTTGTTCTCGTTCGATTTTCTCCAGTTCCTGAAATCAGGACCTATTTTAAAAAATTTGTGTCTATACCAAAAGCCCTGGTAGAACCAGAATACGACTACCCAAAAATCAGCGAGGTCGTCAAGAAAGCCTATCCATCGGGATTCTTCTATATCCCGGAAGATCTTCATAAGACCAGACGATTTTATGAATTCATTTTAGTCTACACAAAATGTAACAGCCAAAAAAAAAAAAAAAAAACAAATAAAAATAATTATAATAAGGTAGTTAAAATATTAATAATAAATTAAAAAAAAAAAAAAAAAAAAAAAAAAACAACATTTCCCCACTTCTCTCCACTAACCTCTCATCCCTTCCCACAATTGTCTCTCCTCAACCTATCGTGACGCCCAGAAAGTAGCAAACAGAAAAAGAAAAACAATAATTGTCAGATTTACTTAGAAAAAAAACATTTACCCAGTTGAGGTTTGCTAAACATTTACGTGAAGATAGATCTGATCAATAAGGTATGTATTAAATCTTCATTTTCTTTTATCCTATTTTTTTTTAGAAATCACAACCAATTATAGTTGTTGAATTATTACTATGATCCATCTTTTAGTTAGAAATTAAATGTCAAATCATTTATACAATTCTAGTCAATCATGTCATATTAGTAATATTAGATTAAATATGAATAGATTAGAGATAGAATGACCAAGAAAACTTCTGAATAGGAAACAGATGTAAGTAGGAAACACTGAGATTATTAAAGATTTAGAAATAGAGATCCACTGTAAATTTGGAATACATGAGAACAGAATTAAAAGGCAACAAATAAAACAAAAAAAAAAAGAGATTAGGGAATTAAAAACCACAAAGGGAAAGGTAAATACAGAGGGTAAATAGAGAGAACAGTAAAGCTCAGAATAACTAAGTTGTACCTACTTTTTATACCACAGTAACAATGAACCAATGTAAATTAGTAACCATGAAAATATAATTATAGATATATAACATTTCAAGACTTCTAACAATGAACCAATGTAAATTAGAGAAATAAGGTTGTAGAATTCAAACCCGAAACTAATGTCATGGGCTCATATAGGTTGACCCAGATTTCAAAGGACGGAATCAAACTTTCGTTAAAGATATATTCGTGACAACGACTTAAGCTAGCCAGGTAAGTGACCTTACTATCGGCAATATTATATTTGATGTTGACACGTGCCCTGTGGTTCTGCACGTGTCATATATATTGATATGTGTGAATTGTCTGAGGATCGATATGCTTCCTATATGTTATGTTATGTTATGTTATTAAATGTAAATTGTATGACATGAAATACGGTAAATTGCATGATACATAACCCCGTTAGGAATATGTATGATATGTAACAGAATGAGAATGAGAATGACATGTAAGCATGAAAACGTGACACGGGGTTATGTTCATTAAATGATGACTGTAGGACTAGTGGGACCTCATGCATATTGTGTGATCATGCATTTGGGGGGATACCCCTATCCCATCACGAGGGTACGGACGCGTACATCCAAATGGCAGGACAACGATCGTTATGCCCTGCATAGTGCTGCCGTGACGGTTTTAGTTTTAACGGGTCCCGGTGGGCCCCCAGAGCATGCCCACCGGCTAGGGACAGTGGCCCAGCGGTGTGCGAACTAGCTGGTGAGCCCATACTCGCACGTATGGGCTGCGTGTAGAGTATATGGTACACGTCCACGATTACCTGTTAGGATTACACCGTAGGGAAAATGAAACGAAACGAAACGAAAAAGAAACGAAACGAAACGAAATGAAACGAAACGAAAGATAGGTCCCATCATTTTATTGCATGTGATTGTTGCATTTAACCCCAATAGTGGGGTCACTTACTGAGTATTTCTTTAAATACTGAAGCCATGTGCTACTACATTTTTCAAGTTAAGGCAAGGCATTCCTGTACGGCTGACGACGGCATCGCAACTCGAGATCATGGCACATGCATAGGATAGTGGTATTCATTTTCTTAGACTTAGGATAGAATAGGATGTTTTAAACTTAAATGCTTATGTATTTTATTTCGGGTCTTTTGTTGTATCGTTTTAAAGATGTTTTTGAAACACGTAAGTCCATGGCTGTGTTTTTAAGTTAAAGGTTATGTTTTATGGAATTTAAATGAAGTCTTCCGCATTCAATGTTTATGGTATGTATACAGTAGCGACCTTAAATTAAGTAGAAAATTTCGAGTCGTTACACAAAATTCGTCGAAATTACTCATATTCCGAGTCGCGATGATCCTTCAAAAATCGTGTACTCAAAGTTAAAAATTTTCAAAGTCATGAATCCAACGTACTGGAATCAAGATCCGTACACGGAAAAGACTTTTTCAAAACCGTTTGTTCTTCACTCCTACTCATACAGAGACTATCAGAGGGCATGGTTCAATGTCATTTGGTATCAAAATTATGAGCACTCATGGTTTAACCACCTCCGTAAATATCATCATCAATGACTGAATAGTCGTTAAACTATTTGTAAAAAAAAAAAAAAAAAAAAATTAAATCGTATGTGAAATATGTGAGGATGAAACATATTTCCTCACATATCTCATCATGTTTGTTTGTGTTCTATCTTTTGTTTTATTATTTTCACTTTTCCCACTTTTATTATTTTCACTTTTTCCATTTTCATCACATTATTGATGAATATAGACTTCCACTTTCATCTAATTATTTGTATGTACATTAGGAATTGTATTTTCAATATGTAAATTAAGCTAGGATGACAGAGCTCATGTAAATTGTAAGGGCTCAAGTCACTAAACCCTCAACTCCAACTTGTTTCACCACTGGTTCCTTAGCAAGAGTCTCAGAACTTTCTTGAGTATCCGCTACAACATCACTATGTGAATCTTTCACCAACTCAACCTTAGCTCCCACTTGCTTCACCTCTAATTTCTTAGCAACAGTCTCAGGAGTTTCTCGAGTATCTGCTACAACATCACTCTGTGAATTGTTCTGCAACTCAACCTCAACTCCCACTGGCTTCGTTGTCCGGGTACTTTTCTTCAATTCTCTGGCAGACTTTGTGAAGCTAACTTGTTTTTGTTTTCTCATAACGCAGTTCTCACAAGGACTCATATCAACAGATTTCAGACCTTCCAAAAACTTCTTCCGGCTATGTCCAAGTCTATTGTGCCATATACTTCAATTTGAAACATTTCAGCAACAGCAGCTCTGTTCATACACCCTGCAGTGGGGTATAAAGTTCATGATTTTGTGCCACGTTCTACCATCATAGCACCCTTCACAATCTTCCACGAACTCTTACCAAACTTTGTTGCATAACCTGTGCTATCCAACTGACCAATAGAGATAAGGTTCTTCTTGAGACTAGGAATATATCTAACATCCTTTAATGTCCACTAATTTCCTGTCGGAGTTTTTATGCAGACATCCCCTTTTACTTCGATCTTCAAATCTTTGTTGGTCGCAAGATACACATCTCGAAACTTCCAGATTTGAAATTTCGAAACAACTCTTTATTTTGAGACGAATGAAAAGACGCACCAGAATCCAAAATCAGAGATTCAATCGGACTATCCACGCTGAGGATTAGAGCATCCCCAATGTCTTCTGGTAAATGTATTATCGAATCATCGTCATTCTCTACTTAAAGTTGAAATCTTAATAAGAACCACACGGTGAAAAAAACTAAATCGGGGTTAATATTTTTTGACATTATTGTGATGAGTGTAACTCTCATAGTATGATATCGTAATTGCACACTATGGAGTGTTCATGCGTTGCATTAGGTTTTATTGAGACATTTTTTTAGATCCAGTTCCATTATTTAACTATAAATTTTTTAACATAAGCAACCCTTATTAAATAATGGAATCTAACCACACCAATGAATATTTGTGTTTGGTTTGGTATGATCGGGTCATTTGTTTAAATTTTATTTTCAATAAAAATAAAATGTTAATTTATTAAAAAAATCTATTTATTTATTTTAAAACATTGAATTACATTTTTTTAATTCAATCTTAATATATATTTTGAAAAATCACCCTCTAAATACTTCAAAAAAATTATTTTAAGAGATTATAGAATAATTAATAAAAAAGTTAGTTGAGTTTTTAAACACCCATAAATTGATTACTTACTCAATATTGTTTAACTCATTCATGCTACTCTCTAGTGGAGTTTACATCAGACCCCTAACGAGTTTCAAATGTATATTTTTCAATTAAAAAACTCATTATCAAACATGGTTCTATTTTTATTGTAAACAATGAAGGAGAACTCGTTACCAAACATGTCCATAATTTCCTTCATTCACAACAAGAATATAAAATATTGAAACGTCATCCTTGTTCATCAACTTTAAATTTAAAGGACCATTGCATTACACTTTAGAACCCGTGTTACTACTAACAACAAATGGTTAACAATAGCTCCCATTGGTGGTTTTCAAAATAACTAAAATATTACTAATAATAAATAAAAAAATATATCAGCTTAACATGGTGGTGGTTACCCATTCCAATCTAACAATAATATGTTTCTTTAGTTTTAGTGAATGTAATTGACAATGGAACCTAATTTTACTGATATAAAAGTGGAACAATCCAGCACAAATATTCTCATATTAACAAAATGAATTCATTTTCAACACTTTCACGGTCTCTCCTATTGTCATTGTTCTTTGCTACCCTATTTACTAACATCGATGGAAAAATCTTCCGAAACCCACCGATTACAGTAAACATAACAAATGTTCTAAGAAGTCATGATCAGCTCACTATTCACTGCAAATCTGGTGATGATGACTTGGGAGTCCATCATCTCCCACCTTTGAGCGGTTACGCTTTTAGTTTTCGACCAAACTTTTGGGGCTCAACACAGTTTTACTGCACCTTCCAGTGGTCTGGCTGGTCGCATTACTTTGATATATACAAGGATGATAGAGATAGAACCAAATGCAACGATACTCTATGTTTGTGGTTAGTGGTTGAACATGGTATTTGTATGTTCAACTATAAAACCAAATTGTATGATATTTGCTACACATGGCCGGCTAAATAAATATAAAAAATCGATATATCCATGAATGGGAGGGTTTTGATTATGATATTATAATAAATCGATATAAATTTGATACGGTGTATTAGTTTTAATGAACTATATTATTAAGATTTGTTAAGGTATTTCAATGCATAAAATACTTATTTATTAATTTCTTCCACTTTGATCAGAATTATTTGCCCTCATTTATGGAAATCTCCCATCATTTTTTTGAACATAAATCAAACTCAAATATGACAAGAATACAAAACCAAATTAACTTTCTTTCTTTTTTATTAGTTATAAAATTTAAACATCTCATTAGCTTTTAATGATACGTTACTTCTCTATATCATTTCGATGAAAATGGGTCCGATTTCAATGTTGGCGCAGTCTCGAAGAATATCATTATTTTTATTTGCTAATCTATTTACTATGGAATTGTCAATTGAATTTATAGCCACCCAATCAAAATAATTCATTTTATAAGCTTGTTTAAATTGACATGATTAGTGTCACGGTCTTACATAAATCGCATAATGGAATTTGTTTATTACGACTCTCAAGTGATCCGATGGGCGACACTCGCCTAATAAACTCAGTTTTGTTTGACCCGCAAATGCTTCCACTAATGAGAAACTGTCGTATTATAGTAGTTTGACCCATACATTTTGACCGTTTGCAAATAAGGTATGAACTACCCTAAGCATAATTTAGTAGATACGGTATGAATTAAGATCACAAAGTTCGGTAGTTCAATTTCTTACTCCTAAAATGTTGAACTTAAAAAAATTAAAATTTAGAGACCTATTGGACATAGTCTTAGGTTTACGGACCAAATAGATATAAAGTTGAAAGTTTGTCGTAGACTAAACGTACAATATAGATAACTTTGAATGTCCAATACGCTTTTAGTCTTACATGACTTTAAAACTTCATCATAAACTATGTATTCCATCTTATTGGAGGTCCTAATGATGATGAAAGAGATGTCATTCTACCAATGGGTCAAACCCTTACCTTGTTTAAGATATTTGAAGGTGGAGAATATAGGGCTTGGATTCTTTGCTCCGACTAGTCAATGAATCCACAAGTAATGAGAGTCGAGATGGTCACTCTTGAGAGTCAAGATTCGATAAGGGTCAAACCCCTTACCTTGTTTAAGATCTTTGCTCCAATAGGCTGAGAGTCGAGATTCGATGGATTTTGTACAGATGGTCACTGTTGATCATCTGATTCTTGTCATAATGGAAGTTTGGTAATTATCCATATCTTCAGGGGTCATTAGGTAGTATGTCACGTTCATAATATATTATTACTATGTTTCTAAAAAAAAAATCATAATTTTCCTAACAATTCTTCATCCCTTTTTGGTCATTATTAAGACTGCTGTCCTGGATCAATCCTCTTGATTTCTTTTCTTGTATTCATTGGGTCTTACATGGATGGCTTTTCTTCACTTTTGGGGTGTTACATTGGATAAGGAAGGATAAGTAGGTAAACAAAGAAATGGTGCAAAACTATATTACTCCTAAGGATATCTAACTATGGTTCATGACCTAAAAGACCTCTAAATCCTATTAAATTATGTGGTAGACCTTATTATGTGATGTCTGAAGATGTGACGATGTTTGAAAGTTATTGGAACATGTTGATTAGCAAAACCAAGAATTAGAGATAAAATGACCAAAATGCCCCTAGGACTACTTATTTAAATTCAGATGTGCTCCAAATGACTTGCTACTTCTTTTAAGGCGTATTCGTAAGGACAAGGAGTTATGTTTAATGGTTCAAGTTGATTAGAGCAAGCTTGGAACCTAAAGCAAGTTAGGACCAAAGAAACACCTAAAGGAAGCACCTCAAGACACAAAAGTCAAGACCCTTCTAGAATCCTCTAAGGAATTCATTATGAATGTATTACCTTCTATAACAACCCATGTTTGTTATTACGATGTATTCATATGTTTACGAATGCATGTTATAACTTATACCTCAAGGAATTATGAACCTTAGAAACTTACAAGATTGAGAATCAAGAACAATATATCTCCTTTCAAAAACTATACAGAGAATACTTTATTGAATCCTAGAGCATATGCAAAATCTAAGCAATAGTTGGGTAACATAACCATTACCTCATATACTACAAGGAAATACTTTACAGGTTCTTTCCTATTATCGATGTTACTCCCTTCCCTGTTTGATGTTAACTTCTTGACAGTAATGGCCTGTTCAGAATGCATCACTGCCTTGTATACAGTCCCGCCATAAGCACATATCTCGTGAAAAGTAATAGTGGCCTAAATTAGATCTTGGGAAGAAATTCTTTCCTTAGGTGAGAAATAGACAACCGAATCCATAGATTTTCTTTCCTTGTTTTGCTACATTTCGAATGGATGTCTCCTGTAATATAAGATGATCATAATTAGAACGATAGAAACTCCACCTACCTTAAAAGATGTTGACGATTAATCTCCATTGCAGTTGTCAAGAGGTCCACCACAGAGCCCCTCTTTGTAAATGAATCTACTAGTGGGCATGTTCTGAAAAAAAGTTTTTGAGGGGATCGGATGTCTCACCTTATGCTATATTGCTATGCCGTAACAAAATTAGTAGATTTGTACTCAAAATAGAATGATGGATCTCCAACTAGGTATACTTTTTAGGACTAAAACTTCTATTTCACATTTGTTAAATTTTATTTTTCTCTTTGGGACCTTCCTTACATATTAACTAACATTTTGTTTGTCAAGAAAAACATATTAGTTTGATTAAAAAAAATAAAAATAAAAAGCTCAACCAAAAAATCAATTGAGTAATTACTAAATTTATGTAATATATATAATATTACAATTATTAGAATAAAAATATATTTATCCATATAATAATTAAAAAAGATGTTAAAGTAATATTCTTGTCAATTTATCTCAAATTCCATTTTATTTTACTTTTTTTTTTTCCTTTTTACTTTGAATTTATTAAATTTGGTTGAAAAAGTAATTCATGAAAAAACAATACTATGTGAATAAGTGTGACTTCTGAATAAATTATGGGTACATGAATCACCTAAGATCACATCCTTATAAGAGCGACCGTGAGGATAAGATGACTAAGAAATATTTAAAAGACTTGAAAGTCACTACCTATACAACCAAGGAGCACCTTCCTTTATGGTAGCTCAATCATAGGACCACATGGTTAAGCATGCTTTACTCGGAGCAATTATATGTTTGGAGACCTTTTAGAAATTTTCCTAGGATGCATGTGAATGCGGACAAAACATGTTGGAAAGACTACATTGGTCTATCGAGATAGTTTTCATGCCTAGAATCGAGTGGTTGAGTTTTTAAACCCCCATGAATTGATTACTTACTCAGTATTGTTTAACTCATTCATGCTACTCTCTCGTGGAGTTTCCATAAGACCCCTAACGAGTTTCAAATGTATATTTTTCAATTAAAAAACCCGTTATCAAACATGGTTCCATTTTTATTGTAAACAATGAAGGAGAACTCGTTACCAAACATGTCCATAATTGCCTTCATTCACAACAAGAATATAAAATATTGAAACGTCATCCTTGTTCATCAACTTTAAATTTAAAGGACCATTGCATTACACTTTAGAACGGGTGTTACTGCTAACAACACAACAGATGGTTAACAATAGGTCCCATGGGTGGTTTTGAAAATAACTAAAATATTACTAATAATAAATAAAAAAATATACAAGCTTAAGAGGGTGGTGGTTACCCATTCCAATATAACAATAATATGTTTCTTTAGTTTTAGTGGGTGTAATTGACAATGGAACTAATTTTACTCATATAAAAAAGGAACAAATCCAGCACAAATATTCTCATATTTACAAAATGAATTCATTTTCAACACTTTCACGTCTCTCCTATTGTCATTGTTCTTTCACATTGATGGAAAAATCTTTTGAAACCCACCGATTACAGTAAACATAACAAATGTTCTAAGAAGTCATGATCAGCTCACTATTCACTGCAAATCTGGTGATGATGACTTGGGAGTCCATCATCTCCCACCATTGAGCGGTTACGCTTTTAGTTTTCGACCAAACTTTTGGGGCTCAACACAGTTTTACTGCACCTTCCAGTGGTCTGGTTGGTCGCATTACTTTGATATATACAAGGATGATAGAGATAGAACCAAATGCAACGATACTCTATGTTTGTGGTTAGTGGTTGAACATGGTATTTGTATGTTCAACTATAAAACCAAATTGTATGATATTTGCTACACATGGCCGGCTAAATGAATATAAAAAATCGACATATCCATGAATTGGAGGGTTTTGATTATGATATTATAATAAATCGATATAAATTTGATACGGTGTATTAGTTTTAATGAATTATATTATTAAGATTTGTTAAGGTATTTCAATGCATAAAATGCATATTTATTAATTCTTCCACTTTGATCGGAATTATTTGCCCTCATTTATCGAAATCTCCCATCATTTTTTCGAACATAAATCAAACTCAAATATGACAAGAATACAAAACCAAATTAACTTTTTTTTTTATTGGTTATAAAATTTAAACATCTCATTAGCTTTTAATGTTACGTTAATTGTCTATTCTATTTCGATGAAAATGGGTCCGATTTCAATGTGGGCGCAGTCTTGAAGAATATCATTATTTTTATTTTCTAATCTATTTACTATGGAATTATCAATTGAATTTATAGCCACCCAATCAAAATAATTCATTTTATAAGCTTGTTCAAATTGACATGATTAGTGTCACGGTCTTACATCAATCGCATAATGGAATTTGTTTATTACGACTCTCAAGTGGTCCGATGGGCGACACTCGCATAATAAACTCAGTTTAGTTTGACCCGCAAATGCTTCCACTAATGAGAAACTGTCGTATTATAGTAGTTTGACCCATACATTTTGACCGTTTGCAAATAAGGTATGAACTACCCTAAGCATAATTTAGTAGATACGGTATGAATTAAGATCACAAAGTTCGGTAGTTCAATTTCTTACTCCTAAAATGTTGAACTTAAAAAAATTAAAATTTAGAGACCTATTGGACATAGTCTTAGGTTTACGGACCAAATAGATATAAAGTTCAAAGTTTGTCGTGGACTAAACGTATAATATAGATATCTTTGAATGTCCAATACGCTTTTAATCTTACATGATTTTAAAACTTCATCATAAAGTATGTATTCCATCTTATTGGAGGTCCTCATTATGATGAAAGAGATGTCATTCTACAAATGGGTCAAACCCTTACCATGTTTAAGAAATTTGAAGGTGGAGAATATAGGGCTTGGATTCTTTGCTCCGACTAGTCTATGAATCCACAAGTAATGAGAGTCGAGATGGTCACTGTTGAGAGTCGAGATTCGATATGGGTCAAAACCCTTACCTTGTTTAAGATCTTTGCTCCAATAGGCTGAGAGTCGAGATTCGATGGATTTTGTGTAGATGGTCACGGTTGATCATCTGATTCATGTCATAATGGCAGTTTCGTAATTATCCATATCTTCAGGGGTCATTAGGTAGTTTGTCACGTTCACAATATATTATTACTATTTTTCTATAAAAAAAATCCATAATTTTCCTAACAATTCTTCATCCCTTCTTGGTCATTATTAAGACTGATGTCCTTGATCAATCCTCTCAATTTCTTTTCTTGCATTCATTCGGTCTTACATGGATGGCTTTTCTTCATTTTTTGGTGTTATATTGGATAAGGAAGGATAAGTAGGTAAACAAAGAAATGGTGCAAAACTATATTACCCCTAAGGATATCTAACTATGGTTCATGACCTAAAAGACCTCCCAATGCTATTAAATTATGTGGTAGACCTTATTATGTGATGTCTGAAGATGTGAAGACGTTTGAAAGTTATTGAAACACGTTGATTAGCAAAACCAAGAATTACAGATAAAATAACCAACATGCCCCTAGGACTACTTATTTACATTCAAGGTCTATATGTGCTCCAAATGACTTGCTACTTCTTTTAAGGCCTATTCGTAAGGACAAGGAGTTATGTTCAATGGTTCAAGTTGATTAGAGCAAGCTTGGAACCTAAAGCAAGTTAAGACCAAAGAAACACCTAAAGAAAACACCTCAAGACACAAAAGTCAAGACCCTTATAGAATCCTCTATGGAATTCATTATGAATGTATGACCTTCTAGAACAACCCATGTTTGTTATTACGATGTATTCATATATTTACGAATGCATGTTATAACTTTTGCCTCCAGAAATTATGAACCTTAGAAACTTACAAGATTGAGAATCAAGAACAATATAGCAACATTCAAAAACTATACAGAGGATGCTTTATTGAATCCTAGAATAAATGCAAATTCTAAGCAATAGTTGGGTAAGATAACCATTACCTCATATACTACAAACTCTAAAAATACTTTACAGGCTCTTTCCTATTATCGATGTTACTCCCTTCTCTGTTTCATGTTAACTTCTTGACAGTAATGGCCTGTCCAGAATGCATCACTGCCTTGTATACAGTCTCGCCATAAGCACATATCTCGTGAAAAGTAATAGTGGCCTCAATTAGATCTTGGGAATAATTTCTTTCCTTAGGTGGGAAATAGACATCCGAATCCATAGATTTTCTTTCCTTGTTTTGCTCCATTTCGAATGGATGTCTCATGCAATATAAGATGATCTTAATTAGAACGATAGAAACTCCACCTACCTTAAAAGATGGAGACGATGAATCTCCATTGCAGTTGTCAAGAGGTCCACCACAGAGCCCCTCTTTCTCAATGAATCTACTAGTGGGCATGTTCTGAAAAAAAGTTTTTAAAGGGATCGGATGTCTCACGTTATGCTATATTGCTATGCTGTAGCAAAATTAGTAGATTTGTACGCAAAATAGAATGATTGTTCTTCAACTAGGTATAGTTTTTACGACTAAAACTTCTATTTCATATTTGTTAAATTTTATTTTTCTCTTTCCAACATTCCTTGTATATTAACTAACATTTTGTTTGTCAAGAAAAACATATTAGTTTGATTAAAATAATAAAAAAAAAAATTAGACAAAAAATCAATTGAGTAAGTACTAAATTTATGTGATATATATAATATTACAATTAGTAGAACAAAAATAGATTTATCCATATAATAATTAAAAAAGATTTTAAAGTAATATTCTTGTCAATTTATCTCAAATTCCATTTTATTTTACTTTTTTATTCTTTTTTACTTTGAATTTATTAAATTTGGTTGAAAAAGTAATTTATGAAAAAACAATACTATGTGAATAAGTGTGACTTCTGAGTAAATTATGGGTACATGAATCACCTAAGATCACATCCTTATAAGAGCGACCGTGAGGATAAGATGACTAAGAAATGTTTAAAAGACTTGAAATTCACTACCTATACAACCAAGGAGCACCTCCCTTTATGGTAGCTCAATCATAGGACCACATGGTTAAGCATGCTTTACTCGGAGCAATTATATGTTTGGAGACCTTTTAGAAATTTTCCTAAAATGCATGTGAATGAGGACAAAGTGATAACTATCTAAAAGTAGAGTCATATCAAGTCTTTTTGGAGTTAATATTGCACTCTTATTCACCATTTTCTCATTTATAGCCCCATTTATTCTACTTAGTGAGAATGAAATCGTTTATTGCTGTCCAATGTGAAAAAAATATCATTTGGCATAAATCGATCTTAATTGTATATCTAATTGAGTTAAGTGGTAAAATTTCAGACATTTATGCTAAACCATGTGGGAGTACCGAATTTGGAAACAAATGGGGGATGACATGGAAATGATAAATCCACGTCAGCAGTCTAAGTGGGTCATTGACACCCAATGAGGAACATCCTATGTGTACTACTTATTTCGTTTCAGCCCTAAAGGGGAACCCATGCTCAATATAAAAGGAAAAGGAAGACCAAGAGGAGAAGAGCTACATTTTGGGGAGAAAATTGAATTACACAGCAGTAGCTTCTACTGCAGTGAACTGCTGTGAAACCATAGAAGAAGAAGAAAACCCTAATCCAGCAACTGTTGACAGCAGAAGGAAAAGGAGACCAACAAGGATTGATTAGGGCAAAGAGGTGGACGTGGGAGATCAAGAGAAGGAAACTTCTATTGATGAACGGCAACAAACCGGGATAACTCTTTATTTCCTTATTCTCTTTCCTTATTCCATCAATTTTACATGATGAAGATGCGGATTCCTTTGTTTAATTTAGTTTGTATGGAAAGCTAAACTTTATAGGGGAGGCGAGAGAGTTTTATATAGTTTAAGTATGTTGACAGTATGATTTTAGTTTATTAAAGAGTTGTTGTTAATGATTTACATGTATGTTTAATTAGCTACTTTACATACATAGTTGTTCTCTTATTCGGGAGAAGAGAGGGAGCAATGAAATTCTCTTTAATACTCTAGTTCCATATCAAGGAGACTTGAAGGGTAATAGAAGGGTTAGGAATAATTCTTCTCCTAGAGCCTTGTTAATAGAAAATACAACGATTATGGAAATAATCACCATTCATGACCCTCGGAAGTGGGCTTGCGAATCTATTAAAAGAAACTAAAATCTACCACAAAACTCAACAACTTATCTATATTTAATCTCTCTTAGCCGAACCTTCCTCATTATAGTTGATTTTCTCATCATTTTCTGTTTTTCGACAGCAGTGGCACTCTGTTTTAGTTTTGTTTAAATAGTTAAACCTCCAACACCCATTTGAATGTTACCAAAAAACTCACTTAATTTCCAGCGATAAAATTAACCAAAAAGATAGGTTCCCTGTGGAATCGACAATTTACTTATTACTTGTTACTTGTGATAGTGTATACTTGCACTTATTCTTGTGAATTTTACATCATTTTATTATATACATCTACAAGCGATCAAGTTTTTGGTGCCGTTGCCGGGGAACCTAATTTGGTTATTTTACTTGTTGTAGATTTTTGTGAGCTAGAGCCAACAAGAAGTCATAGTAAGCTGAGTTTTCCTACTACTGTATTTACTGCTGAAGAATTGAGTTTACTGCTGTAGAATTCTGTGTATGAACCCACCTATGGGTTTGGAATTTATTTTGGATCCTGAAATAGAGAGAACATTTAGACGAAGGTTGAGGGAGAAAAAGAAAATGACAGAACAGAATATACAGCAAATGACCCAACTAAATTAGGAGTTTGAAAATCCAGTGATGATGGCTAATCAAGAGAGAATTACTGCCAATGCCATTCATTTAGCAGATGACAGAGAAAGTGTGATCCGAGCATATGCACACCCAGCTGTGGAAGAGCTAAATCCGTGCATCATTAGACCCGAAATACAAGCAACCACGTTTGAGCTAAACCCTGTGATGTTTCAAATGCTGCAAACCATTGGGCAATTTCATGGACTACCGTCGAAAGATCCTCACCTACACCTAAAGTCATTTTTGGGAGTTAGTGACTCATTTCGATTTCAAGGAGTGGATAAAGATGTGATTAGACTGAGCTTATTCGCATATTCATTGAGGGATGGTGCTAAATCATGGTTGAATACCTTAGCACCGGGAACAATTGATTCATGGAATAGTCTAGCAGAGAAATTTTTGATCAAGTATTTCCAACCCACGAGAAATGCACGGTTCAGAAATGAGATTGTTGCTTTTCAACAGTTTGAAGATGGAACACTAAGTGAAGCTTGGGAGAGATTTAAGGAGATGCTTAGAAAGTGTCCTCACCATCGACTACCTCATTGTATACAAATGAAGACTTTCTACAATGGATTAAATATTGTTACTAAACAAGTAGTTGATGCTTCTGCCAATGGAGCTATTTTGTCAAGCCTCTGAGATTTTAGAGAGAATAGCATCTAACAATTGTCAATGGGCCGATGTGAGAAGCAACCCAGGAAGGAAGACTCGAGGAGTACTTGAAGTTGATGCTTTGTCCTCTATCAATGCTCAACTAGCTTCGGTGACTAATATTTTACAAAATCTAGCATTGGGGCAAGACTCCATATATCAAAGCACCAGTCCATACAACTGCTGTAATTAACCAGACAGCAGCCGAATCTTGTGTATATTGTGGAGAGGAACACACCTTTGATCAATGTCCAAGCAATCCGGCCTCAATTTTCTATGTCGGGAATCAAGTTAGTCAAGGCAACCCGAAAAATAACCCCTTCTCAAATACTTATAATCCGGGGTGGAGAAATCATCCAAATTTCTCATGGAAGGGACAAGGCTCGTACAACCAACAAATGCCCCCTAAAGCAAATTACTCTCCGGGTTTCGGATTACAAAATCAATTGACATATGGTTCTCAACAAGCCACCACCCAAGGGGAAGGAACTAGCCAAGCTCAACACATACTAGGAACATTGCTTGAGAGCCTAATAAAAGAATATATGGCTAAAAATGATGCCGTGATACAAAGTCAACAAGCATCATTGCGAAATTTGGAAGTTCAAGTAGGTCAATTAGCAAATGAGTTATGAAATAGACCTCTTGGTAAGTTGCCAGCAGACACTAAAATGCCAAAAAGAGAGGGAATGGAACAATGTCAAGCAATAGAGTTGAGAAGGGGGAAAGAAATACCCAGTAGAGGAGAAAAAATTAAAGAACACGGTGATTGTCGCTCTCAAGAAACTGCTGATACACAGCAGAGAAAGGAGAAAGCCGTTGTGCAAGAAGAGCACAACAAAAATGATGCAGAAGCTACTGTAGAGAAAGAACACAGCAGAAATTATGCAGAAATTGTGAAGCCTCCTAAAACACAAACATCAGTCAGCAGTGGACAAGAAAGCAGAATATACACACCAACACCTCCTTTTCCACGAAGAATAAAAAGAAAGAAGGAAGAAGCCCACTTTGAGAAGTTCATGGAAATATTTAAGAAAATTCACATAAATATACCATAAGTTGAAACTTTGAAGCAAATGCCAAATTATGTGAAATTCTTGAAGGATGTGCTCACCAATAGAAGAAAGTTTGAAGAATTCAAGGTGGTACCATTGAATGAAGAGTGTAGTGCAATATTGAAAAACAAGATCCCGCTAAAGGAGAAAGACCCCAGTTCATTCACATTTCCAATATCAATAGGAGAGAAGAAGCTAGGTCGAGCATTATGTGATTTGGGATCAAGCATTAATCTAATGTCGCTGTCTATTTACAAAAAGTTAGGTATTGGTGAAGCTAGACCAACTACAGTCACTCTTCAACTAGCAGATCGATCTTTCACTTATCCCGAAGGAAAGATTGAGGACATCTTAATTCAAGTTGACAAATTCATATTTCCTGCAGCTTTTATCATTTTAGATTATGAAGCCAATCATGATGTTCCAATTATTTTGGGGAGGCCATTTTTAAAGACCGAAAGAACATTAGTCGATGTCTACAAATGAACCATCACGTTAAGAATTGGTGACCAAAAAGTTGAATTTAATATCAATGACAGCATGAAATATCCCGCAGTGACAAAAGAATGCTCAGCAGTGTATGAATTGACAGAACAACCAGCGACCGAGGAATGGGATGATAGGGAAAGCGGGCAGGAAGAAGACTGCAGCTGGAATGACAGAATAGAACAGTTAGCAGTTTTAGGTGAATTCAACAGAACTTTTGAGTCACTAGAATGTGAGGGAAGAAAGAGTTCACCAATGAGACCATCTATTGAGGAAGCGCCGCAGCTGGACTTGAAACCACTACCACCTAACCTTAAGTATGCTTATGTAGGTGACAAGAAGACACTACCCATCATCATCTCAGCAACACTATCCTCGACTCAAGAGGATATGCTCCTAGAAACATTGAAGAAGCACAAGGGGGCGATAGGTTGGACATTGGCGGATATAAAAGGAATTAGCCCTTCACTATGCATGCACAAAATACAATTGGAGGAAGGAAAAGTTAAGTCCATTGAGCAAAAAAGACGATTAAATCCCATGATGAAGGAGGTTGTTAGAAAGGAGATTCTCAAATGGCTAGATGCTGGAATAATTTATCCAATTACAAACAGCAGCTGAGTCAGTCCTATTCAATGTGTTCCCAAGAAAGGAGGGATAACAGTAATGGCAAATGAGAACAATGAGTTGATCTCCACTAGAATAGTGAATGGATGGAGAATTTGCATGGATTATAGAAGGCTAAACAAAGCGACACGTAAGGATCATTTTCCCTTACCATTCATTAATCAAATGCTTGATAGGCTTGCTGGAAAGTGACATTATTGCTTCTTGGATGGTTATTCGGGATACAATCAAATTACAATCAGTTAAGAAGAACAAAAGAAAACTACATTCACATGCTCATATGGAATTTTTGCCTTTAGACGAATGCCCTTTGGACTATGTAATGCTCCAGCGACATTTCAACGTTGCATGATGGCCATTTTTACAGATATGGTAGAAACATTTATGGAGATATTCATGGATCATTTTTCGGTTTATGGAGAATCTTTTGAGACTTGTTTGTGCAATTTAGGGAAGGTTCTACAAAGATGTGAAGAGAAGAATCTTGTAGTGAATTGGGAAAAATGTCATTTTATGGTCAATGATGGAATAGTGTTAGGCAGGAATAGAAGTTGATAGAGCCAAGATAGAAGCTATTGAAAGATAGAAGCTATTGAAAGATTGAATCCACCTACGTCAGTTAAAGGTATAAGAAGCTTTTTGGGCCATGCAGGGTTTTATAGGAGGTTTATTAAAGATTTCTCCAAGATTGCAAAGCCATTGTGTAGTTTGTTGGAGTCAAATAGAAAATTCGTTTTTGACAAACAATGCATGACTGCCTTCAAAGCATTAAAGACAGCGCTGACCACAGCTCCTATAATGTCAACACCCGATTGGAATTCACCATTTGAGTTGATGTGTGATGCTAGTGACCATGCTGTGGGGGCAATGTTAGGACAGAAAAAGGGGAAGGTACTTTATCCTATCTAATATGCCAACAAAACGTTGAATTAGGCTTAAGTGAATTATACAACCACTGAAAAAGAATTGTTGGCCGTAGTATTCGCTGTTGAAAAGTTCAGAGCTTATTTATTTGGAACGAAGGTGAACGTGTACACTGACCACGCAGCAATCAAGCACCTAATGATGAAACCGAATGCCAAGCCAAGATTAATTAGATGGATTCTACTGTTACAAGAGTTCGAGATAGAAATCGTGGACACGAAAGGAGCTAATAACCATGTAGCGGATCACTTATCTAAAATGGAGAACATAGAAGAAAAGGTCAATAGCAAAGAAATTGATGATGCGTTTCCGGATGAACAGCTGCTTGGGATAAACAGCAGTAGCAGTAGCTACAGCAGTAGCTGAATGACAACAACTCCATGGTATGCAGACATAGCAAATTTTTTGGCTTGTGCCATCATACCCGAGGAGAAAAATTATCAACAAAGGAAGAGGTTTTCCATGAATCCAAAAGTTACATTTGGGATGAACCTTTTCTTTTTAAACAATGTGGAGACGACATAATGAAAAGATGCATTCCAGACAGTGAAATACCAACAATTCTTGAACAATGTCATGCATCTCCATATGGAGGTCATTTTGGAGGGCAAAGGACAGCAGCCAAGGTATTTCAATCGAGTTTCTATTGGCCAACAATTTTCAAAGATGGAAAAGAATTTTGCAAGGGTTGTGATCAATGTCAAAGGACGGGAAATATCAGTAAAAAAATGAGCTACCCCTGAATTCAATTCTAGAAGTCGAACTTTTTGATGTATGGGGCATTGACTTTATGGGACCATTTTTGCCATCTTATGGGAACTTATATATTCTAGTGGTTGTCGACTATGTGTCCAAGTGGGTGGAAGCAATAGCTTGTCCATCCAACGATGGGAAGACGGTACTCAAGTTTTTAAAAAGAAACATATTCACTAGGTTTGGTGTACCAAGAGCATTAATCAGCGATGAGGGAACGCACTTTATGAACAGATTGATGAATAGGCTTTTAGAGAGATACAATGTAAAACATAGAGTGGCGACACCTTATCACCCACAAACCAATGGGCAAGCAGAGGTCTCCAACAGAGAAATTAAAAGTATTTTGGAAAAGGTGGTACAATCCAACAGGAAAGATTGATCGGTGAAACTCGATGATGCATTATGGGCATACAGGACAGCCTTCAAAACCCCTTTAGGAATGTCTCCTTATAAGCTAGTTTTTGGGAAGGCATGTCATCTACCCCTGGAATTGGAACATAAAGCATTTTTGGCGTTAAAGAAGTTAAATTTTGACTATACAACAGATGGAGACTTGATGTAACGACCCTAAATTTCCACATATCTAGAGTCGCCACTAACGTCTCATGCTCATCTCTAATGAAGAATAAAAATCTAAGAATGCTCATCTTTATTAGCGAAAAAATTTAAAACTTCAAAACATTGGAAAACACTACCGAACTTACGTGTTTCAAACATCATGTTGAAGTTCAAAAAGATGAAAAAAAAAATGATTACAAATTAAATATATATATATGAATGAAATGCAAACGCCCTATCCTAACAAACACTAGGAATTTTAAATATGCAACTATCCTATGCACGCGCCACAGTCTCTGATCACGATCCCACCGTTAACTGTACATGGGAGCCTTGCCTTTACCTGAAAAACAATATGGCACACGGCCTGAGTATTTCAAAGAAATACTCAATAAGTGACCCCACTATAGGGGCCATGCTAATGCAAACACATGCAATCATGAATTAGGGACCTATCTCTAATCATCTTAGGGGTGGCCTCCAGTCTCGGACAAATTGGATGTGTAGTACTTCCCTACACACGACTCACACGTGAGAGTGTGAATCCCCAGGGCGCTCGCACACCCCCTGGACCCTCTAGTCAAGCTAATCTATAGCGACGTCCAGAGGTCAGCGGAACCCCATAGTGTCATGCGCCTCATGAACACCCTCATCTGTGTGCATTCGCACCTATGCACATTCGCGCTCATCATAAGGTGCGCGTCCGCACTCATCATCTCTAGGGGAAGTAGCCTATGCCCCTCTAAATCCATCGTAATGTTTCTTATGACACAACCCTCTAGTCTCATCTCTTTGTTACTCTAGGTAACACATGCTCGTGGATATTTATATTAATATTATTTTCATGCTCTTAGGGTTGTGTCCTATGTCGATCTAACGACATGATGCAATATGACACTCATCATCATCTAGCATGCTCAATATGGAAACCATCATCATATTAAGGTAAACATCATGCAATCATCATACTCATCATATTGCCACAAAGTGCGTCAAACATACCAAGTACATCATTCATCAAAATATGTATATACTGCACATATCATCAAGCATCGTAATCCACACATCATCAGAACTCATATAATTTTTTAGCCTATCCTATAGTAAGCCCACTTACTTGGTTGGCCTTGGCTGAAGTACTCCCTAAATAGCTAAACGTAAGCTCCCGTTCCGTGAGAGCTGCTTCCTACGTCGCTGGGGTTTGTTTCCTATCACACCGTTCACCACTTTCCATTAGTATTTCACAATTAATTTCCCTATAATTCAATAAATGTGAAATACGGCTCTAAAACGGCCTCGGATACCTTAATTAGGGCCAAAAATAGATCTGAGAGGGTCGAAACAGTGGAAATCGGGCTGAGAACAGGTGAGCCGAGCCGAACAGCCGCTGGGAGCAGCTGGAGCATCACTGGAGGGAGCCCGAGCCGTTTGTGTCGCGCCGAGCCGAGCCGAGGAACTGCCTGCGCCGCTATGTGACATGTGGCAGTAGTAGAGCGAGCCACGTCGTGCAGTAGCGTCGGGTCGCAGTCTGGTTCGGTTCGCGGGCTGCGGAGGCTACTAGGCCAAGACTATCGTTGGGCCTCGGCTTATTGGGGTAGGCCTAAAGTTTTTTTTTGTTGCAGACCAGCTCGATTGGACCGTCGGGCTGGTCTCGGGTTGGTTCAACTAAACCGTAGCTTCTAGGCTGGTCTGAGGTTTGGGTCATTGTAGTTGGGCTGGGCTGAAGGCAGAGGCCGAGGGAAAGAATGGGCCGACTCTCTTGGGTTTTGGGTTCGGGTTGACCTGGATCCGTGGACCTCGTCTTCCTTACCTAACTCTTACCGATTTTCTGGCAAGTTTTCTCTCTCCTTCCCGTGGCATTTTCATTGCCTATTTCGGTCCTCTTTCTTCCTCTTCCTCTTTATTTGTCGTTCTTCTTTCTTTTCTGGGAGTTTTGCGGCCTAAAGGTTCCTAAAATCACAGATCTAAGAACGATTAGGAAATACCCAATTTTCTGACCTCGGTTACCGATGACGGCGTTTACTAAAAAGCACAAAACACACCTTGAGTTATCGTGCTTTCGTTAGGGATCCTTCTCGTGGCGGTAACAGGTCGTTTGGTGTCGGTTTGAGGGTTCGTCGGATAAACTGGACACTCGCCGACTTTTTTTTTTTTTTTTCCAAAATCTCTCGTAGTTTTCTATCTTTTCTCCCTTTGGAGGTATCCTGATGGTGCTGGTAGTTGTGGGCTGAAGGCTAGGCATGCTGTGGCCATCGTTTCGCGTGGGTTCCGTGAAACTCGGCAGTCGTCGGAAAACTCAAGGGTTTTCTGGCGACTGAGTTTTTTTTTTTTTTTTTTTTTTTTCGTTTTCTCATTTTTTTTTCTTTCTTTCCCGAATGGTCCAATTAACTCGAGGTATTTCTTGTACCAACTCGGGGTATTTCTCTCTTATTTTGTCCTCACGCTCCCACGTGGCTTCCTCACTGTGGTGATTCCGCCACAGTACCTTAACGAACGCAATGCGCCTGTTGCGTAAGGTTTTTACTTCTCTAGCTAAGATTCTTACTGGTTTTTCCTCGTAACTTAGATCTTCATTGAGTTGGAGTGGTTCATAGTCTATTACGTGGATAGGGTTCGTAATGTACTTCCTCAGCATCGACACGTGAAATACATCATGTACTCTTGAGAGGGCTGGAGGTAGGGCTAACTTATGCGCTACCGGACCAACTCGCTCTAGGATCTCGAATGGTCCAATTAATTTAGGACTTAACTTGCCCTTATGTCCGAATCTTAACACCCCTTTCATAGGTGCAACCTTGAGGAATACTGGGTCCCCTACCTCGAACAACAGGCTTTTACGCCTTACATCGGCGTAGCTTTTCTGTCTACTTTGAGCGGTACGCATCCTCGCTCGAATTTTCTGGACAGCGTCATTGATTAGTCGAACCAACTCGGGTCCTACTAATTCTCTCTCTCCTACCTCGTTCCAACATAGTGGGGATCTACACCGTTTCCCGTACAGGGCCTCAAACGGTGCCATTCAAATAGTTGCTTGGAAACTGTTGTTATACGAGAATTCCATCAGGAGGAGTTTGGAATCCCAACTTTCCTTAAAATCTAGTACGCAAGCGCGTAGCATGTCCCCTAGAATTTGGTTTAAACGCTTCGTTTGTCCATCTGTTTGGGGGTGAAAGGCGGTACTAAAGTCGAGGCAGGTACCTAGTGCTTTTTGAAGTCCGTGCCAAAACACTGACATAAAGCGTGCATCCCGATCCGACACTATAGACACTGGGACTCCATGTAGTCTTACTATTTCTTTCACATACAGTTGTGCCCAATTGTCAACTGTATATGTAACCTTCCCAAGTAGAAAGTGTGCTGACTTGGTCAACCTATTGATAACTACCCAGATCACTGTATAGCCTTTGGGCGTTTTGGGTAAACCTACTATGAAGTCCATCCAACAACCCCACCGCCTTTTGTCTTGGAGCTTTCACTTGTTGACAAACTAAGCACTTGCTCACAAACCCGGCCACATCCCTCTTCATGCTCTTCCACCAAAAGTGTTGTTTTAAATCTTGGTACATCTTAGTACCTCCTGGATGTATGGAAAATGGCGAGTTGTGAGCTTCCATCAGTATCTTCTTCCTTAAATATTCTATTGCCGGAACACATAAGCGTCCCTGATACAATAGTCCTTCATCTGATGACTTCGAGAATCCATCTACTAGACTTTCGTCTAGCTGTCCTAGGACTTTCTGTAAGTTAGGATCCTCTCGTTGGGAGGTAATAATTCTCTGCCTAAGCGTAGGTTGTACCGTGAGTCAGGCCAGCTGTGCTATGACTCCCTCGGTCGCTACAGCTATGTTGGCTCGCTCGAACTCTCTTTATACCCTTACTTCCCTCGTAATGAGGGCCGACGAGTGGACCGTCTTCCTACTCAAGGCATCTGCGACCAAATTTGCTTTTCCAGGGTGGTACTGGATATCTACGTCATAATCCTTCACCAATTCTAACCACCTTCTCTGCCTCATATTTAACTCTTTCTGGGTGAAGAAGTATTTCAAACTTTTGTGATCGGTAAAAATTTGGGTTTTCTCTCCATACAGGTAATGTCACCAGATTTTCAGCGCGAACACTACAGCGGCAAACTCTAGGTCGTGGGTAGGGTACTTCTTTTCATATTCCTTAAGTTGACGAGAGGCGTATGTGACAACCTTGTCGTGCTGCATTAACACACATCTCAGTCCTTTCATGGAGGCATAACTATAGATCACATATCCTTCTGAGCTCTCGGGTACTATGAGTACCGGGGCGGTTACCAATCTCTCTTTTAGGTTCTGGAAGCTTGCCTCACAAGCATCATCCCATCTAAATGGTACCCCTTTTTTTGTTAACTTTGTTAAAGGCGAGGATATTTTAGCGAAGTCCTGCACGAACCTTTGGTAGTATCCCGCCAATCCTAGGAAACTCCTTACTTCCGTTACTATAGTTGGGCGTTCCCACTTTGTGATCGCTTCGACCTTGGTGGGATCTACAGATATTCCGTCCTTTGACACCACATGTCCTAGGAAAGAGACTTGTCGCAACCAAAATTCGCATTTGGAGAACTTGGCGTACAACTTGTGCTCTCTTAGGGTGGTTAGGGCTTTTTAGAGGTGTTCCTCGTGCTCTAGGTTTGTTTTCGGGTATATGAGGATGTCGTCAATGAACACAATCACGAACATGTCTAGGCATTCCTTGAATACCCGATTCATTAACTCCATAAACATAGCTCGGGCATTGGTGAGGCCAAATGACATCATTACGAACTCGTAGTGACCGTACCTAGTCCTAAACGCTATTTTTGGTACGTCTTTTTCATAATCCTAATTTAGTTGTAACCGGACCGAAGATCTATCTTAGAGAATACAATTGCCTCTCTGAGTTGATCAAACAAGTCTTCTATTCTAGGCAGAGGATATTTGTTTTTTATGGTTCTCTTGTTAGCTCTCTGTAATCGATGCACAGACACATCGATCCATCTTTCTTCTTAATAAACAACACTGGCGCACCCCAGGGGGACACGCTAGGTCGAATGAATCCTTTATCTAGTAAGTCTTGCAATTGCGCCTTGAGTTCCTTCAACTCTACTGGCGCCATAAGATAGGGTGCTTTGGAAATAGGCCCCAGTTCCCGGCTCGAGTTCGATGACGAAGTTGACCGCTCGGGAAGGGGGTATTCTAGGTAAGTCGTCTGGAAATACATCTGGGAACTCGTTTACTATTGGCACGTTTACTAGGGTCCTTTCCTTTCCTCTTACGTCTACAACACATGCTAATATAGCTCATCCACCTTGTTGGACTAACCTCTTTGCTTTCATCATCGATACTACCTTGGGGGTAATCCCGGTACTTGTGCCTTTAAATTTAAAGGTAAGTCCTGTCGGTGGTGAAAATTTTACTTCCTTTTTGTGACAGTCTATACTAGCTCGGTTTTCAGCTAGCCAATCCATGCCTAGTATGACGTCAAAATCTGTCATGTTTACCACAATAAGGTCAACGCATAAAGTTTGGTTCCCTATGATTACTTGGCCATCCTTTACTCTATCCCTAGATACTAAGTCTACCCCCGCAGGGGTGCTTACAGACATTTCATGCAATAAGGGTTCTAATTCGAACCCTGCTTCTACAACAAAAGGCATGAAAATAAAGAAATGTGTGGAACCAGAATCAAATAAGGTAAAAGTGAAATGACCTAAAAGGATAGTGTACCTGTCACCACGGCGTGAGACCTCCCAATGTCCGTGTTGGTTGACACGTAGGCCCTAGCTTGAGCTCGCGGTGGTGCTGGTTGATCCGTTTGCTCTAATTCTCTGGGCGGGTTTGCTTGTGCTGCAGCGTTTCCAGCAGTGCAATTCACGGCGATGTGCCCCTCTTGACCACATCTATAACACGCTTGGAAGGTGCCTACGTGCTGGTGGTGGACGGTCAGAGGCTCCTGATTCATGAGGACGCTTCTGCCTAATTATGATTGCCTCTTCACGTGGTTTCTCATCCTTTGGTTTCTCTAAAGCCTTGGCAGTTCTCAAGGCTTCCTCATAGGTCTTTGGGTTGAACGCCTCCAACATGCGGCGGATTCTTGGTTCCAAACCCAATACAAACTTCTCTGTCATCTTTTCCTCATTGTCCACCATGGACGGTGCAAATCTCTTGAGTCTCTTAAACTCTCGGTTGTACTTCTCCACTGTGAGTCCGCCCTGTACTAGGTGGGCAAACTTCTACTGTCTTTTAAGTCGCTCTGACTTAGGATAATATTCCTTAAGAAAGGCCTCCTGAAATCGTTCCCAGTTCATCGGTCCTCTTCTGGGTTAAGAAGGGTTTTGTTATCTCTCCACCATATCTCTGCGTCCTTTTGTAGAACGAAGGTTGCATAGGCGACCTTTTGGTTCTCTGGGCACTCCATAGTCTCAAAGGTGGTTTCCACTGCTGCAATCCACATTTGGGCTTCTATGGGGTCTACTAAGGAACCAGTGAATGGTCGAGGGTCGTATCTCTTGAAATCACTTATCCAGTTTGAACATCTATCAGGTTGTGGAGGGTTTACTGGGGCATTGCCTTGTGCCTGTGCCTGTGCCTGTACCTGTGCCTATACCTGTGTCAGTGCCAACGCCTGTGCTTGGGCCTATGCTTGGGCATGTTCCTGGGCCTGTTGTAGATTAGCTTGCTAAGTGGTTACCAAGGTTTGAATTAGGGCTTGGATGGAGTCACACATTAACCTAGTATTAGCATCTACTCCACCCGCTGGGGGTGCAGCTTCAGGTGCGGCTTGGAGTGGTAGGGTAGGCTGGGGTGGAGGTTCTACTTGTGGTGGAGGCTCTACTGGTGGTGGAGGCTCAGCTTGCAGTGGAGCTAGAGGAGGTAGCTCAACTGGTGGTAAGACTGGGGGCGGTGTAACTGTTACTGACCCAGTCTCTAATCTTTCTTGAGGTGGGCCCTCTACTGCCACACCTCGTCCTACTTCTCTTCGACGGGGTCGCCCCCATCCTCGTCTTCCTCTTCCTCTTCCCCTTTCTCTTCCTCGTCCTCGTCCTCTAGGCATGGTTCTATAAACCAATATATGGTTGCTTAAGTCTAAGGCCTTAATACTATGCATATATATAAATAATAATACACACACTATACGATACATCGTAACGCCAAAGAAGTAAACATTCATCATGCTAAACATCATATCATACCACCAACAAAATTACTCAGCATGCAACACATGACATCATACTCTTAAATAATAAATACGTGAAATATCACAACCATTTCAGTAATGTCCACATAAAAAAAATGCGAGTTTTAAAACGTTTCTCTTTTCTTATCTTATGCAAGGCATACCTGACGGTGACGGGGCATCGACGTTGGGACCGTAGGCTAGTCTACAGAATCTAAAACCTAGAGCTCTGATACCAACTGTAACGACTTTAAAGTTCCACATATCTAGAGTCGCCACTAACGTCTCATGCTCATCTATAATGTAGAATAAAAATCTAAGAATGCTCATCTTTATTAGCGGAAAAATTTAAACTTCAAAACATTGGAAAACACTGCCGGACTTACGTGTTTCAAACATCATGCTGGAGTTCAAAAAGATAAAAAAAAAAAAACGATTACAAATAAAATAATATAAATGAATGAAATGTAAACGCCCTATCCTAACCAAGACTAGGAATTTTAAATGTGCAACTATCCTATGCACGTGCCACAGTCTCTGATCACGATGCCATCATTAACTGTACATGACAGTCTTGCCTTTACCTGAAAAATAATATGGCACACGGCCTGAGTATTTCAAAGAAATACTCAGTAAGTGACCCCACTATAGGGGTCATGCTAATGCAAACACATGCAATCATGAATTAGGGACCTATCTCTAATCATCTTAGGGGTGGCCTCCAGTCTCAGACAAATTGGATGTGTAGTACTTCCCTACACACGACTCACACATACGAGTGTGAATCCCCAGGGCGGTCGCACACCCCCTGGATCCTCTGGTCAAGCTAATATATAGCGACGTCCGGAGGTCAACGGAACCCCAGAGTGTCATGCGCCTCATGAACACCCTCATCCGTGCGCATTCGCACCTATGCGAATTTGCGCTCATCATAAGGTACGCGTCCGCACTCATCATCTCTAGGGGAAGTAACCCTATGCTTATGAACATACAATATGCATGAGGTCCCTCTAAATCCATCGTAATGTCTCTTCTGACACAACCCTCTAGTCTTATCTCTTTGTTACTCTGGGTAACACATGCTCGTGGATATTTATATTAATATCATTTTCACGCTCTTAGGGTTGTGTCCTATGTCGATCTAACGACATTATGCAATATGGCACTCATCATCATCTAGCATGCTCAATATGGAAACCATCATCATATTAAGGTAAACATCATGCAATCATCATAGTCATCATATTGCCACAAAGTGCGTCAAACATAGCAAGTACATCATTCATCAAAATATGTATATACTGCACATATCATCAAGCATCGTAATCCACACATCATCATAACTCATTCAATTTTTTAGCCTATCCTATAGTAAGGCCACTTACTTGGTTGGCCATGGCCGATGTACTCCCTAAATAGCTAAACGTAAGCTCCCGTTTCGTAAGAGCTGCTTCCTACGTCGCCGGGGTTTGTTTCCTATCACACCGTTCACCACTTTCCGTTAGTATTTCACAATTAATTTCCCTATAATTCACTAAATGTGAAATACGGCTCTAAAGTGGCCTCGGATACCTTAATCGGGGCCAAAAACAGATCTGGGAGGGTCGAAACAGTAGAAACTGGGCTGAAAACAGGTGAGCCGAGACGAACAGCCGCTAGGAGCCGCCGGAGTGTCGCTGGAGGGAGCCTGAGCCGTTTGCGTCGCGTCGAGCTGAGCCGAGGGACTGCCTGCGCCAATATGTGACACGTGGCAGCAGTAGAGCGAGCCACGTCGTGAGGTAGCATCGGGTCAAAGCACGGGTCGCAGTCCGGTTTAGGTCGTGGTCCGGGTCGCGGGCTGCGGAGGCTATTAGGCCAAGACTATCGTTGGGCCTCGACTTATTGGGCTGGGCCAAAAGTTTTTTTTTGGGTTGTAGGCCGGCTCGATTGGACCGATGGTCCGGTCTCGGGTTGGTTCAACTAAATCGTAGCTTCTGGGCTGGTCTGAGGTTTGGGTCGCTGTAGTTGGGCTGGGCCGAAGGCAGAGGCTGAGGGAAAGAATGGGCTGACTCTCTCGAGTTTTGGGTTCGGGTTGACCCGGATCCGTGGACTGATGGTGTTAATATAACACATGCGGAAGCAATTTGGATCTTAGGCACTTTTAGAACATCAATTATAGTAAATAACTAGCATGTTCATAAGTATTAAAACTTAATGAGTTTAGATACTAATCTTTTGTAGTTCAAACTTCTTTTTCCTCACAAACTTGTTTCGAACCACCACTAGTGTCTTCTCCACTATTCTCCGGCCTTAGAACGGAATTGTGGAATCCGGTGAGTGACTAAACTTGGGAGGGATTTTGTATATGTGAAGAGAGTGTTTGTGAGAGGTTTTTTCTCAAAGTTTTTCACCAAGAAGAAGAACACCTTCCATGTACCATGATCACTCTATTTAAAGAGTCATGTTTGCATGTTCATGCAAATTTGAGATCACCAAATTTTGACACTTCAAATTCCACTCAAATGTTTAGGATTATGTGGCAAGCATGCATGTTTGTGTTAACCAAATTTTGACACTCAAAATTCCACTCAAACTTGTCGGGTTTATTTGGCAAGTATGCAAGTTTGGTTAAACCAAATTTTGACACCTCAAAATTCCACTAACATGGATTTTTCCATTAAATGAAGTCAATATTTTGACTTTCTTCATTTTAATTCAACAATTAATTTGAATAATGAATTTCAAATTAAAGTAACATTAAATGATTAATTAAACTATTTAATTAATTCAAATGTCAATCCCAATCAATTCCGACACATAATTGATTAAGATATTTAAATCTTATTTAAATATCTCAGATCCTCGCTTTTTGGTTAATTCGTAAATAAAACAAAAATGCGGTTAAATATATCGTATATATGTAGTGCATATTCCTTAATTTGAATTCTAACACTTCGAACTCACTCATCACACTGCTCTATGGTTTAGTCCGATATGAGCTAGCAGAGGGACCTAATGGACCTATAGAACATGGGCTCCAACGATCCAAGATTAACCGGTTAAACTCATTAACCTTGTTAACCAACATTCGTTAACTACTAGGACACTCCACTATAGCCTAGTAGTTGCACTCCCCTCACTATAGATATATTTTTGTCCATTTGATATAACCATGATTAGTAAGTCGATCCTTCACAGGTTGTTCGTAACTAGAGCTAGGTCAATTTACCGTCTTACCCCTAAAATTACTTCTTGTTCCTTATGTCTCACTGATCCTCTAATGAACAATTGGTTTGTGGTCCAACCAGTAAACCGAATCCCTCTCAGGCTAATGAGAGGGTGGGGTCCCTTGTTCAAGACCTGGAGTCAGTGTTTAAGGGAACTACGTCTCTTCTATCCTTAAAAGTGGGTAGGAGTGAATTCCATCTTGCACCCCACGTCCCAAGCCATTCACCCAGTCTTACCCCTGAAATGGGAGGCCTATTGAGTCGGCGAACTAGAGCCACTCTCACCCATGCAAATCAAAGGATAATTCCGTACAAACAGGAGTTCATGGTTAGCTCAGGATTAAAACCGAGTTACCTAGGTTATCGAATGAAAAGAAAATCAGTCTCAACAGTAAACGACATTATAAAGTGAGAGTGGTTTTCTTCATGGTTCGATCTTATGCAATACTCATTGCATAGGACGCCTCCACTCACATGTCTCCACATGTACAATTTAGTGATCACATTGTTTATATCATATACAAAAGTGGGCCGCATCCATAGTGTCCCCAGAATAAGGTACTCAGCCTTATTCTTATACTATAAATCATTTTGACTATATATACTTGAACTTGATCCACTCTTATGTCTCTACATATAGTTCAAGTAATCATACTATAGCCAGAGTGTTCTTAGTTTATTGGATTTAGATTAATGATCGTAAAGTTCACTTTATTCAATAACAATCTTTACTGAATAAACAACAATAATAACTTTATTGAAAATAGAATATGTTTTTGTTTACAAACTATGAGTTTTAGGACATAAAACCCAACATGGACCTCGTCTTCCTTACCCGACTCCAGTCGATTTTCCGGTGAGTTTTCTCTCTCCTTCCCGCGACGTTTTCGTTGCCGATTTCGGTCCTCTTTCTTCCTTTTCCTCTTTATTTGTCGTCCTTCTTTCTTTTCTGGGAGTTTTGCGGCCTAAAGGTTTCTAAAACCACACATCTAAGAACGATTAGGAAATACCCAATTTTCCGACCTTAGTTACCAACGACGACGTTTACGAAAAAGTACAAAACGCACCTTGAGTTATCGTGCTTTCGTTAGGGATCCTTCTCATGGCGGTAACAGGTCGTTTGGTATCTGTTTGAGGGTGGATTGAGGGTTCGTCGGAGAAACTGAACACTCACCGACTTTTTTTTTTTTTTTTTTTTTTCCGAAATCTCTCTCTCTCTCTCGTAGTTTTCTATCTTTTCTCCCTTTGTAGGTATCCTGATGGTGCTGGGAGTCGTGGGCTGAAGGCTGGCCATGCTGTTGCTGTCGTCGTTTCACGTGGGTTCCGCGAAACTCAGCGGTCACCGGAAAACTCGCGAGTTTTCCGGCGACTAAGTTTTTTTTTTTTCGTTTTCTCGTTTTCTCGTTTTTTTTTCTTTCTTTCTCGGGTCGTTACACTTGATTGTTGCTATTCAACTCAAGGTTGAAGTTATGCTAAGATGTACAAAGAAAAAACAAAAATGTGGCATGACAACAAAATTAGGCCCAAAGAATTCTACAAAGGACAAAGATTGTTGCTATTCAACTCAAGGCTGAAGTTATTCCCTGGAAAATTAAAATCAAGATGGTTTGATACGTTTATAGTTGAAGAAGTCACTCCCTATGGGGCAATAACGATAAAACATGGAGATGAAAGGAGACCTTTCACATTGAATGGACAGAGACTGAAGCCATATTTGGTGGAGAAGTAAAAAGAGGTATTGTCTCTTTAAGCTTAATTGGGATTGGCATTGATTGGGATTGGCATTTGAATTAATATTAAATATTAATTAAATAGTTTAATTAATCATTTAATGTTCCTTTAATTTGAAATTCATTATTCAAATTAATTGTTGAATTAAAATGAAGAAAGTCAAATGTTGACTTCATTTAATGGAAAAATCCATGTTAGTGGAATTTTGAGGTGTCAAAATTTGGTTAACTCAAACATGCAAGCTTGCCACATAATCCCAAACATTTGAGTGGAATTTGAAGTGTCAAAATTTGGTGATCTCAAATTTGCATGAACATGCAAACATCACTCTTTAAATAGAGTGATCATTGTACATGGAAGGTATTCTTCTGCTTGGTGGAAAACCTTGAGAAAAACCTCTCACAAACATCTCTTCACATATACAAAATTCCTTCCAATTTTAGTCACTCACCGAATTCCACAATTCCATTCTAAGGCCGGAGGATAGTGGAGAAGACACTAGTGGTGGTTCGAAACTGGTTCGTGAGGAAAAAGGAGTTTGAACTACAAAAGGTTAGTATCTAAACTAATTAAGTTTTAATACTTATGAACATGCTAGTTATATACTATAATTAATGTTCTTAAAGTGCCTAAGATCCAAATTGCTTCCGCATGTGTTATATTAACACCATCAGTATTGTCAAATGCTTTATGGATAAATAAAACAGTAAAGGTGAGCGGTGTGTTTTTGACAAAAAAAAAAAAGTTATCCTTATTGTTCAGGTGAGTTGCATCACAAATGTGGCCACACTGAAAACTACAGGATGCTAGCAAAAGAGTCGAGCTAAGGGAGAATGAGTGTTAGCCTATATAGTCATCCCTTGAAGACTTAGGTGATTTGCACCACAAGTGGAGACACCCAGAGAATAGGGGGATGACTTGAAGGATTCTTGGGAGAAAAAAAAAAATGTAGAAAGTTAATCAAATAAATTATGAAGCCAGGTCACAAAAGCAAAGGTAAAGGCATAGTAATCATTTTAGAAGTGTTTTGGGGAATACGGTGGAAGTGATGAATGTGTTATTTTTTTTCTTGTAAGATTTGGGGAAAAAACTAATTTGAGGAAGGAATATAAAGAATGTGATCTAAATCATGCCTTTGATGAATACTCTACAAACATTTTATTAATGAGAAAAAAAGGGGAGAGTGGAGAGAATGATTGCTCAAGGATGAGCAATATTTTAAGTTTGGGGGTGTGATAACTATCTAAAAGTAGAGTCATATCAAGTCTTTTTGGAGATAATATTGCACTCTTATTCACCATTTTCTCATTTATAACCCCATTTATTCTACTTAGTGAGCATGAAATTGTTTATTGCGGTCCAACGTGAAAAAAATATGATTTGGCATAAATCGATCTTAACTGTATTTTAATTGAGTTATGTGGTAAAATTTCAGACATTTATGCTAAACCATGTGGAAGTAGCGAATTTGGAAACAAATGGGGGATGACATGGAAATGATAAATCCACGTCAGCAGTCCAAGTGGGTCATTGACTACCCAATGAGGAACATCTTATGTGTACTAATTTCTTTTCAGCCCTAAAGGGGAACCCATGCTCAATATAAAAGGAAAGGGAAGACCAAGAAGAGAAGAGCCACATTTTGGGGAGAAAATCGAATGACACAGCAAGCTTCTGCTGCAGTGAACTGCTGTGAAACTAGAGAAGAAGAAGAAAACCCTAATCCAGCAGCTGTAGACAGCATAAGGAAAAGGAGACCAACATGGATTGATTAGGGCAAAGAGGTGGATGTGAGAGCTCAAGAGAAGGAAACTTCCATTGACGAACTGCAACAAACCGGGATAACTCTCTATTTCCTTATTCCATCAATTTTACATGATGAAGATGCAGATTTCTTTGTTAATTTAGTTTGTATGGAAAGCTAAACTTAATAGGGAGGCGATAGAGTTTTATATAGTTTAAGTATGTTGACGGTATGATTTTAGTTTATTAAAGAGTTGTTGTTAATGATTTACATGTACGTTTAATTAGCTACTTTACATACATAGTTGTTCTCTTATTCTGGAGAAGAGAGTGAGCAATGAAACCCTCTTTAATACTCTAGTTCCATAGCAAGGAGACTTGAAGGGTAATAGAAGGGTTAGGAATAATTCTTCTCCTAGAGCCTTGTTAATAGAAATTACAAAGATTATGGAAATAATCACCATTCATGACCCTCGGAAGTAGGCTTGAGAATCTATTAAACGGAACTAAAATCTACCACAAAACTCAACAACTTATCTATTTAATCTCTCTTAGCCGAACCTTCCTCATTATAGTTGATTTTCTCATCATTTTCTGTTTTTCGACAGCAGTGGCACTCTGTTTTAGTTTTGTTTAAATAGTTAAACCTCCAACACCCATTTAAATGTTACTAAAAAACTCACTTAATTTCCAGCGATAAAATTAACCAAAAAGATAGGTTTCCTGTGGAATCGATAATTTACTTATTACTTGCTACTTGTGATAGTGTATAATTACACTTATTCTTGTGAATTTTACATCACAAAGCATGTTGGAAAGACTACATTGGTCTATCGAGATAGTTTTCATTCCTAGAATCGAGTACCCACTACAACATTAAAAAAAGAAAATAGTAGGTGAAATATGTCAGGTCCTCACATATCTCATCATGTTTGTTTGTCTTCTATCTTTTGCTTTATCATTTTCACTTTTCCCACCCATTTTCATCACATTATTGATGAATATGGATTTCCACTTTCATCTAATTATTTGTATGTACATTAAGAATTGTACTTTGAATATGTAAATTAAGCTAGGATGACAGAGCTCATGTAAATTGTAAGGGCTTAAGACATTAAGCGTAGGAATGGTATCAGAGCAAGGCTCTCAATTTTTGTGAGGGAAGAGGAGTTACTCGATCTTTAAGAATGACAGTGTAAACCAGGAGGATGATAAGAGATATTCAGAAGAATTTGGAGTATGTGATAGCTGAGCGAATAGCCCTTGTGTTCCAAGTGGTAAGACGCGGGAAGCGCAGTAAGTCCGTTGGCAAGCTTGGGTGCTTAGTCATGTGAAAAATTCTGAAGAAAATATTATCTACAACCTGACACCTTTATCAGAGACAAAAAAAAAAAAAAAAAAAAAAAATTGACAACGTGTTAGCCACACAGTGAAGGCTCACATGTGAATTATCAGTGTTTGTAAATTATTAGTCTTTTAAATTATTAGTTTGCTTTATGTCTTTTCGAAAGCAGATCTTGCAGGGTCCTGTCCTGTTAGATTTGATCTTATCTCTTAGTTGGTGTTTTTCAAATTTACATTCAAATTTGAAGTCTATAAAACGACTTCATCAATGTAAGGAGAGCATCGATTAGCCGATAGCTCTCTCTTAAATATCAATTGAAGAATTCAGAGAAAAAATATTCTACTCTATCTCTTATCTTATCTATCTTCTTATGAATGAATTTCTGTGAAAGCTCAGAAAATCAAACCATTTCAAATGTTCAACCAATGAAGAAGAAAGTTCAAATGAACATAGAAGGGGAGAAAATCTCACAATCTCAAATACAGTTAATCAAGAATATCAGATTACTAGGATCGAAGATTAACTCCAAAATTGGATTATTCCAAAGGTAGATCCTAAAACTATCTACCAAATCTCAACCTTCAATTTTACTCAAAGATCATGCATCAAATTCTCAAAGAAAAACATCCCAATTCATAGCAATCGTGAATCTCTTAATCTTTTTCCAAAATCTCTTATACTACAACACCATGAAGAGTTTAACTATCTTCATGTCGGTCTTGTCCAAGTCGCTGTAAAACCATTGTTCAGACTTGGGTTAGATATCCCAGTCCTTATCTCCTTACGAGATAAGAGACATGAAGATTTCTCAAATTCTTTATTGGGAATGGTTCAATCCAATCTAAAGAATGGACCAATCTATTTCAATTGTTATCCAAATTTTACTTTGTCGCTCCACGACCCGCACATATTATCAGCCCTCATGCTAGACTTTCAATCAAAAAATTTGAACATCAAGGCTGAAACTCATTCTTCTGTCGTCATATTCAGGGTTTATTACAAACTCATGAATACAAATATTTCTCCAAGAGCATTAAGATCCTCGCCAAAAGGATCAACCATGCTCATAGAGGCAAATATTGGAAAGTCCTCGATGACTGTTCCAAAAACTCTTTCTTGGGATCAAATAACCAGAAATACTCTCTGGAAAATAGAAGATGCTAATCTTCCGAAGAAAAAGGAATCTCAAAACCCATTACAAATCATCGAACATGACGATGGAAGCGTTGAATTAAAATTCAGCGAAGAACCCTCGTTAGTATCAAAAGTAAAAGAATTCTTGAGTTCTAGACCAAGTACGTCGGGAGTTTCAAGATCAACGTATGACCCCTTAAAGGTAAAAGAGGTCAGTTATGATCAAAAAAGGGCATCAATCCACTATGAAGATGGATCAAGATCTCCAACCCATACGGATATGGATACTCAATCCGTCTACGAAAGTCAGCTAAATGTCATTACGGCTGATTTATAGATAGACAAAGAATTATTGAAAGCAGATTTTATGTCAGCTGCCAATTCTTCAAAGAGAAAAGCTTTCTTCCAAACCTACAAAGAAGCTGAGCGAAGTGAATTAAGAGCTCAATGGTATTCTCATATGGAAACCATAAAAGAAAACATATCATTCTTCGAATGGTTTGAATAAAATATTTTGCAAATATGCATTTCGACTCAAAGAAGCTGGAAGACTACCAGAAGAGGCGAAGTATATTCAAAACATCCTCCGTAGGAAAAAGTCGAATTTGACTATTATTACGGAGAAAGGGTCAAAGCTAGTCCTTTCAAAACTATCCCAGAAGGACTAGAAAAGGGCAATCCGACCCTAAAGGATATTAAGAATATTCAGCATCAAAATAATTATTCAAATAAGATTTTATCCACGATCTCCACCCAGCTTGAGTGTATCGAGGGGAAAATCTCAAAAAATTATGGTACTCTGCAAGAACAAGCAGGCAGCTCTGTACCGAAAGTCGATGAGTCAATCCCAATACTCAGACTGGAAAACCTCGACGTATTTACAAAGAGGATTTCAAAAGAAGAGGCTGCGATGGCCAAAATAGAAGAAAAGTTGGATAGAATCCTAGATCCTGGGATAACACATCAGGATTCATCTGTCAATGTCGTTAACAATGACGACGAAATTCAAGCATTCGAAGACGAGATTTTAGATGAGATAGAAGAGCCTCTTTACAATCGAATTGAAACAATCTCCAGGAGAAGTCAAAATAATACCAGTAATCAGAAAAACTGGTATCCTCAACCGTCTTTTCCGGATATTCAATTCGAAGAAAAGACTCTACAAACTCAAGCTCATTACGATGGTCTAGCAATCTATGAATGGAATATCGATGGTTTGTTCGACTATCTGATAATGAATGTTGTCAATGAAATGATGATTGCTGGAGGCGCGTATAAAATATAGGGCCATAAATCCGACCATCAAATAGCTCAAGTTTTAGTGACAGGATTTACCGGGCAACTCAAGGACTGGTGGGACAAATATCTCGATGAAGCAACTCGCCAACAGATATTAAGCCACCATGTCAATAGACCAACTACTCAAATCATCAAAGAGGAAGGTCCGTCAACTAGAACCGAAGTACAACATGAAAGGGTAGAGGATGCTGTCAACACCCTCATTTATACCCTTATAGAATTCTTCGTTGGCAACCCCTTGAAATAGCAGGAGAGATCCGCCGAAATACTCATGAACCTGAAGTGCCCCACCTTAGAAGATTTTAGGTGGTAAAAACACATGTATTTGAGCAAAGTTCTTATTAGAACAGACAGTTCGTTGGAATTCTGGAAACAGAATTTTGTCAATGGACTACCAAAACACTTCTCAAGAAGGATCAAAGACGGTCTTAAGACAAAGTATAATGGAACAATTCCATGGCAGACTTTGTTATATGGGTCAATAGCATCCTTCATCATAGAAGAAGGACTCAGACTTTGCAATGAGTCAAAGATTCAAAACAAGCTCAATTCTTCGATATCAAATAGAAAAGAGCTTAGAAGATTTTGCGATCAATATGGATGCAAGGGGATAGAGGCCCCCTCAACCTCCAGAAGGAAGAAGGTTAAGATGGATTCAAAGCCTTATAATTCGTACAGGCCTAGAGAAAAGTATCGGAACAAACCAGTACAATCTCAAAAGCCAACATATTCAAGAAGAAAGTATACTCCTACCAAAACCCATAGAGGAAAGAAAAAGCAAACTTGCTTCAAATGTCGAGAAGAAGGACACTATGCTAACAAGTGTCTGATAAGAGGAAAGATCAATGAGTTGGATATAGATCAAGAGCTGAAAAATCAGCTACTACGACTGGCTCTAACCGACTCAGAACAATGAATCTACTAGTGGGCATGTTCTGAAAAAAAAGTTTTTGAAGGGATCGAATGTCTCACGTTATGCTATATTGCTATGCTGTAGCAAAATTAGTAGATTTGTACTCAAAATAGAATGATTGTTCTTCAACTAGGTATACTTTTTACGACTAAAACTTCTATTTCACATTTGTTAAATTTTATTATTCTCTTTCCAACGTTCCTTATATATTAACTAACATTTTGTTTGTCAAGAAAAACACATTAGTTTGATCAAAAAAAAAAAAAAAAAAAAAAAAAAAAAAAAAAAAAAAAAGCTCAGACAAAAGATCTATTAAGTAACTACTAAATTTATGTAATATATATGCCTCACCAAGAAGTTCTCAATCTTCAGGAACGGCTGCTCGAACGAAAGAAAACGGCGCAACCAAACCTTGACGAGGATGACTTTCAAAGTTCCTTCGTTGGAGCCATCACCACTCCTCAATACCAAAAATGGTACGCTCTCGTTACCTTAAAATTTATGATTTCAAAATCACACTAAAGGCTCTCATAGATATTGGAGCCGATCAAAATTGCATTCAAGAAGGCCTAATACCTACAAAGTATTTTGAAAAAACTATTGACGGCCTTAGAGGTGCAAATAACAATGGACTAAAAAATAATTACAAATCATCTAAAGTCCATGTTTGTAATCACGAAATTTGCTTCGTAAATTTCTTCCTTTTAGTAAAGGACTTAGGACAAGAACTAATCCTAGGTACTTCTTTCATCACTCAATTATACCCTTCTAAAATGACTGAAAAGGGGTTAGAGTAAAAAGCCCTAGGAATAAAGATAAAATTTAATTTCTTCCTCCTATAAGGATTAATGAAATAAATAACCTTCAAAAGAATACAATTATTCCATCAATAAATGTATTAAATTATAAAGAAAAACAAATTTCTTTTTTGAAGGAAGAAATTTCATTCAAAAGAATAGGAGAACAGATTCAAAGTAAGACCGTCCAGTCTAAAATCAAAACTTTACAAACTCAAATAGAAAGGGAGATTTGTTCAACTATCCCTAATGCCTTTTGGAATAAGAAGCAACACACAGTTAATCTTCCTTATGCCAAAAATGCAAAAGTATTTTCAAAATTTGATATGAAATCAGGATTTTGGCAAATCCAGATTTCAGAAAAAGACAAGTACAAAACGGCTTTCAATGTCCCTTTCGGACAATACGAATGGAACGTTATGCCATTTGGGCTAAAAAATACTCCATCCGAATTTTAAAAGATTATGAATGATATTTTCAATCATTTTCAAGACTTTTCAATTGTTTATGTTGACGATGTTCAGATTTTTTCTCAAAACATCGATCAACACTTCAAGCATCTTCAAACATTTTTTTGGGATGTCTCAATTATGTGTCTGATTTCGTTCAAAATATCAGACCCATTTGCAAGCCACTTTTTGAAAGACTCAAAAAGAATCCAAAGCCCTGGACGGAAGAACACACCAAAACAGTCCAAAAAATCAAATCCATTGTCAAGTCAATTCCGTGTTTATCGCTCATAAACCTAAGGGCTAGTTTACTAGTGGAGACCGACGCATCCGATATTGGATATGGAGGAATCCTGAAACAGTCTCTTGATAAGAAAGAATCCATTGTCCGTTTCCATTCGGGAATATGGAATTCTACTTAAAAAAATTACTCAACAGTGAAGAAAGAAATACTTTCAATAGTACTTAGTCTACAAAAATTTCAAAGCGATTTAATTAACAAAAGCTTTGTTATCAAAAAAGATTCAAGGGCATCTAAATTTGTTTTAGAAAAAGATGTCAAGAATCTTGTATCTAAACAAATTTTTGCTAGATGGCAAGCCATTTTATCTTGCTTCGACTTCCAAATTTTGCCTATAAAAGGGGTCGAAAACCCCTTGGCAGATTACCTCTCAAGAGAGTTCTTACTCTCGAAAAAAAACTCTCCCTAGCCAACCTCCTTCTCCCAGTGATGACCGGTGAGAAAGAAATAGAAAAAGGGAAGAAGCCCATTGATTCTTCAAACACACCTACTCCAATGACGTCCGATAGCTATGCAATGGATGCTGGTTTTACATTGGTGACCAGGTCTAGAGCAAAGCTTTCTAAAAAATAAGCGGAGCTTATCACTCCGACGAGGCCTTCTACCTCTTCAACACGGCCATCTGCCGCTACTCCATCGAGACTTACTGTCTCTTCCACTTCAAAGGGACCTTCTGTCCCCTCAACCTACTCGGACGCGGTTGTTCCCGTTCGATTTTCTCCAGTTCCTTAAATCAGGACCTATTTTCAAAAATCTGTGTCTATACCAAAAGCCCTGGTAGAACCAGAATACGATGACCCAAAAATCAGGGAGGTCGTCAAGAAAGCCTATCCATCGGGATTCTTCTATATCCCGGATGATCTTCATAAGACCAGACGGTTTTATGAATTCATTTTAGTCGACACAAAATCTGTCGAAATTACTCATATTCCGAGTCGCGATTCTTAATTGTATATTTAATTGAGTTATGTGGTAAAATTTCAGACATTTATGCTAAACCATGTGGGAGTAGCGAATTTGGAAACAAATGGGGGATGACATGGAAATGATAAATCCACGTCAGCAGTCCAAGTGGGTCATTGACTACCCAATGAGGAACATCCTATGTGTACTACTTATTTCTTTTCATCCTTAGTGGGGAACCCATGCTCAATATAAAAGGAAAAGGAAGACCAAGAGGAGAAGAGCCACATTTTGGGGAGAAAATCGAATTACACAGCAGCAGCTTCTGCTGCAGTGAACTGTTGTGAAACCAGAGAAGAGAAGAAAACCCTAATCCAACAGCTGTTGATAGCAGAAGAAAATGAAGACCAACAAGGATTGATTAGAGCAAAGAGGTGGACGTGAGAGCTCAAGAGAAGGAAACTTCTATTGACGAACGGCAACAAACCGGGATAACTCTCTATTTCCTTATTCCATCAATTTTACATGATGAAGATGCGGATTCCTTTGTTTAATTCAGTTTGTATGGAAAGCTAAACTTAATAGGGGAGGTGAGAGAGTTTTATATAGTTTAAGTATGTTGACGGTATGATTTTAGTTTATTAAAGAGTTGTTGTTAATGATTTACATGTATGTTTAATTAGCTACTTTAGATACATAGTTGTTCTCTTATTCGGGAGAAGGGAGGGAGCAATGAAATCCTCTTTAATACTCTAGTTCCATAGCAAGGAGACTTGAAGGATAATAGAAGGGTTAGGAATAATTCTTCTCCTAGAGCCTTGTTAATAGAAATTACAACGATTATGGAAATAATCACCATTCATGACCCTCGGAAGTGGGCTTGAGAATCTATTAAAAGGAACTAAAATCTACCACAAAACTCAACAACTTATCTATATTTAATCTCTCTTAGCCGAACCTTCCTCATTATAGTTGATTTTCTCATCATTTTCTGTTTTTCGACAGAAGTGGCACTCTGTTTTAGTTTTGTTTAAATAGTTAAAATCTCCAACACCCATTTGAATGTTACCAAAAAACTCACTTAATTTCCAGCGATAAAATTAACCAAAAAGATAGGTTCCCTGTGGAATCGATAATTTACTTATTACTTGCTACTTGTGATAGTGTATACTTGCACTTATTCTTGTGAATTTTACATCATTTTATTATATACATCCACAAGAAGTCATAGTAAGCTGAGTTTTCCTATTGCTATATTCATTGCTGAAGAATTGAGTTTACTACTGCAGAATTCTGTGTATGAACCCACCTACGGGTTTGGAATTTATTTTGGATCCTGAATTAGAGAGAACATTTAGACGAAGGTTGAGGGAGAAAAAGAAAATGACAGAACAAAACATACAGCAAATGGCCCAACTAAATCGGGAGTTTGAAAATCCAATAATAATGGTTAATCAAGAGAGAATTACTGCCAATGCCATTCATTTAGCAGATGACAGAGAAAGAGCGATCCGAGCATATGCACACCCAGCTATGGAAGAGCTAAATTCGTTCATCATTAGACCCCAAATACAAGCAACCACGTTTGAGCTAAAACCTGTGATGTTTCAAATGCTGCAAACCATTGGGCAATTTCATGGACTACCGTCAGAAGATCCTCACCTACACCTAAAGTTATTTTTGGGAGTTAGTGACTCATTTCGATTTCAAGGAGTGGATAAAGATGTGATTAGACTGAGCTTATTCACATATTCATTGAGGGATGGTGCTAAATCATGGCTGAATACCTTAGCACCTGGAACAATTGATTCGTTGAATTATCTAGCAGAGAAATTTTTGATCAAGTAATTCCCACCCACGAGAAATGCACGGTTTAGAAATGAGATTGTTGCTTTTCAACAGTTTGAAGATGAGACACTAAGTGAAGCTTAGAAAGTTCCTCACCATGGACTACCTCATTGTATACAAATGGAGACTTTCTACAATGGATTAAATATTGCTACTAAACAAGTAGTTGATGCTTCCGCCAATGGAGCTATTTTGTCAAAGACATACAATGAAGCATGTGAGATTTTAGAGAGAATAGCATCTAACAATTGTCAATGGGCCGATGTGAGAAGCAACCTAGGAAGGAAGACTCGAGGAGTACTTGAAGTTGATGCTTTGTCCTCTATCAATGCTCAACTAGCTTTGGTAACTAATATTTTACAAAATCTAGCGTTGGGGCAAGACTTCATGATCAAAGCACCAGTCCATATAGCTGCTGTAATTGACCAGACAGCATCCGAATCTTGTGTATATTGTGGAGAGGAACACACCTTTGATCAATGTCCAAGCAATCCGGCCTCAATTTTCTATGTCGGGAATCAAGTTAGTCAAGGCAACCCGTAAAATAACCCCTTCTCAAATACTTATAATCCGGGGTGGAGAAATCATCCAAATTTCTCATGGAAGGGACAAGGCTCGTACAACCAACAAATGCCCCCTAAAGCAAATTACCCTCCGGGTTTTGGATTACAAAATCAATTGACATATGGTTCTCAACAAGCCACCACCCAAGGGGAAGGAACTAGCCAAGCTCAACACATACCGGGAACATCGCTTGAGAGCCTAATAAAGGAATATATGGCTAAAAATGATGCTGTGATACAAAGTCAACAAGCATCATTGCGAAATTTGGAAGTTCAAGTAGGTCAATTAGCAAATGAGTTACGAAATAGACCTCTTGGTAAGCTGCCAGCAGACACTGAAATGCCAAAAAGAGAGGGAATGGAACAATGTCAAGCAACAGAGTTGAGAAGCGGGAAAGAAATACCCAGCAGAGGAGAAAAAATTAAAGAACACGGTGATAGTCGCTCTCAAGAAACTGCTGATATACAGCAGAGAAAGGAGAAAGCCGTTGTGCAAGAAGAGCACAAAAAAAATGATGCAGAAGCTGCTGTACAGAAAGAACACAGCAGAAATTATGCAGAAATTGTGAAGTCTCCTAAAACACAAACATCAGTCAGCAGTGGACAAGAAAGCAGAATATACACACCAACACCTCCTTTTCCACAAAGAATAAAAAGAAAGAAGGAAGAAGCCCACTTTGAGAAGTTCATGGACATATTTAAGAAAATTCACATAAATATACCATTAATTGAAGCTTTGAAGCAAATGCCAAATTATGTGAAATTCTTGAAGGATGTGCTCACCAATAGAAGAAAGTTTGAAGAATTCAAGGTGGTACCATTGAATGAAGAGTGTAGTGCAATATTGAAAAACAAGATCCCGCTAAAGGAGAAAGACCCCGGTTCATTCACAATTCCAATATCAATAGGAGGGAAGAAGCTAGGTCGAGCATTATGTGATTTGGGATCAAGCATTAATCTAATGCCGCTGTCTATTTACAAAAAGTTAGGTATTGGTGAAGCTAGACCAACTACAGTCACTCTTCAACTAGCAGATCGATCTTTCACTTATCTCGAAGGAAAGATTGAGGACATCTTAATTCAAGTTGACAAATTCATATTTCTTGCAGATTTTATCATTTTAGATTATGAAGCCGATCATGATGTTCCAATTATTTTGGGGAGGCCATTTTTAAAGACCGGAAGAACATTAGTCGATGTCTACAAAGGAACCATCACGTTAAGAATGGGTGACCAAAAAGTTGAATTTAACATCAATGACATCATGAAATATCCAGCAGTGACAGAAGAATGCTCAGCAGTGTATGAATTGACAGAACAACCAGCGACCGAGGAATGGGATGATGGGGAAAGTAGGCAGGAAGAAGATAGCAACTGGAATGACAGAATAGAACAGTTAGCAGTTTTAGGTGAATTCAGTAGAACTTTTGAGTCACTAGAATGTGAGGGAAGAAAGAGTTCACCGATGAGACCATCTATTGAGGAAGCGGCGCAGCTAGACTTGAAACCACTAGCACCTAACCTTAAGTATGCTTATGTAGGTGACAAGAAGACACTACCCATCATCATCTCAGCAACACTATCCTCGACTCAAGAGGATATGCTCCTAGAAACATTGAAGAAGCACAAGGGGGCGATAGGTTGGACATTGGTGGATATAAAAGGAATTAGCCCTTCACTATGCATGCACAAAATACAATTGGAGGAAGGAAAAGTTAAGTCCATTGAGCAACAAAGACGATTAAATCCCATGATGAAGAAGGTTGTTAGAAAGGAGATTCTCAAATGGCTAGATGCTGGAATAATTTATCCAATTGCAAACAGCAGCTGAGTCAGTCCTATTCAATGTGTTCAGAAGAAAGGAGGGATAACAGTAATGGAAAATGAGAACAATGAGTTGATCTCCACTAGAATAGTAAATGGATGGAGAATTTGCATAGATTATAGAAGGCTAAACAAAGCGACACGTAAGGATCATTTTCCCTTACCATTCATTGATCAAATGCTTGATAGGCTTGCTGGAAAGTCACATTATTGCTTCTTGGATGGTTATTCGGGATACAATTAAATTACAATCAGTCTAGAAGATCAAGAGAAAACTACATTCACATGCCCATATGGAATTTTTACCTTTAGACGAATGCCCTTTAGACTATGTAATGCTCCAGCGACATTTCAACGTTGCATGATGGCCATTTTTACAGATATGGTAGAAACATTTATGGAGATATTCATGGATGATTTTTCGGTTTATGGAGAATCTTTTGAGACTTGTTTGTGCAATTTAAGGAAGGTTCTACAAAGATGTGAAGAGAAGAATCTTGTACTGAATTGGGAAAAATGTCATTTTATGGTCAATGAGGGAATAGTGTTAGGCCAGAAGATCTCAAGAAGAGGAATAGAAGTTGATAGAGCCAAGATAGAAGCTATTGAAAGATTGAATCCACCTACGTCAGTTAAAGGTATAAGAAGCTTTTTGGGCCATGTAGGGTTTTATAGGAGGTTTATTAAAGATTTCTCCAAGATTGCAAAACCATTGTGTAGTTTGTTGGAGTCAAATAGAAAATTTATTTTTGACAAACAATGCATGACTGCCTTCCAAGCATTAAAGACAGCGCTGACCACAGCTCCTATAATGTCAACACCCGATTGGAATTCACCATTTGAGTTGATGTGTGATGCTAGTGGCCATGCTGTGGGGGCAATGTTAGGACAGAAAAACGGGAAGGTACTTCATCCTATATATTATGCCAGCAAAACGTTGAATTAGGCTCAAGTGAATTATACAACCACTGAAAAAGAATTGTTGGCCGTAGTATTTGCTGTTGAAAAGTTCAGAGCTTATTTATTTTGAGCGAAGGTGAAAGTGTACACTGAGCACGCAGCAATCAAGCACCTAATGATGAAACCGAATGCCAAGCCAAGATTAATTAGATGGATTCTACTGTTACAAGAGTTCGAGATAGAAATCGTGGACACGAAAGGAGCTAATAACCATGTAGTGGATCACTTATCTAGAATGGAGAACATGGAAGAAAAGGTCAATAGCAAAGAAATTGATGATGCATTTTCGGATGAACAGCTGCTTGGGATAAACAGTAGTAGCATAATGACAGCAACTCCATGGTATGCAGACATAGCAAATTTTTTGGCTTGTTCCATCATACCCGAAGAGAAAAATTATCAACAAAGGAAGAGGTTTTCCATGAATCCAAAAGTTACATTTGGGATGAACCTTTTCTTTTTAAACAATGTGGAGACGACATAATGAAAAGATGCATTTCAGACAGTGAAATACCAACAATTCTTGAACAATGTCATGCATCTCCATATGGAGGTCATTTTGGAGGGCAAAGGACAGCAGCCAAGGTATTTCAATTGAGTTTCTATTGGCCAATAATTTTCAAAGATGCAAAAGAATTTTGCAAGGGTTGTGATCAATGTCAAACGACGGGAAATATCAGTAAAAAAAATGAGCTACCCCTGAATTCAATTCTAGAAGTAGAACTTTTTGATGTATGGAGCATTGACTTTATGGGACCTTTTCCGCCATCTTATGGGAACTTATATATTCTAGTGACTGTCGACTATGTGTCCAAGTGGGTGGAAGCAATAGCTTGTCCATCCAACGATGGGAAGACGGTACTCAAGTTTTTAAAAAGAAACATATTCACTAGGTTTGGTGTACCAAGAGCATTAATCAGCGATAAGGGAACACACTTTGTGAACAGATTGATGAATAGTCTTTTAGAGAGATACAATGTAAAACATACAATGGCGACACCTTATCACCCACAAACCAATGGGCAAGCAGAGTTCTCCAACATAGAAATTAAAAGTATTTTGGAAAAGGTGGTACAACCCAACAGGAAATATTGGTCGGTGAAATTTGATGATGCGATATGGGCATACAGGACCGCCTTCACAACCCCTTTAGGAATGTCTCCTTACAAGCTAGTTTTTGGGAAGGCATGTCATCTACCCCTGGAATTGGAACATAAAGCATTTTGGGCATTAAAGAAGTTAAATTTTGACTATACAACAGATGGAGACTTGAGGTGAATGCAACTAAATGAATTGGAAGAATTCAGGTACCTAGCCTACGAACATGCTAAGATGTACAAAGAAAAAACAAAAACGTGGCATGACAACAAAATTATGCCCAAAGAATTCTACAAAGGACAAAGAGTGTTGCTATTCAACTCAAGGCTGAAGTTATTCCCTAGAAAATTAAAATCAAGATGGTCTAGTCCATTTATAGTTGAAGAAGTCACTCCCTATGGGGCAATAACGATAAAACATGGAGACGAAAGGTGACCTTTCACAGTGAATGGACAGAGATTGAAGCCATATTTGGGTTGAGAATTAAAAAGAGGCATTGCCTCTTTAAGCTTAAAAAGCTGAAAAATAAAACATTTTGGAGCAAACGAGAGCTGACAAGAAACGGTAACAGGTAACAAACTCCGGGGAAGCCAAGTTAGTTTTTCTTCTCCTTTTATTTATGCACTTTTAATTGTTTTTAAATAGTTATCTTCACTTATCTTAGAATGATAGTTTTTTAGATATTATTTTACATTTTTATCATGAATGACTCGCATGCCCCAGAAAGTAGCTATTTTTTTTTTTTTTTTTTTTTTTTTTTTGTAGATGAATTAGGTGGATTCTGATGTGGTTAACAAGGCTAATTTCAAAGTAGTAAGGAGGTTAATTACATTTGGTACATACTAAGTTGTGATTAGTGTCAAAGTTATTTTTTTTTGGTGTATGCTGCCATGAAGTACTGCATTCATCCTCATTTGCATGAATTTGATCTAATTTGTGTGCGCTTTCTCACGAAACCTCAAGTTAAAACACCAACACAAAAAGATGACACCAATTGATATCAAACAAGAAAAAGGAAAACTTTGAAAATATATATATATATATATATATATATATAATATATATATATATATATATTTACAGCAATCTGCCGCATAAAAAAAAAAAAAATTGGCAGGAGGTGTTCATTGAATACAGCAGACTGTGTTAATAAAAATAAAAAATAAAAAAAATAAATTACAGCAACTTGCTATCAACTTGACAGCAAACTACTGTTCTACCCAAAGTACTGCCTGCTGTCGTTGACAGTAGACTCCTGTTAGAAGAAGAAAAAATAAAAATAATAATAAAAAAATAAAAATAAAAATACAAACTGTTGTCTGTTCTTGTAGCTGCATACAACAGCCTATTTTCCTTTGGGGGGGGGGGGGGGAAATATTAATTTAAAATTTAGGCAAAAAAAAAAAAAAAATACTTCCCGAAGAAGTCATCCTTTGTGTTATATACAAACTACTTCCACAAGAGATAACAATTCACCTTCATACTTACAAGCAACCAAGGAAAAAAAAATTAGCTTGCAACCGACAATCATGGTACCGAGAATAAGAGGGAAAAAATGGTGCGAGGGAAGAAAGAAGTGCAGCAAGATGAAGTGCAAGAAATAAATCAAGATCTCTTCCTAACGGGCACCGGTTCGAAACAAAAAGAAAAGGGCAAGATCAAAAGGGAGAACCTCCCAACATAAAAAGGAATATTCGCAAACGAGGAGGCGTACAACAGGTATAAACTCTTCAAGTCAAGAGTAGTGTTGGTGGAAAGAAGGTTCCCAGCATTTTACCCTACATTCCCGGAGTCCTTTCTTAACGCCATCAACGATCTAGGGTGGGAGATGTTCTGTCACAAAAGGGAACAAGCTATAGTGCCATAGTGAAGGAGTTTTACGCACATATTGATCAAGTGGAAGGGTACACAACATTAGTAAGAGGAAAAATAGTTGATTGGAGCCCTAAAGCCATCAACCAACTGTTTCACCTACAATCTTTTGAGTATACCACCTTCAACAAAATGGTGCTAGCTCCATCGGATGATCAACTTGAGATGGCCTTGAAGATGGTAGCCATAGAAGGAACACGGTGGCAACTCTCGAGAGGAGGAGCAAGGACGATAATAGCAGCAGACCTCAATCCCGAAGCGAAAGTTTGGGCTGCCTTCGTAAAAACCAACTTACTACCCACTACACATGATATTACATTGTTAGCTGACAGGGTTTTACTTGTGTATGCAATCATAATGAATTTGATCATCGATGTGGGCAAGATTGTAGCAGATGAGATTGTCAAATGTGCAAGTAAGAAAGTGGGGAGGCTATTTTTTCCACAGCTGATAACCATGCTGTGCCTGGAGGCTACAGTCCCTTTTGATGAGGAAGAAGAAAGACTTGAGGCAAGGAATGTGATGGACTACATAGAAACCCATAGGGATGGCGCCAGCAGTGGCAAAAGGAGGGACAATAGAGCAACAGACGATATGGATCAACTGCTGAAACAACAAGAGGCTTTACTTAGCTGGTGTGAAAACAGTGAAGGGAGTTGTAAGGCGTATTGGTTTTATGTCAAAAAGAGGGATGAGGAAATACATAAAGCAAGAACCAAGTCAAAAAATTTAGCATTCTCAAGTTTTCCAGACGAAATTTTTAAAGAGTGGAGCCGCAAAGAATCATCGCATGCGGTAGAGGAGGAAGAGAACACTTCCTCTAATGATGCCTAAAATCAAGGGAATTCTCTTACCACACCTTTTATAACCTTGTTGTTTGATTTACCTTGCTGCCTGATTTAGAAGCATGCATCCTTATGTTGTGTTTGTTTTGTTGTGTTGATTGCATATAATTTTGAATCATGCTCATGCATGCAACCTAGAAGCATGAAGTTCTCGAAAGGGTAATAGATCATGCATATTTTGTTTCATATGTAGTTATGATGTTTTGTGCAAGAACTAGGGATGTATTGTCAAATGCGTTATGGATAAATAAAACAGTAAAGGTGAGCGATGTGTTTTTCAAAAAGAAAAAAAAAGAAAAAAAAAAGTTATCCTTATTGTTCAGGTGAGTTGCATCACAAATGTGGCCACACTGAAAACTACAGGATGCTAGCAAAAGAGTCGAGCTAAGGGAGAATGAGTGTTAGCCTATATAGTCATCCCTTGAAGACTTAGGTGATTTGCACCACAAGTGGAGGCACCCAGAGAATAGGGGATGACTGGAAGGATTCTTGGGAGAAAAAAAATGTAGAAAGTTAATCAAATAAATTATGAAGTCAAGTCACAAAAGCAAAGGTAAAGGCATAGTAATCATTTTAGAAGTGTTTTGGGGAATACGGTAGTAGTCAGGAATGTGTTATTTTTTTCTTGTAAGATTTGGTGATAAGTGTAGGGTGAAATGTGGGGAAAAAACTAATTTGAGGAAGGAATATTAAGAATGTGATCTAAATCATGCCTTTGATGAATACTCTACAAACATTTTGTTAATGAGAAAAAAAGGGGAGAGTGGAGAGAATGATTGCTCAAGGATGAGCAATCTTTTAAGTTTGGGGGTGTGATAACTATCTAAAAGTAGAGTCATATCAAGTCTTTTTGGAGTTAATATTGCACTCTTATTCACCATTTTCTCATTTATTCTACTTAGTGAGCATGAAATCGTTTATTGCGGTCCAACGTGAAAAAAAATATGATTTGGCATAAATCGATCTTAATTGTATATTTAATTAAGTTATGTTGTAAAATTCCAAACGTTTATGCTAAACCATGTGGGAGTAGCGAATTTGGAAACAAATGGGGGATGACATGGAAATGATAAATCCACGTCAGCAGTCCAAGTGAGTCATTGACCACCCAATGAGGAACATCCTATGTGTACTACTTATTTCTTTTCAGCCCTAAAGGGGAACCCATGCTCAATATAAAAGGAAAAGGAAGACCAAGAGAAGAAGAGCCACATTTTGGGTAGAAAATCATATTGTAAGGGCTTAAGTCATCAAGCGTAGGAATGGTATCGGAGCCAGCATCTCAATTTTTGTGAGGGAAGATGAGTTACTCGATCTTTAAGAACGACAGTGTAAACCAGGAGCATGATAAGAGAGATTCGGAAGAATTTGGAGTATGTGATAGCCGAGCGAATATCCCTTGTGTTCTAGGTGGTAAGACGCGGGAAGCGCAGTAAGTCCGTTGGCAAGCTTGGGTGCTTAATCATATGAAAAATTCTGAAGAAAATCTTATCTACAACCTGACACCTTTATCAGAGACAAAACAAAGATTGACAACTTGTCAGCCACACAGTGAAGGCTCACATGTGAATTATTAGTGTTTGTAAATTATTAGTCTTTTAAATTATTAGTTTGCTTTATGTCTTTTCTTACTTTTAGGAAAGCAGATATTGCAGGGGTCCTGTCCTGTTAGATTTGATCTTATCTCTTAGTTGGTGTTTTTCAAATTTACGATCAAATTTGAATTCTATAAAACGACTTCACCAATGTAAGGAGAGCATCAATCGACCGATAGCTCTCTCTTGATTATCAATTAAAGAATTCAGAAAAAAATTATTCTACTCTATCTCTTATCTTATCTATCTTCTTATGAACCAATTTCTGAGAAAGCTCAGAAAATCAAACCATTTCAAATGTTCTACCAATGAAGAAGAAAGTTCAAATAAACATAGAAGGGGTGAAAATCTCACAATCTCAAATACTATCAATCAAGAATATCAGATTGCCAGGATCGAAGGATCTTCTCCAAAATTGGACTATTCCAAAGGTAGATCCTAAAACTATCTACCTAATCTCAACCTTCAATTTTACTCAAAGATCATGCATCAAATTCTTAGAGAAAAACATTCCAATTCATAGCAATAGGGAATCTCTGAATCTTTTTTCAAAATCTCTTACACTCCAACACCGTGAAGAGTTTAACTATCTTCACGTCTGTCTTGTCCAAGATGCTGTAAAACCATTGTTCAGACTTGGGTTAGATATCCCAGTCCTTATCTCCTTACGAGATAAGAGACATGAATATTTCTCAAATTCTTTATTGGGAATGGTTCAATCCAATCTAGAGAATGGACGAGTCTATTTCAATTGTTATCCAAATTTTACTTTGGCGCTCTAGGTCTCGCACATATTATCAGCCCTCATGCTGGACTTACAATAAAAAAATTTGAACATCAAGGCTGAAACTCATTCTTCAGTCGTCATATTCAGGGTTTATTATAAACTCATGAATACAAATATTTCTCCAAGAGCATTAAGATCCTCGCCAAAAGGATCAACCATGCTCATAGAGGCAAATATTGGAAAGTCCTCGACGGCTGTTCCAAAAACTCTTTCTTGGGATCAAATAACCAGAAATACTCTCTGGAAAATAGAAGATGCTAATCTTTCGAGGAAAAAGAAATATTAAAACCCATTACAAATCATCGAACATGACGATGGAAGTGTTGAAATAAAATTCAGCGAAGAACCCTCGTCAGAATCACAAGTAAAAGAATTCTTGAGTTCTAGACCAAGTACGTCGAGAGTTTCAAAATCAATGTATGACCCCTTAAAGGTAAAAGAGGTCAATTATGATAAAAAAAAAAAAAAAGGGCATCAGTCCACTATGAAGATGGCTCAAGATCTCCAACCCATACGGATATGGATACTCAATCCATCTACGAAAGTCCACTAAATGTCATTACGGCTGATTTCCTGATAGACAGAGAATTATTGAAGGCAGATTTTATGTCAGCTGCCAACTCTTTAAAGAGAAAAGCTTTCTTCCAAACCTACAAAGAAGCTGAGCGAAGTGAATTAAGAGCTCAATGGTATTCTCATATGGAAACCATAGAAGAAAACATATCATTCTTCGAATGGTTTGATGAAAATATTTTGCAAATATGCACTTCGACTCAAAGAAGCTGGAAGACTACCAGAAGAGGCGAAGTATATTCAAAACATCCTCTGTTGGAAGAAGTCGAATTTGACAATTATTAAGGAGAAAAGGTCAAAGCTAGTCCTTTCAAAACTATCCTAGAAGGACTAGAAAAGGGTAATCCGACCCTAAAGGATATCAAGAATATCCAGCATCAAAATAATTATTCAAACAAGATTTTATCCACGATCTCCACCCAGCTTGAAAGTATCGAGGGAAAAATCTCAAAAAATTATGGTACTCTGCAAGAACAAGCAGGTAGCTCTGTACCGAAAGTCGATGAGTCAGTCCCAATACTCAGACCAGCAAACCTTGACGTATTTACAAAGAGGATTTCAAAAGAAGAGGCCGCGATGGCCAAAATAGAAGAAAAGTTGGATAGAATCCTAAATCCTGGGATAACACATCAGGATTCATCTATCAATGTCGTTAACAATGACGACGAAATTCAATTATTCGAAGACGAGATTTTGGATGAGGTAGAAGAGCCTCTTTACAATCGAATTGAAAGAATCTCTAGGAGAAGTCAAAATAATACCAGTAATCAGAAAAACTAGTATCCTCCACCGTCTTTTCCGGATATTCAATTCAAAGAAAAGACTCTACAAACTCAAGCTCATTACGATGGTCTACCAACCTATGAATGGAATATCGATGGATTGTCCGACTATCTGATAATGAATGTTGTCAATGAAATGATGATGGCCGTAGGCGCGTATAAATTACAGGGCCATAAATCCGACCATAAAATAGCTCAAGTTTTAGTGACCAGATTTACCTGGCAACTCAAGGACTGGTGGGACAAATATCTCGATGAAGCAACTCGCCAACAGATATTAAGCCACTATGTCATTAGGCCAACTACTCAAATCATCAAAGAGGAAGGTCCATCAACTAGGACCGAAGTACAACATGAAAGGGTAGAGGATCCTGTCAACACCCTCATTTATACCCTTATAGAATTCTTCATTGGCGACCCCTTGAAATACCAGGAAAGATCCGCTGAAGTACTCATGAACGTAAAGTGTCCCACCTTAGGAGATTCCAGGTGGTACAAAGACATGTATTTCTGCAATGTTCTTATCAGAACAGACAGTTCGTTTGAATTCTGGAAAGATAATTTTGTCAATGGACTACCAAAACACTTCTTAAGAAGGATCAAAGACGGTCTTAAGACAAAGTATAATGGAACAATTCCGTGGCAGACTTTGTCATACGGGTCAATAGCATCCTTCATCATAGAAGAAGGACTCATACTTTGCAATGAGTCAAAGATTCAAAACAAGCTTTCCTCGATATCAAATAGAAAAGAGCTTTGAAGATTTTGCGATCAATATGGATGCAAGGGGATAGAGGCCCCCTCAACCTCTAGAAGAAAGAAGGTTAAGATGCATCCAAAGCCTTATAATTTGTACAGGTCCAAAGAAAAGTATCGGAACAAACCAGTACAATCTCAAAAACCAACATATTCAAGAAGAAAGTATACTCCTACAAAAACCCATAGAGGAAAGAAAAAGCAAACTTGCTTCAAATGTCGAGAAGAAGGACACTATGCTAACGAGTGTCCGATAAGAGGAAAGATCAATGAGTTGGATATAGATCAAGAGCTGAAAAATCAGCTACTACGACTGGCTCTAACCGACTCAGAACAATCAAGCGAGGGAGAAATCCTCGAACTCCAAGAAGAATCCGATTCATATTCTAGCACAGAATATGAATCTGTTAGAATATGAATCGGGAAAAGAAGGAAAGAGGACGTGCGAAGGATGCATAAATGTCTGGATCAAGAAATTCTACTTGAAGTAGTAGAAAAAGTTCAAGTAATAGAAATTCAATAGAAAATCGCTCAACGACTTAGAGATGCCATGACAATCTCTAAGTCACCTGAAAGGGAAGAAAGAAATCCCTACAGACTTCAATCAGTTGAACAAAGGTTTGAAAAATCGAGAGAACTCACTACTCAAGACCTACAAAGAGAGATTAATAATCTCAAACAAGAAGTACAGGCATTAAGATCTGAAACCAGGTCAGAATCCTATATGCTTTGCTAAGAAGTTCTCAAACTTCAGGAACGGCTGCCAGAACGAAAGGAAACGGCGCAACCAAAACTGGACGAGGATGACTTTCAAAGTTCCTTCGTTGGAGCCATCACCACTTCTCAATATCAAAAATGGTATGCTCTCGTTACCTTAAAAATTTATGATTTCAAAATCACACTAAAGGTTCTCATAGATACTGGAGCCGATAAAAATTGCATTGAGGAAGGCCTAATACCTACAAAGTATTTTGAAAAAACTACTGAGTGCCTTAGAGGTTCAAATAACAATAGACTCAAAATTAATTACAAATTATCTAAAGTCCATGTTTGTAATGACGGAATTTGCTTCGTAAATTCCTTCCTTTTAGTAGAGGACTTAGGACAAGAACTAATCCTAGGTACTCCTTTAATTACTCAATTATACCATTTTAAAATAACTGAAAAGTGGTTAGAGTCAAAAGCCCAAGGAAAGAAGATAAAGTTTAATTTCCTTTCTGTTATATGGATTGGTGAAATAAATAACCTTCAAAAGAATACAATTATTCAATCAATAAATGTATTAAATTATAAAGAAAAACAAATTTCGTTTTTTAAGAAGAAATTTCATTCAAAAGAATAGAAGAACAGATTCAAAGTAAGACCGTCCAGTCTAAAATCAAAACTTTACAAACTCAAATAGAAAGGGAGATTTGTTCAACTATCCTTAATGCCTTTTAGAATAGGAAGCAACACATAGTTAATCTTCCTTATGTCAAAAACTTCGAGGAGAAAAATATTCCTACGAAGGCCCAACCTATTCAAATGAATAAGGAATTACTAACATTCTGCCGAGCAGAAGAAGGAACGTGTTGTCTCACAACTAGTAATAAACTACAAACCATTAAATAAGGTTTTGGAATGGATTAGATATCCAATAACAAATAAATCAGATTTAATGCAAAGAGTTTCAAATGCAAAAGTATTTTCAAAATTTGATATGAAATCCGAATTTTGGCAAATCCAGATTTCAGAAAAAGACAAGTACAAAACAGCTTTCAATGTCCCTTTCGGACAATACGAATGGAACGTTATGCCATTTGGGCTAACAAACGCTCCATCCGAATTTCAAAAGATTATGAATGATATTTTCAATCTTTTTCAATTGTTTATGTTGAAAATGTTCTTATTTTTTCTCAAAACATCGATAACATTTCAGCATCTTCAAACATTTTTTACGACAGTCAAAAGAAGCGGTTTAGTTATGTCTAAACCAAAAATTAAACTTTTTCAAACAAAGATCCGTTTTCTTGGATTTGAAATTCATTTGGGTCTCATTAAACCCATTCAAAGATCCATTGAGTTTGCCTCAAACTTTTTGGACCAAATTACGGATAAAACCCAATTACAAAGATTTTTGGGATGTCTCAATTATGTGTCTTATTTCGTTCAAAATATCAGACCTATTTGCAAGCCACTTTTTGAAAAGCTCAAAAGGAATCCAAAGCCCTGGACTGAAGAACACACCAAAACAGTCCAAAAAATCAAATCCCTTGTCAAGTCAATTCCGTGTTTATCGCTGATAAACCTAAGGGCTAGTTTAATAGTGGAGACCGACGCATCCGATATTGGATATGGAGGAATCCTGAAACAGTCTCTTGACAAGATAGAATCCATTGTCTGTTTCCATTCGGGAATATGAAATTCTACTCAAAAAAATTACTCAACAGTGAAGAAAGAAATACTTTCAATAGTACTTTGTGTACAAAAATTTCAAAGCGATTTAATTAACAAAAGCTTTGTTATCAAAATAGAATCAAGGGCATCTAAATTTGTTTTGGAAAAAGATGTCAAGAATCTTGTGTCTAAACACAGTTTTGGTAGATGGCAAGCCATTTAATCTTGGTTCGACTTCCAAATTTTGCCTATAAAAGGGGTTGAAAACCCCTTGGCAGATTACCTCTCAAAAGAGTTCTTACTCTCGAAGAAAAACTCTCCATAGCCAACCTCATTCTCCAGTGATGACCGGTAAGAAAGCAACAGAAAAAGGGAAGAAGCCCATTGCTTCTTCAAACACACCTACTCCATGATGGTGTTAATATAACACATGCGGAAGCAATTTGGATCTTAGGCACTTTTAGAACATCAATTATTGTAAATGACTAGCATGTTCATAAGTATTAAAACTTAATGAGTTTAAATACTAACCTTTTGTAGTTCAAACTCCTTTTGCCTCACGAACCGATTTCGAACCACCACTAGTGTCTTCTCCACTATTCTCCGGCCTTAGAACGGGATTGTGGAATCCGGTGAGTGACTAAACTTGGGAGGGATTTTGTATACGTGAAAGAGAGTGCTTGTGAGAGGTTTTTCATCAAGATGAAGAATCCCTTCCAAGTATCATGATCACTCTATTTAAAGAGTCAAGTTTGCATGTTCATGCAAACTTGAGATCACCAAATCTTGACACTTAAAATTCCACTCAAATGTTTGAGATTATGTGGCAAGCATGCATGTTTGAGTTAACCAAATTTTGACACTCAAAATTCCACTCAAACTTGTGGGGTTTATTTGGCAAACATGCAAGTTTGGTTAAACCAAATTTTGACACCTCAAAATTCCACTAACATGATTTTTCCATTAGATGAAAGTCAACATTTTGACTTTCTTCATTTTAATTAGATGAAAGTCAACATTTTGACTTTCTTCATTTTAATTCAACAATTAATTTGAATAATGAATTTCAAATTAAAGTAACATTAAATAATTAATTAAACTATTTAATTAATATTTAATATTAATTCAAATGCCAATCCCAGTCAATTCCGACACATAATTGATTAAGATATTTAAATCTTATTTAAATATCTCAGATTCTCTCTTTTCGTTTATTTCGTAAATAAAATAAAATTGCGGTTAAATATATATCGTATATATGTAACGCATATTCCCTAATTTGAATTCGAACACTTCGAACTCACTCGTCACACTGTTCTATGGTTTAGTCCGATATGAGCTAGCAGAGGGACCTAATGGACCTATAGATCATGGGCTCCAACGATTCAAGATTAACCGATTAAACTCATTAACCTGGTTAACCAACATTCGTTAACTACTAGGACACTCCACTATAGCCTAGTAGTTGCACTCCCCTCACTATAGATATATTTCTGTCCATCTGATATAACCATGATTAGTAAGTCGATCCTTCACAGGTTGTTCGTAACTAGAGCTGGGTCAATTTACCGTTTTACCCCTGAAGTTACTTCTTGTTCCTTATGTCTCACTGATCCTCTAATAAACAATTGGTTTGTGGTCCAACCAGTAAACCGAATCCCTCTCAGGCCAATGAGAGGGTGGGGCCCCTTGTTCAAGACCTGGAGTCAGTGCTTAAGGAAACTACCTTTCTTCTATCCCTAAAAGTGGGTAGGAGTGAATTCCGTCTTGCACCCCACGTCCCCAGCCATTCACCCAGTCTTACCCCTGAAATGGGAGGCCTGTTGAGTCGGCGAACTAGAGCCACTCTCACCCATGCAAATCTAAGGATAATTCCGAATAAACAGGAGTTCATGGTTAGCTCAGGATTAAAACCGAGTTACCTAGGTTATCGAATGAAAAGAAAATCAGTCTCAACAGTAAACGACTTTATAAAGTGAGAGTGGTTTTCTTCATGGTCCGATCTTATGCAATACTCATTGCATAGGACGCCCCCACTCACATGTCTCCACATGCACAATTTAGTGATCGCATTGTTTATATCATATACAAAAGTGGGCCGCATCCATAGTGTCCCCAGAATAAGGTACTCAGCCTTATCCTTATACTATAGATCATTTTGACTATATACTTGAACTTGATCCACTCTTATGTCTCTACATATAGTTCAAGTAGTCATACTATAGCCAGAGTGTTCTTAGTTTATTGGATTTAGATTAATGATCGTAAAGTTCACTTTATTCAATAACAATTTTTTCTGAATAAACAACAATAATAACTTTATTGAAAATAGAATATATCTTTGTTTACAAACTATGAGTTTTAGGACATAAAACCCAACACTCCAATGACGTACGATAGCTATGCAATGGATGTTGGTTTCACATTGGTGACCAGGTCTAGAGCAAAGCTTTCTAAAAAATAAGCGGAGGTTATCACTCCGACGAGGCCTTCTGCCTCTTCAACACGGCCATCTGCCGCTACTCCATCGAGACCTACTGTCTCTTCCACTTCAAAGGGACCTTCTGTCCCCTCAACCTACTCAGACGCGGTTGTAACCGTTCGATTTTCTCCAGTTCCTGAAATCAGGACCTATTTTTAAAAATCTGTGTCTATACCAGAAGCCCTGGTAGAACCAGAATACGACGACCCAAAAATCAGTGAGGTCGTCAAGAAAGCCTATCCATCGGGATTCTTCTATATCCCGGAAGATCTTCATAAGACCAGACGGTTTTATGAATTCATTTTAGTCGACACAAAATCCATCGAAATTACTCATATTCCGAGTCGCGATGATTCTTCAAAAATCGCGTACTCAAAGTTAAAAATTTTCAAAGTCATGAATCCGACGTACTGGAATCAATATCAATACACGGAAAAGACTTTTTCAAAACCGTTTGTTTCTCACTCCTACTCATACAGAGACTATCAGATGGCATGGTTCAATGTCATTTGGTATCAAAATTATGAGCACTCATGGTTTATCCAATTTTGCCCGAATGCTCATAAAATTCATTATCCATTTTGGTTCATCAAATGGTGGAAAATCTTTGGATCAGCCAAAGATATATTCCCGTTCCAATACAGGAATCCTTCCACTACTTTATAAAACATATATTCAAAACCCTATTTCCATTAACCATGCGCTTTTGCGTATACTTTCAAATTTCTTGGATTTTAACTTAGAATTTTCAAATAAAAGAAGCGGAAGACCAAATCAAACAGGTCTTCAAAACTATTAAAATCAAATGGTGGGATAAATACACTTATACCCACACAGATATCAAAGCGGTAAAGGTCTGGCTATCATAGAATGGCCACCTTCAAGATTTATCCAAGAAGAGGATCTCCGAATTCCTTAATTCAAAGTCGAAGCTACTCGCTACATTAGCCCAGACAACTTCGGAAGCTGATTTTCAAAAGCTTCTTCAAGAGGCCGCATCAGTCGGTTCGACATCTTCTCCTTCTATTGTAGAAGAAGAAGAGGAAGACACGATTTATGATCTCAATGATCCATTCTTGGATTCTCAACCACCACCACTCTCACTTTATAATGTCGTTTACTGTTGAGACTGATTTTCTTTTCATTCGATAACCTAGGTAACTCGGTTTTAATCTTGAGCTAACCATGAACTTCTGTTTATTCGGAATTATCCTTAGATTTGCACGGGTGAGAGTGGCTCTAGTTCGCCGCCTCAATAAGCCTCCCATTTCAGTGGTAAGATTGGGTGAATTGCTGGGGACGTGGGGTGCAAGATGGAATTCACTCCTACCCACTTTTAGGGATAGAAGAAAGGTAGTTCCCTTAAGCACTGACTCCAGGTCTTGAACAAGGGGCCCCACCCTCTCATTGGCCTGAGAGGGATTCGGTTTACTGGTTGGACCACAAACCAATTGTTCATTAGAGGATCAGTGAGACATAAGGAACAAGAAGTAACTTTAGGGGTAAAACGGTAAATTGACCCAGCTCTAGTTACGAACAACCTGTGAAGGATCGACTTACTAATCATGGTTATATCATATGGACAGAAATATATCTAGAGTGAGGGGAGTGCAACTACTAGGCTATAGTGGAGTGTCCTAGTAGTTAACGAATGTTGATTAACAAGGTTAATGAAATTAGCCGGTTAATCTTGGATCGTTGGAGCCCATGATCTATAGGTCCATTAGGTCCCTCTACTAGCTCATATCGGACTAAACCATAGAACAGTGTGACGAGTGAGTTCGAAGTGTTCGAATTCAAATTTGGGAATATGCGCTACATATATACGATATATTTAACCGCATTTTTTTTTATTTACGAATTAAACAAAAAAAGAGAATCTGAGATATTTAAATAAGATTTAAATATCTTAATCAATTATGTGTCGGAATTGATTGGGATTTGCATTTGAATTAATATTAAATATTAATTAAATAGTTTAGTTAATCATTTAATGTTACTTTAATTTAAAATTCATTATTCAAATTAATTGTTGAAGTTAAATGAAGAAAGTCAAAAGGTTGACTTCATTTAATGAAAAAATCCATGTTAGTGGAATTTTGAGGTGTCAAAATTTTTTTTAACCAAACTTACATGCTTGCCAAATAAACCCCACAAGTTTGAGTGGAATTTTGAGTTTCAAAATTTTGTTAACTCAAACATGCATGCTTGCCACATAATCCCAAACATTTGAGTTAAATTTGAAGTGTCAAAATTTGGTGATCTAAATTTTGCATGAACATGCAAACATGACTCTTTAAATAGAGTGATCATGGTACATGGAAGGTCTTCTTCTTCTTGGTGAAAAACCTTGAGAAGAACCTCTCACAAACACTCTCTTCATATATATAAAATCCCTCCCAAGTTTAGTCACTCACCGGATTCCACAATCCCGTTCTAAGGCCGGAGGATAGTGAAGAAGACACTAGTGGTGGTTCGAAACCGGTTCGTGAGGAAAAAGAAGTTTGAACTACAAAAGGTTAGTATTCAAATTCATTAAGTTTTAATACCCAAAAAATGCTAGTTATTTACTATAATTGATTTTCTAAAAGTGCCTAAGATCCAAATTACTTCCGCATGTGTTAATATTAACACCATCAATTTCCTCACATAATTAACACATCAATTTCCTCACATATCTCATCATGTTTGTTTGTCTTCTATCTTTTGTTTTATTATTTTCATTTTTCCAGCTTTTATTATTTTCAATTTTTCCATTTCCATCACATTATGGATGAATATGGATTTTCATTTTCATCTATTATTTGTATGTACATTACGAATTGTATTTTGAATATGTAAATTAAGCTAGGACGACAGAGCTCATGTAAATGGTAAGGGCTCAAGTCACTAAACCCTCAACTCCAACTTGCTTCACCATTGGTTCCTTAGAAGTTTCTTGAGTATCCGCTACAATATTACTATGTGGATCTTTCAGCAACTCAACCTCAACTCCCACTTGCTTCACCTCTAGTTTCTCAGCAACAGTCTCAGGAGTTTCTCGAGTATCTGCTACAACATCACTCTGTGAATTGTTATGCAACTCAACCTCAACTCCCACTAGATTCGTTGTCCCGGTACTTTTCTTCAGTTCTCTGGCAGTCTTTGTGAAGCTAACTCGTTTCTGTTTCCTCATAACGCAGTTCTCACAAGGACTCATATCAACAGATTTCAGACCTTCCAAAAACTCCTTCCGGCATCTTCATTCCTTTGACGCTCATATGTCCAAGTCTATTGTGCCATATACTTCAATTTGAAACACTTCAGCAACAGCAGCTTTGTTCATATACCCTGCAATGGTGTATAAAGTTCCAGATTTTGTGTCACGTGCTACCACCATAGCACCCTTCACAATCTTCCACGAACTCTTATCAAACTTTGTTGCATAACCTGTGCTATCCAACTGACCAATAGAGATCAGGTTCTTCTTGAGACTAGAAATATATCTAACATCCTTTAATGTCCACTAATTTTCTGCCGGAGTTTTTATGCAGACATCCCCTTTTACTTCGATCTTCAAATCTTTGTTGTTGGCAAGATACACATCTCGAAACTTCCAGACTTGAAATTTCGAAACAACTCTTTATTTTGAGACGAATGAAAAGACGCACCTGAATCCAAAATCAGAGATTCAATCGGACTATCCACGCTGAGGGGTCATACATTGATTTTGAAACTCTCGACGTACTTGGTCTAGAACTCAAGAATTCTTTTACTTGTGACTTCATTGGGTCTTACATGTATGGCTTTTCTTCATTTTTTGGGGTGTTACATTGGATAAGGAAGGAGAAGTAGGTAAACAAAGAAAATGGTGCAAAACTATATTACCCGTAAGGATATCTAACTATGGTTGATGACCTAAAAGACCTTCAAATGCTATTAAATTAAGTGGTAGACCTTATTATGTGATGTCTGAAGATGTGATGATGTTTGAAAGTTGTTGGAACACTTTAATTAGCCAAACCAAGAATTAGAGATAAAATGACCAAAATGCCCCTAGGACTAGTTATTTAAATTCAAGGTCTATATATGCTCCAAATGACTTGCTACTTCTTTTAAGGCCTATTGGTAAGAACAAGGAGTTATGTTCAATGGTTCAAATGGATTAGAGCAAGCTTGGAACCTAAAGCAACTTAGGACCAAAGAAACACCTAAAGGAAACACCTCAAGATACAAAAGTGAAGACCCTTCTAGAATCCTCTAAGGAATTCATTCTAAATGTATGACCTTCTAGAACAACCCATGTTTGTTATTACAATGTATTAATATGTTTACGAATGCATATTATAACTTATGACTCAAGGAATTATGAACCTTAGAAACTTGCAAGAATGAGAATCAAGAATAATATAGCTCCTTTCAAAAACTATACAGAGAATACTTTATTGAATACTACAACAAATGCAAAATCTAAGCAATAGTTGGGTAACATAACCATTACCTCATATACTACAAACTCTGAAAATACTTTACAGGTTCTTTCCTATTATCGATATTACTCCCTTCCCTGTTTGAGTTAACTTCTTGACAGTAATGGCCTATCTAGAATGCATCACTGCCTTGTATACAGTCCCGCCATAAGCACATATCTCATGAAAAGTAATAGTGGCCTCAATTAGATCTTGGGAAGAAATTCTTTCCTTAGGTGGGAAATAGACATCCGAATCCATAGATTTTCTTTCCTTGTTTTGCTCCATTTCGAATGGATGTCACATGCAATATAAGATGATCATAATTAGAACGATAGAAACTCCACCTACCTTAAAAGATGGAGACGATGAATCTCCATTGCAGTTGTCAAGAGGTCCACCACAGAGCCCCTCTTTGTCAATGAATCTACTAGTGGGCATGTTCTGAAAAAAAAGTTTTTGAAGGGATCGGATGTCTCACGTTATGCTATATTGCTATGCCGTAGCAAAATTAGTAGATCTTGTACTCAAAATATAATGATTGTTCTTCAACTAGGTATACTTTTTACGACTAAAACTTCTATTTCACATTTGTTAAATTTTTTTTTTCTCTTTCCAACGTTTCTTACATATTAACTAACATTTTGTTTGTCAAGAAAAACATATTAGTTTGATGAAAAAAAAAAAAAAAAGCTCAGACAAAAAATCAATTGAGTAACTACTAAATTTATGTAATATATATAATATTACAATTACTAGAACAAAATATATTTATGCATATAATAATTAAAAAAGAGGTTAAAGTAATATATGGGTACATTGAATTTATTAAATTTGGTTGAAAAAGTAATTTATGAAAAAACAATACTATGTGAATAATTGTGACTTCTGAGTAAATTATGGGTACATGAATCACCTAAGATCACACCCTTATAAGAACGACCGTGAGGATAAGATGATTAAGAAATGTTTAAAAGACTTGAAAGTCACTACCTATACAACAAAGGAGCACCTTCCTTTATGGTAGCTCAATCATAGGGCCACATGGTTAAGCATGCTTTACTCGGAGCAATTATATGTTGGGAGACCTTTTAGAAATTTTCCTAGGATGCATGTGAATGAGGACAAAACATGTTGGAAAGACTACATTGGTCTATCGAGATAGTTTTCATGCCTAGAATCGAGTATCCGTTACAACATTAAAATAAATAAATAAATAAATAAATCGTAGGTGAAATATGTCAGGATTTAACATATTTCCTCACATATCTCATCATGTTTGTTTGTCTTCTATCTTTTGCTTTATCATTTTCACTTTTCCCACTTTAATTATTTTCACTTTTTCCATTTTCATCACATTATTGATGAATATGAATTTCCACTTTTATCTAATTATTTGTATGTACATTAAGAATTGTATTTTAAATATGTAAATTAAGCTAGGATGACAGAGCTCATGTAAATTGTAAGGGCTCACGTCATTAAGCGTAGGAATGGTATCAGAGCAAGCCTCTCAATTTTTGTGAGGGAAGAGGAGTTACTCGATTTTTAAGAACGACATCTTTTGCTTTATCATTTTCACTTTTCCCACTTTAATTATTTTCACTTTTTCCATTTTCATCACATTATTGATGAATATGGATTTTCACTTTCATCTAATTATTTGTATGTACATTAAGAATTGTATTTTTAATATGTAAATTAAGCTAGGATGACAGAGCTCATGTAAATGGTAAGGGCTCAAGTCATTAAGCGTAGGAATGGTATCAGAGCCAGCCTCTCAATTTTTGTGAGGGAAGATGAGTTACTCGATTTTTAAGAACGACAGTGTAAACCAGGAGGATGATAAGAGAGATTCAGAAGAATTTAGAGTATGTGATAGCTGAGCGAATAGCCCTTGTGTTCCAGGTGGTAAGACGCGGGAAGCGCAGTAAGTCCATTGGCAAGCTTGGATGCTTAGTCATATGAAAAAATCTGAAGAAAATCTTATCTACAACCTGACACCTTTATCAGAGACAAAACAAAGAATGACAACTTGTCAGCCACACAGTGAAGGCTTACTTGTGAATTATGAGTGTTTGTAAATTATTAGTCTTTTAAATTATTAGTTTGCTTTATGCCTTTTCTTACTTTTAGGAAAGCAGATCTTGCAGGGGTCCTGTCCTGTTAGATTTGATCTTATCTCTTAGTTGGTGTTTTTCAAATTCACGTTCAAATTCGAAGTCTATAAAACGACTTCATCAATGTAAGGAGAGCATCAATAGGCCCATAGCTCTCTCTCTACTCTATCTCTTATCTTATCTATCTTCTTATGAACAAATTTCTGAGAAAGCTCAGAAAATCAAACCATTTCAAATGTTCTACTAAGGAAGAAAAGTTCAAATGAACATAGTGTTAGGCTTATGGAGCCTGATACTTATTTATAGCTTGGTCAACGGTTATATCCGGTAAAGCTATATTTAGTAAAGCTATATATGGTAAAGCTATATATAGTTAAGCTATATATAGTAAAGTTATATCCGGTAAAGCTATATATGGTAAATAGCTATATATAGTAGATGGCTAAATCTGGTAAAGCTATATATAGTAAACTATACCATATATATATCTGGTCCGGTAGAGCTTTGAAAATGTATTTTTCTATTCTCTGTACTCTCTCTTGTTGTACATGCCTGAAGTCATCAATACAAAATTCTTTTAGCCAGAGTTCTCCTTGCAACTTTCTCTATCCCATTCTTTGTGTTCATCTAGATCGAGCGTGTGCGTTGTTGTGCGATCCTAACAACTAGTATCAGAGCTAACGACTGATATCGATCCTAACAACTGGTATCAGAGCCAGGCGGAAGTCAGAGCTAGGCGGAAGTCAAAGCCAGGCGGAAGTCAGAGCCAGGCGAAAGTCAGAGCCAGGCGAAATGAAATTCACCACGATCTGTGAAGATGTTAATTTCAAAGATTGGAACTGAGAAGTTCGATGGATCCGATTTTGGTTTCTGGAAGATGCAGATTGAAGATTATCTGTACCAGAAAGATCTTCACGAACCTCTGTTGGGGGTGAAGCCGGATACCATGACCACGAAACAGTGGAAGCTCAAGGATCGATAAGCCTTGGGCTGATCCGGTTGACGCTATCCAGAAACGTGGCGTTCAATATTATCAAGGAGAAGACAACGTTAGGTCTGTTGAAGACGCTGTCGAATATGTACGAAAAACCGTCGGCTATGAACAAGGTGTATTTGATGCGGAGATTGTTATGAGTCCTTGTGAGAACTTCGTTATGAGCAAACATAAACGAGTTAGCTTCACAAAGACTGTTAGAGAATTGAAGAAAAGTACCGGAAGAAGCGCGCAGAAACTCCAGAGGAGGTTGCGTCGTCCGGAAGTGTCGCTGAAGCTCCAGAGGGGGTTGCGTCGTCTGGAAGCGTCGCTGAAGCTCTAGAGGGGGTTGCGTCGTCCGAAAGCGTCACTAAAGCTCTAGAGGGGCTTGCGTCGTCCGGAAGTGTCGTTGAAGCTCCAGAGGGGGTTGCGTCGCTGAAACTCCAGAGGGAGTTGATGTTGAGTTGCTCAAAGATTCACAGAGTGATGTTGTAGCGGATACTCATGAAACTCCTGAGACTCTTGCTGAGAAACCAGAGGTGAAGCAAGTGGGAGTTGAGGTTGAGTTGCTCAAAGATTCACAGAGTGATGTTGTAGCGGATACTCAAGAAACTCCTGAGACTCTTGCGGAGAAACCAGAGGTGAAGCAAGTGGGAGTTGAGGTTGAGTTGCTCAAAGATTCACAGAGTGATGTTGTAGCAGATACTCAAGAAACTCCTGAGACTCTTGCTAAGAAACTAGAGGTGAAGCAAGTGGGAGTTGAGGTTGAATTGCTCAAAGATTCACAGAGTGATGTTGTAGCAGATACTCAAGAAACTCCTGAGACTCATGCTATTGGTGAGGAACTCGGTCTATCATTCAAAACACAGAAGGCGATGCCATTTCACTCGGAGGTTAGTTGAAGATGGTGATGTGTTTTGAGAAGATAGAGGGTGCAAAGAATCCAACAAACATGTTGACAAAATGTGTTGATGTTGGAATATTGAGGTTGTGCAAAACCTCAATTGGTATGATGCAGTGAAGATGCTCATGGTCGTTTGAGAGTGAAATTCTTGGTTGACTAGATCAGTCTCCAAGTGGGAGAATTGTTAGGCTTATGGAGCCTGATACTTATTTATAGCTTGGTCAACGGTTATATCCGGTAAAGCTATATTTAGTAAAGCTATATATGGTAAAGCTATATATAGTAAAGCTATATCCGGTAAAGCTATATAGGGTAAATAGCTATATATAGTAGATGGCTAAATCTGGTAATGCTATATATAGTAAACTATACCATATATATATCTGGTCCGGTAGAGCTTTGAAAATGTACTTTTCTATTCTCTGTACTCTCTCTTGTTGTACATGCCTGAAGTCATCAATACAAAATTCTTTTAGCCAGAGTTCTCCTTGCAACTTTCTCTATCCCATTCTTTGTGTTCATCTAGATCGAGCGTTTGCGTTGTTGTGCGATCCTAACAACTGGTATCAGAGTTAACGACTAATATCGATCCTTACACATAGAAGGGGAGAAAATCTCACAATCTCAAATACTATCAATCAAGAATATCAGATTGCCAGGATCGAAAATCAACTCCAAAATTGGATTATTCGAAAGGTAGATCCTAAAACTATATACCAAATCTCAACCTTCAATTTTAGTCAAAGATTTCTCAAATTCTTTATTGGGAATGGTTCAATTCAATCTAGAGAATGAACCAGTCTATTTCAATTGTTATCCAAATTTTACTTTGTCGCTCCACGACCCGCGCATATTATCAACCCTCATGCTGGACTTACAGTCAAAAAAATTTAACATCAAGGCTGAAACTCATTCTTCAGTCGTCATATTCAGGGTTTATTACAAACTCGTGAATACAAATATTTCTCCAAGAGCATTAAGATCCTCGCCAAAATGATCAACCATGCTCATAGAGGCAAATATTGGAAAGTCCTCGGTGACTATAACAAAAACTCTTTCTTGGGATCAAATAACCAGAAATACTCTCTGGAAAATAGAAGATGCTAATCTTTCGAGGAAAAAGAAATATAAAAACCCATTACAAATCATCGAACATGACGATGGAAGCGTTGAAATAAAATTCAGCGAAGAACCCTCGTCAGAATCAAAAGTAAAAGAATTCTTGAGTTCTAGACCAAGTACGTCGGGAGTTTCAAGATCAATGTATGACCCCTTAAAGGTAAAAGATGTCAGTTATGATCAAAAAAGGGCATCAATCCACTGTGAAGATGGCTCAAGATCTCCAACCCATATAGATATGGATACTCAATCCGTCTACGAAAGTAAACTAAATGTCATTACGACTGATTTTAAGATAGGCAAAGAATTATTGAAGGTAGATTTTATGTCAGCTGCCAACTCTTCAAAGAGAAGAGCTTTCTTCCAAACCTACAAAGAAGCTGAGCGAAGTGAATTAAGAGCTCAATGGTATTCTCATATGGAAACCATAGAAGAAAACATATCATTCTTCGAATGGTTTGATGAAAATATTTTGCAAATATGCACTTCGACTCAAAGAAGCTGGAAGACTATCAGAAGAAGCGAAGTATATTCAAAACATCCTCCGTTGGAAGAAGTCGAATTTGACAATTATTAAGGAGAAAAGGTTAAAGCTAGTCCTTTCAAAACTATCCCAGGAGGACTAGAATCAAAATAATTATTCAAACAAGATTTTATCCACGATCTCCACCTAGCTTGAGAGTATCGAGCGAAAAATCTCAAAAAATTCTGGTACACGGCAAGAACAAGTATACAGCTCTGTACCAAAAGTCTATGTGTCAATCCCAATACTCAGACCGGCAAACCTCGACGTATTTACAAAGAGGATTTCAAAAGAAGAGGCCACGATGGCCAAAATAGAAGAAAAGTTGGATAGAATCCTAAATCCTGGGATAACACATAAGGATTCATCTGTCAATGTCGCTAACAATGACGACGAAATTCAAGAATTCGAAGACGAGATTTTAGATGAGGTATAAGTGCCTCTCTACAATCGAATTGAAAGAATCTCCAAGAGAAGTCAAAATAATACCAGTAATCAGAAAAACTTGTATCCTCAACCGTCTTTTCCGGATATTCAATTCGAAGAAAAGACTCTACAAACTCAAGATCATTACGATGGTCTACCAATATATGAATGGAATATCGATTGATTATCTGACTATCAAATAATGAATGTTGTCAATGAAATGATGATGGCCGCAGGCGCGTATAAATTACAGGGCCATAAATCTGACCATCAAATAGCTTAAGTTTTAGTGAACGGATTTACCGGGCAACTCAAGGACTGGTGGGACAAATATCTTGATGAAGCAACTCGCCAACAGATATTAAGCCACCATGTCATTAGGCCAACTACTCAAATCATCAAAGAGGAAGGTCCATCAACTAGGACCGAAGTACAACATGAAAGGGTAGAGGATGCTGTCAACACCCTCATTTATACCCTTATAGAATTCTTCGTTGGCGACCCCTTGCAATACCAGGAAAGATCCGCCGAAATACTCATGAACCTGAAGTGCCCCACCTTAGGAGATTTCAGGTGGTACAAAGACATGTATTTCAGCAAAGTTCTTATTAGAACAGACAGTTCGTTGGAATTATGGAAAGAGAATTTTGTCAATGGACTACCAAAACACTTCTCAAGAAGATTCAAAGACGATCTTAAGACAAAATATAATGGAACAATTCCATGGCAGACTTTGTCATACGGGTCAATAGCATCCTTCATCATAGAAGAAGAACTCAGAGTTTGCAATGAGTCAAAGATTCACAACAAGCTCAATTCTTCGATATCAAATAGAAAAGAGCTTGGAAGATTTTGCGATCAATATGGATGCAAGGGGATAGAGGCCCCCTCAACCTCCAGAAGGAAGAAGGTTAAGACGCATCCAAAGCCTTATAATTCATACAGGCCCAGAGAAAAGTATCGAAAAAAACTAGTACATCTCAAAAGCCAACATATTCAAGAAGAAAGTATGCTCCTACCAAAACCCATAGAGGAAAGAAAAAGCAAACTTGCTTCAAATGTCGAGAAAAAGAACACTATACTAACAAGTGTCCGATAAGAGGAAAGATCAATGAGTTGGATATAGATCAAGAGCTAAAAAATCAGCTACTACGATTGGCTCTAACCGACTCAGAATAATCAAGCTAGGGAGAAATCCTCGAACTCCAAGAAGAATCCGATTCATATTCTATCCCAGAATATGAATCAAGACAGGAAGGAAAGAGGACATGTGAAGGATGCATAAATGTCCTTACAAAGGATCAAGAAATTCTACTCGAAGTAGTAGAAAAAGTTCAAGATCCAGAAATTCAATAGAAAATCGCTCAACGACTCAGAGATTCCATGACAATCTCTAAGCCACCTGAAAGGGAAGAAAGAAATCCCTACAGACTTCAATCAGTTCTCCAAAGGTTTGAAAAACCTAGAGAACTCACTACTCAAGACCTACAAAGAGAGATTAATAATCTCAAACAAGAAGTACAGGCATTAAGATCTGGAACCATGTCAGAATCATATATGCTTCGCCAAGAAGTTCTCAATCTTCAGGAACGACTGCCCAAACGAAAGGAAACGGCGCAACCAAACCTGGACGAGGATGACTTTCAAAGTTCCTTCGTTGGAGCCATCACCACTCCTCAATACCAAAAATTGTACGCTCTCGTTACATAGATACTCGAGCAGATCAAAATTGCATTGAGGAAGGCCTAGTACCTACAAAGTATTTTGAAAAAACTACTGAAGGCCTTAGAGGAGCAAATAACAATAGACTAAAAAATAATTACAAATTATCTAAAGTCCATGTTTATAATGACGGAATTTCCTTCCTAAATTCCTTCATTTTAGTAAAGAACTTAGGACAAGAACTAATCCTAGGTACTCCTTTCATTACTCAATCATACCCTTCTAAAATAACTGAAAAGCGGTTGGAGTCAAAAGCCCTAGAAAAGAAGATAAAATTTAATTTCCTTTCTCCTATAAGGATTAGTGAAATAAATAAATTTCAGAAGAATACAATTATTCAATCAATAAATGTATTAAATTATAAAGAAAAATAAATTTCTTTTTTTAAGGAAGAAATTTCATTCAAAAGAAAAGAAGAAAAGATTCAAAGTAAGACCGTCCAGTCTAAAATCAAAACTTTACAAACTCAAATAGAAATTGAGATTTGTTCAATTATCCCTAATGCGTTTTGGAATAGGAAGCAACACATAGTTCATCTTTCTTATGTCAGAAACTTCGAGGAGAAAAATATTCCTACGAAGGCCTGACCTATTCAAATGAATAAGGAATTACTAACATTTTGGAGAGTAGAAATCAATGATCTTTTGCAGAAGGGTCTTATTAGGCCGTCAAAGAGCCCCTTGTCATGTGCGGCTTTTTATGTCAACAACCAGGCAGAGAAGGAACGTGGAGTCCCACGACTGGTAATAAACTACAAACCCTTAAATAAGGTTTTGGAATGGATTAGATATCCAATTCCAAATAAATCAAATTTAATGCAAACAATTTCAAATCCAAAAGTATTTTCAAAATTTGATATGAAATCAGGATTTTGGCAAATCCAGATTTCAGAAAAAGACAAGTACAAAACGACGTTCAATGTCCCTTTCGGACAATACGAATGGAACGTTATGCCATTTGGGCTAAAAAACGCTACATTTGAATTTCAAAAGATTATGAATGATATTTTCAATCCTTTTCAATTTTTTATGTTGACGATGTTCTGATTTTTTCTCAAAACATCAATCAACACTTCAAGCATCTTCAAACATTTTTTACGACAGTCAATAGAAGCGGTTTAGTTGTGTCTAAACCAAAAATTAAACTTTTTCAAACAAAGATCCATTTTCTTTGATTTGAAATTCATTTGGGTCTAATTAAACTCATTCAAATATCCATTGAGTTTGCCTCAAACTTTTCGGACCAAATTAAAGATAAAACCCAACTATGACGATTTTTGGGATGTCTTAATTATCTGTCTGATTTCCTTCAAAATATCAGACCCATTTCCAAGCCACTTTTGAAAGGCTCGAAAAAAATCCAAAGCCCTGAACTGAAGAACACACTAAAACAGTCCAAAAAATCAAATCCCTTGTCAAGTCAATTCCATGTTTATCGCTGATAAACCTAAGGGCTAGTTTAATAGTGGAGACCAACGCATCCGATATTGAATATGGAGGTATCCTAAAACAGTCTCTTGACAAGAAAGAATCCATTGCCCGTTTCCATTCAGGAATATGGAATTCTACTCAAAAAAATTACTCATCAGTGAAGAAAGAAATACTTTCAATAGTACTTTGTACAAAAATTTCAAAGCGATTTAATTAACAAAAGCTTTGTTATCAAAACGGATTCAATGGCATCTAAATTTGTTTTAGAAAAAATGTCAAGAATCTTGTGTCTAAACAAATTTTTGCTAGATAGCAAGCCATTTTATCTTGTTTCAACTTCCAAATTTTGCCTATAAAAGGGGTCGAAAACCCCTTGGCAGATTACCTCTCAAGAGAGTTCTTACTCTCGAAGAAAAACACTCCCTAGCCAACCTCCTTCTCCCAGTGTTGACCGGTGAGAAAGCAATAGGAAAAGGGAAGAAGCCCATTGCTTCTTCAAACACACCTACTCCAATGACGTCCGATAGCTACGCAATGGATGCTGGTTTCACATTAGTGACCAAGTCTAGAGCAAAGCTTTCTAAAAAACAAGCGGAGGTTATCACTCCGAGGAGGCCTTCTGCCTCTTCAACACGGCCATCTGCCGCTACTCCATCGAGATCTAATGTTTCTTCCACTTCAAAGTGACCTTCTATCCCCTCAACCTACTCAGACGCGGTTGTTCCCGTTCGAGTTTCTCCAGTTCCTAAAATTAGGACATATTTTCAAAAATCTGTGTCTATACCAGAAGCCCTGATAGAACCAGAATACGACGACCCAAAAATCAGCGAGGTCGTCAAGAAAGCCTATCCACGGAGATTCTTCTATATCCCGAAAGATCTTCATAAGACCAGACGGTTTTATGAATTCATTTTAGTCGACACAAAATCCGTCGAAATTACTCATATTCCGAGCCGCGATGATCCTTCAAAAATCGCGTACTCAAAGTTAAAAATTTTCAAAGTCATGAATCCTACGTACTGGAATCAAGAACCGTACACGGAAAAGACTTTTTCAAAACCATTTTTTCTTCACTCCTACTCATACAGAGACTATCAGATGGCATGGTTCAATGTCATTTGGTATCAAAATTATGAGCACTCATGGTTTATCCAATTTTGCCAGAATGCTCATAAAATTCATTATCCATTTTGGTTTATCAAATGGTGGAAAATCTTTGGATCAGCCGAAGATATATTCCCCGTTCCAATACAGGAATCCTTCAACTACTTTATTCAAAATATATTCAAAACCCAATTTCCATTAACCATGCCCTTTTGCGTATACTTTCAAATTCGTTGTATTTTAACTTGGAATTTTCAAATAAAAGAAATAGAAGACCAAATAAAACAGGTCTTCAAAACTATTAAAATCAAATGGTGGGATAAATATACTTGTACCCATGCAGATATCAAAGCGGTAAAGGTCTGGTTATCAGAGAATGGCCACCTTCAGGATTTATCCAAGAAGAGGACCTCCGAATTCCTTAATTCAAAATCGAAGCTACTCGCTGCATTAACCCAGACAACTTCGGAAGCTGATTTTCAAATGCTTCTTCAAGAGGCCGCATCAGTCGGTTCGACATCTTCTCCTTCTATTGTAGAAGAAGAAGAGGAAGACACGATTTATGATCTCAATGATCCATTCTTGGATTCTCAACCACCTTTGTAAATATTATCATCAATGACTGAATAGTTGTTAAACTATTTATAAAAAATAAATAAATAAATCGTAGGTGAAATATGTCCGGATGAAACATATTTCCTCACATATCTCATCATGTTTGTTTGTGTTCTATCTTTTGTTTTATTATTTTCACTTTTTCCACTTTTATTATTTTCACTTTTTCCATTTTCATCACATCATTGATGAAAATGTAAGAGATCAAGTCACTAAACCCTTTCATCTAATTATTTGTATGTACATTAAGAATTGTATTTTGAATATGTAAATTAAGTTAGGATGACAGAGCTCAAGTAAATTATAAGAGATCAAGTCACTAAACCCTCAACTCCAACTTGCTTCACCACTGGTTCCTCAGCAAGAGTCTCAGAAGTTTTTTGAGTATCCGCTACAACATCACTATGTGAATCTTTCAGCAACTCAACCTCAACTCCCACTTGCTTCACCTCTAGTTTCTCAGCAACGGTCTTAGGAGTTTCTCGAGTATCTGCTACAACATCACTTTGTGAATTGTTCTGCAACTCAACCTCAACTCCCACTAGCTTCGTTGTCCCAGTACTTTTCTTCAATTCTTTGGCAGTCTTTGTGAAGCTAACTCGTTTCTGTTTGCTCATAACGCATTTCTCACTAGGACTCATATCAACAGATTTCAGAGCTTCCAAAAATTCCTTCCACCATTTTCATTCCTTTAACACTCATATGTCAAAGTCTATTGTGCCATATACTTCAATTTGAAACACTTTAGCAATAGCAGCTCTGTTCATACATCCTACAGTGGTGTATAAAGTTCCAGATTTTGTGCCACGTGCTACCACCATAGCACCCTTCACAATCTTCCACGAACTCTTACCAAACTTTGTTGCATAACCTGTGCTATCCAACTGACCAATAGAGATCAGGTTCTTCTTGAGACTAGGAATATATCTTACAAACTTTAATGTCCACTACTTTTCTGCCGAAGTTTTTATGCAAACATCCCCTTTTACTTCGACCTTCAAATCTTTATTGTTGGCAAGATACACATCTCGAAACGTCCAGACTTGAAATTTCGAAATAACTCTTTATTTGGAGACGAATGAAAAGACGCACCTGAATCCAAAATCCAAGATTCAATTGGACTATCCACGCTGAGGATTAGAGCATCCCCAATGTCTTCTACTAAATGTATCGAATCATCGTCATTCTCTGCTTAAAGTTCAAATCTTAATAAGAACGACACGGTGAAAAAAACTAAATCGGGGTTAATATTTTTTGACATTAATGTGATGAGTGTAACTCTCATAGTATGATATCGTAATTGCACACTATGGAGTGTTCATGGGTTGCATTAGGTTTTGTTGAGACATTTTTTAGATCCTGTTCCATTATTTGACTGTCAATTTTTTAACCTAAGCAACCCTTATTAAATAATGGAATCAACCCACAACAATTAATATTTATGTTAGATTGGGTAAGGCCCAGTCATTTGTTTAAATTTTATTTTCAATAAAAATAAAATGTTAATATATTAAAATAATCTATTTATTTATTTTAAAACATTGAATTACATTTTTTTAATTCAATCTCGATATATGTTTTGAAAAATCCACCTTTAAATACTTCAAAAAATTATTTTAAGAGGTTATAGAATAATTAATAAAAAAAATTAATTGAGTTTTTCAAAAACACCCATGAATTGATTACTTACTCAGTATTGTTTAACTCATTCATGCTACTCTCTGGCAGAGTTTCTATAAGACCCCTAACGAGTTTCAAATGTATATTTTTCAATTAAAAAACCCGTTATCAAACATGGTTCTACTTTTATTGTAAACAATGAAGGAGAACTCGTTACCAAACATGTCCATAATTGCCTTCATTCACAACAAGAATATAAAATATTGAAACGTCATCCTTGTTCATCAACTTTAAATTTAAAGGACCATTGCATAACACTTTAGAACCGGTGTTACTGCTAACAACAGAAGGTTAACAATAGCTCCCATGAGTGGTTTTGAAAATAACTAAAATATTACTACTAATAAATAAAAAAAATATACAAGCTTAACATGGTGGTGGTTACCCATTCCAATATAACAATAATATGTTTCTTTAGTTTTAGTGTGGTAATTGACAATGGAACCTAATTTTACTCATATACAAGTGGAACAAATCCAGCACAAATATTCTCATATTTACAAAATGAATTCATTTTCAACACTTTCACGGTCTCTCCTATTGTTATTGTTCTTTGCTACCCTATTTACTAACATCGATGGAAAAATCTTCCGAAACCCACCGATTACAGTAAACATAACAAATGTTCTAAGAAGTCATGATCAGCTCACTATTCACTGCAAATCTGGTGATGATGACTTGGGAGTCCATCATCTCCCATCTTTGAGCAGTTACGCTTTTAGTTTTCGACCAAACTTTTGGGGCTCAACACAGTTTTACTGCACCTTCCAGTGGTCTGGCTGGTCGCATTACTTTGATATATACAAGGATGATAGATATAGAACCAAATGCAACGATACTCTATGTTTGTGGTTAGTGGTTGAACATGGTATTTGTATGTTCAACTATAAAACCAAATCGTATGATATTTGCTACACATGGCCGGCTAAATGAATATAAAAAATCGACATATCCATGAATTTGAGGGTTTTGATTATGATATTATAATAAATATAAACTTGATAGGGTGTATTAGTTTTAATGAATTATATTATTAAGATTTGTTAAGGTATATCAATGCATAAAATACTTATTTATTAATTTCTTCCACTTTGATAGGAATTATTTGCCCTCATTTATCAAAATCTCCCATGATTTTTTGGAACATAAATCAAACTCAAATATGACAAGAATACAAAACCAAATTAACTTTCTTTCTTTTTTTATTGGTTATAAAATTTAAACATCTCATCAGCTTTTAATGTTACGTTACTTGTCTATATTATTTCAATGAAAATGGGTCCGATTTCAATGTGGGCGCAGTCTCGAAGAATATCATTATTTTTATTTGCTAATCTATTTACTATGGAATTATCAATTGAATTTATAGCCACCAAATCAAAATAATTCATTTTATAAGCTTGTTCAAATTGACATGATTAGTGTCACGGTCTTACATCAATCGCATAATGGAATTTGTTTATTATGACTCTCAAGTGGTCCGATGGGCGACACTCGCATAATAAACTCAGTTTAGTTTGACCCGCAAATGCTTCCACTAATGAGAAACTGTCGTATTATAGTAGTTTGACCCATACATTTTGACCGTTTGCAAATAAGGTATGAACTACCCTAAGCATAATTTAGTAGATACGGTATGAATTAAGATCACAAAGTTCGGTAGTTCAATTTCTTACTCCTAAAATGTTGAACTTAAAAAAATGAAAATTTAGAGACCTATTGGACATAGTCTTAGGTTTACGGACCAAATAGATATACAGTTGAAAGTTTGTCGTGGACTAAACGTACAATATAGATAATTTTGAATGTCCAATACACTTTTAGTCTTACCTGATTTTAAAACTTCATCATAAAGTATGTATTCCATCTTATTGGAGGTCCTAATGATGATGAAAGAGATGTCATTCTACAAATGGGTCAAACCCTTACCTTATTTAAGATATTTGAATGATAAGCGCCTACATTGGATTCATATCATTTGAAGGTGGAGAATATAGGGCTTGGATTCTTTTCTCCGACTAGTCTATGAATCCACAAGTAATGAGAGTCGAGATGGTCACTGTTGAGAGTCGAGATTCGATATGGGTCAAACCCCTTATCTTGTTTAAGATCTTTGCTCCAATAGGCTGAGAGTCGAGATTTGATGGATTTTGTGCAGATGGTCACTGTTGATCATCTGATTCTTGTCATAATGGCAGTTTCGTAATTATCCATATCTTCAGGGGTCATTAGGTAGTTTGTCACGTTCAGAATATATTATTACTATTTTTCTAAAAAAAAAAATCCATAATTTTCCTAACAATTCTTCATCCCTTCTTGGTCATTATTAAGACTGATGTCCTTGATCAATCTTCTCAATTTCTTTTCTTGCATTCATTGGGTCTTGCATGGATGGCTTTTCTTCATTTTTAGTTGTGTTACATTGGATAAGGAAGGAGAAGTAGGTAAACAAAGAAATGGTGCAAAACTATATTACCCGTAAGGATATCTAACTATGGTTCATGACCTAAAAGACTTCCCAATGCTATTAAATTATGTGGTAGACCTTATTATGTGATGTCTGAAGATGTGAAGTCGTTTGAAAGTTATTGGAACACATTGATTAGCAAAACCAAGAATTACAGATAAAATAACCAACATGCCTCTAGGACTACTTATTTAAATTCAAGGTCTATATGTGCTCCAAATGACTTGCTACTTCTTTTAAGGCCTATTGGTAAGGACAAGGAGTTATGTTCAATGGTTCATGTTGATTAGAGCAAGCTTGGAACCTAAAGCAAGTTAGAACCAAAGAAACACCTAAAGGAAACACCTCAAGACACAAAAGTCAAGACCCTTATAGAATCCTCTAAGGAATTCATTATGAATGTATGACCTTCTAGAACAACCCATGTTTGTTATTACGATGTATTCATATATTTACGAATGCATGTTATAACTTTTGCCTCAAGAAATTATGAACCTTAGAAACTTACAAGATTGAGAATCAAGAACAATATAGCAACTTTCAAAAACTATACAGAGGATGCTTTATTGAATCCAAGAATAAATGCAAAATCTAAGCAATAGTTGGGTAAGATAACCATTACCTCATATACTACAAACTCTGAAAATACTTTACAGGCACTTTCCTATTATCGATGTTACTCCCTTCCCTGTTTCATGTTAACTTCTTGACAGTAATGGCCTGTCCAGAATGCATCACTGCCTTGTATACAGTCTCGCCATAAGCACATATCTCGTGAAAAGTAATAGTGGCCTCAATTAGATCTTGGGAAGAATTTCTTTCCTTAGGTGGGAAATAGACATCCGAATCCATAGATTTTCTTTCCTTGTTTTGCTCCATTTCGAATGGATGTCTCATGCAATATAAGATGATCATATTTAGAACGATAGAAACTCCACCTACCGTAAAAGATGGAGACGATGAATCTCCATTGCAGTTGTCAAGAGGTCCACCACAGAGCCCCTCTTTGTAAATGAATCTACTAGTGGGCATGTTCTGAAAATTTTTTTTTGAAGGGATCGGATGTCTCACGTTATGCTATATTGCTATGTCGTAACAAAATTAGTAGATTTGTACGCAAAATAGAATGATTGTTCTTCAACAAGGTATAGTTTTTACAACTAAAACTTCTATTTCACATTTGTTAAATTTTATTTTTCTCTTTCCAACATTCCTTGTATATTAACTAACATTTTGTTTGTCAAGAAAAACATATTAGTTTGATTAAAATAAAAAAAAAAAAAAAGCTCAAACAAAAAATCAATTGAGTAACTACTAAATTTATGTAATATATATAATATTACAATGAGTAGAAAAAAAAAATATTTATCTATATAATAATTAAAAAATATTTTAAAGTAATATTCTTGTCAATTCATCTCAAATTCCATTTTATTTTACTTTTTTTTCTTTTTTACTTTGAATTTATTAAATTTGGTTGAAAAAGTAATTTATGAAAAAACAATACTAGGTGAATAAGTGTGACTTCTGAGTAAATTATGGGTACATGAATCACCTAAGATCACATCCTTATAAGAGCGACCGTGAGGATAAGATGACTAAGAAATATTTAGAAGACTTGAAAGTCACTACCTATACAACCAAGGAGCACCTTCCTTTATGGTAGCTCAATCATAGGACCACATGGTTAAGCATGCTTTACTCGGAGCAATTATATGTTGGGAGACCTTTTAGAAATTTTCCTAGGATGCATGTGAATGAGGACATTGCACTCTTATTCACCATTTTCTCATTTATAGCCCCATTTATTATACTTAGTGAGAATGAAATCGTTTATTGCTGTCCAATGTGAAAAAAATATGATTTGGCATAAATCGATCTTAATTGTATATTTAATTGAGTTAAGTGGTAAAATTTCAGACATATGCATGGAAATGATAAATCCACGTCAGCAGTCCAAGTGGGTCATTGACACCCAATGAGAAACATCCTATGTGTACTTCTTATTTCTTTTCAGCCCTAAAGGGGAACCCATGCTCAGTATAAAAGGAAAAGAAAGACTAAGAGGAGAAGAGCCACATTTTGGGGAGAAAATTGAATTACACAGCAGCAGCTTTTGCTGCAGTGAACTGTTGTGAAACCAGAGAAGAAGAAGAAAACCCTAATCCAGTAGCTGTTGACAGCTGAAGGAAAAGGAGACCAACAAGGATTGATTAGGGCAAAGAGGTGGACGTGAGAGCTCAAGAGAAGGAAACTTCCATTGACGAACGGCAACAAACCGGGATAACTCTCTATTTCCTTATTCTCTTTCCTTATTCCATGAATTTTACATGATGAAGATGCGGATTCCTTTGTTTAATTCAGTTTGTATGGAAAGCTGAACTTTATAGGGGAGGCGAGAGAGTTTTATATAGTTTTAAGTATATTGACGGTATGATTTTAGTTTATTAAAGAGTTGTTGTTAATGATTTACATGTATGTTTAATTAGCTACTTTAGATACATAGTTGTTCTCTTATTCGGGAGAAGAGAGGGAGCAATGAAATCCTCTTTAATACTCTAGTTCCATAGCAAGGAGACTTGAAGGGTAATAGAAGGGTTAGGAATAATTCTTCTGGTAACATTCCTCGTGCTCTAGGTCCAAAAAATAAGTCTGGAAAAACAGAGCCCCTCTGGTAACACTAATTCCAGAATAACTCTTGTTTCTATAGTGTTTTAGTTATCACTATTTTTGTCAAGAATATACTAACTCTTAGTAATTCTTCGCAAGTGTGACCCACCAATTTAAGACCTCAGAGATCGGTCCCAACAACGCTATCGAATGAAAAAGCCAAGGTTGGGAATGGACCTTAGAAATCCTATCCATTTCTGGAGTTTGCGTTGTTTCGACTCCCATGTTACGACCCTCCGAATGGGTAGTTGCTCTAGGGCAACATGCAGGCGGAACATGGGAATCCCACGGTGCAACCTAGTGGTGGAGACCATAGGACGTGTTGACTTCCTTCTCCCACTTACTATAAATACTTTCTCTATTCACCTTGTTAATAACTCATGCAAATACCTTCCGAATGGAGGACGCTCCCAGGGTGACACGAGGCCGAGCATGAATGTCACGGTGTGAATTTTTCAGAGAGCGTGAAAAGGAAAACGATGTATCTCATATACCTTTTTCCTCCCACTAAGTATTTTAGACGGTTGGGTATACTCATTACATAGGTATATTCCGGCTAATTAAATATAACCTAAGTTTAGGTGATTTTTCCAAAACATACATCACTCAAGCATGCTCATAAAACTGGGCTAATTAAGCTCAAGTACTGGTCCGATCTCCAGGTAGTAGGTGTTCCGTAAACCGTCAACTTAAGTACCTCCAGCCTTAGACAAGATCGTGCCAGGTGAGCTTTCTTGTGAGCACAATTTTACAAGACATCGACCTATTTTAACTATTAAAATTGATCGTGCTCGGTTCTTAACCCTAAGTGAGCATGCACTTATCTTTATTATAGATTTTAATGTCTATCTCGTTTTATGACGTTGAAAATAACCTGTAACATGCATCTAACATGCTTTATATAACAATTATATAATCATCCATTCCATGCAATAATATAACAATTTATATCTATCACTCATGGAACCCTAAACATGCATACTATACATTATAACACTTATAACATACTTGGAATGCATGAAACATGCTTAGCCTATGGTGGGATTTTAAATCTATATGACATACTTTATGCATATACATGTTCTATTTAATTACAACATACATTCATAATGCATAATTAATTAAACACACTAAAGTGGGTTGGTTTTGGCATTTTAAAGCAAGCAATTAACAAAATTATTACATTAATAATTAAAAATAACTTGAGCCGCTCCCGAGGACCACGAACTGGGGGAACCAACCCTTAAAAACGTTGAATCGGACCCCAATGGCAGAAAAAACACCCGAACCGCCTCTTCCATCTTCTTCGGTTCTATTTGCTATCTCTTCCATTTTCGATCAATTACCACCTAAAATGGACTCTAATGACTCCATAATTATTACAGATCTTTTTTCATTCATTAAAGCCCATACACATTAGGCTTATTACAATAATTGTATCAAATGAAAGCATAAAAGAAAATGCCAAAACCAAAACCATCCCCTTTAGAAACCACAAATTTCATTCATGAAATGGTACCCACCATGATCAAATTAATGTAAATAAAGTGCCTAAAACTTGCTCTGATACCAATTGATAGTGTTAATATAACACATGCGGAAGCAATTTGGATCTTAGGCACTTTTAGAACATCAATTATAGTAAATAACTAGCGTGTTCATAAGTATTAAAACTTAATGAGTTTAGATACTAACCTTTTGTAGTTCAAACTCCTTTTTCCTCACGAATCGGTTTCGAACCACCACTAGTGTCTTCTCCACTATTCTTCGGCCTTAGAACGGGATTGTGGAATCCGGTGAGTGACTAAACTTGGGAGGAATTTTGTATATGTGAAGAGAGTCTTTGTGAGAGGTTTTTTCTCAAGGTTTTTCACCAAGAAGAAGAACACCTTCCATGTACCATGATCACTCTATTTAAAGAGTCATGTTTGCATGTTCATGCAAATTTGAGATCACCAAATTTTGACACTTAAAATTTCACTCAAATGTTTGGGATTATGTGGCAAGCATGCATGTTTGAGTTAACCAAATTTTCACACTCAAAATTCCACTCAAACTTGTGGGGTTTATTTGGCAAGCATGCAAGTTTTGTTAAACAAAATTTTGACACCTCAAAATTCCACTAACATGGATTTTTCCATTAAATGAAGTCAACATTTTGACTTTCTTCATTTTAATTCAACAATTAATTTGAAAAATGAATTTCAAATTAAAGTAACATTAAATGATTAATTAAACTATTTAATTAATTCAAATGTCATTCCCAATCAATTCCGACACATAATTGATTAAGATATTTAAATCTTATTTAAATATCTCATATCCTCTCTTTTTGTTTAATTCGTAAATAAAACAAAAATGCGGTTAAATATATCGTATATATGTAGTGCATATTCCCTAATTTGAATTCTAACACTTCGAACTCACTCGTCACACTGTTCTATGGTTTAGTCCGATATGAGCTAGCAGAGGGACCTAATGGACCTATAGATCATGGGCTCCAACCATCCAAGATTAACCGGTTAAACTCATTAACCTTGTTAACCAACATTCGTTAACTACTAGAACACTCCACTATAGCCTAGTAGTTGCACTCCCCTCACTATAGATATATTTCTGTCCATTTGATATAACCATGATTAGTAAGTCGATCCTTCACAGGTTGTTCGTAACTAGAGCTAGATCAATTTACCATTTTACCCCTAAAGTTACTTCTTGTTCCTTATGTCTCACTGATCCTCTAATGAACAATTAGTTTGTGGTCCAACAAGTAAACCGAATCCCTCTCAGGCTAATGAGAGGGTGGGGCCCCTTGTTCAAGACCTGGAGTCAGTGTTTAAGGGAACTACCTCTCTTCTATCCTTAAAAGTGGGTAGGAGTGAATTCCATCTTGCACCCCACGTCCCAAGCCATTCACCCAGTCTTACCCCTGAAATGAGAGGCTTATTGAGTCGGCGAACTAGAGCCACTCTCACCCATGCAAATCTAAGGATAATTCCGAACAAACAGGAGTTCATGGTTAGCTCAGGATTAAAACCGAGTTACCTAGGTTATCGAATGAAAAGAAAATCAGTCTCAACAGTAAACGACATTATAAAGTGAGAGTGGTTTTCTTCATGGTCCGATCTTATGCAATACTCATTGCATAGGACGCCCCCACTCACATGTCTCCACATGTACAATTTAGTGATCACATTGTTTATATCATATACAAAAGTGGGTCGCATCCATAGTGTCCCCAGAATAGGGTACTCAGCCTTATCCTTATACTATAGATCATTTTGACTATATACTTGAACTTGATCCACTCTTATGTCTCTACATATAGTCAAGTAATCATACTATAGCCAGAGTGTTCTTAGTTTATTGGATTTATATTAATGATTGTAAAGTTCACTTTATTCAATAACAATCTTTACTGAATAAACAACAATAATAACTTTATTGAAAATAGAATATGTTTTTGTTTACAAACTATGAGTTTTAGGACATAAAATCCAACATGGACCTCATCTTTCTTACCCGACTCCGGTCGATTTTCCGGTGAGTTTTCTCTCTCCTTCCCACGAAGTTTCCGTTGCCGATTTCGGTCCTCTTTCTTCCTCTTCCTCTTTATTTGTCGTCCTTCTTTCTTTTCTGGGAGTTTTGCGGCCTAAAGGTTCCTAAAACCACATATCCAAGAACGATTAGGAAATACCCAATTTTCCAACCTTAGTTACCGACGATGACGTTTACGAAAAAGCATAAAATGCACCTTGAGTTATCATGCCTTCGTTAGGGATCATTCTCGTTGCGGTAACAGGTCGTTTGATGTCGGTTTGAGGGTGGTTTGAGGGTTCGTCGGAGAAACTAGACACTCACCGACTCTTTTTTTTTTTTCCGAAATCTCTCTCTCTCTCGTAGTTTTCTGTCTTTTCTCCCTTTGTAGGTATCCTGATGATGCTGGGAGTCGTGGGCTGAAGGCTGGCCATGCTGTGGCCATCGTTTCGCGTGGGTTCCGCGAAACTCGGCTGTCGCCGGAAAACTCGCGGGTTTTCCGGTGACTAAGTTTTTTTTTTTTTTTCGTTTTCTCGTTTTCTCATTTTTTTTCCTTTCTTTCTCGGGTCGTTACACTTGAGGCGAATGCAACTAAATGAATTGGAAGAATTCAGGTACCTAGCCTACGAAAATGCTAAGATGTACAAAGAAAAAACAAAAATGTGGCATGACAACAAAATTAGGCCCAAAGAATTCTACAAAGGACAAAGAGTGTTGCTATTCAACTCAAGGCTGAAGTTATTCCCTGAAAAATTAAAATCAAGATGGTCTGGTCCGTTTATAGTTGAAGAATCACTCCCTATGGGGCAATAACGATAAAACATGGAGACGAAAGGAGACCTTTCACAGTGAATGGACAGAGACTGAAGCCATATTTGGTGGAGAAGTAAAAAGAGGCATTGCCTCTCTAAGCTTAAAAGGCTGAAAAATAAAACATTTTGGAAAAAAGGGGAACTGACAAGAAACGGTAACAGGTAACAAACTCATGGGAAGCCAAGTTAGTTTTTCTTCTCCTTTTATTTATGCACTTTTAATTGTTTTTAAATAGTTATCTTCACTTATCTTAGAATGATAGTTTTTTTTAGATGTTATTTTACATTTTTATCATGAATGACTCGCATGCCCCAAGAAAGTAGCTACATTTTTATCATGAATGACTCGCATGCCCCAATAGTTATTTTCACTTATCTTAGAATGATATTAGGTGGATTCTGATGTGGTTAACCAGGCTAATTTCAAAGTAGTAAGGAGGTTAATTACATTTGGTACACACTAAGTTGTGATTAGTGTCTAAGTTATTCTTTTTCGGTGTATGTTGCCATGAAGTACCGCATTTTTCCTCATTTGCATGAATTTGATCTAATTTGTGTGCGCTTTCTCACGAAACCTAAAATCAAAACACCAACACAAAAAGATGACATCAATTGATATCAAACAAGAAAAAGGAAAACTTTGAAAAAAAAAAATTGAATACAAGAGACTGCTATGTAAATAAAAAAATAATAAATAATAAATAAATAATAATAATAAAAAAAAAAAAAAAAACTGCTGTTCTATCCAAAGTACAGTAGACTACCGTAGCTGCATATAGTAGCCTATTTTCCTTTGTGTAAAAAAAAAAAAAAAAAAAAAAAAGAAAGAAAGAAAGAAAGAAAGAAAGAAATTACTTCCCCTAGAAGTCATCCTTTGTGTTATATACAAACTACTTCCACAAGAGATAACAATTCACCTTCACACTTACAAGCAACAAGGATAAAAAAAAAAAAAATTTAGCTTGCAACCGACAGTCATGGCACCGAGAAAAAGAGGGAACAAAATGGTGCGAGGAAAGGAAGAAGTGCAGCAAGATGAAGTGCAAGAAATAAATCAAGATCTCTTCCTAACGGGCACCGGTTCGAAATGAAAAGAAAAGGGCAAGAACAAAATGGAGAACCTCCCAACACAAAAAGGAATATTCGCAAACGAGGAGGCGTACAACAGGTATGAACTCTTCAAGTCAAGAGTAGTGTTGGTGGAAAGAAGGTTCCCAGCATTTTACCTTACATTCCTGGAGTCCTTTCCTAACGCCATCAACGATCTAGGGTGGGAGATGTTCTGTCACAAAAGGGAACAAGCTATAGTGCCGATAGTGAAGGAGTTTTACGCACATATTGATCAAGTGGAAGGGTACACAACATTAGTAAGAGGAAAAATAGTTGATTGGAGCCCTAAAGCCATCAACCAACTGTTTCACCTACAATCTTTTGAGTATGCCACCTTCAACGAAATGGTGCTAGCTCCATCGGATGATCAACTTGAGATGGCCTTGAAGATGGTAGCCATAGAAGGAATACGGTGGCAACTCTCGAGAGGAGGAACAAGGACGATAATAGCAGCAGACCTCAACCCCAAAGCAAAAGTTTGGGCTGCCTTCGTAAAAACCAACTTACTACCCACTACACATGATACTACATTGTTAGCTGATAGAGTTTTACTTGTGTATGCAATCATAATGAATTTGAGCATCGATGTGGGCAAGATTGTAGCGGATGAGATTGTCAAATGTGCAAGTAAGAAAATGGGGAGGCTGTATTTTCCACAGCTAATAACCATGCTGTGCCTGGAGGTTGCAATCCCTTTTGATGAGGAAGAAGAAAGACTTGAGGCAAGGAATTTGATGGACTACATAGAAACCCGTAGGGATGGTGCCAGCAGTGGCAAAAGGAGGGACAGCAGAGCAACAGACGATATGGATCAACTGCTGAAACAACAAGAGGCTTTACTTAGCTGGTGTGAAAACAGTGAAGGGAGTTGTAAGGCGTATTGGTCTTATGTCAAAAAGAGGGATGAGGAAATACATAAAGCGTTAAGAACCAAGTCCAAAAATTCAGCATTCCCAAGTTTTTCAGACGAAATTTTTAAAGAGTGGAGCCGCAAAGAATCATGGCATGCGGTAGAGGAGGAAGAGAACACTTCCTCTAATGATGCCTAAAATCAAGGGAATTCTCTTACCACACCTTTTATAACCTTGCTGTCTCATTTACCTTGCTGCCTGATTTAGAAGCCTGCATCCTTATGTTGCGTTTGTTTTGTTGTATTGACTGCATATAATTTTGAATCATGCTCATGCATGCAACCTAGAAGCATGAAGTTCTAGAAAAGGTAATAGATCATGCATATTTTGTTTCATATGTAGTCATGGTGTTTTGTGCAAGAACTAGGGATGTATTGTCAAATGCGTTATGGATAAATAAAACAGTAAAGGTGAGCAGTGTGTTTTTCAAAAAAAAAAAAAAAAAAAAAAAAAAAAACAAGTTATCCTTATTGTTCAGGTGAGTTGCACCACAAAAGAGTCGAGCTAAGGGAGAATGAGTGTTAGCCTATATAGTCATCCCTTGAAGACTTAGGTGATTTGCACCACAAGTGGAGGCACCCAGAGAATAGGGGGATGACTTAAAGGATTCTTGGGAGAAAAAAAAAATGTAGAAAGTTAATCAAATAAATTATGAAGCCAAGTCACAAAAGCAAAGGTAAAGGCATAGTAATCATTTTAGAAGTGTTTTGGGGAATACGGTGGAAGTGATGAATGTGTTATTTTTTTCTTGTAAGATTTGGTGATAACCGTAGGGTGAAATGTGGGGAAAAAACTAATTTGAGGAAGGAATATAAAGAATGTGATCTAAATCATGCCTTTGATGAATACTCTACAAACATTTACTTAATGAGAAAAAAAGGGGAGAGTGGAGAGAATGATTGCTCAAGGATGAGCAATATTTTAAGTTTGGGGTGTGATAACTATCTAAAAGTAGAGTCATATCAAGTCTTTTTGGAGTTAATATTGCACTCTTATTCACCATTTTCTTATTTATAACCTCATTTCTTCTACTTAGCGAGCATGAAATTGTTTATTGCGGTCCAACGTGAAAAAAAATATGATTTGGTATAAATCGATCTTAATTGTATATTTAATTGAGTTATGTGATAAAATTTCAGACATTTATGCTAAACCATGTGGGAGTAGCGAATTTGGAAACAAATGGGGGATGACATGGAAATGATAAATCCACGTCAGCAGTCCAAAACTCAACAACTTATCTATTTAATCTCTCTTAGCCGAACCTTCCTCATTATAGTTGATTTTCTCATCATTTTCTGTTTTTCGACAGCAGTGGCACTCTGTTTTAGTTTTGTTTAAATAGTTAAATCTCCAACACCCATTTGAATGTTACTCAAAAACTCACTTAATTTTCAGCGATAAAATTAACCAAAAAGATAGGTTCCCTGTGGAATCGATAATTTACTTATTACTTGCTTCTTGTGATAGTGTATAATTGCACTTATTCTTGTGAATTTTACATCACAAAGCATGTTGGAAAGACTACATTGGTCTATCGAGAAAGTTTTCATGCCTAGAATTGAGTATCCGCTACAACATCAAAAAAAAAAAAAAAAAAAAAAAAATCGTAGGTGAAATATGTCAGGTCCTCACATATCTCATCATGTTTGTTTGTCTTCTATCTTTTTCTCTATCATTTTCACGTTTCCCACCCATTTTCATCACATTATTGATGAATATGGATTTCCACTTTCATCTAATTATTTATATGTACATTAAGAATTGTACTTTGAATATGTAAATTAAGCTAGGATGACAGAGCTCATGTAAATTGTAAGGGCTAAAGTCATTAAGCGTAGGAATGGTATCAGAGCCAGCCTCTCAATTTTTGTGAGGGAAGAGGAGTTACTCGATCTTTAAGAACGACAGTGTAAACGAGGAGGATGATAAGAGAGATTCAGAAGAATTTGGAGTATGTGATAGCTGAGCGAATAACCCTTGTGTTCCAGGTGGTAAGACGCGGGAAGCGCAGTAAGTCCGTTGGCAAGCTTGGGTGCTTAGTCATATGAAAAATTCTGAAGAAAATCTTATCTACGACCTGACACCTTTATCAGAGACAAAAAAAAAAAAAAAAAGATTGACAACTTGTCAGCCACACAGTGAAGGCTCACATGTGAATTATCAGTGTTTGTAAATTATTAGTCTTTTAAATTATTAGTTTGCTTTTATGTCTTTTCGAAAGCAGATCTTGCAGGGTCCTGTCCTGTTAGATTTGATCTTATCTCTTAGTTTGTGTTTTTCAAATTTACGTTCAAATCCGAAGTCTATAAAACGACTTCATCAATGTAAGGAGAGCATCGATCAGCCGATAGCTCTCTCTTAAATATCAATTGAAGAATTCAGAGAAAAAATATTCTACTCTATCTCTTATCTTATATATCTTCTTATGAACGAATTTCTGCAAAAGCTCAGAAAATCAAACCATTTCAAATGTTCTACCAATGAAGAAGAAAGTTCAAATAAACATAGAAGGGGAGAAAATCTCACAATCTCAAATACAGTCAATCAAGAATATTCGATTACTAGGATCGAAGATCAACTCCAAAATTGGACTATTCCAAAGGTAGATCCTAAAACTATCTACCAAATCTCAACCTTCAATTTTACTCAAAGATCATGCATCAAATTCTCAGAGAAAAACATCCCAATTCATATCAATCGGGAATCTCTGAATCTTTTTTCAAAATCTCTTATACTCCAACACCGTGAAGAGTTTAACTATCTTCACGTCGGTCTTGTCCAAGTCGCTGTAAAACCATTGTTCAGACTTGGGTTAGATATCCCAGTCCTTATTGTTAGGCTTATGGAGCCTGATACTTATTTATAGCTTGGTCAACGGTTATATCTGGTAAAGCTATAATTAGTAAAGTTATATATAGTAAAGCTATATATGGTAAAGCTATATATATGGTAAATAGCTATATATAGTAGATGACTAAATCTGGTAAAGCTATATATAGTAAACTATACCATATATATATCTGGTCCGGTAGAGCTTTGAAAATGTACTTTTCTATTCTCTGTACTCTCTCTTGTTGTACATACCTGAAGTCATCAATACAAAATCCTTTTAGCCAGAGTTCTCCTTGCAACTTTTCTCTATCCCATTCTTTGTGTTCATCTAGATCGAGCGTGTGCGTTGTTGTGCGATCCTAACAACTGGTATCGATCCTAACACTTATCTCCTTACGAGATAAGAGACGTGAAGATTTCTCAAATTCTTTATTGGGAATGGTTCAATCCAATCTAGAGAATGGACCAGTCTATTTCAATTGTTATCCAAATTTTACTTTGTCGCTCCACGACCCGCACATATTATCAGCCCTATGCTGGACTTACAATAAAAAAAATTGAACATCAAGGCTGAAACTCATTCTTCAGTCGTCATATTCAGGGTTTATTACAAACTCATGAATACAAATATTTCTCCAAGAGCATTAAGATCCTCGCCAAAAGGATCAACCATGCTCACAGAGGCAAATATTGGAAAGTCCTCGGTGACTGTTCCAAAAACTCTTTCTTGGGATCAAATAACCAGAAATACTCTCTGGAAAATAGAAGATGCTAATCTTCTGAGGAAAAAGGAATCTCAAAACCCATTACAAATCATCGAACATGACGATGGAAGTATTGAAATAAAATTCAGCGAAGAACCCTCGTCAGAATCAAAAGTAAAAGAATTCTTTAGTTCTAGACCAAGTACGTCGGGAGTTTCAAGATCAATGTATGACCCCTTAAAGGTAAAAGAGGTCAATTATGATCAAAAAAGGGCATCAATCCACTATGAAGATGGCTCAAGATCTCCAACCCATACAGATATGGATACTCAATCCGTCTACGAAAGTCAGCTAAATGTCATTACGGCTGATATCCAGATAGACAAAGAATTATTGAAGGCATATTTTATGTCAGCTACCAACTCTTCAAAGAGAAAAACTTTCTTCCAAACCTACAAAGAAGCTGAGCGAAGTGAATTAAGAGCTCAATGGTATTCTCATATGGAAACGATAAAAGAAAACATATCATTCTTCGAATGATTTGAATAAAATATTTTGCAAATATGCATTTCGACTCAAAGAAGCTGGAAGACTACCAGAAGAGGCGAAGTATATTCAAAACATCCTCCGTAGGAAAACGTCGAATTTGACAATTATTACGGAGAAAGGGTCAAAGCTAGTCCTTTCAAAACTATCCCAGAAGGACTAGAAAAGGGCAATCCGACCCTAAAGGATATCAAGAATATCCAGCATCAAAATAATTATTCAAATAAGATTTTATCCATGATCTCCACCCAGCTTGAGAGTATCGAGGGGAAAATCTCAAACAATTCTGGTACTCTGCAAGAACAAGCAGGCAGCTCTGTACCGAAAGTCGATGAGTCAATCCCAATACTCAGACCGGCAAACCTCGACGTATTTACAAAGAGGATTTCAAAAGAAGAGGCCGCGATGGCCAAAATAGAAGAAAAGTTGGATATAATCCTAGATCCTGGGATAACACATCAGGATTCATCTGTCAATGTCGTTAACAATGACGACGAAATTCAAGAATTCGAAGACGAGATTTTAGATGAGGTAGAAGAGCCTCTTTACAATTGAATCGAAAGAATCTCTAGGAGAAGTCAAAATAACACCAATAATAAAAAAAACTGGTATACTCAACTGTCTTTTCCGGATATTCAATTCGAAGAAAAGACTCTAAAAACTCAAGCTCATTACGATGGTCTAGCAATATATGAATGGAATATCGATGGATTGTCCAACTATCTGATAATGAATGTTGTCAATGAAATGATGATGGCTGCAGGCGCGTATAAATTACAGGGCCATAAATCCGACCATCAAATAGCTCAAGTTTTAGTGACCGAATTTACCGGGCAACTCAAGGACTGGTGGGACAAATATCTCGATGAAGCAACTCACCAACAGATATTAAGCCACCATGTCAATAGGCGAACTACTCAAATCATCAAAGAGGAAGGTCCATCAACTAGGACCGAAGTACAACATGAAAGGGTAGAGGATGCTATCAACACCCTCATTTATACCCTTATAGAATTCTTCGTTGGCGAACCCTTGAAATAGCAGGAGAGATTCGCCGAAATACTCATGAACCTGAAGTGCCCCACCTTAGGAGATTTTAGGTGGTAAAAACACATGTATTTGAGCAAAGTTCTTATTAGAACAGACAGTTCGTTGGAATTCTAGAAAGAGAATTTTGTCAATGGACTACCAAAACACTTCTCAAGAAGGATCAAAGACGGTCTTAAGACAAAGTATAATGGAACAATTCCATGGCAGACTTTGTCATATGGGTCAATAGCATCCTTCATCATAGAAGAAGAACTCGGACTTTGCAATGAGTCAAAGATTCAAAACAAGTTCAATTCTTCGATATCAAATGGAAAAGAGGTTGGAAGATTTTGTGATCAATATGGATGCAAGGGGATAGAGGCCCCCTCAACCTCCAGAAGGAAGAAGGTTAAGACGCATTCAAAGCCATATAATTCGTACAGGCCCAGAGAAAAGTATCGGAACAAACCAGTACCTAAGAAATCCTCGAACTCCAAGAAGAATCTGATTCATATTCTAGCACAGAATATGAATCAGGACAAGAAGGAAAGAGAACGTGCGAAGGATGCATAAATGTTCTTACAAAGGATCAAGAAATTCTACTTGAAGTAGTAGAAAAAGTTCAAGATCCAGAAATTCAACAGAAAATTGCTCAACGACTCAGAGATGCCATCACAATCTCTAAGCCACCTGAAATGGAAGAAAGAAATCCCTACAAACTTCAATCACTACTCAATACCTACAAAGAGAGATTAATAATATCAAACAAGAAGTACAGGCATTAAGATCTGAAACCAGGTCAGAATCCTATATGCTTTGCCAAGAAGTTCTCAATCTTCAGGAATGGCTGCCCGAACGAAAGGAAACGGCGCAACCAAACCTGGACGAGGATGACTTTTAAAGTTCCTTCGTTGGAGCCATCACCACTCCTCAATATAAAAAATGGTACGCTCTCGTTACCTTAAAAATTTATGATTTCAAAATCACACTAAAGGCTCTCATAGGTACTGGAGCCGATCAAAATTGCATTCAAGAAGGCCTAATACCTACAAAGTATTTTGAAAAAACTAGTGAGGGCCTTAGAGGTGCAAATAACAATAGACTCAAAATTAATTACAAATTATCTAAAGTCCATGTTTGTAATCACGAAATTTGCTTCGTAAACTTCTTCCTTTTAGTAAAGGACTTACGACAAGAACTAATCCCACGTACTCCTCTCATTACTCAATTATACCCTTTTAAAATAACTGAAAAGGGGTTAGAGTCAAAAGCCCTAGAAAAGAAGATAAACTTTAATTTTTTTTCTCCTATAAGGATTAGTGAAATAAATAACCTTCAAAAGAATACAATTATTCAATCAATAAATGTATTAAATTATAAAAAAAAAACAAATTTCTTTTTTGAAGGAAGAATTCATTCAAAAGAATAGAAGAACAAATTCAAAGTAAGACCGTCCAGTCTAAAATCAAAACTTTACAAACTCAAATAGAAAGGGAGATTTGTTCAACTATCCCTAATGCCTTTTGGAATAGGAAGCAACATATAGTTAATCTTTCTTATGTCAAAAACTTCGAGGAGAAAAATATTCCTACAAAGGCCCGACCTATTCAAATGAATAAGGAATTACTAACATTCTGCAGAGCAGAAATCAATGATCTTTTGCAGAAGGGTCTTATTAGGCCGTCAAAGAGCCCCGGTCATGTGCGGCTTTTTACGTCAACAACAAGGCAGAGAAGGAACGTGGAGTCCAACGACTGGTAATAAACTACAAACCCTTAAATTAGGTTTTGGAATGGATTAGATATCCAATTCCAAATAAATCAGATTTAATGCAAAGAATTTCAAATGCAAAAGTATTTTCAAAATTTGATATGAAATCAGGATTTTGGCAAATCTAGATTTCAGAAAAAGACCAAGTACAAAATGGCTTTCAATGTCCCTTTCGGACAATACGAATGGAACGTTATGCCATTTGGGCTAAAAAACGCTACATCTGAATTTCAAAAGATTATGAATGATATTTTCAATCCTTTTCAAGACTTTTCAATTGTTTATGTTGACGATGTTCTGATTTTTTCTCAAAACATTGATCAACACTTCAAGCATCTTCAAACATTTTTTACGACAATCAAAAGGAGCGGTGTAGTTGTGTCTAAACCAAAAATTAAACTTTTTCAAACAAAGATCCGTTTTCTTGGATTTGAAATTCATTTGGGTCTCATTAAATCCATCCAAAGATCCATTGAGTTTGCCACAAACTTTTCGGACCAAATTACGGATAAAACCCAACTACAAAGATTTTTTGGATGTCTCAATTATGTGTCTCATTTGGTTCAAAATATCATACCCATTTGCAAGCCACTTTTTGAAAGGCTAAAAAAGAATCAAAAGCCCTGGACTGAAGAACACACCAAAACAGTCCAAAAAATCAAATCCCTTGTCAAGTCAATTCCGTGTTTATCGCTTATAATCTTAAGGGCTAGTTTAATAGTGGAGACCGATGCATCCGATATTGTTTATGGAGGAATCCTAAAACAGTCTCTTGACAAGAAAGAATCCATTGTCCGTTTCCATTCGGGAATATGGAATTCTACTTAAAAAAATTACTCAACAGTGAAGAAAGAAATACTTTCAATAGTACTTTGTCTACAAAAATTTCAAAGCGATTTAATTAACAAAAGCTTTGTTATCAAAACAGATTCAAGGGCATCTAAATTTGTTTTAGAAAAAGATGTCAAGAATCTTGTGTCTAAAAATTTTTTTGCTAGATGGCAAGCCATTTTATGTTGCTTCGACTTCCAAATTTTGCCTACAAAAGGGGTCGAAAACCCCTTGGCAGATTACCTCTCAAGAGAGTTGTTACTCTCGAAGAAAAACTCTCCCTAGCCAACCTCCTTCTCCCAGTGATGACCGGTGAGAAAGCAACAGAAAAAGGGAAGAAACCCATTGCTTCTTCAAACACACCTACTCCAATGACATCCGATAGCTACGCAATGGATGCTGGTTTCACATTGGTGACCAGGTCTAGAGAAAAGCTTTCTAAAAAACAAGTGGAGGTTATCACTCCGACGAGGCCTTCTGCCTCTTCAACACGGCCATCTGCCGCTACTCCATCGAGACCTACTGTCTCTTCCACTTCAAAGGGATCTTCTATCCCCTCAACCTACTCGGACGTGGTTGTTCCCGTTCGATTTTCTCCAGTTCCTGAAATCAGGACCTATTTTCAAAAATCTGTGTCTATACCAGAAGTCCTGGTAGAACCAGAATACGACGACCCAAAAATCAGAGAGGTCGTCAAGAAAGCCTATCCATCGGGATTCTTCTATATCCCAGAAGATCTTCATAAGACCAGACAGTTTTATGAATTCATTTTAGTCGACACAAAATCCGTCGAAATTACTCATATTCCGAGTAACGATGATCCTTTAAAAACCGCGTACTCAAAGTTAAAAAATTTCAAACTCATGAATTCGACGTACTGGAATCAAGATCCTTACACGGAAAAGACTTTTTCAAAACCGTTTGTTCCTCACTCCTACTCATACATAGACTATCAGATGGCATGGTTCAATGTCATTTGGTATCAAAATTATGAGCCCTCATGGTTTATCCAATTTTGCGAGAATACTTAAAAATTCATTATCCATTTTGGTTCATCAAAGGGTGGAAAATCTTTTGATCAGCCAAAGATATATTCCCCGTTCCAATACAGGAATACTTCCACTACTTTATTCAAAATATATTCAAAACCCCATTTCCATTAACCATGCGCTTTTGCGTATACTTTCAAATTCCTTGGATTTTAACTTGGAATTTTAAAATAAAAGAAACGGAAGACCAAATAAAACAGGTCTTCAAAACTATTAAAATCAAATGGTGGGATAAATATACTTATACCCACGTTGATATCAAAGCGGTAAAGGTCTGGCTATCAGAGAATGGCCACCTTCAAGATTTATCCAAGAAGAGGACCTCCGAATTCCTTAATTCAAAGTCGAAGCTACTCGCTGCATTAGCTCAGACAACTTCGGAAGCTGATTTTCTAAAGCATCTTCAAGAGGCCGCATCAGTCGGTTCAACATCTTCTCCTTCTATTGTAAAAGAAAAAGAGGAAGACACGATTTATGATCTTAATGATCCATTCTTGGATTCTCAACCACCTCTGTAAATATCATCATCAATGACTGAATAGTCGTTAAACTATTTGTAAAAAATAAAAAATAAATCGCAGGTGAAATATGTCAGGATGAAACATATTTCTTCACATATCTCATCATGTTTGTTAGTCTTCTATCTTTTGTTTTATTATTCTCACTTTTCCCACTTTTATTATTTTCACTTTTTCCATTTTCATCACATTATTGATAAATATGGATTTCCACTTTCATCTAATTATTTGTATGTACATTAAGAATTGTATTTTGAATATGTAAATTAAGATAGGATGATAGAGCTCATGTAAATTGTAAGGGCTCAAGTCACTAAACCCTCAACTCCAACTTGCTTCACCACTGGTTCCTCAGCAAGAGTCTCAGAAGTTTCTTGAGTATCCGCTACAACATCACTATGTGAATCTTTCACCAACTCAACCTCAGCTCCCACTTGCTTCACCTCTAGTTTGTCAGCAACAGTCTCAGGAGTTTCTCGAGTATCTGCTACAACATCACTCTGTAAATTATTCTGCAACTCAACCTCAACTCCCACTAGCTTCGTTGTCCGGGTACTTTTCTTCAATTCTGTGGCAGACTTTGTGAAGCTAACTTGTTTCTGTTTCCTCATAACGCAGTTCTCACAAGAACTCATATCAACCGATTTCAGACCTTCCAAAAACTCCTTCTGGCCATGTCCAAGTCTATTGTGCCATATACTTCAATTTGAAACACTTCAGCAACAGCATATCTGTTCATACACCCTGCAGTGCTGTATAAAGTTCCAGATTTTGTGCCACGTGCTACCATCATAGCACCCTTTACAATCTTCCACGAACTCTTACCAAACTTTGTTGCATAACCTGTGCTATCCAACTGACCAATAGAGATCAGGTTCTTCTTGAGACTAGGAATATATCTAACATCCTTTAATGTCTACTAATTTCCTGTCGGAGTTTTTATGCAGACATCCCCTTTTACTTTGATCTTCAAATCTTTGTTGTTGGCAAGATACACATCTCGAAACTTCTAGACAGAAATTTCGAAACAACTCTTTATTTTGAGACGAATGAAAAAATGCACCTGAATCCAAAATAAGAGATTCAATCGGACTATCCACGCTGAGGATTAGAGCCTCCCCAATGTCTTCTGCTAATTGTATCGAATCATCGTCATTCTCTGCTTAAAGTTGAAATCTTAATAAGAACCACACGATGAAAAAAACTAAATCGAGGTTAATATTTTTTGACATTATTGTGATGAGTGTAACTCTCATAGTATGATATCGTAATTGCACACTATGGAGTGTTCATGAGTTGCATTAGGTTTTGTTGAGACATTTTTTAGATCTAGTTCCATTATTTGACTGTAAATTTTTTAACCTAAGCAACCCTTATTAAATAATGGAATCAACCCACACAAATGAATATTTGTATTAGGTTGGGTAAGACCGGGTCATTTGTTTAAATTTTATTTTCAATAAAAATAAAATGTTAATTTATTAAAAAAAATCTATTTATTTATTTTAAAACATTGAATTACATTTTTTTTAATTCAATCTCAATATATATTTTGAAAAATCACCCTCTAAATACTTCAAAAAATTATTTTAAGAGATTATAGTATAATTAATAAAAATATTAATTATTTTAAGAGATTATAGAATAATTAATAAAAAAATTAATTGAGTTTTTTAAACACCCATGAATTAATTACTTACTCAGTATTGTTTAACTCATTCATGCTACTCTCTCGTGGAGTTTCCATAAGACCCCTAACGAGTTTCAAATGTATATTTTTCAATTAAAAAACCCGTTATCAAACATGGTTCTATTTTTATTGTAAACAATGAAGGAGAACTCGTTACCAAACATGTCCATAATTGCCTTCATTCACAATAAGAATATAAAATATTGAAACATCATCCTTGTTCATCAACTTTAAATTTAAAGGACCATTGCATTACACTTTAGAACCGGTGTTACTGCTAACAACAGATGGTTAACAATAACTCCCATGGGTGGTTTTGAAAATAACTAAAATATTACTAATAATAAATAATAAAAAATATACAAGCTTAACATGGTGGTGGTTACCTATTCCAATATAACAATAATATGTTTCTTTAGTTTTAGTGGGTGTAATTGACAATGGAACCTAATTTTACTCATATAAAAGTGGAACAAATCGAGCACAAATATTCTCATATTTACAAAATGAATTCATTTTCATCACTTTCACAGTCTCTCGTATTGTCATTGTTCTTTGCTACCCTATTTACTAACATCGATGGAAAAATCTTCCGAAACCCACCGATTACCATAAACATAACAAATGTTCTAAGAAGTCATGATCAGCTCACTATTCACTGCAAATCTGGTGATGATGACTTGGGAGTCCATCATCTCCCACCTTTGAGCGGTTACGCTTTTAGTTTTCGACCAAACTTTTGGGGCTCAACACAGTTTTACTGCACCTTCCAGTGGTCTGGCTGGTCGCATTACTTTGATATATACAAGGATGATAGAGATAGAACCAAATGCAACGATACTCTATGTTTGTGGTTAGTGGTTGAACATGGTATTTGTATGTTCAACTATAAAACCAAATTGTATGATATTTGCTACACATGGCCGGCTAAATAAATATAAAAAATCGATATATCCATTAATTGGAGGGTTTTGATTATGATATTATAATAAATCGATATAAATTTGATACGGTGTATTAGTTCTAATGAATTATATTATTAAGATTTGTTAAGGTATTTCAATGCATAAAATACTTATTTATTAATTTTTTCTACTTTGATCGGAATTATTTGCCCTCATTTATCGAAATCTCCCATCATTTTTTCGAACATAAATCCAACTCAAATATGACAAGAATACAAAACCAAATTAACTTTCTTTCTTTTTTTTATTGGTTATAAAATTTAAACATCTCATTAGCTTTTAATGTGACGTTACTTGTCTATATTATTTCGATGAAAATGGGTCCGATTTCAATGTGGGCGCAGTCTCGAAGAATATCATTATTTTTATTTGCTAATCTATTTACTATGGAATTATCAATTGAATTTATAGCCACCCAATCAAAACAATTCATTTTATAAGTTTATTCAAATTGACATGATTAGTGTCACGGTCTTATATCAATCGCATAATGAAATTTGTTTATTACGACTCTTAAGTGGTCCGATGGGCGACACTCGCATAATAAACTCAGTTTAGTTTGACCCGCAAATGCTTCCACTAATGAGAAACTGTCGTATTATAATAGTTTGACCCATACATTTTGACCGTTTGCAAATAAGGTATGAACTACCCTAAGCATAATTTAGTAGATACGGTATGAATTAAGATCACAAAGTTCGGTAGTTCAATTTCTTACTCCTAAAATGTTGAACTTAAAAAAATGAAAATTTAGAGACCTATTGGACATAGTCTTAGGTTTACGGACAAAATAGATATAAAGTTGAAAGTTTGTCCTGGACTAAACGTATAATATAGATAACTTTGAATGTCCAATACGCTTTTAATTTTACATGATTTTAAAACTTCATCATAAAGTATGTATTCCATCTTATTGGAGGTCCTCATGATGATGAAAGAGATGTCATTCGACAAATGGGTCAAACCCTTACCATGTTTAAGAAATTTTAAGGGGGAGAATATAGGGCTTGGATTCTTTGCTCCAACTAGTCTATGAATCCACAAGTAATGAGAGTCGAGATGGTCACTGTTGAGAGTCGAGATTCGATATGGGTCAAACCCCTTACCTTGTTTAAGATCTTTGCTCCAATAGGCTGAGAGTCGAGATTCGATGAATTTTGTGCAGATGGTCACGGTTGATCATCTGATTCTTGTCATAATGGCAGTTTTGTAATTATTTATATCTTCAAGGGTCATTAGGTAGTTTGTCAGGTTCAGAATATAATTACTATTTTTCTATAAAAAAAAATCCATAATTTCCCTAGCAATTCTTCATCCCTTCTTGGTCATTATTAAGGATGATGTCCTTGATCAATCCTCTCAATTTCTTTTCTTGCATTTATTGGGTCTTACATGGATGGCTTTTCTTCATTTTTTGGTGTGTTACATTGGAAAAGGAAGGATAAGTAGGTAAACAAAGAAATGGTGCAAAACTATATTACCCCTAAGGATATCTAACTATGGTTCATGACCTAAAAGACCTCCAAATGCTTTTAAATTATGTGGTAGACCTTATTATGTGATGTCTGAAGATGTGAAGACGTTTGAAAGTTATTGGAACACGTTGATTAGCAAAACCAAGAATTACAAATAAAATGACTAACATGCCCCTAGGACTACTTATTTAAATTCAAGGTCTATATGTGCTCCAAATGACTTGCAACTTCTTTTAAGGCCTATTCGTAAGGACAAGGAGTTATGTTCAATGGTTCAAGTTGATTAGAGCAAGCTTGGAACCTAAAGCAAGTTAGGACCAACGAAACACCTAAAGGAAACCCCTCAAGACACAAAAGTCAAGACCCTTATAGAATCCTCTAAGGAATTCATTATGAATGTATGACCATCTAGAACAACCCATGTTTATTATTACGATGTATGCATATATTTACGAATGCATGTTATAACTTTTGCCTCAAGAAATTATGAACCTTAGAAACTTACAAGATTGAGAATCAAGAACAATATAGCTCCTTTCAAAAACTATACAGAGGATGCTTTATTGAATCCTAGAATAAATGCAAAATCTAAGCAATAGTTGGGTAAGATAACCATTACCTCATATACTACAAACTCTGAAAATACTTTACAGGCTCTTTCCTATTATCGATGTTACTCCCTTCCCTCTTTCATGTTAACTTCTTGACAGTAATGGCCTGTCCAGAATGCATCACTGCCTTGTATACAGTCTCGCCATAAGCACATATCTCGTGAAAAGTAATAGTGGCCTCAATTGGATCTTGGGAAGAAATTCATTCCTTAGGTGGGAAATAGACATCTGAATCCATAGATTTTCTTTTCTTATTTTGCTCCATTTCCAATGGATGTGTCATGCAATATAAGATGATCATAATTAGAACGATAGAAACTCCACCTACCTTAAAAGATGGAGACGATGAATCTCCATTGCAGTTGTCAAGAGGTCCACCACAGAGCCCTTCCTTGTCAATGAATCTACTAGTGGGCATGTTCTAAAAAAAAGTTTTTGAAAGGATCGGATGTCTCAAGTTATGCTATATTGCTATGCCGTAGCAAAATTAGTAGATTTGTACGCAAAAAAGAATGATTGTTCTTCAACTAGGTATACTTTTTACGACTAAAACTTATATTTCACATTTGTTAAATTTTATTTTTCTCTTTCCAACATTCCTTGCATATTAACTAACATTTTTTTTGTAAGAAAAACATATTAGTTTGATTAAAATAATAATAAAAAAAAAACTCAGACAAAAAATCAATTGACTAACTACTAAATTTATGTAATATATATAATATTACAATTAGCAGAACAAAAATATATTTATCCATATAATAATTAAAAAAGATTTTAAAGTAATATTCTTGTCAATTTATCTCAAATTCCATTTTATTTTATTTTTTTTTCTTTTTTACTTTGAATTTATTAAATTTGGTTGAAAAAGTAATTTATGAAAAAACAATACTATGTGAATAAGTGTGACTTCTGAGTAAATTATGGGTACATGAATCACCTAAGATCACATCCTTATAAGAGCGACCGTGAGGATAAGATGACTAAGAAATGTTTAAAAGACTTGAAAGTCACTACCTATACAACCAAGGAGCACCTTCCTTTATGGTAGCTCAATCATATGACCACATGGTTAAGCATGCTTTACTCGGAGCAATTATATGTTGGGAGACCTTTTAGAAATTTTACTAGGATGAATGTGAATGAGGACAAAGTGATAACTATCTAAAAGTAGTCATATCAAGTCTTTTTGGAGTTAATATTGCACTCTTATTCACCATTTTCTCATTTATAGCCCCATTTATTCTACTTAGCGAGCATGAAATCGTTTATTGCGGTCCAATGTGAAAAAAATATGATTTGGCATAAATCAATCTTAATTGTATATCTAATTGAGTTATGTGGTAAAATTTCAGACATTTATGCTAAACCATGTGGGAGTAGCGAATTTGGAAACAAATGGGGGATGACATGGAAATGATAAATCCACGTCAGCAGTCTAAGTGGGTCATTGACTACCCAATGTGGAACATCCTATGTGTACTACTTATTTCTTTTCAGCCCTAAAGGGGAACCCATGCTCAATATAAAAGAAAAAGAAAGACCAATAGAAGAAGAGCCACATTTTGGGGAGAAAATCGAATTACACAGCAGCAGCTTCTGCTACAGTGAACTGCTGTGAAACCAGAGAAGAAGAAGAAAACCCTAATCCAGCAACTATTGACAGCAGAAGGAAAAGGAGACCAACAAGGATTGATTAGGGCAAAGAGGTGGACGTGAGTGCTCAAGAGAAGGGAACTTCCATTGATGAACGACAACAAACCGGGATAACTCTCTATTTCCTTATTCTCTTTCCTTATTCCATCAATTTTACATGATGAAGATGCAGATTCCTTTGTTTAATTCAGTTTGTATGGAAAGCTAAACTTAATAGGGGAGGCAAGAGAGTTTTATTTAGTTTAAGTATGTTGACGATATGATTTTAGTTTATTAAAGAGTTGTTGTTAATGATTTACATGTATGTTTAATTAGCTACTTTACATACATAGTTGTTCTCTTATTCGGAAGAAGAGAGGGAGCAATGAAATCCTCTTTAATACTCTAGTTCCATAGCAAGGAGACTTGAAGGGTAATAGAAGGGTTAGGAATAATTCTTCTCCTAGAGCCTTGTAAATAGAAATTACAACGATTATGGAAATAATCACCATTCATGACCCTCGGAAGTGGGCTTAAGAATCTATTAAAAGGAACTAAAATCTACCACAAAACTCAACAACTTATCTATATTTAATCTCTCTTAGCCGAACCTTCCTCATTATAGTTGATTTTCTCATCATTTTCTGTTTTTCGACAGTAGTGGCACTCTGTTTTAGTTTTGTTTAAATAGTTAAAATCTCCAATACCCATTTGAATGTCACCAAAAAACTCACTTAATTTCCAGCGATAAAATTAACAAAAAATATAGGTTCCCTGTGGAATCGACAATTTACTTATTACTTACTACTTGTGATAGTGTATACTTGCATTTATTCTTGTGAATTTTACATCATTTTATTATATACATCCACAAGCTATCAAGTTTTTGGCGCCGTTGCTGGGGAACCTAATTTGGTTATTTTACTTGTTGTAGATTTTTGTGAGCTGGAGCCAACATGAAGTCATAGTAAGCTGAGTTTTCCTACTGCTGTATTTACTGCTGAAGAATTGAGTTTACTGCTGCAGAATTCTGTGTATGAACCCACCTATGGGTTTGGAATTTATTTTGGATCCTGAAATAGAGAGAACATTTAGACGGAGGTTGAGGGAGAAAAAGAAAATGACAGAACAGAATATACAGCAAATGACCCAACTAAATCAGGAGTTTTAAAATCCAGTGATGATGGCTAATCAAGAGAGAATTACTGCCAATGCCATTCATTTAGTAGATGACAGAGAAAGAGCGATCCGAGCATATGCACACCCAGCTGTGGAAAAGCTAAATTCATGCATCATTAGACCCGAAATACAAGCAACCACGTTTGAGCTAAAACCTGTGATGTTTCAAATGCTGCAAACCATTGGGCAATTTCATGGACTACCGTCGGAAGATCCTCACCTACACCTAAAGTCATGTTTGGGAGTTACTGACTCATTTCGATTTCAAGGAGTGGATAAAGATGTGATTAGACTGAGCTTATTCTCATATTCATTGAGGGATGGTGCTAAATCGTGGTTGAATACCTTAGCATCGAGAACAATTGATTCGTGGAATAGTCTAGCAGAGAAATTTTTTTATCAAGTATTTCCCACCCACGAGAAATGCACGGTTCAGAAATGAGATTGTTGCTTTTCAACAGTTTGAAGATGAGACACTAAGTGAAGCTTGAGAGAGATTTAAGGAGATGCTTAGAAAGTGTCCTCACCATGGACTACCTCATTGTATACAAATGAAGACTTTCTACAATGGATTAAATATTGTTACTAAACAAGTAGTTGATGCTTCCGCCAATGGAGCTATTTTGTCAAAGACATACAATGAAGCATATGAGATTTTAGAGAGAATAGCATCTAACAATTGTCAATGGGCCGATGTGAGAAACAACCCAGGAAGAAAGACTCGAGGAGTACTTGAAGTTGATGCTTTGTCCTCTATCAATGCTCAACAAGATTCGGTGACTAATATTTTACAAAATCTAGCGTTGGGGCAAGACTCCATATATCAAAGCACCAATCCATACAGCTGCTGTAATTAACCAGACAGCAGCCGAATCTTGTGTATATTATGAAGAGGAACACACCTTTGATCAATGTCCAAGCAATCCGGCCTCAATTTTCTATGTCGGGAATCAAGTTAGTCAAGGCAACTCGAAAAATAACCCCTTCTCAAATACTTATAATCCAGGGTGGAGAAATCATCTAAATTTCTCATGGAAGGGACAAGGCTCGTACAACCAACAAATGCCCCCTAAAGCAAATTACCCTCCGGGTTTTGGATTACCAAATCAATTGACATATGGTTCTCAACAAGCCACCACCCAAGGGGAAGGAACTAGCCAAGCTCAACACATACCGGGAACATCGCTTGAGAGCCTAATAAAGGAATATATGGCTAAAAATGATTTTATGATACAAAGTCAACAAGCATCATTGCGAAATTTGGAAGTTCAAGTAGGTCAATTAGCAAATGAGTTATGAAATAGACCTCTTGGTAAGCTGCCAGCAGACACCGAAATGCCAAAAAGAGAGGGAATGGAACAATGTCAAGCAATAGAGTTGAGAAGTGGGAAAGAAATACCCAGCAGAGGAGAAAAAATTAAAGAACACGGTGATAGTCGCACTCAAGAAACTGCTGACACACAACAGAGAAAGGAGAAAGCTGTTGTGCAAGAAGAGCACAACAAAAATGATGCAGAAGCTGCTGTACAGAAAGAACACAGCAGAAATTGTGAAGCCTCCTAAAACACAAACATCAGTCAGCAGTGGACAAGAAAGCAGAATATACACACCAACACCTCATTTTCCACAAAGAATAAAAAGAAAGAAGAAAGAAGCCCACTTTGAGAAGTTCATGGACATATTTAAGGAAATTCACATAAATATACCATTAGTTGAAGCTTTGAAGCAAATGCCAAATTATGTGAAATTCTTGATGAATGTGCTCACAAATAGAAGAAAGTTTGAAGAATTCAAGATGGTACCATTGAATGAAGAGTGTAGTGCAATATTGACAAACAAGATCCCGCTAAAGGAGAAAGACCTCGGTTCATTCACAATTCCAATATCAATAGGAGGGAAGAAACTAGGTCGAGCATTATGTGATTTGGGATCAAGCATTAATCTAATGCCGCTGTCTATTTACAAAAAGTTAGGTATTGGTGAAGCTAGACCAACTACAGTCACTCTTCAACTAGCATATCGATCTTTCACTTATCCCAAAGGAAAGATTGAGGACATCTTAATTCAAGTTGACAAATTCATATTTCCTGCAGATTTTATCATTTTAGATTATGAAGCAGATCATGATGTTCCAATTATTTTGGGGAGGCCATTTTTTAAAACCGGAAGAACATTAGTCGATGTCTACAAAGGAACCATCACGTTAAGAATGGGTGACCAAAAAGTTGAATTTAACATCAATGACAGCATGAAACATCCAGCAGTGACATAAGAATGCTCAGCAGTGTATGAATTGACAGAACAACCAGCGACCGAGGAATGGGATGATGGGGAAAGCGGGCAGGAACAAGACAGTAGCTGGAATGACAGAACAGAACAGAACAGTTAGCAGTTTTAGGTCAATTCAACAAAACTTTTAAGTCACTAGAATGTGAGGGAAGAAAAAGTTCACTTATGAGACCATCTATTGAGGAAGCGCCACAACTGGACTTGAAACCACTACCACCTAACCTTAAGTATGCTTATTTAGGTGACAAGAAGACACTATCCATCATCATCTCAGCGACACTATCCTCGACTCAAGAGGATATGCTCCTAGAAACATTGAAGAAGCACAAGGGGGCGATAGGTTTGACATTGGCGGATATAAAAGGAATTAGCCCTTCACTATGCATGCACAAAATACAATTGGAGGAAGGAAAAGTTAAGTCCATTGAGCAACAAAGAGGATTAAATCCCATGATGAAGGAGGTTGTTAGAAAGGAGATTCTCAAATGCAAATAGCAGCTGGGTCAGTCCTATTCAATGTGTTCCGAAGAAAGAAGGGATAACAGTAATGGCAAATGAGAACAATGAGTTGATCCCCACTAGAATAGTGAATGGATGGAGAATTTGCATGGATTATAGAAGGCTAAACAAAGCGACACGTAAGGATCATTTTCCCTTACCATTCATTGATCAAATGCTTGATAGGCTTGCTGGAAAGTCACATTATTGCTAGAAATAAGTTCGGGTGGTGGAATCCACTCATTCCGGCAAGAAAATCCAAGAACGGACAAAGTAAGGTTCCGAACTTCTTATTTCGATTTTATCTAGATGTGAGGAGTTTCATGAGCGTTAGATCTGGAGTTTTTGAGGTATGTGACTAAAATAAGATTCTCACAGGTTTCTTGAAGTTCTTGGACGAGAATCGGACGAAAATCAGAGTTTAGTCTGACTTCGGGTAGAGCGATCGAAAATAGAAAATGTGAGTTTTTATGTATATTTGGACGGCCTTAACTCATCCTGTGTTCAAGAAAAAAATAAAGGAAAAATATATTGTAGAAGTAGAATATGAGATCTACAATTTGCGTGTAGGAACTTTGTTGATATGGATTACGGATTAAAAGATAAGAAAATCGGAAGAAAATAGATCGAAAACGCCAAAAACTCACGTTTCTGGAAAATTTAGAAAAATGCAGGAGGAGAGAGAGGAGGCCTTGCCGCCACGCGTCGGCCGGCGTATGGAGGAGCGCGGCAGAACCGACGAGTGACATGTGGCGACCACGGGTTGGGGAGGCGTGCCCCACTGGCTAGTCGACACGCGTCAGGGCACGGATTCGGGTCAACCCGAGTCCGATCCGGCGCTTCGCATGCGACCCGGGAACACCGAACCGAATCGACCGCTGGCTCGCGACTGCGTGGGAAGTCGTGCGTAAAACACCCTCCAGGGCGCGTGTAGGCACGTGGTTGATCTTTTTCCCTCCGTTCGACCTCCGTTTGCTTGTTTTTCGCACCGATTTCAACTCTGATCCTATTTTTATGTGAATTAGGACCTATCAAGGAAATTCTAGAATTTTTGGAACCTTTTCCGGCAAATAATTTGAGCTTTGGAAGGCACGCGTCAACCAAGTAAGTAGCCATTTGGATTCCCACGAGCAGTACTTGTAGGAACCGCTAGGAACAAGCATGCATGCTACCACCTATGAAATTAGCGAGTCGGTCTTAGCATATTATTATAGAAACTGCGAATATGAGATGGTTATGGAAAGCTAGATACAAGACGTGTATTAAATCTGTTTTGATTGGAACTCTGATAATGTATGTATGCATGAGGAGGTTGGGAAACTTGTGAAATCTGCGCTCCGGGTAAAGATAGACGTTATCTTCCCATTGAGTATGTTTGATAATTTTGCATGAACTGCTGCGTGTAAACTCTATTGTATGATGATTGCTTATATTATCTTTCTTGATGAATAGGAAGAAATTATGTGCTTAGATTAGGATGCTTATGGCTAAGTAGGCTAGACGAGACCCTAGATTGGGGGACCTCTAGAATACCATGCAATTAGACCCGCAAAATGATTACCGGCGGAACCAAAACCCAGAATTCCAAACCCGGTTTGTGACACCAGGCACGAGAATCCTAGAGAAACACGAATCTAAGTCTAAGGCACCAAGTTCCACCCTAGAAAGAATAATAGGTCACCACGGTAACTGTAGGTAGCCCGCTAGAGTTGAGCAGTGAAGATAGTGTCATCAGAACCTCCACTTCCCTCTCTCCTCCGATACCATACTGTCGAGACAGAGCTCCGGTATGGTGATCGTTGAGCTTTGCAGATCCGGATAGGGAAGTATGACAGGTGCCCAGACCTAGTGGTGATAGCTAAGGGGTCTTCTGAATAGGACTCCTGGGTCGTAGAAACCCGTCCCTGAGTGGGGGACGTGGAGCCACTTAGGATGACTCAGTAGCTGACCGGCACATAGGGGGTCACACCCCGTTTTATGGATGTATGGTCCCGTGTGAGGGTCGTCAGTTAACCTCCACGGATGATGTTCAGAGAGAGAGTCACGTATTCAGATCCAGCCATACGATCCCCTCAGATTTGCTTATGAGGTCGCGCCTCACCTCAGGACACTGATCATTTCACTGCATAAGATGGGCAAGCCTTTTATGATACAGAAAAGAGAGTTGTAGCTTAGATCACTCTCCTTAGAAACCCGAGAAAGACCGTGGTTACCTACCAAGATAAGGATGCGAAAAGAGCCTACAAGTACGCTGCTTACTGAGTATATTTTTATACTCACCCCTTTCTCCCTTTTTTTTTTTTTCAGGTACCAGTCGATACGGGGAGGTGTTCGAGAGCTGTGCGGTCACAGAGGGGTGTCGTTCCAGAGCGTCAGTCCCTGGTCGGTCTTTTAGAATCCTTTGTCCGTTTTCATATTTAGAGTCTTTTGTATTTTTCTTCATAATTGTATTTTCCATTTGAAATATTTGATTTTAATTTTGTATTTCATTTTTACATTTGCAATTTCCTTTGTAATATTTTCGAAACAAATCTTCCTTCTCTTTTGTTTTAATTGAATGGTATTTTTATCCTTTTACTTTGCTTTTCTTTTCTTTTATTTTCTTTTTGTTTGTTTTCGATTTCGTCCTTTTAGTCACGATTTCGATTCTTCGAAGCCTCGAAAATCGGGTCGTGACAGATTCTGTAGTTTGTTGGAGTCAAATAGAAAATTCATTTTTGACAAACAATGCATGACTGCCTTCCAAGCATTAAAGACAGCGCTGACCACAGCTCCTATAATGTCAACACCCGATTGGAATTCACCATTTGAGTTGATGTGTGATGCTAGTGGCCATGCTGTGGGGGCAATGTTAGGACAGAAAAAGGGGAAGGTACTTCATCCTATCTATTATGCCAGCAAAACGTTTAATTAGGCTCAAGTGAATTATACAACCACTGAAAAAGAATTGTTGGCCGTAGTATTCGCTGTTGAAAAGTTCAGAGCTTATTTATTTGGAGCGAAGGTGAAAGTGTACACTGACCACGCAGCAATCAAGCACCTAATGATGAAACCGAATGCCAAGCCAAGATTAATTAGATGGATTCTACTGTTACAAGAGTTCGAGATAGAAATCGTGGACACGAAAGGAGCTAATAACCATGTAGCGGATCACTTATCTAGAATGGAGAACATGGAAGAAAAGGTCAATAGCAAAGAAATTGATGGTGCATTTCCGGATGAACAGCTGCTTGGGATAAATAGCAATAGCAGCAACTACAGCAGTAGCAGAATGACAGCAACTCCATGGTATGCAGACATAGCAAATTTTTTGGCTTGTGCCATCATACCCAAAGAGAAAAATTATCAACAAAGGAAGAGGTTTTCCATGAATCCAAAAGTTACATTTGGGATGAACTTTTTCTTTTTAAACAATGTGGAGACGACATAATGAAAAGATTCATTCCCGACAGTGAAATACCAACAATTCTTGAACAATGTCATGCATCTCCATATGGAGGTCATTTTGGAGGGCAAAGGACAGCAGCCAAGGTATTTCAATCGAGTTTCTATTGGCCAACAATTTTCAAAGATGCAAAAGAATTTTGCAAGGGTTGTGATCAATGTCAAAGGACGGGAAATATCAGTAAAAAAAATGAAGTACCCCTGAATTCAATTCTAGAAGTGGAACTTTTTGATGTATGGGGCATTGACTTTATGGGACCATTTCCGCCATCTTATGGGAACTTATATATTCTAGTGGCTGTCGACTATGTGTCCAAGTAGGTGGAAGCAATAGCTTGTCCATCCAACGATGGGAAGATGGTACTCAAGTTTTTAAAAAGAAACATATTCACTAGGTTTGGTGTACCAAGAACATTAATCAGCGATGAGGGAACGCACTTTGTGAACAGATTGATGAATAGTCTTTTAGAGAGATACAATGTAAAACATAGAGTGGCGACACCTTATCACCCACAAACCAATGGGCAAGCAGAGGTCTCCAACAGAGAAATTAAAAGTATTTTGGAAAAGGTGGTACAACCCAACACGAAAGATTTGTCGGTGAAACTTGATGATGCATTATGGGCATACAGGACAGCCTTCAAAACCCCTTTAGGAATGTCTCCTTACAAGCTAGTTTTTGGGAAGGCATGTCATCTACCCCTGGAATTGGAACATAAAGCATTTTGGGTATTAAAGAAGTTAAATTTTGACTATACAACAGATGGAGACTTGATGTAACGACCCTAAATTTTCACATATCTAGAGTCGCCACTAACGTCTCATGCTCATCTCTAATGCAGAATAAAAATCTAAGAATGCTCATCTTTATTAGCGGAAAAATTTAAAACTTCAAAACATTGGAAAACACTGCCGGACTTACGTGTTTGAAACATCATGCTGAAGTTCAAAAAGATGAAAAAAAAAAACGATTACAAATTAAATAATATAAATGAATGAAATGCAAACGCCCTATCCTAACCAACACTAGGAATTTTAAATATGCAACTATCCTATGCACGCGCCACAGTCTCTGATCACGATGCCACCGTTAACCGTACATGGGAACCTTGCCTTTACCTAAAAAACAATATGGCACACGGCCTGAGTATTTCAAAGAAATACTCAATAAGTGACCCCACTATAGGGGCCATGCTTATGCAAACACATGCAATCATGAATTAGGAACCTATCTCTAATCATCTTAGGGGTGGCCTCTAGTCTCGGACAAATTGGATGTGTAGTACTTCCTTACACACGATTCACACGTGAGAGTGTGAATCCCCAGGGCGCTCGCACACCCCCTGGACCCTCTGGTCAAGCTAATCTATAGCGATGTCCGGAGGTCAGCGGAACCCCATAGTGTCATGCGCCTCATGAACACCCTCATTTGTGTGCATTCGCGCTCATCATAAGGTGCACGTCCGCACTCATCATCTCTAGGGGAAGTAGCCCTATGCCCCTCTAAATCCATCGTAATGTTTCTTCTGACACAACCCTCTAGTCTCATCTCTTTGTTACTCTAGGTAACACATGCTCGTGGATATTTATATTAATATTATTTTCATGCTCTTAGAGTTGTGTTCTATGTCGATCTAACGATATGATGCAATATGTCACGCATCATCATCTAGCATGCTCAATATGGAAACCATCATCATATTAAGGTAAACATCATGCAATCATCATACTCATCATATTGCCACAAAGTACGTCAAACATATCAAGTACATCATTCATAAAAATATGTATATACTGCACATATCATCAAGCATCGTAATCCACACATCATCATAACTCATACAATTTTTTAGCCTATCCTATAGTAAGGCCACTTAATTGGTTGGCCTTGGCCGAAGTACTCCCTAAATAGCTAAACGTAAGCTCCCGTTCCATAAGAGTTGCTTCCTACGTCGCCGAGTTTGTTTCCTATCACACCGTTCACCACTTTCTATTAGTATTTCATAATTAATTTCCCTATAATTCAATAAATGTGAAATACGGCTCTAAAATGGCCTCAGATACCTTAATCGGGGCCGAAAACAGATCCGGGAGGGTCGAAACAGTGGTAATCGGGCTGAAAACAGGTGAGCCGAGCCAAACAGCCGCTGGGAGCTGCCGGAGTGTCGCTAGAGGGAGCCCGAGCCGTTTGCGCCGCACCGAGCCGAGCCGAGGGGCTACCTGCACCGCTATGTGACACGTGGCAGCAGTAGAGCGAGCCACGACGTGCAGTAGCGTCGGGTCGAAGCGCGGGTTGCAGTCTGGTTCGGGTCGTGGTCCGGGTCGCGGGCTGCGGAGGCTACTAGGCCAAGACTATCGTTGGGCCTCGGCTTATTGGGCTGGGCCGAAAGTTTTTTTTTGGGTTGCAGGGAGGCTCAATTGGACTGATGGTCTGGTCTCGGGTTGGTTCAACTGAACCATAGCTTCTGGGCTGGTTTGAGGTTTGGGCCGCTGTAGTTGGGCTGGGCCGAAGGCAGAGGCTGAGGGAAAGAATGGGCTGACTCTCTTGGGTTTTGGGTTCGGGTTGACCCGGATCCGTGGACCTCGTCTTCCTTACCTGACTCTTCTCGATTTTCTGGCGAGTTTTCTCTCTCCTTCCCGCGGCGTTTCCTTTGCCGATTTCGGTCCTTTTTCTTCCTCTTCCTCTTTATTTGCCGTCCTTCTTTCTTTTATGGGAGTTTTGCGGCCTAAATGTTCCTAAAACCACAGATCTAAGAACGATAAGGAAATACCCAATTTTTCGACCTCGGTTACCGACGACGCCGTTTACTAAAAAGCACAAAACGCACCTTGAGTTATCGTGCTTTCGTTAGGGATCCTTCTCGTGGTGGTAACAGGTCGTTTGGTGTCGGTTTGAGGGTGGTTTGAGGGTTCATCGGATAAACTGGACACTCGCCGACTTTTTTTTTTTTTTTTCCGAAATCTCTCTCTCTCTCTCTCGTAGTTTTCTGTCTTTTCTCCCTTTGGAGGTATCCTGATGGTGCTTGGAGTCGTGGGCTGAAGGCTAGGCATGTTGTGGCCGTCGTTTTGCGTGGGTTCCCCGAAACTCGGCGGTCGTCGAAAAACTCGCGTGTTTTCCGGCGACTGAGTTTTTTCTTTTTTTTTTTTCGTTTTCTTGTTTTTTTTTTTCTTTCTTTCCCGGGTCGTTACATTATCTACCCCTAAAAAGATCTTTCACCCTTGAAAGTCTCAAACTCTTGTACCAACTCGGGGTATTTCTCTCTTATTTCGTCCTCACGCTCCCACGTGGCTTCCTCACTGTGGTGATTCCGCCACAGTACCTTAACGAACGCAATGCTTCTGTTGCGTAAGGTTTTTACTTCTCTAGCTAAGATTCTTACTGGTTTTTCCTCGTAACTCAGATCTTCATTGAGTTGGAGTGGTTCATAGTCTATTACGTGGATAGGGTCCGTAATGTACTTCCTCAGCATCGACACGTGAAATACATCATGTACTCTTGAGAGGGCTGGAGGTAGGGCTAACTTATGCGCTACCGGACCAACTCGCTCTAAAATCTCGAATGGCCCAATTAATTTAGGACTTAACTTGCCCTTATGTCCGAATCTTCACACCCCTTTCATAGGTGCCACCTTGAGGAATACTGGGTCCCCTACCTCGAACAACAGGCTTTTACGCCTTACATCGGCGTAGCTTTTCTTTCTACTTTGAGCGGTACGCATCCTCACTCGAATTTTCTGGACAGCCTCATTGGTGAGTCGAACCAACTCAGGTTCTACTAATTCTCTCTCTCCTACCTTGTCCATACATAGTGGGGATCTACACCGTTTCCCGTACAGGGCCTCAAACGGTGCCATTCCAATAGTTGCTTGGAAACTATTGTTATACGAGAATTCCATCAGGTGGAGTTTGGAATCCCAACTTTCCTTAAAATCTAGTACGCAAGCGCGTAGCATGTCCTCTAGAATTTGGTTTAAACGCTCCGTTTGTCCATCTTTTTGGGGGTGAAAGGCGGTAATAAAGTCGAGGCAGGTACCTAGTGCTTTTTGAAGTCCACACCAAAACGCTGACGTAAAGCGTGGATCCCGATCCGACACTATAGACACTGAGACTCCATGTAGTCTTACTATTTCTTTCACATACAGTTGTGCCCAATTGTCAACTGTATATGTAACCTTCCCAGGTAGAAAGTGTGCCGACTTGGTCAACGTATCGACAACTACCCAGATCACTGTATAGCCTTTGGGCGTTTTGGGTAAACCTACTATGAAGTCCATCGCTATGTTTTCCCACTTCCACTCCGGTATGCTGCAACAACCCCGCCGCCTTTTGTCTTGGAGCTTTCACTTGTTGACAAACTAAGCACTTGCTCACTAACCCAGCCACATCCCTCTTCATGCTCTTCCACCAAAAGTGTTGTTTTAAATCTTGGTACATCTTAGTACCTCCTGGATGCATGGTAAATGGCGAGTTGTGAGCTTCCATCAGTATCTCCTTCCTTAAATCTTCTACTGCCGAAACACATAAGCGTCGCTGATTCAATAGTTCTTCATCTGATGACTTCGAGAATCCATCTACCGGACTTTCGTCTAGCTGTCCTAGGACTTTCTGTAAGTTAGGATCCTCTCGTTGGGAGGTAATAATTCTCTACCTAAGCGTAGGTTGTACCGTGAGTCAAGACAGTTGTGCTATGACTCCCTCGGTCGCTACAGCTATGTTGGCTCGCTCGAACTCTCTTTGTACCCTTACTTCCCTCGTAATGAGGGCCGACGAGTGGACCGTCTTCCTACTCAAGGCATCTGCGACCACATTTTCTTTTCCAGGGTGGTACTAGATATCTACGTCATAATCCTTCACCAATTCTAACCACCTTCTCTGCCTCATATTTAACTCTTTCTAGGTGAAGAAGTATTTCAAACTTTTGTGGTCGGTAAAAATTTGGGTTTTCACTACATACAGGTAATGTCGCCAGATTTTCAGCGCGAACACTACAGCGGCCAACTCTAGATCGTGGGTAGGGTAGTTCTTTTCATATTCCTTAAGTTGACGAGATGCATATGCGACAACCTTGCTGTGTTGCATTAACACACATCCTGATGGTGTTAATATAACACATGCGGAAGCAATTTGGATCCTAGGCACTTTTAGAACATCAATTATAGTAAATAATTAGCATGTTCATAAGTATTAAAACTTAATGAGTTTGAATACTAACCTTTTGTAGTTCAAACTTCTTTTTCCTCACGAACCGGTTTCGAACCACCACTAGTGTCTTCTCCACTATCCTCCGGCCTTAGAACGGGATTGTGGAATCCGGTGAGTGACTAAACTTGGGAGGGATTTTGTATATATGAAGAGAGTGTTTGTGAGAGGTTTTTCTCAAGATTTTTCACCAAGAAGAAGAAGACCTTCCATGTACCATGATCACTCTATTTAAAGAGTCATGTTTGCATGTTCATGCAAATTTGAGATCACCAAATTTTGACACTTAAAATTCCACTCAAATGTTTGGGATTATGTGGCAAGCATGCATGTTTGAGTTAACCAAATTTTGACACCTCAAAATTCCACTAACATGGATTTTTCCATTAAATGAAGTCAACATTTGACTTTCTTTATTTTAATTCAACAATTAATTTGAATAATGAATTTCAAATTAAAGTAACATTAAATGATTAATTAAACTATTTAATATTAATTCAAATGCCAATCTCAATCAATTCCGACACATAATTGATTAAGATATTTAAATCTTATTTAAATATCTCAGATTCTCTCCTTTTGTTTAATTCGTAAATAAAACAAAATTGCGGTTAAATATATCGTATATATGTAGCGCATATTCCCTAATTTGAATTCGAACACTTCGAACTCACTCGTCACACTGTTCTATGGTTTAGTCCGATATGAGCTAACAGAGGGACTTAATGGACCTATAGATCATGGGCTCCAACCATCCAAGATTAACCGGCTAAACTCATTAACCTTGTTAATAAACATTCGTTAACTACTAGGACACTCCACTATAGCCTAGTAGTTGCACTCCCCTCACTATAGATATATTTCTGTCAATTTGATATAACCAGGATTAGTAAGTCGATCCTTCACAGGTTGTTCGTAACTAGAGCTGGGTCAATTTATCGTTTTACCCCTAAAGTTACTTCTTGTTCCTTATGTCTCACTGATCCTTTAATGAACAATTGGTTTGTGGTCCAACCAGTAAACCGAATCCCTCTCAGAGCAATGAGAGGGTGGGGCCCCTTGTTCAAGACCTGGAGTCAGTGCTTAAGGGAACTACCTTTCTTCTATCCTTAAAAGTGGGTAGGAGTGAATTCCATCTTGCACCCCACGTCCCCAGCCATTCACCCAGTCTTACCCCTGAAATGGGAGGCCTATTGAGTCGGCGAACTAGAGCCACTCTCACCCATGCAAATCTAAGGATAATTTCGAACAAACAGATGTTCATGGTTAGCTCAGGATTAAAACCGAGTTACCTAGGTTATCGAATGAAAAGAAAATCAGTCTTAACAGTAAACGACATTATAAAGTGAGAGTGGTTTTCTTCATGGTCCGATCTTATGCAATACTCATTGCATAGGACGCCCCCACTCACATGTCTCCACATGTACAATTTAGTGATCACATTGTTTATATCATATACAAAAGTGGGCCGCATCCATAGTGTCCCCAGAATAAGGTACTCCGCCTTATCCTTATACTATAGATCATTTTGACTATATATACTTGAACTTGATCCACTCTTATGTCTCTACATATAGTTCAAGTAATCATACTATAGCCAGAGTGTTCTTAGTTTATTGGATTTAGATTAATGATCGTAAAGTTCACTTTATTCAATAACAATCTTTACTGAATAAACAACAATAGTGTCTTTATTAAAAATAGAATATGTTTTTGTTTACAAACTATGAGTTTTAGGACATAAAACCCAACACATCCCAGTCCTTTCATGGGGGCATCACTATAGATCGCATATCCTTCTTAGCTCTTGGGTACTATGAGTACCGGGGCGGTTACCAATCCCCTTTTAGGTTATGGAAGCTTGCCTCACAATCATCATCCCATCTAAATGGTACCCCTTTTTTTGTTAACTTTGTTAAAGGCGAGGATATTTTAGCGAAGTCCTGCACGAACCTTCGGTAGTATCCCGCAAATCCTAGTAAACTCCTTACTTCCGTTACCGTAGTTGGGCGTTCCCACTTTGTGATCGCTTCGACCTTGGTGGGACCTACAGATATTCCGTCCTTTGACACCACGTGTCCTAGGAAAGAGACTTGTCGCAACCAAAACTCACATTTGGAGAACTTGGCGTACAACTTGTGCTCTCTTAGGGTGGTTATGACTTTTTGGAGGTGTTCCTCGTGCTCTAGGTCTGTTTTCGAGTATATGAGGATGTCGTCATGAACACAATCACGAACATGTCTTGGCATTCCTTGAATACCCGATTCATTAACTCCATAAACACAGCTCGGGAATTGGTAAGGCCAAATGACATCACTACGAACTCGTAGTGACCGTACCTTGTCCTAAACGCTGTTTTTGGTACGTCTTTTTCATTAATCCTAATTTGGTGGTAATCGGACCGAAGATCTATCTTAGAGAATACAGTTGCCTCTCTGAGTTGATCAAACAAGTCTTCTATTCTAGGCAGAGGATATTTGTTTTTTATGGTTCTCTTATTTAGCTCTCTGTAATCGATGCACAGATGCATCGATCCATCATTCTTCTTAACAAACAACACTGACGCACCCCAGGGGGACATGCTAGGTCGAATGAATCCTTTATCTAGTAAGTCTTGCAATTGTGCCTTGAGTTCCTTCAACTCTGCTGGTGCCATGCGATATGGTGCTTTGGAAATAGGCCCAGTTCCCGTCTCGAGTTCGATGACGAAGTTGACCGCTCAGGAAGGGGGTATTCCAGGTAAGTCGCCGGAAATACATCCGGGAACTCATTTACTATTGGCACGTTTACTAGGGTCCCTTCCTTTCCTCTTACGTCTACAACACATGCTAATATAGCCCATTCACCTTGTTGGACTAGCCTCTTTACTTTTTTCATCGATACTACCTTGGGGGTAATCCCGGTACTTGTGCCTTTAAATTTAAATGTAGGTCTTGTCGGTGGTGAAAATTTTACTTCCTTTTTGCGACAGTCTATACTAGCTCGGTTTTTAGCTAGCCAATCCATGTCTAGTATGACGTCAAAATCTGTCATGTTTACCACCATAAGGTCAACGCTTAAAGTTTGGTTCCCTATGATTACTTGGCCATCCTTAACTCTATCCCTAGATACTAAGTCTACCCCTGCAAGGGTGCTTACAGACATTTCATGCAATAAGGGTTCTAATTCGAACCCTGCTTGTACAACAAAAGGAATGAAAATAAGAATTGCGTGGACCCAGAATCAAATAAGGTAAAAGTGAAATGACCTAAAATGGATAGTGTACCTGTCACCACGGCGTCAGACCTCCCAGTGTCCTTGCTGGTTGACGCGTAGGCCCTAGCTTGAGCTTGCGGTGGTGCTGGTTGATCCGTTTGCTCTACTACTCTGGGCGGGTTTGCTTGTGCTGCAGCGTTTCCAGCCGTGCAGTTCACGACGATGTGCCCCTCTTGACCACATCTATAACACGCTCGGCTGTCAGCCATGCACCTCCCACCGTGTAGTCTTCCACAGATAGTGCACCCTTCCTCTCTCCTCCCTCTGGCCCCATCTTGATTCCTGGGGTTCATGTCAGTACGTCGGGGAGGGCGTCGCTCATCCCATCTAAGAGCGGGTCTGTTATTGGAACGGTGCCTACGTGTTGGTGGTGGACGGTCAGAGCCTCCTGATTCATGAGGACGCTTCTGCCCAATTATGACTGGCTCTTCACGTCGTTTCTCATTCTTTGGTTTCTCTAAAACCTTGGCAGTTCTCAAGGCTTCCTCATAGGTCTTTCGGTTGAACGCCTCCAATGCGGCGGATTCTTGGTTCCAAACCCAATACAAACTTCTCTTTCATCTTTTCCTCAGTGTCCACCATGGACGGTGCAAATCTCTTGAGTCTCTTAAATTCTCGGTTGTACTTCTCCACTGTGAGTCCGCCCTGTATCAAGTGGGCGAACTCCTACTGTCTTTTAAGTCGCTCTGACTTGGGATAATATTCCTTAAGGAAGGCCTCCTTAAATCGTTCCCAGTTCATCGGTCCCCCTTCTGGGTTAAGAAGGGTTTTGTTATCTCTCCACCATATCTCTGCGTTCTTTTGTAGGACGAAGGTTGCACAGGCGACCTTTTGGTTCTCTGGACACTCCATAGTCTCAAAGGTGGTTTCCACTGTTGCAATCCACATTTGGGCTTCGATGGGGTCTACTAAGAAACCAGTGAATGGTCGAGGGTCGTATCTCTTGAAATCCCTTATCCAGTTTGAACATCTAACAGGTTGTGGAGGGTTTACTGGGGCATTGGCCTGAGCATTGGCTTGTGCCTGTGCCTGTGCCTGTACCTATGCCTGTACCTGTGCCAGTGCCAACGCCTGTGCTGGGGCCTGTGCTTGGGCTTGTTCCTAGGTCTGTTGTAGATTAGCTTGCTAAGTGGTTACCAAGGTTTGAATTAGGGCTTGGATGAAGTCACACATTAACGTAGTATTAGCATCTACTCCACCCGCTGCGGGTGCAGCTTCAGGTGCGACTTGGAGTGGTAGGGTAGGCTTGGGTGGAGGTTCTACTTGTGGTGGAGGCTCAGCTTGCAGTGGAGCTAGAGGAGGTAGCTCAACTGGTGGTAAGATTACGGGCGGTGTAACTATTACTGACCCAGTTTCTGATCTTTCTTTAGGTGGGCCCTCTACTGCCACACCTCGTCCTACTTCTCTTCAACGGGGTCGCCCCCATCCTCGTCTTCCTCTTCCTCTTCCCCTTTCTCTTCCTTGTCCTCGTCCTCTAGGCATGGTTCTATAAACCAATATAAGGTTGCTTAAGTCTAAGGCCTTAATACTATGCATATATATAAATAACAATAGACACACTATACAATACATCGTAACGCCAAAGAAGTAAACATTCATCATGCTAAACATCATATCATACCACCAACAAAATTACTCAGCATGCAACACATGACATCATACTCTTAAATAATAAATATGTGAAATATCACAACCATTTCAGTAATGTCCACATAAAAAAAATGCATACGAGTTTTAAAACGTTTCTCTTTTCTTATCTTATGCAAGGCGTACCTGACGGTGACGGGCATCGATGTTAGGACCGTGGAGCGTGCCAAGCCTACATCGTAGGCTAGTCTACAGAATCTAAAACCTAGAGCTCTGATACCAACTGTAACGACCTTAAATTTCCACATATCTAGAGTCGCCACTAACGTCTCATGCTCATCTCTAATGCAGAATAAAAATCTAAGAATGCTCATCTTTATTAGCGGAAAAATTTAAAACTTCAAAACATTGGAAAACACTGCCAGACTTACGTGTTTCAAACATCATGCTGGAGTTCAAAAAGATAAAAAAAAACGATTACAAATAAAATAATATAAATGAATGAAATGCAAACGCCCTATCCTAACCAACACTAGGAATTTTAAATATGCAACTATCTTATGCACGCGCCACAATCTCTAATCACGATGCCACCGTTAACCGTACATGGGAACCTTGCCTTTACTTAAAAAACAATATGGCACACGGCCTGAGTATTTCGAAGAAATACTCAATAAGTGACCCCACTATAGGGGTCATGCTAATGCAAATACATGCAATCATGAATTAGGGACCTATCTCTAATCATCTTAGGGGTGGCCTCCAGTCTCGGACAAATTGGATGTGTAGTACTTCCCTACACACGACTCACACATGCGAGTGTGCATCCACAGGGTGCTCGCACACCCCCTGGACCCTCTGGTCAAGCTAATATATAGCGACGTCTGGCGGTCAGCGGAACCCCATAGTGTCATGTGCCTCATGAACACCCTCATCTGTGTGCATTCGCACCTGTGCGCATTCGTGCTCATCATAAGGTACGCGTCCGCACTCATCATCTCTAGGGGAAGTAGTCCTATTCTTATGAACATACAATATGCATGAGGTCCCTCTAAATCCATCGTAATGTCTCTTCTGACACAACCCTCGAGTCTCATCTCTTTGTTACTCTAGGTAACACATGCTCGTGGATATTTATATTAATATCATTTTCACGCTCTTAGGGTTGTGTCCTATGTCGATCTAACGACATGATGCAATATGACACTCATCATCATCTAGCATGCTCAATATGGAAACCATCATCATATTAAGGTAAACATCATGCAATCATCATACTCATCATATTGCCACAAAGTACGTCAAACATATCAAGTACATCATTCATAAAAATATGTATATACTGCACATATCATCAAGCATCGTAATCCACACATCATCATAACTCATACAATTTTTTAGCCTATCCTATAGTAAGGCCACTTAATTGGTTGGCCTTGGCCGAAGTACTCCCTAAATAGCTAAACGTAAGCTCTCGTTCCATAAGAGCTGCTTCCTACGTTGCAGGGGTTTGTTTCCTATCACATCGTTCACCACTTTCTGTTAGTATTTCACAATTAATTTCCCTATAATAAAATAAATGTGAAATACGGCTCTAAAATGGCCTCGAATACCTTAATCGGGGCCGAAACCAGATCCGAGAGGGTCGAAACAGTGGAAATCGGGCTGAAAACAACTGAGCCGAGCTGAACAGCCGCTGGGAGTTGCCGGAGCGTCGCCGGAGGGAGCCCGAGCCGTTTGCGCCGCACCGAGCCGAGCCAAGGGACTGCCTGCGCCGCTATGTGACACGTGGAAGCAGTAGAGCGAGCCACATCGTGCGGTAGCGTCGGGTCAAAGCGCGGGTCGTAGTCCGGTTCGGGTCGTGGTTCGGGTCGCAGGCTACTGGGCCTAGACTATCGTTGGGCCTCGACTTATTGGGCTGGGCCAAAAGTTTTTTTTTTGGGTTGCAGGCGGGCTCAATTGAACTGATGGTCTGGTCTCGGGTTGGTTCAACTGAACCGTAGCTTCTGGGCTGGTTTGAGGTTTGGGCCGCTGTAGTTAGGCTAGGCGGAAGGCAGAGGCCGAGGGAAAGAATGGGCTGACTCTCTTGGGTTTTTGGTTCGGGTTGACCCGGATCCATGGACCTCGTCTTCGTTACCTGACTCCGGCCAATTTTCTGGTGAGTTTTCTCTCTCCTTCCCGCGACGTTTCCGTTTCCGATTTCGGTTCTCTTTCTTCCTCTTCCTCTTTATTTGTCGTCCTTCTTTCTTTTCTGGGAGTTTTGCGGCCTAAAGGTTCCTAATACCACAAATCTAAGAACGATTAGAAAATACTTAATTTTCCGACCTTAGTTACCGACGACGGCGTTTACAAAAAAGCACAAAACGCACCTTGAGTTGTTGTGCTTTCGTTAGGGATCCTTCTCATGGCGGTAACAGGTCGTTTGGTGTCGATTTGAGGGTGGTTTGAGGGTTCGTCGGAGAAACTGGACACTCACGGACTTTATTTTTTTTTTCCTAAATCTCTCTCTCTCTCTCTCTCGTAGTTTTCTGTCTTTTCTCCCTTTGTAGGTATCCTGATGGTGCTAGGAGTCGTGGGCTGAAGGCTGGGCATGCTGTGGCCGTCGTTTCGCGTTGGTTTCGCAAAACTTGGTGGTCGTTGGAAAACTCGCGGGTTTTCCGGCGACTAAGTTTTTTTTTTTTTTTTCCGTTTTCTCGTTTTCTCTTTTTTTTTCTTTCTTTCCTGGGTCGTTACACTTGAGGCGAATGCAACTAAATGAATTGGAAAAATTCAGGTACCTAGCCTACGAAAATGCTAAGATGTACAAAGAAAAAACAAAAATGTGGCATGACAACAAAATTAGGCCCAAAGAATTCTACCAAGGACAAAGAGTGTTGCTATTCAACTAAGACTGAAGTTATTCCCTTGAAAATTAAAATCAAGATGGTCTGGTCTGTTTGTAGTTGAAGAAGGCACTCCCTATGGGACAATAACGATAAAACATGGAGACGAAAGGAGACCTCTCACAGTGAATGGACAGAGACTGAAGCCATATTTGGGTGGAGAAGTAGAATAGGCATTGCCTCTTTAAGCTTAAAAAGCTGAAAAATAAAACATTTTGGAGCAAACGGGAGCTGACAAGAAACGATAACAGGTAACAAACTCCCGGGAAGCCAAGTTAGTTTTTCTTCTCCTTTTATTTATGCACTTTTAATTGTTTTTAAATAGTTATCTTCACTTATCTTAGAATGATAGTTTTTTTTAGATGTTATTTTACATTTTTATCATGAATGACTCGCATGCCCCAAGAAAGTAGCTAATTTTTTTTTTGTAGGTGAATTAGGTGGATTCTGATGTGGTTAACCATGCTAATTTCAAAGTAGTAAGGAGGTTAATTACATTTGGTACATACTAAGTTGTGATTAGTGTCAAAGTTATTCTTTTTCGGTGTATGTTGCCATGAAATACCGTGTTCTTCCTCATTTGCATGAATTTGATCTAATTTGTGTGCGCTTTCTCACGAAACCTCAAGTCAAAACACCAACACAAAAAGATGACATCAATTGATATCAAACAAGAAAAAGGAAAACGTTGGAAAAAAAAAATTTACAGCAATCTGCTGCATTAAAAAAAAAAAAAATTTGCAGCAGTCTGCTGTATTCAATGAATACAGCAGACTGCTATGTTGAAAAAAAAAAAAAAAATTACAGCTTGACAGCAAACTACTTTCCCAAGAAGTCATCCTTTGTGTTATTTACAAACTACTTCCACAAGAGATAACAATTCACCTTTACACTTACAAGAACAAGGATAAAAAAAAAAAAAAAAAAAAATTAGCTTGCAACCGACAGTCATGGCACCAAGAAAAAGAGGGAACAAAATGGTGCGAGGGAAGGAAGAAGTGCAGCAAGATGAAGTGCAAGAAATAAATCAAGATCTGTTCCTAACGGGCACCGGTTCAAAATGAAAAGAAAAGGGCAAGAACAAAATGGAGAACCTCCCAACACAAAAAGGAATATTCTCAAACGAGGAGGCGTACAACAGGTATGAACTCTTCAAGTCAAGAGTAGTGTTGGTGGAGAGAAGGTTCCCAGCATTTTACCTTACATTCCTAGAGTCCTTTCTTAACGTCATCAACGATCTAGGGTGGGAGATGTTCTGTCACAAAAGGGAACAAGCTACAGTGCCGATAGTGAAGGAGTTTTACGCACATATTGATCAAGTAGAAGGGTACACAACATTAGTAAGAGGAAAAATAGTTGATTGGAGCCTTAAAGCCATCAACCAACTGTTTCACCTACAATCTTTTGAGTAAGCCACCTTCAACAAAATGGTGCTAGCTCCATCGGATGATCAACTTGCGATGGCCTTGAAGATGGTAGCCATAGAAGAAACACGGTGGCAACTCTCGAGAGAAGGAGCAAGGACGATAATAGCAGCAGACCTCAACCCCGAAGCGAAAGTTTTGGCTGCCTTCGTAAAAACCAACTTACTACTCGCTACACATGATACTACATTGTTAGCTGACAGAGTTTTACTTGTGTATGCAATCATAATGAATTTGAGCATCGATGTGGGCAAGATTGTAGCGGATGAGATTGTCAAATGTGCAAATAAGAAAATGGGGAGGCTGTTTTTTCCACCGCTTATAACCATGCTATGCCTGGAGGCTGCAGTCCCTTTTGATGAGGAAGAAGAAAGACTTGAGGCAAGGAATTTGATGGACTACATAGAAACCCATAGGGATGGCGCCAGCAGTGGCAAAAGGAGGGACAACAGAGCAACATACGATATGGGTCAACTGCTAAAACAACAAGAGGCTTTACTTAGCTGGTGTGAAAACAGTGAAGGGAGTTGTAAGGTGTATTGGTCTTATGTCAAAAAGAGGGATGAGGAAATACATAAAGCCTTAAGAACCAAGTCCAAAAATTCAGCATTCCCAAGTTTTTCAGACGAAATTTTTAAAGAGTGGAGCCACAAAGAATCATCGCATGCGGTAGAGGAGGAAGAGAACACTTCCTCTAATAATGCCTAAAATCAAGGGAATTCTCTTACCACACTTTTTATAACCTTGCTGTCTGATTTACCTTGCTGCCTGATTTAGAAGCATGCATCCTTATGTTGTGTTTGTTTTGTTGTATTGACTGCATATAATTTTGAATCATGCTCATGCATGCAACCTAGAAGCATGAAGTTCTAGAAAGGGTAATAGATCATGCATTTTTTGTTTCATATGTAGTCATGATGTCTTGTGCAAGAACTAGGGATGTATTGTTAAATGCTTTATGGATAAATAAAACAGTAAAGGTGAGCGGTGTGTTTTTGAAAAAAAAAAAAGAAAAAAAAAAGTATCCTTATTGTTCAGGTGAGTTGCATCACAAATGTGGCCACATTGAAAACTACATGATGCTAACAAAAGAGTCGAGCTAAGGTTGAATGAGTGTTAGCCTATATAGTCATCCCTTGAACACTTAGGTGATTTGCACCACAAGTGGAGGTACCCATTGAATAGGGGGATGACTTGAAGGATTCTTGGGAGAAAAAAAAAACGTAGAAAGTTACTCAAATAAATTATGAAGCCAAGTCACAAAAGCAAAGGTAAAGGCATAGTAATCATTTTAGAAGTGTTTTGGGGAAAACGGTGGAAGTGAGGAATGTGTTATTTTTTTCTTGTAAGATTTGGTGATAAGTGTAGGGTGAAATGTAAAGAATGTGATCTAAATCATGCCTTTGATGAATACTCTACAAACATTTTGTTAATGAGAAAAAAAAAAAGGGAGAGTGGAGAGAATGATTGATCAAGGATGAGCAATCTTTTAAGTTTGGGGGTGTGATAACTATCTAAAAGTAGAGTCATATCAAGTCTTTTTGGAGTTAATATTGCACTCTTATTCACCATTTTCTCATTTATAACCCCATTTATTCTACTTAGTGAGCATGAAATCGTTTATTGCGGTCCAACGTGAAAAAAGATATGATTTGGCATAAATCGATCTTAATTGTATATTTAATTGAGTTATGTGGTAAAATTTCAGACATTTATGCTAAACCATGTGGAGTAGCGAATTTGGAAACAAATGGGGGATGACATGGAAATAATAAATCCACGTCAGCAGTCCAAGTGGGTCATTGACTACCCAATGAGGAACATCCTATGTGTACTACTTATTTCTTTTCAGCCCTAAAGGGGAACCCATGCTCAATATAAAAGTAAAAGGAAGACCAAGAAGAGAAGAGCCACATTTTGAGGAGAAAATCGAATTACACAGTAGCAGCTTCTGCTGTGAAACCAGAGAAGAATAAGAAAACTCTAATCCAGCAGCTGTGGACAGCAAAAGGAAAAGGAGACCAACAAGGATTGATTAGGGCAAAGAGGTGGACGTGAGAGCTCAAGAGAAGGGAACTTCCATTGACGAATGGCAACAAACCGGGATAACTCTCTATTTGCTTATTCTCTTTTCTTATTCCATCAATTTTACATGATGAAGATGCGGATTTTCAGATAAATGTCATTACGGCTGATTTCCAGATAGACAAAGAATTATTGAACGCAGATTTTATGTCAGCTACCAACTCTTCAAAGAGAAAAGCTTTCTTCCAAACCTACAAAGAAGCTGAGCGAAGTAAATTAAGAGCTCAATGGTATTCTCATATGGAAACCATAAAAGAAAACATGTCATTATTCGAATGGTTTGTATAAAATATTTTACAAATATGCACTTCGACTCAAAGAAGCTGGAAGACTACCAGAAGAAAAGAACTATATTCAAAACATACTCCATTGGAAGAAGTCGAATTTGACAATTATTACGGAGAAAAGGTCAAAGCTAGTCCTTTCAAAACTATCCCAGAAGGACTAGAAAGGGGCAATCCCACCCTAAAGGATATCAAGAATATCTAGCATCAAAATAATTATTCAAACAAGATTTTATCCACGATCTTTACCCAGCTTGAGAGTATCGAGGGAAAAATCTCAAAAAATTCTGGTACTCTGCAAGAACAAGCAGGCAACTCTGTACCGAAAGTCGATGAGTCAATCCCAATACTCAGACTGGCAAACCTCGACGTATTTACAAAGAGGATTTCAAAAGAAGAGGCCGCGATGGCCAAAATAGAAGAAAAGTTGGATAGAATCCTAAATCCTAGGATAACACATCAGGATTCATCTGTCAATGTCGTTAACAATGACGACGAAATTCAAGAATTTGAAGACGAGATTTTAGATGAGGTAGAAGAGCCTCTCTAAAATCGAAATGAAAGAATCTCTAGGAGAAGTCAAAATAATACCAGTAATCAGAAAAACTGGTATCCTCAACCGTCTTTTCTAAATATTTAATTCGAAGAAAAGACTGTACAAACTCAAGCTCATTACGATGGTCTAGCAATCATGAATGGAATATCAATGGATTGTCCGACTATCTGATAATGAATGTTGCCAATGAAATGATGATGGCCGCAGGCGCGTATAAATTACAGGGCCATAAATCCGACCATCAAGTAGCTCAAGTTTTAGTGACCGGATTTACCGGGCAACTCAAGGACTGGTGGGACAAATATCTCGATGAAGCAACTCGCCAACAGAAATTAAGCCGCTATGTCATTAGGTCAACTACTCAAATCATCAAAGAGTAAGGTCCATCAACTAGGACCGAAGTACAACATGAAAGGGTAGAGGATGCTGTCAACACCCTCATTTATACCCTTATAGAATTCTTCGTTGGCAACCCCTTGAAATAGCAGGAGAGATCCGCCGAAATACTCATGAACCTGAAGTGCCCCACCTTAGGAGATGTCAGGTGGTAAAAACACATGTATTTGAGCAAAGTTCTTATTAGAACAAATAGTTCGTTGGAATTCTGGAAAGAGAATTTTGTCAATGGACTACCAAAATACTTCTCATGAAGGATCAAAGGCGGTCTTAAGACAAAGTATAATGGAACAATTCCATGACAGACTTTGTCATAAGAGTCAATAGCATCCTTCATCATAGAAGGACTCAGACTTTGCAATGAGTCAAAGATTCAAAACAAGCTCAATTCTTCGATATCAAATAGAAAAGAGCTTGAAAGATTTTGCGATCAATATGGATGCAAGGGGATAGAAGCCCCCTGAACCTCCAGAAGGAAGAAGGTTAAGACGCATCCAAAGCCTTATAATTCGTACAGGCCCAAAGAAAAGTATCGGAACAAACCAGTACAATCTCAAAAGCCAACATATTCAAGAAGAAAGTAAATCAAGCGAGGAAGAAATCCTCGAACTCCAAGAAGAATCCGATTATATTCTAGCATAGAATATGAATCAGGACAAGAAGGAAAGAGAACGTGCGAAGGATCCATAAATGTCCTTACAAAGGATCAAGAAATTCTACTCGAAGTAGTAGAAAAAGTTCAAGATCCAGAAATTCAACAGAAAATCGTTCAACGACTCAGATATGCCATGACAATCTCTAAGCCACCTGAAAGGGAAGAAAGAAATCCCTACAAACTTCCAATCATTTCTCCAAAGGTTTGAAAAACCGAGAGAACTCACTACTCAAGACTTACAAAGAGAGATTAATAATCTCAAACAAGAAGTACAGGCATTAAGATCTGAAACAAGGTCAGAATCCTATATGCTTTGCCAAGAAGTTCTCAATCTTCAGGAACGGCTGCCCGAACGAAAGGAAACGGCGTAACCAAATCTGGACGAGGATGACTTTCAAAGTTCCTTTGTTGGAGCCATCACCACTTCTCAATATCATTAATGGTACGCTCTCGTTACCTTAAAAATTTATGATTTCAAAATCACACTAAAGGCTCTTATAGATACTGGAGCCGATCAAAATTGCATTCTAAAGTCCATGTTTGTAATGACGAAATTTGCTTCGTAAATTCCTTCCTTTTAGTAAAGGACTTAGGACAAGAACTAATCGCAGGTACTCCTTTCATTACTCAATTATACCCTTTTAAAATAACTAAAATGGGGTTATAGTCAAAAGCCCTAGGAAAGAAGCTCCTATAACGATTAGTGAAATAAATAACCTTCAAAAGAATACAATGATTCAATCAATAAATGTATTAAATTATAAAGAAAAACAAATTTCTTTTTTTAAGGAAGAAATTTTATTCAAAAGAATAGAAGAACAAATTCAAAGTAAGACCGTCCAGTCTAAAATCAAAACTTGACAAACTCAAATTGAAAGGGAGATTTGATCAACTATCCCTAATGCCTTTTGGAATAGGAAGCAACATATAGTTAATTTTCCTTATGTCAAAAACTTCGAGGAGAAAAATATTCCTACGAAGGCCCGACCTATTCAAATGAATAAGGAATTACTAATATTCTTCAGAGCAGAAATCAATGATCTTTTGCAGAAGGGTCTTATAAGGACATTAAAAAGCCTCTGGTCATGTGCAGCTTTTTACATCAACAACCAGGCAGAGAAGGAACATGGAGTCCCACGACTGGTAATAAACTACAAACCCTTAAATAAGATTTTGGAATGGATTAGATATCCAATTCCAAATAAATCAGATTTAATGCAAAGAATTTCAAATGCAAAAGTATTTTCAAAATTTGATATGAAATGAGGATTTTGGCAAATCTAAATTTCAAAAAAAGACAAGTACAAAACTATTAAAATCAAAAGGTGAGATAAATATACTTGTACCCACGCAGATATCAAAGCGGTAAACGTCTGGCTATCAGAGAATGGCCACCTTCAGGATTTATCCAAGAAGAGGACCTCTGAATTCCTTAATTCAAAGTCGAAGCTACTCGCTGCATTAGCCCAGACAACTTCGAAAGCTTATTTTCAAAAGCTTCTTCAAGAGGCCGCTACGACATTAAAAAAAAAAAAAAAAATCGTAGGTGAAATATGTCAGGATGAAACATATTTCCTCACATATCTCATCATGTTTGTTTGTCTTCTATCTTTTGTTTTATTATTTTCAGTTTTCCCACTTTTATTATTTTCACTTTTTCCATGTTCGGATGAATATGGATTTCCACTTTCATCTAATTATTGGTATGTACATTAAGAATTGTATTTTGAATATGTAAATTAAGCTAGGATGATAGAGCTCATGTAAATTCTAAGGGCTCAAGTCACTAAACCCTCAACTACAACTTGCTTCACCACTGGTTCCTCAGCAAGAGTCTCAGAATTTTCTTGAGTATCCGCTACAACATCACTATGTGAATCTTTCAGCAACTCAACCTCAGCTTCCACTTGCTTCACCTCTAATTTCTCAGCAACAGTCTTAGGAGTTTGTCGAGTATCTGCTACAACATCACTCTGTGAATTGTTCTACAACTCAACCTCAACTCCCACTGGCTTCGTTGTCCTGGTAATTTTCTTCATTCTCTGGCAGTCTTTGTGAAGCTAACTCGTTTCTGTTTGCTCATAACGCAGATCTCACTAGGACTCATATCAACAGATTTCAGACCTTCCAAAAACTTCTTCTGACATCTTCATTCCTTTAACAACCATATGTCCAAGTCTATTGTGCCATATACTTCAATTTGAAACACTTCAGCAACAGCAGCACTGTTCATACACCCTGTAGTGGTGTATAAAGTTCTAGATTTTGTGCCACGTGCTACCACCATAGCACCCTTCACAATCTACCACGAACTCTTACAAAACTTTGTTGCATAACCTGTGCTATCCAACTGACCAATAGAGATCAAGTTCTTCTTGAGACTAGGAATATATCTAACATTTTTTAATGTTCACTAATTTCCTGCCGGAGTTTTTATGCAGATATCCCCTTTTACTTCGATCTTCAAATCTTTGTTGTTGGCAAGATACACATCTCGAAACTTCCAGACTTGAAATTTCGAAACAACTCTTTATTTGGAGATGAATGAAAAGACGCACCTGAATCCAAAATTCAAGATTCAATCGGACTATCCACACTGAGGATTAGAGCATCCCCAATGTCTTCTGCTAAATGTATCGAATCATCGTCATTCTCTTCTTAAAGTTGAAATCTTAATAATAACCACACGGTGAAAAAAACTAAATCGAGGTTAATATTTTTTGACATTATTGTGATGAGTGTAACTCTCATAGTATGATATCGTAATTGCACACTATGGAGTGTTCATGGGTTGCATTAGGTTTTGTTGAGACATTTTTTAGATCCAGTTCCATTATTTGACTGTAAATTTTCTAACCTAAGCAACCCATATTAAATAATGGAATCAACCCACACAAATGAATATTTGTGTTAGGTTGGGTAAGGCCCCGTCATTTGTTTGAATTTTATTTTCAATAAAAATAAAATGTTAATATATTAAAAAAATCTATTTATTTATTTTAAAACATTGAATTACATTTTTTTTTTATTCAATCTCAATATATATTTTGAAAAATCACCCTCTAGATACTTAAAAAAAAATTATTTTAAGAGATTATAGAATAATTAATAAAAAAATTAATTGAGTTTTTCAAAAACACCCATGAATTGATTACTTACTCAGTATTGTTTAACTCATTCATGCTACTCTCTGGTGGAGTTTCCATAAGACCCCTAACGAGTTTCAAATGTATATTTTTCAATTAAAAAACCCGTTAACAAAAATGGTTCTATTTTTATTGTAAACAATGAAGGAGAATTCGTTACCAAACATGTCCATAATTGCCTTCATTCACAACAAGAATATAAAATATTGAAACGTCATCCTTGTTCATCAACTTTAAATTTAAAGGACCATTGGTTTTGAAAATAACTAAAATATTACTAATAATAAATAAAAATATATACAAGCTTAACATGGTGGTGGTTACCCATTTCCAATATAACAATAATATGTTTCTTTAATTTTAGTGGGTGTAATTGACAATGAACCTAATTTTACTCATATAAAATGGAATAAATTCAGCACAAATATTCTCATATTTACAAAAAGAATTCATTTTTAACACTTTCACGGTCTCTCCTATTGTCATTGTTCTTTGCTACCCTATTTACTAACATCGATGGAAAAATCTTCCGAAACCCACCGATTACAGTAAACATAACAAATGTTCTAAGAAGTCATGATCAGCTCACTATTCACTGCAAATCTGGTGATGATGACTTGGGAGTCCATCATCTCCCACCTTTGAGCGGTTACGCTTATAGTTTTCGACCAAACTTTTGGGGCTCAACACAGTTTTACTGCACCTTCCAGTGGTCTGGCTGGTCTCATTACTTTGATATATACAAGGATGATAGAGATAGAACCCAATGCAACGATACTCTATGTTTGTGGTTAGTGGTTGAACATGGTATTTGTATGTTCAACTATAAAACCAAATTGTATGATATATGCTACACATGGCTGGCTAAATGAATATAAAAAATCGATATATCCATGAATTGGAAGGTTTTGATTATGATATTATAATAAATCGATATAAATTTGATACGGTGTATTAGTTTTAATGAATTATATTATTAAGATTTGTTAAGGTATTTCAATGCATAAAATACTTATTTATTAATTTTTTCCACTTTGATCGGAATTATTTGCCTTATTTATCGAAATCTCCCATCATTTTTTTGAACATAAATCAAACTCAAATATGACAAGAATACAAAACCAAATTAACTTTCTTTCTTTTTTTTATTGGTTATAAAATTTAAACATCTCATTAGCTTTTAATGTTACGTTACTTGTCTATACTATTTCGATGAAAATGGGTCTGATTTCAATGTGGGCGCAGTCTCGAAGAATATCATTATTTTTATTTTCTAATCTATTTACTATGGAATTATCAATTGAATTTATAGCCACCCAATCAAAATAATTCATTTTAAAAGCTTGTTCAAATTGACATGATTAGTGTCACGGTTTTACATCAATCGAATAATGGAATTTGTTTATTACGACTCTCAAGTGGTCCGATGGGCGACACTCGCATAATAAACTCAGTTTAGTTTGACCCGCAAATGCTTCCACTAATGAGAAACTGTCGTATTATAGTAGTTTGACCCATACATTTTGACCGTTTGCAAATAAGGTATGAACTACCCTAAGCATAATTTAGTAGATACGGTATGAATTAAGATCACAAAGTTCGGTAGTTCAATTTCTTACTCCTAAAATGTTGAACTTAAAAAAATGAAAATTTAGAGACCTATTGGACATAGTCTTAGGTTTACGGACCAAATAGATATAAAGTTGAAAGTTTGTCGTGGACTAAACGTATAATATAGATAACTTTGAATGTCCAATACGCTTTTAATCTTACATGATTTTTAAACTTCATCATAAAGTATGTATTCCATCTTATTGGAGGTCGTAATGATGATGAAAGAGATGTCATTCTACAAATGGGTCAAACCCTTACCTTGTTTAAGATATTTGAAGGTGGAGAATATAGGGCTTGGATTCTTTGCTCCGACTAGTCTATGAATCTACAAGTAATGAGAGTCGAGATGGTCACTGTTGAGAGTCAAGATTCGATATGGGTCAAACCCCTTACCTTGTTTAAGATCTTTGCTCCAATAGGCTGAGAGTCGAGATTCAATGGATTTTGTGCAGATGGTCAAGGTTGATCATCTGATTCTTGTCATAATGGCAGTTTTGTAATTATCCATATCTTCAGGGGTCATTAAGTAGTTTGTCACGTTCAGAATATATTATTACTATTTTTCTAAAAAGAAAAAATCCATAATTTTCCTAACAATTCTTCATCCCTTCTTGGTCATTATTAAGACTGTTGTCCTTGATCAATCCTCTTGATTTCTTTTCTTGCATTCATTGGGTCTTACATGGATGGCTTTTCTTCATTTTTTGGGGTGTTACATTGGATAAGGAAGGAGTAATAGGTAAACAAAGAAAATGGTGCAAAACTATATTACCCCTAAGGATAGTTAACTATGGTTCATGACCTAAAAGACCTCCAAATGCTATTAAATTAAGTGGTAGACCTTATTATGTGATGTCTGAAGAAGTGATGATGTTTGAAAGTTGTTGGAACACTTTAATTAACCAAACCAAGAATGAGAGATAAAATGACCAAAATGCCACTAGGACTAGTTATTTAAATTCAAGGTATATATGTGCTCCAAATGACTTGCTACTTCTTTTAAGGCCTATTTGTAAGGACAAGGAGTTATGTTCAATGGTTCAAGTTGATTAGAGCAAGCTTGGAACCTAAAGCAAATTAGGACCAAAGAAACACCTAAAGGAAACACCTCAAGACACAAAAGTCAAGACCCTTCTAGAATCCTCTAAGGAATTCATTCTGAATGTATGACCTTCTAGAACAACCCATGTTTGTTATTACAATGTATTCATATGTTTACGAATGCATGTTATAACTTATGCCTCAAGGAATTATGAACCTTAGAAACTTACAAGAATGAGAATCAAGAACAATATAGCTCCTTTCAAAAACTATACAGAGAATACTTTATTGAATCCTACAACAAATGCAAAATCTAAGCAATAGTTGGGTAACATAACCATTACCTCATATACTACAAACTCTAAAAATACTTTACAAGTTCTTTCCTATTATCGATATTACTCCCTTCCCTGTTTGAATTAACTTCTTGAAAGTAATGGCCTGTCTAGAATGCATCACTGCCTTTTATACAGTCCCGCCATAAGCACATATCTCGTGAAAAGTAATAGTGGCCTCAATTAGATCTTGGGAAGAAATTCTTTCCTTAGGTGGGAAATAGACATCGGAATACATAGATTTTCTTTCCTTGTTTTGCTCCATTTTGAATGGATGTCACATGCAATATAAGATGATCATAATTAGAACGATAAAAACTCGACTATACCTTAAAAGATGGAGACAATGAATCTCCATTGCAGTTGTCAAGAGGTCCACCACAGAGCCCCTCTTTGTCAATGAATCTACTAGTGGGCATGTTCTGAAAAAAAGTTTTTGAAGGGATCGGAAGTCTCACGTTATGCTATATTGTTATGCCGTAGCAAAATTAGTAGATCTTGTACTCAAAATATAATGATTGTTCTTCAACGAGGTATACTTTTTACGACTAAAACTTCTATTTCACATTTGTTAAATTTTATTTTTCTCTTTGACGTTCCTTTACATATTAACTAACATTTTGTTTGTCAAGAAAAACATATTAGTTTGATTAAATTAATAATAAAAAAAAGCTCAGACAAAAAATCAGTTGAGTAACTACTAAATTTATGTAATATATATAATATTACAATTATTAGAACAAAAATATATTTATCCATATAATAATTAAAAAAGAGGTTAAAGTAATATTCTTGTCAATTTATCTCAAATTCCATTTTATTTTACTTTTTTTTCTTTTTTACTTTGAATTTATTAAATTTAGTTGAAAAAGTAATTTATGAAAAAAAATACTATGTGAAAAGTGTGACTTCTGAGTAAATTATGGGTACATGAATCACCTAAGATCACATCTTTATAAGAGCGACCGTGAGGATAAGATGATTAAGAAATGTTTAAAAGACTTGAAAGTCACTACCTATACAACCAAGGAGCACCTTCCTTTATGGTAGCTCAATCATAGGACCACATGGTTAAGCATGCTTTACTCGGAGCAATTATATTTTTGGAGATCTTTTAGAAATTTTCCTAAGATGCATGTGAATGAGGACAAAACATGTTGGAAAGAATACATTGGTCTATCGAGATAGTTTTCATGCCTAGAATCGAGTATCCGCTACAACATTAAAAAAAAAAAAAAAATCGTAGGTGAAATATGTCAGGATGAAACATATTTTCTCACATATCTCATCATGTTTGTTTGTCTTCTATCTTTTGCTTTATCATTTTCACTTTTCCCACTTTAATTATTTTAACTTTTTTCATTTTCATCCCATTATTGATGAATATGGATTTCCACTTTCATCTAATTATTTGTATGTACATTAAGAATTGTATTTGGAATATGTAAATTAAGCTAGGATGATAGAGCTCATGTAAATTGTAAGGGCTCAAGTCATTAAGCGTAGGAATGGTATCAGAGCCAGCCTCTCAATTTTTGTGAGGGAAGAGGAGTTACTCGGTCTTTAAGAATGACAGTGTAAACCAGGAGGATGATAAGAGAGATTCAAAAGAATTTGGAGTATGTGATAGCTGAGCGAATAGCCCTTGTGTTCCAGGTGGTAAGACGCGGGAAGCGCAGTAAGTTCGTTGGCAAGCTTGGGTGCTTAGTCATATGAAAAATTCTGAAGAAAATCTTATCTACAACCTGGCACCTTTATCAGAGACAAAACAAAGATTGACAACTTGTCAGCCACACAGTGAAGGCTTACATGTGAATTATAAGTGTTTGTAAATTATTAGTCTTCTAAATTATTAGTTTGCTTTATGCCTTTTCTTACTTTTAGGAAAGCAGATCTTGCACGGTCCTGTCCTGATAGATTTGATCTTATCTCTTAGTTGGTGTTTTTCAAATTCACGTTCAAATTCGAAGTCTATAAAACGACTTCATCAATGTAAGGAGAGCATCAATCGGCCGATAGCTCTCTCTTGAATATCAATTGAAGAATTGAGAGAAAAAATAATCTACTCTATCTCTTATCTTGTCTATCTTCTTATGAACAAATTTCTAAGAAAGCTCATAAAATCAAACCAATTCAAATGTTCTACCAAGGAAGAAGAAAGTTCAAATGAACATAGAAGGGGAGAAAATCACACAATGTCAAATACTGTCAATCAAGAATATCAGATTACCAGGATCGAAGATCAACTCCAAAATTGGATTATTCCAAAGGTAGATCCTAAAAATATATACCAAATCTCAACCTTCAATTTTACTCAAAGATTTCTCAAATTCTTTACTCAAAGATTTCTCAAATTCTTTATTGGGAATGGTTCAATCCAATCTAGAGAATGAACCAGTCTATTTCAATTGTTATCCAAATTTTACTTTGTCGCTCCACGACCCGCACATATTATCCGCCCTCATGCTGGACTTACAATAAAACAATTTGAACATCAAGGCTGAAACTCATTCTTCAGTCCTCGCCAAAAGGATCAACCATGCTCATAGAGGCAAATATTGGAAAGTCCTCGGTGACTGTAACAAAAACTCTTTCTTGGGATCAAATAACCAGAAATACTCTCTGGAAAGTAGAAGATGCTAAACTTCCGAGGAAAAAGAAATCTCAAAAGCCATTACAAATCATCGAACATGACGATGAAAGCGTTGAAATAAAATTCAGCGAAGAACCCTCGTCAGAATCAAAAGTAAAAGAATTCTTGAGTTCTAGACCAAGTACGTCGAGAGTTTCAAGATCAATGTATGACCCCTTAAAGGTAAAAGATGTCAGTTATGATCAAAAAAGAACATCAATCCACTATGAAGATGGCTCAAGATCTCCAACCCATATGGATATGGATACTCAATCCGTCTATGAAAGTCAACTAAATGTCATTACGGCTGATTTTCAGATAGACAAAGAATTATTGAAGGCAGATTTTATGTCAACTGCCAACTCTTCAAAGAGAAGAGCTTTCTTCCAAACCTACAAAGAAGCTGAGCAAAGTGAATTAAGAGCTCAATGGTATTCTCATATGGAAACCATAGAAGAAAACATATCATTCTTCGAATGGTTTGAAGAAAATATTTTGCAAATATGCACTTCGACTCAAAGAAGCTGGAAGACTACCAGAAGAAGCGAAGTATATTCAAAACATCCTCCGTTGGAAGAAGTCGAATTTGACAATTATTACGGAGAAAAGGTCAAAGCTAATCCTTTCAAAACTATCGCAGGAGGACTAGAAAAGGGTAATCCGACCCTAAAGGATATCAAGAATATCCAACATCAAAATAATTATTCAAACAAGATTTTATCCACGATCTCCACCTAGCTTGAGAGTATCGAGGGAAAAATCTCAAAAAATTATGGTACTCTGCAAGAACAAGTAGGCAGCTCTGTACCAAAAGTCGATGTGTCAATCCCAATACTCAGACCGGCAAACCTCAACGTATTTACAAAGAGGATTTCAAAAGAAGAGGCCGCGATGGCCAAAATAGAAGAAAAGTTGGATAGAATCCTAAATCTTAGGATAACACATCAGGATTCATCTATTAATGTCGTTAACAATGACGACGAAATTCAAAAATTCGAAGACGTGATTTTAAATGAGGTAGAAGAGCCTCTCTACAATCGAATTGAAAGAATCTCCAGGAGAAGTCAAAATAATACCAGTAATCAGAAAAACTGGTATCCTCAACCGTCTTTTTCGAATATTCAATTCGAAGAAAAGACTCTACAAACTCAAGCTCATTGCGATGGTCTACCAATCTATAAATGGAATATCGATTGATTGTCTGACTATAAAATAATGAATGTTGTCAATGAAATGATGATGGCCGCAGACGCGTATAAATTACAGGGCCATAAATCCGACCATCAAATAGCTCAAGTTTTAGTGAACGAATTTACCGGGCAACTCAAGGACTGGTGGGACAAATATCTCGATGAAGCAACTCGCCAACAGATATTAAGCCACCATGTCATTAGGCCAACTACTCAAATCATCAAAGAGGAAGGTTCATCAACTAGGACCGAAGTACAACATGAAAGGGTAGAGGATGCTGTCAACACCCTCATTTATACCCTTATAGAATTCTTCGTTGGCGACCCCTTGAAATACCAGGAAAGATCCGCCGAAATACTCATGAACCTGTAGTGCCCCACCTGACGAGATTTCAGGTGGTACAAAGACATGTATTTGAGCAAAGTTCTTATTAGAACAGACAGTTCGTTGGAATTCTGGAAAGAGAATTTTGTCAATGGACTACCAAAACACTTCTCAAGAAGGATCAAAGACGGTCTTAAGACAAAGTATAATGGAACAATTCCATGGCAGACTTTGTCATACGGGTCAATAGCATCCTTCATCATAAAAGAAGGACTCAGACTTTGCAATGAGTCAAAGATTCAAAACAAGCTCAATTCTTCGATATCAAATAGAAACAGCTTGGAAGATTTTGCGATTAATATGGATGCAAGGGGATAGAGGCCCCCTCAACCTCCTGAAGGAAGAAAGTTAAGACGCATCCAAAGCCTTATAATTCGTACGGGCCCAGAGAAAAGTATCGGAACAAACCAATCTCAAAAGCCAACATATTCAAGAAGAAAGTATACTCCTACAAAAACCCATAGAGGAAAGAAAAAGCAAACTTGCTTCAAATGTCGAGAAGAAGGACACTATGCTAACAAGTGTCTGATAAGAGGAAAGATCAATGAGTTGGATATAGATCATGAGCTGAAAAATCAGCTACTACGACTGGCTCTAACCGACTTTGAACAATCAAGCGAGGGAGAAAGCATCGAACTCCAAGAAGAATCCGATTCATATTCTAGCACAGAATATGAATCAGGACAAGAAGGAAAGAGGACGTGCGAAGGATGCATAAATGTCCTTACAAAGAATCAAGAAATTCTACTCGAAGTAGTAGAAAAAGTTCAAGATCCAGAAATTCAACAGAAAATCGCTCAACGACTCAAAGATGCCATGAGAATCTCTATGCCACCTGAAAGGGAAGAAAGAGATCCCTACAAACTTCAATCAGTTCTCCAAAGGTTTGAAAAATCAAGAGAACTCACTCCTCAAGACCTACAAAGAGAGATTAATAATCTCAAACAAGATGTACAGGCATTAAGATCTGGAACCAGGTCAGAATCCTATATGCTTCGCCAAGAAGTTCTCAATCTTTAGGAACGGCTGCCCGAATGAAGAGAAACAGCGCAACCAAACCTGGACGAGGATGACTTTCAAAGTTCCTTCGTTGGAGCCATCACCACTTCTCAATATCAAAAATGGTACGCTCTCGTTACCTTAAAAATTTATGATTTCAAAATCACACTAAAAGCTTTCATAGATATTGGAGCCGATCAAAATTGCATTCAAGAAGGCCTAATACCTACAAAGTATTTTGAAAAAACTACTGAGGGCCTTAGAGGCGCAAATAACATTAGACTCAAAAATAATTACAAATTATCTAAAGTTCTTGTTTGTAATCACGGAATTTGCTTCGTAAATTCCTTCCTTTTAGTAAAGGACTTAGGACAAGAACTAATCCTAGGTACTCCTTTCATTACTCAATTATACCCTTCTACAATAACTGAGAAGGGGTTAGAGTCAAAAGCCCTAGGAAAGAAGATAAAATTTAATTTTCTTCCTCCGATAAGGATTAGTGAAATAAATTACCTTCAAAAGTATACAATTATTCAATCAATAAATGTATTAAATTATAAACAAAAACAAATTTCTTTTTTGAAAGAAGAAATTTCATTCAAAATAATAGAAGAATAGATTCAAAGTAAAACCGTCCAGTCTAAAATCAAAACTTTACAAACTTAAATAGAAAGGGAGATTTGTTCAACTATCCCTAATGCCTTTTGGAATAGGAAGCAATACATAGTTAATCTTCCTTATGTCAAAAACTTCGAGGAGAAAAATATTCCTACGAAGGCCCGAGCTATTCAAATGAATAAGGAATTACTAACATTCTGCAGAGCAGAAATCAATGATCTTTTGCAGAAGGGTCTTATTAGGCCGTCAAAGAGCCCCTGGTCATGTGCGGCTTTTTATGTCAACAACCAGGGAGAGAAGGAACGTGGAGTCCCATGACGGGTAATAAACTACAAACCCTTAAATAAGGTTTTGGAATGGATTAGATATCCAATTCCAAATAAATTAGATTTAATGAAAAGAATTTCAAATGCAAAAGTATTTTCAAAATTTGATATGAAATCAAGATTTTGGCAAATCCAGATTTCAGAAAAAGACAAGTACAAAACGGCTTTCAATGTCCCTTTCGGACAATAGGAATGGAATGTTATGCCATTTGGGCTAAAAAATGCTCCATCCAAATTTCAAAAGATTATGAATGATATTTTCAATCCTTTTCAAGACTTTTCAATTCTTTATGTTGACGATGTTCTGATTTTTTCTCAAAACTTCGATCCACACTTCAAGCATCACATTTTTTACGACCGTCAAAAGGAGCGGTGTAGTTGTGTCTAAACCAAAAATTAAACTTTTTCAAACAAAGATCCGTTTTCTTTGATTTGAAATTCATTTGGGTCTCATTAAATCCATTCAAAGATCCATTGAGTTTGCCTCAAACTTTTCGGACTAAATTAGGGATAAAACCCAATTACAAAGATTTTTGGGATGTCTCAATTATGTGTCTGATTTAGTTCAAAATATCAGACCCACTTGCAAGCCACTTTTTGAAAGGCTAAAAAAGAATCCAAAGCCCTGGACTAAAGAACACACCAAAACAGTCCAAAAAATCAAATCCCTTGTCAAGTCAATTCCGTGTTTATCGCTCATAAACCTAAGGGCTAGTTTAATAGTGGAGACCGACGCATCCGATATTGGATATGGAGGAATCCTGAAACAGTCTCTTGACAAGAAAGAATCCATTGTCCGTTTCCATTCGGGAATATGGAATTCTACTTAAAAAAATTACTCAACAGTGAAGAAAGAAATACTTTCAATAGTACTTTGTCTACAAAAAAAATTCAAAGCGATTTAATTAACAAAAGCTTTGTTATCAAAACATATTCAAGGGCATCTAAATTTGTTTTAGAAAAAGATGTCAAGAATCTTGTGTCTAAACAAATTTTTGCTAGATGGCAAGCCATTTTATCTTGCTTCGACTTCCAAATTTTGCCTATAAAAGGGGTCGAAAACCCCTTGGCAGATTACCTCTCAAGAGAGTTCTTACTCTCGAAGAAAAACTCTCCCTAGCCAACCTCCTTCTCCCAGTGTTGACCGGTGAGAAAGAAACAGAAAAAGGGAAGAAGCCCATTGATTCTTCAAACACACCTACTCCAATGACGTCCGATAGCTACGCAATGGATGCTGGTTTCACATTGGTGACCAGGTCTAGAGCAAAGCTTTCTAAAAAACAAGCGGAGGTTATCACTCCGACGAGGCCTTCTGCCTCTTCAACACGGCCATCTGGCTCTACTCCATCGAGACCTACTGTCTTTTCCAATTCAAAGGGATCTTCTATCCCCTCAACCTACTCGGACGCGGTTGTTCCCGTTCGATTTTCTCCAATTCCTAAAATCAGGACCTATTTTCAAAAATCTGTGTCTATACCAGAAGCCCTGATAGAACCAGAATACGACGACCCAAAAATCAGAGAGGTCGTCAAGAAAGCCTATCTATCGGGATTCTTCTATATCCTAGAAGATCTTCATAAGACCAGACGGTTTTATGAATTCATTTTAGTCGACACAAAATCCGTCAAAATTACTCATATTCCGAGTCGCGATGATCCTTCAAAAATCGCGTACTCAAAGTTAAAATTTTTCAAAGTCATGAATCCGACGTACTAGAATCAAGATCAATACACGAAAAAGACTTTTTCAAAACAGTTTCTTCCTCACTCCTACTCATACATAGACTATCAGATGGCATGGTTCAATGTCATTTGGTATCAAAATTATGAGCACTCATGGTTTATCCAATTTTGCCAGAATGCTTGTAAAATTCATTATCCATTTTGGTTCATCAAAGGGTGGAAAATCTTTGGATCAGCCAAAGATATATTCCCCGTTCCAATAGAGGAATACTTCCACTACTTTATTCAAAATATATTCAAAACCCCATTTCCATTAACCATGTGCTTCTGCGTATACTTTCAAATTCCTTGGATTTTAACTTGGAATTTTCAAATAAAAGAAACGGAAGACCAAATAAAACAGGTCTTCAAAACTATTAAAATCAAATGGTGGGATAAATATACTTATACCCACGCAGATATCAAAGCGGTAAAGGTCTGGCTATCAGAGAATGGCTACCTTCAGGATTTATCCAAGAAGAAGACCTCTGAATTCCTTAATTCAAAGTCGAAGCTACTCGCTGCATTAGTTCAGACAACTTCGGAAGCTGATTTTCAAAAGCATCTTCAAGAGACCGCATCAGTCGATTCGACATCTTCTCCTTCTATATTAGAAGAAGAAGAGAAAGACACGATTTATGATCTTAATGATCCATTCTTGGATTCTCAACCACCTCTGTAAATATCATCATCAATGATTGAATAGTCGTTAAACTATTTGTAAAAAATAAAAAATAAATCGGAGGTGAAATATGTCAGGATGAAACATATTTCCTCACATATCTCATCATGTTTGTTTGTCTTCTATCTTTTGTTTTATTATTTTCACTTTTCCCACTTTTATTATTTTCACTTTTTCCATTTTCATCACATTATTGATAAATATGGATTTCCACTTTTATTTGTATGTACATTAAGAATTGTATTTTGAATATGTAAATTAAGCTAGGATGATAGAGCTCATGTAAATTGTAAGGGCTCAAGTCACTAAACCCTCAACACCAACTTGCTTCACCACTGGTTCCTTAGCAAGAGTCTCAGAAGTTTCTTGAGTATCCACTATAACATCACTATGTGAATCTTTCACCAACTCAACCTCAGCTCCCACTTGCTTCACCTCTAGTTTGTCAGCAACAGTCTCAGGAGTTTCTCGAGTATCTGCTACAACATCACTCTATGAATTATTCTGCAAGTCAACCTCAACTCCCACTGGCTTCGTTGTCCGGGTACTTTTCTTCAATTATGTGGCAGACTTTGTGAAGCTAACTTGTTTCTGTTTCCTCATAACGCAGTTCTCACAAGAACTCATATCAACATATTTCAGACCTTCCAAAAACTCTTTCTGGCTTTGTCCAACTCTATTGTGCCATATACTTCAATTTGAAACACTTCAGCAACAGCAGCTCTATTCATACACCCTGCAATTGTGTATAAAGTTCCAGATTTTGTGCCACGTGCTACCATCATAGCACCCTTCACAATCTTCCACGAACTCTTACTAAACTTTGTTGCATAACCTGTGCTATCCAACTGACCAATAGAGATCAAGTTCTTCTTGAGACTAGGAATATATCTAACATCCTTTAATGTCCACTAATTTCCTGTCGGAGTTTTTATGCAGACATCTCCTTTTACTTCGATCTTCAAATCTTTGTTGTTGGCAAGACATCTCCTTGAAATTTCGAAACAACTCTTTATTTGGAGACGAATGAAAAGACGCACCTGAATCCAAAATCCAAGATTCAATCGGACTATCCACGCTGAGGATTAGAGCATCCCCAATGTCTTCTGCTAATTGTATCGAATCATCGTCATTCTCTGCTTAAAGTTGAAATCTTAATAAGAACCACACGATGAAAAAAACTAAATCGGGGTTAATATTTTTTGACATTATTGTGATGAGTGTAACTCTCATAGTATGATATCGTAATTGCACACTATGGAGTTTTCATGAGTTGGATTAGGTTTTGTTGAGACATTTTTTAGATCCAGTTCCATTATTTGACTGTAAATTTTTTAACCTAAGCAACCCTTATTAAATAATGGAATCAACCCACACCAATGAATATTTGTGTTAGGTTGGTAAGACGGGGTCATTTGTTTAAATTTTATTTTCAATAAAAATAAAATGTTAATTTATTAAAAAAATCTATTTATTTATTTTAAAACATTGAATTACATTTTTTTTAATTCAATCTCAATATATATTTTATAAAATCACCCTCTAAATATATTGAATTACATTTTTTTTAATTCAATCTCAATAAGAGATTATAGAATAATTAAAAAAATATTAATTATTTTAAGAGATTATAGAATAATTAATAAAAAAATTAATTGAGTGTTTTAAACACCCATGAATTGATTACTTACTCAGTATTGTTTAACTCATTCATGCTACTCTCTCGTGGAGTTTCCATAAGACCCCTAAGGAGTTTCAAATGTATATTTTTCAATTAAAAAACATGGTTCTATTTTTATTGTAAACAATGAAGGAGAACTCGTTACCAAACATGTCCATAATTGCCTTCATTCACAACAAGAATATAAAATATTGAAACGTCATCCTTGTTCATCAACTTTAAATTTAAAGGACCATTGCATTACACTTTAGAACTGGTGTTACTGCTAACAACAGATGGTTAACAATAGCTCCCATTGGTGGTTTTGAAAATAACTAAAATATTACTAATAATAAATAAAAAAAAATATACAAGCTTAACAGGGTGGTGGTTACCCATTCCAATATAACAATAATATGTTTCTTTAGTTTTAGTGGGTGTAATTGAGAATGGAACCTAATTTTACTCATATAAAAGTGGAACAAATCCAGCACAAATATTCTCATATTTACAAAATGAATTCATTTTCAACACTTTCACCGTCTCTCCTATTGTCATTGTTCTTTGGTACCCTATTTACTAACATCGATGGAAAAAACTTCTGAAACCCACCGATTACAGTAAACATAACAAATGTTCTAAGAAGTCATGATCAACTCACTATTCACTGCAAATCTGGTGATGATTACTTGGGAGTCCATCATCTCCCACCTTTGAGCGGTTACGCTTTTAGTTTTCTACCAAACTTTTGGGGCTCAACACAGTTTTACTGCACCTTCCAGTGGTCTGGCTGGTTGCATTACTTTGATATATACAAGGATGATAGAGATAGAACCAAATGCAACGATACTCTATGTTTGTGGTTAGTGGTTGAACATGGTATTTGTATGTTCAACTATAAAACCAAATTGTATGATATTTGCTACACATGGCAGGCTAAATGAATATAAAAAATCAATATATCCATGAATTGGAGGGTTTTGATTATGATATTATAATAACTCGATATAAATTTGATACGATGTATTAGTTTTAATGAATTACATTATTAAGATTTGTTAAGGTATTTCAATGCATAAAATGCTTATTTATTAATTTCTTCCACTTTGATCCGAATTATTTTCCCTACTTTATCGAAATCTCCCATCATTTTTTCGAACATAAATCAAACTCAAATATGACAAGAATACAAAACCAAATTAACTTTCTTTCTTTTTTTATTGGTTATAAAATTTAAACATCTCATTAGCTTTTAATGTGGGCGCAGTCTCGAAGAATATCATTATTTTTAGTTTCTAATCTATTTACTATGGAATTATCAATTGAATTTATAGCCACCCAATCAAAATAATTCATTTTATAAGCTTGTTCAAATTGACATGATTAGTGTCACGGTCTTACATCAATCGCATAATGGAATTGTTTATTACAACTTTCAAGTGGTCCGATGGGCGGCACTCGCATAATAAACTCAGTTTAATTTGACCAGCAAATGCTTCCACTAATGAGAACCTGTCATATTATAGTAGTTTGACCCATACATTTTGACCGTTTGCAAATAAGGTATGAACTACCCTAAGCATAATTTAGTAGATACGGTATGAATTAAGATCACAAAGTTCGGTAGTTCAATTTCTTACTCCTAAAATGTTGAACTTAAAAAAATAAAAATTTAGAGACCTATTTGACATAGTCTTAGGTTTACAAACCAAATAGATATAAAGTAGAAAGTTTGTCATGGACTAAACGTATAATATAGATAACTTTGAATGTCCAATAAGCTTTTAATCTTATATGATTTTAAAACTTCATCATAAAGTATGTATTCCATCTTATTGGAGGTCCTCATGATGATGAAAGAGATGTCATTCGACAAATAGGTCAAACCCTTACCATGTTTAAGAAATTTGAAGGTGGAGAATATAGGGCTTTGATTCTTTGCTCCGACTAGTCTATGAATCCACAAGTAATAAGAGTCGAGATGGTCACTGTTGAGAGTCGAGATTCGATATGGGTCAAACCCCTTACCTTGTTTAAGATCTTTGCTCCAATAGGCTGAGAGTCGAGATTCGATGGATTTTGTGCAGATTGTCACGGTTGATCATTTGATTCTTGTCATAATGGCAGTTTCGTAATTATCCATATCTTCAAGGGTCATTAGGTAGTTTGTCACGTTCATAATATATTATTACTATTTTTCTAAAAAAAAAAAATCCATAATTTTCCTAACAATTCTTCATCCCTTGGTCATTATTAAGGATGATGTCCTTGACCAATCCTCCCAATTTCTATTCTTGCATTCATTGGGTCTTACATGGATGACTTTTCTTCATTTTTTGGTGTGTTACAAAAGAAATGGTGCAAAACTGTATTACCCCTAAGGATATCTAACTATGGTTCATGACCTAAAAGATCTCCAAATGCTTTTAAATTATGTGGTAGACCTTATTATGTGATGTCTGAAGATGTGAAGATGTTTGAAAGTTATTGGAACACGTTGATTACCAAAACCAAGAATTACAGATAGAATGACCAACATGCCCCTAGGACTACTTCTTTAAATTCAAGGTCTATATGTGCTCCAAATGACTTGCTACTTCTTTTAAGGCCTATTCGTAAGGACAAGGAGTTATGTTCAATGGTTCAAGTTGATTAGAGCAAGCTTGCAACCTAAAGCAAGTTAGGACCAAGGAAACACCTCAAGACACAAAAGTCAAGACCCTTATAGAATCCTCTAAGGAATTCATTATGAATGTATGACCTTCTAGAACAACCCATGTTTGTTATTACGATGTATGCATATATTTACGAATGCATGTTATAACTTTTGCCTCAAGAAATTATGAACCTTAGAAACTTACAAGATTGAGAATCAAGAACAATATAGCTCCTTTCAAAAACTATACAGAGGATGCTTTATTGAATCCTAGAATAAATGCAAAATCTAAGCAATAATTGGGTAAGATAACCATTACCTCATATACTACAAACTCTGAAAATACTTTATAGGCTCTTTCCTATTATCGATGTTACTCCCTTTTCCTATTTCATGGTAACTTCTTGACAGTAATGGCCTGTCCAGAATGCATCACTGCCTTGTATACAGTCTCGCCATAAGCACATATCTCGTGAAAAGTAATAGTGGCCTCAATTAGATCTTGGGAAGAAATTCTTTCCTTAGGTGGGAAATAGACATCCTAATCCATAGATTTTCTTTCCTTGTTTTTCTCCATTTCGAATGGATGTGTCATGCAATATAAGATGATCATAATTAGAAGGATAGAAACTCGACCTACCTTAAAAGATGGAGACGATGAATCTCCATTGCAGTTGTCAAGAGGTCCACCACAGAGCCCCTCTTTGTCAATGAATCTACTAGTGGGCATGTTTTGAAAAAAAGTTTTTGAAGGGATCGGATGTCTCACGTTATGCTATATTGCTATGCCGTAGCAAAATTAGTAGATTTGTAGGCAAAATAGAATGATTGTTCTTCAACTAGGTATACTTTTTACAACTAAAACTTCTATTTCACATTTGTTAAATTTTATTTTTCTCTTTCCAACATTCCTTGCATATTAACTAACAATTTTTTTTTGTCAAGAAAAACATATTAGTTTGATTAAAATAATAAAAAAAAACTCAGACAAAAAATCAATTGACTAACTACTAAATTTATGTAATATATATAATATTACAATTAGTAGAAAAAAAATATATTTATCCATATAATAATTAAAAAAGATTTTAAAGTAATATTCTTGTCAATTTATCTCAAATTCAATTTTATTTTATTTATTTTTTCTTTTTTACTTTGAATTTATTAAATTTGGTTGAAAAAGTAATTTATGAAAAAACAATACTATGTGAATAAGTGTGACTTCTGAGTAAATTATGGGTACATGAATCACCTGAGCTCACATCCTTATAAGAGCGATCGTGAGGATAAGATGACTAAGAAATGTTTAAAAGACTTGAAAGTCACACTACCTATACAACCAAGGAGCACCTTCCTTTATGGTAGCTCAATCATATGACCACATGGTTAAGCATGCTTTACTCGGAGCAATTATATGTTGGGAGACCTTTTAGAAATTTTACTAGGATGCGTGTGAATGAGGACAAAGGGATAACTATCTAAAAGTAGAGTCATATCAAGTCTTTTTGGAGTTAATATTGCACTCTTATTCACCATTTTCTCATTTATAGCCCCATTTATTCTACTTAGTGAGCATGAAATCGTTTATTGTGGTCCAATGTGAAAAAAATATGATTTGGCATAAGTCGATCTTAATTGTATATCTAATTGAGTTATGTGGTAAAATTTCAGACATTTATGCTAAACCATGTGGGAGTAGCGAATTTGGAAACAAATGGGGGATGACATGGAAATGATAAATCCACGTCAGCAGTCCAAGTGGGTCATTGACTACCCATGGAGGAACATCCTAGGTATACTACTTATTTCTTTTCAGCCCTAAAGAGGAACCCATGCTCAATATAAAAGGAAAAGAAAGACCAAGAGGAGAAAGCCACATTTTGGGGAGAAAATTGAATTACACAGCAGCAGCTTCTGCTGCAGTGAACTGCTGTGAAACCAGAGAAGAAGAAGAAAACCCTAATCCAGCAGCTGTTGACAGCAGAAGGAAAAGGAGACCAACAAGGATTGATTAGGGCAAAGAGGTGGACGTGAGAGCTCAAGAGAAGGGAACTTCCATTGACGAACGGCAACAAACCGGGATAACTCTTTATTTCCTTATTCTCTTTCCTTATTCCATCAATTTTACATGATGAAGATGAGGATTCCTTTGTTTAATTCAGTTTGTATGGAAAGCTAAACTTTATAGGGGAGGCGAGAGAGTTTTATATAGTTTAAGTATGTTGACGGTATGATTTTAGTTTATTAAAGAGTTGTTGTTAATGATTTACATGTATGTTTAATTAGCTACTTTACATACATAGTTGTTCTCTTATTCGGGAGAAGAGAGGGAGCAATGAAATCCTCTTTAATACTCTAGTTCCATATCAAAGAGACTTGGAGGGTAATAGAAGGGTTAGGAATAATAATTCTCCTAGAGCCTTGTTAATAGAAAATACAACGATAATGAAAATAATCACCATTCATGACCCTCGGAAGTGGGCTTGAGAATCTATTAAAAGGAACTAAAATCTACCACAAAACTCAACAACTTATCTATATTTAATCTCTCTTAGCCGAACCTTCCTCATTATAGTTGATTTTCTCATCATTTTCTGTTTTTCGACAGCAGTGGCACTCTGTTTTAGTTTTGTTTAAATAGTTAAAATCTCCAACACCCATTTGAATGTTACCAAAAAAACTCATTGAATTTCCAGCGATAAAATTAACCAAAAAGATAGGTTCCCTGTGGAATCGACAATTTACTTATTACTTGCTACTTGTGATAGTGTATACTTGCACTTATTCTTGTGAATTTTACATCATTTTATTATATACATCTACAAGCGATACCGTTTTTGGCGCCGTTGCCGGGGAACCTAATTTGATTATTTTACTTGTTGTAGATTTTTGTGAGCTGGAGCCAACAAGAAGTCATAGTAAGCTGAGTTTTCCTACTGCTGTATTTACTGCTGAAGAATTGAGTTTACTGCTACAGAATTCTATGTATGAACCCACCTACGGGTTTGGAATTTATTTTGGATCCTGAAATAGAGAGAACATTTAGACGAAGGTTGAGGGAGAGAAAGAAAATGACAGAACAGAATATACAGCAAATTGCCCAACTAAATCAGGAGTTTGAAAATCCAATGATGATGGCTAATCAAGAGAGAATTACTGCCAATGCCATTCATTTAGCAGATGACAGAGAAAGAGCGATCCGAGCATATGCACACCCAGCTGTGGAAGAGCTAAATCCGTGCATCATTAGACCCGAAATACAAGCAACCACGTTTGAGCTAAAACCTGTGATGTTTCAAATGCTGCAAACCATTGGGCAATTTCATGGACTACCGTCGGAAGATCCTCACCTACACCTAAAGTCATTTTTTGGAGTTAGTGACTCATTTCAATTTCAAGGAGTGGATAAAGATGTGATTAGACTGAGCTTATTCCCATATTCATTGAGGAACGATGCTAAATCATGGTTGAATACTTTAGCACTGGGAACAATTGATTCGTGGAATAGTCTAAAGTTTTGATCAAGTATTTCCCACCCACGAGAAATGCACGGTTCAGAAATGAGATTGTTGCTTTTCAACAGTATGAAGATGAGACACTAAGTGAAGCTTGGGAGAGATTTAAGGAGATGCTTAGAAAGTGTCCTCACCATGGACTACCTCATTGTATACAAATGGAGACTTTCTACAATGGATTAAATATTGTTACTAAATAAGTAGTTGATGCTTCCGCCAGTGGAGCTATTTTGTCAAAGACATACAATGAAGCATATGAGATTTTAGAGAGAATAGCATCTAACAATTGTCAATGGGCCGATGTGAGAAGCAACCCAGGAAGGAAGACTCGAGGAGTACTTGACGTTGATGCTTTGTCCTCTATCAATGCTCAACTAGATTCGGTGACTAATATTTTACAAAATCTAGCGTTGGGGCAAGACTCCATATATCAAAGCACCAGTCCGTACAGCTGCTGAAATTAACCAGACAGCAGCCGAATCTTGTGTATATTGTGGAGAGGAACACACCTTTGATCAATGTCCAAGCAATCCGGCCTCAATTTTCTATGTCGGGAATCAAGTTAGTCAAGGCAACCTGAAAAATAACCCCTTCTATCGGGGTGGAGAAATCATCCAAATTTCTCATGGAAGGGACAAGGCTCGTACAACCAACAAATGCCCCCTAAAGCAAATTACCCTCCGGGTTTTGGATTACAAAATCAATCGACATATGGTTCTCAACAAGCCACCACCCAAGGGGAAGGAACTAGCCAAGCTCAACACATACCGAGAACATCGCTTGAGAGCCTAATAAAGGAATATATGGCTAAAAATGATGCTGTGATACAAAGTCAACAAGCATCATTGCGAAATTTGGAAGTTCAAGTAGGTCAATTAGCAAATGAGTTACGAAATAGACCTCTTGGTAAGCTGCCAGCAGACACCGAAATGCCAAAAAGAGAGGGAATGGAACAATGTCAAGCAATAGAGTTGAGAAGTGGGAAAGAAATACCTAGCAGAGGAGAAAAAATTAAAGAACACGATGATAGTCGCACTCAAGAATCGCTGATACACAACAGAGAAAGGAGAAAGTCGTTGTGCAAGAAGAGCACAACAAAAATGATGCAGAAGCTGCTGTACAGAAAGAACACAGCAGAAATTGTGAAGCCTCCTAAAACACAAACATCAGTCAGCAGTGGACAAGAAAGCAGAATATACACACCGACACCTCATTTTTCACAAAGAATAAAAAGAAAGAAGGAAGAAGCCCACTTTGAGAAGTTCATGGACATATTTAAGGAAATTCACATAAATATACCATTAGTTGAAGCTTTGAAGCAAATGCCAAATTATGTGAAATTCTTGATGAATGTGCTCACAAATGGAAGAAAGTTTGAAGAATTCAAGGTGGTACCATTGAATGAAGAGTGTAGTGCAATATTGAAAAACAAGATCCCGCTAAAGGAGAAAGACCCAGGTTCATTCACAATTCCAATATCAAGAGGAGGGAAGAAGCTAGGTCGAGCATTATGTGATTTGGGATCAAGCATTAATCTAATGCCGCTATCTATTTACAAAAAGTTAGGTATTGGTGAAGCTAGACCAACTACAGTCAATCTTCAACTAGCAGATCGATCTTTCACTTATCCTGAAGGAAAGATTGAGGACATCTTAATTCAAGTTGACAAATTCATATTTCCTGCAGATTTTATCATTTTAGATTATGAAGCCGATCATGATGTTCCAATTATTTTGGGGAGGCAATTTTTAAAGACCGAAAGAACATTAGTCGATGTCTACAAAGGAACCATCACGTTAAGAATGGGTGACCAAAAAGTTGAATTTAACATCAATGACAGCATGAAACATCCAGCAGTGACAAAAGAATGCTCAGTAGTGTATGAATTGACAGAACAACCAGCGACCGACGAATGGGATGATGGGGAAAGCGGGCAGGAAGATGACAGTAGCTGGAATGACAGAACAGAACAGAACAGTTAGCAGTTTTAGGTCAATTCAACAGAACTTTTGAGTCACTAGAATGTGAGGGAAGAAAAAGTTCACTGATGAGACCATCTATTGAGGAAGCGCCACAACTGGACTTGAAACCACTACCACCTAACCTTAAGTATGCTTATTTAGGTGACAAAAAGACACTACTCATCATCATCTCAGCGACACTATCCTTGACTCAAGAGGATATGCTCCTAGAAACATTGAAGAAGCACAAGGGGGCGATAGGTTGGACATTGGCAGATATAAAAGGAATTAGCCCTTCACTATGCATGCACAAAATACAATTAGAGGAAGGAAAAGTTAAGTCCATTGAGCAACAAAGAGGATTAAATCCCATGATGAAGAAGGTTGTTAGAAAGGAGATTCTCAAATGCAAACAGCAGCTGGGTCAGTCCTATTCAATGTGTTCCGAAGAAAGAAGGGATAACAGTAATGGCAAATGAGAACAATGAGTTGATCCCCACTAGAATAGTGAATGGATGGAGAATTTGCATGGATTATAGAAGGCTAAACAAAGCGACACGTAAGGATCATTTTCCCTTACCATTCATTGATCAAATGCTTGATAGGCTTGTTGGAAAGTCACATTATTGCTTCTTGTGTTAGGCTATGGAGCCGGATACTTATTTATAGCTTGGTCAACGGTTATATCCGGTAAAGCTATATTTGGTAAAGCTATATATAGTAAAGCTACATATGGTAAAGCTATATATGGTAAATAGCTATATATAGTAGATGGCTAAATCTGGTAAAGCTATATATAGTAAACTAAACCATATATATATATGTTGTCCGGTAGAGCTTTGAAAATATACTTTCTATTCTCTGTACTCTCTCTTATTGTACATACCTGAAGTCATCAATAAAAATCCTTTTAGCTAGAGTTCTCCTTGCAATTTTCTCTATCCTTTTCTTTGTGTTCATCTAGATCAAGCGTGTGCGTTGTTGTGCGATCCTAACATCTTGGATGGTTATTCGGGATACAATTAAATTATAATCAGTCCAGAAGATCAAGAGAAAACTACATTCACATGCCCATATGAATTTTTTGCCTTTAGACGAATGCCCTTTGGACTATGTAATGCTCCAGCGACATTTCAACGTTGCATGATGGCCATTTTTACAGATATGGTAGAAACATTTATGGAGATATTCATGGATGATTTTTTGGTTTATGGAGAATCTTTTGAGACTTGTTTGTGCAATTTAGGGAAGGTTCTACAAAGATGTTAAGAGAAGAATCTTGTACTGAATTGGGAAAAATGTCATTTTATGGTCAATGAGGGAATAGTGTAAGGCCACACGATCTCAAGAAGAGGAATAGAAGTTGATAGAGCCAAGATAAAAGCTAAGATTGAATCCACCTACGTCAGTTAAAGGTATAAGAAGCTTTTTGGGCCATGCAGGGTTTTATACGAGGTTTATTAAAGATTTCTCCAAGATTGCAAAACAATTGTGTAGTTTGTTGGAGTCAAATAGAAAATTTGTTTTTAACAAACAATGCATGACTGCCTTCCAAGCATTAAAGACAGCGCTGACCACAGCTCCTATAATGTCAACACCCGATTGGAATTCACCATTTGAGTTGATGTGTGATGCTAGTGGCCATGCTGTGGGGGCAATGTTAGGACAGAAAAAGGGGAAGGTACTTCATCCTATCTATTATAACAGCAAAACGTTGAATTAGGCTCAAGTGAATTATACAACCACTGAAAAAGAATTGTTGGCCGTAGTATTCACTGTTGAAAAGTTCAGAGCTTATTTATTTGGAGCGAAGGTGAAAGTGTACACTGACCACGCAGCAATCAAGCACCTAATGATGAAACCGAATGCCAAGCCAAGATTAATTAGATGGATTCTACTGTTACAAGAGTTCGAGATAGAAATCGTGGACACGAAAGGAGCTAATAACCATGTAGCGGAACACTTATCTAGAATGGAGAACATGGAAGAAAAGGTCAATAGCAAAGAAATTGATGATGCATTTCTGGATGAACAGCTGCTTGGGATAAACAGCAATAGCAGCAGCTACAACAGTAGCAGAATGACAGCAACTCCATGGTATGCAGACATAGCAAATTTTTTGGCTTGTGCCATCATACCCAAAGTGAAAAATTATCAACAAAGGAAGAGGTTTTCCATGAATCCAAAAGTTACATTTGGGATGAACCTTTTTTTTTTAAACAATGTGGAGACGACATAATGAAAAGATGCATTCCAGACAGTGAAATACCAACAATTCTTGAACAATGTCATGCATCTCCATATGGAGGTCATTTTGGAGGGCAAAGGACAGCAGCCAAGGTATTTCAATCGAGTTTCTATTGGCCAACAATTTTCAAAGATGCAAAAGAATTTTTCAAGGGTTGTGATCAATGTCAAAGGACGGGAAATATCAGTAAAAAAAAATGAGCTACCCCTGAATTCAATTCTAGAAGTGGAACTTTTTGATGTATGGGGCATTGACTTTATGGGACCATTTCCGCCATCTTATGGGAACTTATATATTCTAGTGGCTGTCGACTATGTGTCCAAGTAGGTGGAAGCAATAGCTTGTCCGTCCAACGATGGGAAGACGGTACTCAAGTTTTTAAAAAGAAACATATTCACTAGGTTTGGTGTACCAAGAGCATTAATCAGCAATGAGGGAACGCACTTTGTGAACAGGTTGATGAATAGTCTTTTAGAGAGATACAATGTAAAACATAGAGTGGCGACAACTTATCACCCACAAACCAATGGGCAAGCAGAGGTCTCCAACAGAGAAATTAAAAGTATTTTGGAAAAGGTGGTACAACCCAACAGGAAAGATTGGTCGGTGAAACTTGATGATACATTATGGGCATACAGGACAGCCTTCAAAACCCCTTTAGGAATGTCTCCTTACAAGCTAGTTTTTGGGAAGGCATGTCATCTACCCCTGGAATTGGAACATAAAGCATTTTGGGCATTAAAGAAGTTAAATTTTGACTATACAACAGATGGAGACTTGATGTAACAACCCTAAATTTCCACATATCTACAGTCGCCACTAACGCCTCATGCTCATCTCTAATGCAGAATAAAAATCTAAGAATGCTCATCTTTATTAGCGGAAAAATTTAAAACTTCAAAACATTGGAAAACACTGCCGAACTTACGTGTTTCAAACATCATGCTGAAGTTCAAAAAGATGAAAAAAAAAACGATTACAAATTAAATAATATAAATGAATGAAATGCAAACGCCCTATCCTAATCAACACTAGGAATTTTAAATATGCAACTATCCTATGCACGCGCCACAGTCTCTGATCACGATGCCACCGTTAACAGTACGTGGGAACCTTGCTTTTACCTGAAAAACAATATGGCACACGGCCTGAGTATTTCAAAGAAATACTCAGTAAGTGACCCCACTATAGGGGCCATGCTTATGCAAACACATGCAATCATGAATTAGGGACCTATCTCTAATCATCTTAGGGGTGCCCTCCAGTCTCGGACAGATTGGATGTGTAGTACTTCCCTACACACGACTCACACGTGAGAGTGTGAATCCCCAGGGCGCTCACACACTCCATGGACCCTTTGGTCAAGCTAATCAATAGCGACGTCCGGAGGTCAGCGGAACCCCATAGTGTCAGGCGCCTCATGAACACCCTCATCTGTGTGCATTCGCACCTATGCGCATTCGCGCTCATCATAAGGTGCGCGTCCGCACTCATCATCTCTAGGGGAAGTAGCCCTATGCCCCTCTAAATCCATCGTAATGTTTCTTCTGACACAACCCTCTAGTCTCATCTCTTTGTTACTCTAGGTAACACATGCTCGTGGATATTTATATTAATATTATTTATATGCTCTTAGGGTTGTGTCCTATGTCGATCTAACGACATGATGCAATATGGCACTCATCATCATCTAGCATGCTCAATATGGAAACCATCATCATATTAAGGTAAACATCATGCAATCATCATACTCATCATATTGCCACAAAGTGTGTCAAACATACCAAGTACATCATTCATCAAAATATGCATATACTGCACATATCATCAAGCATCGTAATCCACACATCATCATAACTCATACAATTTTTTAGCCTATCCTATAGTAAGGCCACTTAATTGGTTGGCCTTGGCCGAAGTACTCCCTAAATAGCTAAACGTAAGCTCCCGTTCCGTAAGAGCTGCTTTCTACGTCGCTGGAGTTTGTTTCCTATCACACTGTTCACCACTTTCTGTTAGTATTTAAAAATTAATTTCCCTATAATTCAATAAATGTGAAATACGGCTCTAAAACGGCCTCGGATACCTTAATCGGGGCCAAAAATAGATCCGAGAGGGTCGAAACAGTGGAAACTGGGCTGAAAACAGGTGAGCCGAGCCGAACAGCCACTAGGAGCCGCTGGAGGGTCACCGGAGGGAGCCCGAGCCGTTTGCGCCACGCCGAGCCGAGCTGAGGGACTGCCGCGCCGCTATGTGACATGTGGCAACAGTATAGCCAGCCACGTCGTGCGGTAGCATCGGGTCGAAGTGCGGTTCGGAGTCCGATTCGGGTCGTGGTCCGGGTCGCGGGCTACGGAGGCTACTGGGCCAAGACTATCGTTGGGCCTCGGCTTATTAGGGTAGGCCGAAAGTTTTTTTTTTTTGGTTGCAGACCAGCTCGATTGGACCGTCGGGCTGGTCTCGGGTTGGTTCAATTGAATCGTAGCTTCTGGGCTTGTCTGAGGTTTGGGTCGCTATAGTTGGGCTGGGCCGAAGGCAATGGCCGAGGGAAAAAATGGGCTGAACTCTTGGGTTTTGGGTTCGGGTTGACCTAGATCCGTGGACCTCGTCTTCTTACCCGACTTTGGCCGATTTTTCGGCGAGTTTTCTCTCTCCTTCCCGCGGCGTTTCTGTTGCCGATTTCGGTCCTCTTTCTTCCTCTTCCTCTTTATTTGTCGTTCTTCTTTCTTTTCTGGGAGTTTTGCGGCCTAAAGGTTCCTAAAACCACAGATCTAAGAACGATTAGGAAATACCCAATTTTCCGACTTCGGTTACCAATGACGGCGTTTACTAAAAAGCACAAAACGCACCTTGAGTTATCGTGCTTTCGTTAGGGATCCATCTCGTGGCGGTAACAGGTCGTTTGGTGTCGGTTTGAGGGTGGTTTGAGGGTTCATCGGATAAACTGGACACTCGCCGACTTTTTTTTTTTTTTTTTCCGAAATCTCTCTATCTCTCTCGTAGTTTTCTGTCTTTTCTCCCTTTGGAGGTATCCTGATGGTGCTGGGAGTCGTGGGCTGAAGGCTAGGCATGCTGTGGCCATCGTTTCGGGTGGGTTCCGCGAAACTCGGCGGTTGTCGGAAAACTCGCGGGTTTTCCGGCGACTGAGTTTTTTTTTTTTTTTTTTTTTTTCGTTTTCTCGTTTTTTTGCTTTCTTTCCCGGGTCGTTACATTATCTACCCCTAAAAAGAACTTTCATCCTCAAAAGTCTCAAACTCTTGTACCAACTCAGGGTATTTCTCTCTTATTTCGTCCTCACGCTCCCACGTGGCTTCCTCACTGTGGTGATTCCGCCACAGTACCTTAACGAACGCAATGTTCCTGTTGCATAAGGTTTTTACTTCTCTAGCTAAGATTCTTACTGGTTTTTCCTCGTAACTCAGATCTTCATTGAGTTGGAGTGGTTCATAGTCTTTTACGTGGATAGGGTCCGTAATGTAGTTCCTCAGCATCGACACGTGAAATACATCATGTACTCTTGAGAGGGCTGGAGGTAGGGCTAACTTATGCGCTACCGTACCAACTCGCTCTAGGATCTCGAATGGTCAAATTAATTTAGGACTTAACTTTCCCTTATGTCCGAATCTTAACACCCCTTTCATAGGTGCCACCTTGAGGAATACTGGGTCCCCTACCTCGAACAATAGGCTTTTACGCCTTACATCGGCGTAGCTTTTCTGCGTACTTTGAGCGGTACGCATCCTCACTCGAATTTTCTGGATAGCCTCATTGGTGAGTCGAACCAACTCGAGTCCTACTAATTCTCTCTCTCCTACCTCGTCCCAACATAGTGGGGATCTACACCGTTTCCCGTACAGGGCCTCAAACGGTGCCATTCCAATAGTTGCTTGGAAACTGTTGTTATACGAGAATTCCATCAGGTGGAGTTTGGAATCCCAACTTTCTTTAAAATCTAGTACGCAAGCGCGTAGCATGTCCTCTAGATTATTGTTTAAACGCTTCGTTTGTCCATCCGTTTGGGGGTGAAAGGCAGTACTAAAGTTGAGGCAGGTATCTAGTGCTTTTTGAAGTCCGCGCCAAAACGCTGACGTAAAGCGTGGATCCCGATCCGACACTATAGACACTGGGACTCCATGTAGTCTTACTATATCTTTCACATACAGTTGTGCCCAATTGTCAACTGTATATGTAACCTTCCCAGGTAGAAAGTGTGCCGACTTGGTTAACCTATCGACAACTACCCAGATCACTGTATAGCCTTTGGGCGTTTTGGGTAAACCTACTATGAAGTCCATCGCTATGTTTTCCCACTTCCCTTTCGGTATGCTTAGGGGCTGTAACAACCCCGCCGCCTTTTGTCTTGGAGCTTTCACTTGTTGACAAACTAAGCACTTGCTCACAAACCCGGCCACATCCCTCTTCATGCTCTTCCACCAAAAGTGTTATTTTAAATCTTGGTACATCTTAGTACCTCCTGGATGCATGGAAAATGGCGAGTTGTGAGCTTCCATCAGTATCTCCTTCCTTAAATCTTCTATTGCCGGAACACATAAGCGTCCCTGATACAATAGTCCTTCATTTGATGACTTCGAGAATCCATCTACCGGACTTTTGTCTAGCTGTCCTAGGACTTTTTATAAGTTAGGATCCTCTCGTTGGGAGGTAATAATTCTCTGCCTAAGCGTAGGTTGTACCGTGAGTCAGGCCAACTGTGCTATGACTCCCTTGGTCGCTACAGCTATGTTGACTCGCTCGAACTCTCTTTGTACCCTTACTTCCCTCGTAATAAGGGCCGACGAGTGGACCGTCTTCCTACTCAAGGCATCTGCGATCACATTTGCTTTTCCAGGGTGGTACTGGATATCTACGTCATAATCCTTCACCAATTCTAACCACCTTCTCTGCCTCATATTTAACTCTTTCTGGGTAAAGAAGTATTTCAAACTTTTGTGGTCGGCAAAAATTTGGGTTTTCTCTCCATACAGGTAATGTCGCCAGATTTTCAGCACGAACACTACAGCGGCCAACTCTAGGTCGTGGGTAGGGTACTTCTTTTCATATTCCTTAAGTTGACGAGATGCGTATGCGACAACCTTGCCGTGTTGCATTAACACACATACTGATGGTGTTAATATAACACATGCGGAAGCAATTTGGATCTTAGGCACTTTTAGAACATCAATTATAGTAAATTACTAGCATGTTCATAAGTATTAAAACTTAATGAGTTTGAATACTAACCTTTTGTAGTTCAAACTTCTTTTTCCTCACGAACCGATTTCGAACCACCACTAGTGTCTTCTCCACTATCCTCCGGCCTTAGAATGGGATTGTGGAATCCGGTGAGTGACTAAACTTGGGAGGGATTTTGTATATATGAAGAGAGTGTTTGTGAGAGGTTTTTCTCAAGGTTTTTCACCAAGAAGAAGAAGACCTTCCATGTACCATGATCACTCTATTTAAAGAGTCATGTTTGCATGTTCATGCAAATTTGAGATCACCAAATTTTGACACTTAAAAATCCACTCAAATGTTTGGGATTATGTGGCAAGCATGCAGGTTTGAGTTAACCAAATTTCGACACCTCAAAATTCCACTAACATGGATTTTTCCATTAAATGAAGTCAACATTTTGACTTTCTTCATTTTAATTCAACAATTAATTTGAATAATGAATTTCAAATTAAAGTAACATTAAATGATTAATTAAACTATTTAATTAATATTTAATATTAATGCAAATGTCAATCCCAATCAATTCCGACACATAATTGATTAAGATATTTAAATCTTATTTAAATATCTCAGATTCTCTCCTTTTGTTTAATTTGTAAATAAAACAAAAATGCAGTTATATATATCGTATATATGTAGCGCATATTCCCTAATTTGAATTCGAACACTTCAAACTCACTCGTCACACTGTTCTATGGTTTAGTCCAATATGAGCTAGCAGAGGGACCTAATGAACCTATAGATCATGGACTCCAACGATCCAAGATTAACCGGCTAAACTCATTAACCTTGTTAACAAACATTCGTTAACTACTAGGACACTCCACTATAGCCTAGTAGTTGCACTCCCCTCACTCTAGATATATTTCTGTCCATTTGATATAACCATGATTAGTAAGTCGATCCTTCACAGGTTGTTCGTAACTAGAGCTGGGTCAATTTACCGTTTTACCCCTAAAGTTACTTCTTGTTCTTTATGTCTCACTGATCCTCTAATGAACAATTGGTTTGTGGTCCAACCAGCAAACCGAATCCCTCTCATGCCAATGAGAGGGTGCGGCCCCTTGTTCAAGACCTGGAGTCAGTGCTTAAGGGAACTACCTTTCTTCTATCCCTAAAAGTGGGTAGGAGTGAATTCCATCTTGCACCCCACTCCCCAGCCATTCACCCAGTCTTACCCCTAAAATGGGAGGTCTATTGAGTCGGCGAACTAGAGCCACTCTCACCCATGCAAATCTACAAATAATTCCGAACAAACAGGAGTTCATGGTTAGCTCAAGATTAAAACCGAGTTACCTAGGTTATCGAATGAAAAGAAAATCAGTCTCAACAGTGAACGACATTATAAAGTGAGAGTTGTTTTCTTCATGGTCCGATCTTATGCAATACTCATTGCATAGGACGCCCCCACTCACATGTCTCCACATGTACAATTTAGTGATCACATTGTTTATATCATATACAAAAGTGGGCCGCATCCATAGTGTCCCCAGAATAAGGTACTCAGCCTTATCCTTATACTATAGATCATTTTGACTATATATACTTGAACTTGATCCACTCTTATGTCTCTACATATAGTTCAAGTAATCATACTATAGCCAGAGTGTTCTTAGTTTATTGGATTTAGATTAATGATCGTAAAGTTCACTTTATTCAATAACAATCTTTACTGAATAAACAACAATAGTATCTTTATTAAAAATAGAATATGTTTTTGTTTACAAACTATGAGTTTTAAGGCATAAAACCCCATCCCAGTCCTTTCATGGGGGCATCACTATAGATCACATATCCTTCTGAGCTCTCGGGTACTATGAGTACCGGAGCGGTTACCAATCTCTCTTTTAGGTTTTGGAAGCTTGCCTCACAATCATCATCCCATCTAAATGGTACCCCTTTTTTTGTTAACTTTGTTAAAGGCGAGGATATTTTAGCGAAGTTCTGCACGAACCTTCGGTAGTATCCCGCCAATCCTAGGAAACTCCTTACTTTCGTTACCGTAGTTGGGCGTTCCCACTTTGTGATCGCTTCGACCTTGGTGGGATCTACAGATATTCAATCTTTTGACACCACGTGTCCTAGGAAAGAGACTTGTCGCAACCAAAATTCGCATTTGGAGAACTTGGCGTACAACTTGTGCTCTCTTAGGGTAGTTAGGACTTTTCGGAGGTGTTCCTCGTGCTCTAGGTCTGTTTTCGAGTATATGAGGATGTCGTCAATGAACACAATCACGAACATGTCTAGGCATTCCTTGAATACCCGATTCATTAACTCCATAAACACAGCTCAGGAATTGGTGAGGCCAAATGACATCACTACGAACTCGTAGTGACCGTACCTTGTCCTAAACGCTGTTTTTGGTACGTCTTTTTCATTAATCCTAATTGGTGGTAACCGGACCGAAGATCTATCTTAGAGAATACAGTTGCCTCTCTGAGTTGATCAAACAAGTCTTCTATTCTAGGCAGAGGATATTTGTTTTTTATGGTTCTCTTGTTTAGCTCTCTGTAATCGATGCACAGACGCATCGATCCATCTTTCTTCTTAACAAACAACACTGGCGGACCCCAGGGGGACACGCTAGGTCGAATGAATCCTTTATCTAGTAAGTCTTGCAATTGCGCCTTGAGTTCCTTCAACTCTGCTGGCGCCATGCGATAGGGTGCTTTGGAAATAGGCCCAGTTCCCGTCTCGAGTTCGATGATGAAATTGACCACTTGGGAAGGGGGTATTCCAGGTAAGTCGTCCGGAAATACATCCGCGAACTCGTTTACTATTGGCACGTTTACTAGGGTCCTTTCCTTTCCTCTTACGTCTACAACACATGCTAATATAGCCCATCCACCTTGTTGGACTAACCTCTTTGCTTTCATCATCGATACTACCTTGGGGGTAATCCTGGTACTTGTGCCTTTAAATTTAAATGTAGGTCCTGTCGGTGGTGAAAATTTTACTTCCTTTTTGCGATAGTCTATACTAGCTCGATTTTCAGCTGGCCAATCCATGCCTAGTATGACGTCAAAATCTGTCATGTTTACCACCATAAGGTCAACGCTTAAAGTTTGGTTTCCTATGATTACTTGGCCATCCTTTACTCTATCTCTAGATACTAAGTCTACCCTCGCAGGGGTGCTTACAGACATTTTATGCAATAAGGGTTCTAATTCGAACCCTGCTTGTACAACAAAAGGCATGGAAATAAAGGAATGCGTGGAACCAGAATCAAATAAGGTAAAAGTGAAATGACCTAAACTGGATAGTGTACCTGTCACCACGGCGTCGGACCTCCCAGTGTCCTTGTTGGTTGACACGTAGGCCCTAGCTTGAGCTCACGGTGGTGCTGGTTGATCCGTTTGCTCTACTATTCTGGGCGGGTTTGCTTGTGCGACAGCGTTTCCAGCCGTGTAGTTCACAGCGATGTGCCCCTCTTGACCACATCTATAACACGCTCGGCTGCCAGCCATGCACCTCCCACCGTCTAGTCTTCCACAGATAGTGCACCCTTCCTCTCTCCTCCCTCTGGCCCTATCTTGATTCCTGGGGTTCCTGTCAGTACGTCGGGGAGGGCGTCGCTCATCCCATCTAGGAGCGGGTCTATTATTGGAACGGTGCCTACATGCTGGTGGTGGACGGTCAGAGCCTCCTGATTCATGAGGACGCTTCTGCGCAATTATGACTGGCTCTTCACGTCGTTTCTCATCCTTTGGTTTCTCTAAAGCCTTGGCAGTTCTCAAGGCTTCCTCATAGGTCTTTGGGTTGAACGCCTCCAACGCGGCGGATTCTTGGTTCCAAACCCAATACAAACTTCTCTGTCATCTTTTCCTCAGTGTCCACCATGGACGGTGCAAATCTCTTGAGTCTCTTAAACTCTCGGTTGTACTTCTCCACTGTGAGTCCGCCCTGTACCAGGTGGGCGAACTCCTACTATCTTTTAAGTCGCTCTGACTTAGGATAATATTCCTTAAGGAAGGCCTCCTTAAATCGTTCCCAATTCATCGGTCCCCCTTCTGGGTTAAGAAGGGTTTTGTTATCTCTCCACCATATCTCTGCGTCCTTTTGTAGGACGAAGGTTGCATAGGCGACCTTTTGGTTCTCTGGGCACTCCATAGTCTCAAAGGTGGTTTCCACTGCTGCAATCCACATTTGGGCTTCTATGGGGTCTACTAAGGAACCAGTGAATGGTCGAGGGTCGTATCTCTTGAAATCACTTATCCAGTTTGAACATCTAACAGGTTGTGGAGGGTTTACTGGGGCATTGGCTTGCGCCTGTGCCTGTGCCTGTACCTGTGCCTGTACCTGTGCCAGTGCCAACGCCTGTGCTTGGGCCTATGCTTGGGCTTGTTCCTGGGCCTGTTGTAGATTAGCTTGCTAAGTGGTTACCAAGGTTTGAATTAGGGCTTGGATGGAGTCACACATTAACCTAGTATTAGCATCTACTCCACCCGCTGGGGGTGCAGCTTCAGGTGCGACTTGGAGTGGTAGGGTAGGCTGGGGTGGAGGTTCTACTTGTGGTGGAGGCTCAACTTGCAGTGGAGCTAGAGGAGGTAGCTCAATTGGTGGTAAGACTAGGAGCGGTGTAACTGTTACTGACCCAGTCTCTGATCTTTCTTTAGGTGGGCCCTCTACTGCCACACCTCATCCTACTTCTCTTCAACAGGGTCGCCCCCATCCTCGTCTTCCTCTTCCTCTTCCCCTTTCTCTTCCTCGTCTTCGTCCTCTAGGCATGGTTCTATAAACCAATATAAGGTTGCTTAAGTCTAAGGCCTTAATACTATGCATATATATAAATAACAATACACACACTATACAATACATCGTATCGCCAAAGAAGTAAACATTCATCATGCTAAACATCATATCATACCACCAACAAAATTACTCAGCATGCAACACATGACATCATACTCTTAAATAATAAATACGTGAAATATCACAACCATTTCAATAATGTCCACATAAAAAAAATGCATGCGAGTTTTAAAACGTTTCTCTTTTCTTATCTTATGCAAGGCGTACCTGACGGTGACGAGGCATCGATGTTAGGACCGTGGAGCGTGCCAAGCCTACATCGTAGGCTAGTCTACAGAATCTAAAACCTAGAGCTCTGATACCAACTATAACGACCTTAAATTTCCACATATCTAGAGTCGCCACTAACGTCTCATGCTCATCTCTAATGCAGAATAAAAATCTAAGAATGCTCATCTTTATTAGCAGAAAAATTTAAAACTTTTAAACATTAGAAAACACTGCCAGACTTACGTGTTTCAAACATCATGCTGGAGTTCAAAAAGATAAAAAAAAAACGATTACAAATAAAATAATATAAATGAATGAAATGCAAACGCCCTATCCTAACAAAGACTAGGAATTTTAAATATGCAACTATCCTAGGCACGCGCCACAGTCTCTGATCACGATGTCACCGTTAACCGTACATGGGAGTCTTGCCTTTACCTGAAAAACAATATGGCACACGGCTTGAAAATTTCGAAGAAATACTCAGTAAGTGACCCCACAATAGAGGTCATGCTAATGCAAACACATGCAATCATGAATTAGGGACCTATCTCTAATCATCATAGGGGTGGCCTCTAGTCTCGGACAAATTGGATGTGTAGTACTTCCCTATACATGACTCACACATGCGAGTGTGAATCCCCAGGGCGCTCACACACCCCCTGGACCCCCTAGTCAAGCTAATATATAGCGACGTCCGGAGGTCAGCGGAACCCCATAGTGTCATGCGCCTCATGAACACCCTCATCTGTGTGCATTCGCACCTGTGCGCATTCGCGCTCATCATAAGGTGTGCGTCTGCACTCATCATCTCTAGGGGAAGTAGTCCTATGCTTATGAACATACAATATGCATGAGGTCCCTCTAAATCCATCGTAATGTCTCTTCTGACACAACCCTCTAGTCTCATCTCTTTGTTACTCTAGGTAACACATGCTCGTAGATATTTATATTAATATCATTTTCACGCTCTTAGGGTTGTGTCCTATGTTGATCTAACGACATGATGCAATATGACACTAATCATCATCTAGCATGCTCAATATGGAAACCATCATCATATTAAGGTAAACATCATGCAATCATCATACTCATCAGATTTCCACAAAGTGCGTCAAACATATCAAGTACATCATTCATCAAAATATGTATAGACTGTACATATCATCAAGCATCGTAATCCACACATCATCATAACTCATACAATTTTTTAGCCTATCCTATAGTAAGGCCACTAATTGGTTGGCCTTGGCCGAAGTACTCCCTAAATAGCTAAACGTAAGCTCCCGTTCCATAAGAGCTGCTACCTACGTCGCTGGGGTTTGTTTCCTATCACACCGTTCACCACTTTTTGTTAGTATTTCATAATTAATTTTCCTATAATTCAATAAATGTGAAATACAGCTCTAAAATGGCCTCGGATACCTTAATCGGGGCCGAAAACAGATCCGGGAGGGTCGAAACAGTGGAAATTGGGCTGAAAACAGGTGAGCCGAGCCGAACAGCCGCTGGAGCGTCGTCGGAGGGAGCCCGAGCCGTTTGCGCCACATCGAGCCGAGCCGAGGGACTACCTGCGCCGCTATGTGACACGTGGCAGCAATAGAGCGAGCCACGTCGTGCGGTAGCGTCGGGTCGCAGTCCAGTTCGGGTCGTGGTCCGGGTCGCGGGCTGCGGAGGCTACTGGGCCAAGACTATCGTTGGGTCTCGGCTTATTGGGCTGGGCCGAAAGTTTTTTTTTTTTGGGTTGCAGGCCGGCTCAATTGGACCGAAGGTCTGGTCTCGGGTTGGTTCAACTTAACCGTAGCTTCTGGGCTGGTTTGAGGTTTGGGCCGCTGTAGTTGGGCTGGGCTGAAGGCAGAGGTCGAGGGAAAGAATGGGCTGACTCTCTCGGGTTTTGGGCTCGGGTTGACCCGGATCCGTGGACCTCGTCTTCCTTACCCGACTCCGTCCGATTTTCTGGTGAGTTTTCTCTCTCCTTCCCACGACGTTTCCGTTTCTGATTTCGATCCTCTTTCTTCCTCTTCCTCTTTATTTGTCGTCCTTCTTTCTTTTCTGGGAGTTTTGCGGCCTAAAGGTTCCTAAAACCACAGATCTAAGAAAGATTAGGAAATACTTACTTTTCCGACCTTAGTTACCGACGACGGCGTTTACGAAAAAGCAGAAAACGCACCTTGAGTTATCGTGCTTTCGTTAGGGATCCTTCTCGTGGCGGTAACAGGTCGTTTGGTGTCGATTTGAGGGTGGTTTGGGGGTTCGTCGAAGAAACTTGACACTCACCGACTTTTTTTTTTTTCGAAATCTCACTCTCTCTCTCGTAGTTTTTTTGTCTTTTCTCCCTTTGTAGGTATCCTGATGGTGCTGGGAGTCGTGGGCTGAAGGCTGGGCATGCTGTGGCCGTCGTTTCGCGTGGGTTTCACAAAACTCGGCGATCGCCGGAAAACTCTCGGGTTTTCCGGCAACTGAGTTTTTTTTTTTTTCGTTTTCTCGTTTTCTCGTTTTTTTTCTTTCTTTCCTGGGTCGTTACACTTGAGGCGAATGCAACTAAATGAATTGGAAAAATTCAGGTACCTAGCCTACGAAAATGCTAAGATGTACAAAGAAAAAACAAAAATGTGGCATGACAACAAAATTAGGCCCAAAGAATTCTACAAAGGACAAAGAGTGTTGCTATTCAACTAAGGTTGAAGTTATTCCCTGGAAAATTAAAATCAAGATGGTCTGGTCCGTTTATAGTTGAAGAAGTCACTCCCTGTCGGGCAATAACGATAAAACATGGAGACGAAAGGAGACCTTTCACAGTGAATGGACAGAGACTGAAGCCATATTTGGGTGGAGAAGTAAAATAGGCATTGCCTCTTTAAGCTTAAAAAGCTGAAAAATAAAACATTTTGGAGAAAACGGGAGCTGACAAGAAACTGTAACAGGTAACAAACTCCCGAGAAGCCAAGTTAGTTTTTCTTCTCCTTTTATTTATGCACTTTTAATTGTTTTTAAATAGTTATCTTCACTTATCTTAGAATGAAAGTTTTTTTAGATGTTATTTTACATTTTTATCATGAATGACTCGCATGCCCCGAGAAAGTAGATAATTGTTTTTTTTTTTTTTTTTTTTTTTGTAGATGAATGAGGTGGATTCTGATGTGGTTAACTAGGCTAATTTCAAAGTAGTAAGGAGGTTAATTACATTTGGTACATACTAAGTTGTGATTAGTGTCAAAGTTATTCTTTTTCGGTTTATGTTGCCATGAAGTACCGCGTTCTTCCTCATTTGCATGAATTTGATCTAATTTGTGTGCGTTTTCTCACGAAACCTCAAGTTAAAACACCAACACAAAAAGATGACATCAATTAATATCAAACAAGAAAAAGGAAAACGTTGGAAAAAAAAAAGATAGGTTCCCTGTGGAATAGATAATTTACTTATTACTTGCTACTTGTGATAGTGTATACTTGCACTTATTCTTGTGAATTTTACATCACAAAGCATGTTGGAAAGACTACATTGGTCTATCGAGATAGTTTTCATGCCTAGAATCGAGTATCCGCTACAACATTAAAAATAAAAAAAAATCGTAGGTGAAATATGTCAGGTCCTCACATATCTCATCATGTTTGTTTGACAACTTGTCAGCCACACAGTGAAGGCTCACATGTGAATTATCAGTGTTTGTAAATTATTAGTCTTTTAAATTATTAGTTTGCTTTATGTCTTTTCTTACTTTTAGGAAAGCAGATCTTGCAGGGGTCCTGTCCTGTTAGATTTGATCTTATCTCTTAGTTGGTGTTTTTCAAATTTATGTTCAAATCCGAAGTCTATAAAACGACTTCATCAATGTAAGGAGAGCATCGATCAGCCTATAGCTCTTTCTTGAATATCAATTGAAGAATTCAGAGAAAAAAATATTCTACTCTATCTCTTATCTTATCTATCTTCTTATGAACAAATTTCTGAGAAAGCTCACAAAATCAAACCATTTCAAATGTTCTACCAAGGAAGAAGAAAGTTCAAATGAACATAGAAGGGGAGAAAATCTCACAATCTCAAATACAGTCAATCAAGAATATCAGATTGCCATGATCGAAGATCAACTCCAAAATTGGACTATTCCAAATGTAGATCCTAAAACTATCTTCCAAATCTCAACCTTCAATTTTACTCAAAGATCATGCATCAAATTCTCAGAGAAAAACATCCCAATTCATAGCAATAAAGAATCTCTGAATCTTTTTTCAAAATCTCTTATACTCCAACACCGTGAAGAGTTTAACTATCTTCACGTCGGTCTTGTCCAAGTCGCTGTAAAACCATTGTTCAGACTTGGGTTAGATATCCCAGTCCTTATCTCCTTACGAGATAAGAGACATGAAAATTTCTCAAATTCTTTATTGGGAATGGTTCAATCCAATCTAAAGAATGGACCAGTCTATTTAAATTGTTATCCAAATTTTACTTTGTCGCTCCACGACCCGCACATATTATCAGCCCTCATGCTGGACTTACAATAAAAAAATTTGAACATCAAGGCTGAAACTCATTCTTCAGTCGTCATATTCAGGGTTTAGTACAAACTCATGAATACAAATATTTCTCAAAGAGCATTAAGATCCTCGCCAAAAGGATCAACCATGCTCATAGAGGCAAATATTGGAAAGTCCTCGGTGACTGTTCCAAAAACTCTTTCTTGGGATCAAATAACCCGAAATACTCTCTGGAAAATAGAAGATGCTAATCTTCCGAGGAAAAAGGAATCTCAAAACCCATTACAAATCATCGAACATGACGATGGAAGCGTTGAAATAAAATTCAGCGAAGAACCCTTGTCATAATCAAAAGTAAAAGAATTCTTGAGTTCTGCACCAAGTACGAAGGGAGTTTCGAGATCAATGTATGAACCCTTAAAGGTAAAAGAGGTCAGTTATGATGAAAAAAAAAAAAAAAAAGAAAAAAAAGAAAAAAAAAAAAAAGGGCATCAATCCACTCTGAAGATGGCTCAAGATCTCCAACCCATACGGATATGGATACTCAATCCGTCTATGAAAGTCAGCTAAATGTCATTACGACTGATTTCCAAATAGACAAAGAATTATTGAAGGCAGATTTTATGTCAGTTGCCAACTCTTCAAAGAGAAAAGCTTTCTTCCAAACCTACAAAGAAGCTGAGCGAAGTGAATTAAGAGCTCAATGGTATTCTCATATGGAAACCATAAAAAAAAAAAAAATATCATTCTTCGAATGGTGTGTATAAAATATTTTGCAAATATGCACTTCGACTCAAAGAAGCTGGAAGACTACCAGAAGAAAAGAAGTATATTCAAAACATCCTCCGTTGGAAGAAGTCGAATTTGACAATTATTACGGAGAAAAGGTCAAAGCTAATCCTTTCAAAATTATCCCTGAAGGACTAGAAAAGGGCAATCTCACCTTAAAGAATATCAAGAATATCCAGCATCAAAATAATTATTCACACAAGATTTTATCCATGATCTTTACCCAGCTTGAGAGTATCGAGGGAAAAATCTCAAAAAATTATGGTACTCTGCAAGAACAAGCAGGCAACTCTGTACTGAAAGTCGATGAGTCAATCCCAATACTCAGACCGACAAATCTCGACGTATTTACAAAGAGGATTTCAAAAGAAGAGGCCGCGATGGCCAAAATAGAAGAAAAGTTGGATAGAATCCTAAATCCTAGGATAACACCGTTAACAATGACGACGAAATTCAAGAATTTGAAGACGAGATTTTAGATGAGGTAGAAGAGCCTCTCTAAAATCGAATTGAAAGAATCTCTAGGAGAAGTCAAAATAACAGTAGTAATAAAAAAAACTTGTATCCTCAACCGTCTTTTCTGAATATTTAATTCGAAGAAAAGACTCTACAAACTCAAGCTCATTACGATGGTCTAGCAATCTATGAATGGAATATCAATGGATTGTCCGACTATCTGATAATGAATGTTATCAATGAAATGATGATGGCCGCAGGCGCGTATAAATTACAGGGCCATAAATCCGACCATCAAGTAGCTCAAGTTTTAGTGACCGGATTTATCGAGCAACTCAAGGACTGGTGGGACAAATATCTCGATGAAGCAACTCGCCAACAGATATTAAGCCGCTATGTCATTAGGCCAACTACTCAAATCATCAAAATGTAACGTCCATCAACTAGGACCGAAGTACAACATGAAAGGGTAGAGGATGCTGTCAACACCCTCATTTATACCCTTATAGAATTTTTCGTTGGCGACCCCTTGAAATAACAGGAGAGATCCGCCAAAATACTCATGAACCTGAAGTGCCCCACCTAAGGAGATTTCAGGTGGTAAAAACACATGTATTTGAGCAAAGTTCTTATTAGAACAGACAGTTCGTTGGAATTCTGGAAAAAGAATTTTGTCAATGGACTACTAAAACACTTCTCAAGAAGGATCAAAGACGGTCTTAAGACAAAGTATAATGGAACAATTCCATGGCAGACTTTGTCATACGGGTCAATAGCATCCTTCATCATAGAAGAAGAACTCAGACTTTGCAATGAGTCAAAGATTCAAAACAAGCTCAATTCTTCGATATCAAATAGAAAAGAGCTTGGAAGATTTTGCGATCAATATGGATGAAACGGGATAGAGGCCCCCTGAACCTCCAGAACGAAGAAGGTTAAGACGCATCCAAAGCCTTATAATTCGTACAGGCCCAGAGAAAAGTATCGGAACAAACAAGTACAATCTCAAAAGCCAACATATTCAAGAAGAAAGTAAATCAAGCGAGGGAGAAATCCTCGAACTCCACAAGAATCCGATTCATATTCTAGCACAGAATATGAATCAGGACAAGAAGGAAAGAGGACGTGCGAAGGATGCATAAATGTCCTTACAAAGGATCAAGAAATTCTACTTGAAGTAGTAAAAAAAGTTCAAGATCCAGAAATTCAACAGAAAATCGTTCAACGACTCAGAGATGCCATGACAATCTCTAAGCCACCTGAAAGGGAAGAAAGAAATCCCTACAGACTTCCAATCATTTCTCCAAAGGTTTGAAAAACCGAGAGAACTCACTACTCAACAACTACAAAGAGAGATTAATAATCTCAAACAAGAAGTACAGGCATTAAGATCTGAAACCAGGTCAGAATCCTATATGCTTCGCCAAGAAGTTCTCAATCTTCAGGAACGGCTGCCAGAACGAAAGGAAACGGCGCACCCAAATCTGGACGAGGATGACTTTCAAAGTTCCTTTGTTGGAGCCATCACCACTTCTCAATATAAAAAATGGTATGCTATCGTTACCTTAAAAATTTATGATTTCAAAATGGCACTAAAGGCTCTTATAGATACTGGAGCCGATCAAAATTGCATTCAAGAAGGCCTAATACCTACAAAGTATTTTGAAAAAAACTAATGAGGGTCTTAGAGGTGCAAATAACAATAGACTCAAAATTAATTACATATTATCTAAAGTCCATGTTTGTAATGACGGAATTTGCTTCGTAAATTCCTTCCTTTTAGTAAAGGACTTAGGACAAGAACTAATCCCAGGTACTCATTTCATTACTCAATTATACCCTTTTAAAATAACTGAAATGGGGTTATAGTCAAAAGCCCTATGAAAGAAGATAAACTTTAATTTCCTTTCTCCTATAAGGATTAGTGAAATAAATAACCTTCAAAAGAATACAATTATTCAATCAATAAATGTATTAAATTATAAAGAAAAACAAATTTCTTTTTTGAAGGAAGAAATTTCATTCAAAAGAATAGAAGAACAAATTCAAAGTAAGACCGTCCAGTCTAAAATCAAAACTTGACAAACTCAAATAGAAAAGAAGATTTGTTAAACTATGCCTAATGCCTTTTGGAATAGGAAGCAACATATAGTTAATCTTCCTTATGTCAAAAACTTCGAGGAGAAAAATATTCCTACGAAGGCCCGACCTATTCAAATGAATAAGGAATTACTAATATTCTGCAGAGCAGAAATCAATGTTCTTTTACAGAAGGGTCTTATAAGGACGTCAAAAAGCCCCTGGTCATGTGCGGCTTTTTACATCAACAACCAGGCAAAGAAGGAACGTGGAGTCCCACTACTGGTAATAAACTACAAACCCTTAAATAAGATTTTGGAATGGATTAGATATCCAATTCTAAATAAATCAGATTTAATGCAAAGAATTTCAAATGCAAAAGTATTTTCAAAATTTGATATGAAATCAGGATTTTGGCAAATCTAGATTTCAGAAAAAGACAAGTACAAAACTATTAAAATCAAATGGTGGGATAAATATACTTGTACCCACGCAGATATCAAAGCAGTAAAGGTCTGGCTATCAGAGAATGGCCACCTTCAGGATTTATCCAATAAGAGGACCTCTGAATTCCTTAATTCAAAGTCGAAGCTAATAGCTGCATTAGCCCAGACAACTTCGGAAGCTGATTTTCAAAAGCTTCTTCAAGAGGCCGTATTAGTCGGTTCGACATCTTCTCCTTCTATTGTAGAAGAGGAAGACACGATTTATGATCTCAATCATCCATTCTTGGATTCTCAACTACCTCTATAAATATCATCATCAATGATTGAATAGTCGTTAAACTATTTGTCAAAAAAAAAAAAATCGTAGTTGAAATATGTCAGGATAAAACATATTTCCTCACATATCTCATCATGTTTGTTTGTCTTCTATCTTTTGTTTTATTATTTTCACTTTTCGCACTTTTATTATTTTCACTTTTTCCATGTTCGGATGAATATGGATTTCCACTTTCATCTAATTATTTGTATGTACATTAAGAATTGTATTTTGAATATGTAAATTAAGCTAGGATGACAGAGCTCATGTAAATTGTAAGGGCTCAAGTCACTGAACCCTCAACTCCAACTTGCTTCACCACTTGTTCCTCAGCAAGAGTCTCAGAATTTTCTTGAGTATCCGCTACAACATCACTATGTGAATCTTTCAGCAACTCAACCTTAGCTTCCACTTGCTTCACCTTTAATTTCTCATCAACAGTCTCAAGAGTTTCTCGAGTATCTGTAGCAACATCACTCTGTGAATTTTTCTGCAACTCAACCTCAACTCCCACTGGCTTCGTTGTCCCCGTACTTTTCTTCATTCTCTGGCAGTCTTTGTGAAGCTAACTCGTTTCTGTTTGCTCATAACGCAGTTCTCACTAGGACTCATATCAACAGATTTCAGACCTTCCAAAAACTTCTTTCGGCATCTTCATTCCTTTAACGCTCATATGTCCAAGTCTATTGTGCCATATACTTCAATTTGAAACACTTCAGCAACAGCAGCACTGTTCATACACCCTGTAGTGGTGTATAAGTTTTAGATTTTGTGCCACGTGCTACCACCATAGCACCCTTCACAATCTTTCACGAACTCTTACAAAACTTTGTTGCATAACCTGTGCTATCCAACTGACCAATAGAGATCAAGTTCTTCTTGAGACTAGGAATATATCTAACATCTTTTAATGTCCACTAATTTCCTGCCGGAGTTTTTATGCAGACATCCCCTTTTACTTCGATCTTCAAATCTTTGTTGTTGGCAAGATACACATCTCGAAACTTCCAGACTTGAAATTTCGAAACAACTCTTTATTTGGAGACGAATGAAAAGACGCACCTGAATCCAAAATCCAAGATTCAATTGGACTATCCACGCTGAGGATTAGAGCATCCCCAATGTCTTCTACTAAATGTATCGAATCATCGTCATTCTCTACTTAAAGTTGAAATCTTAATAAGAACCACACGGTGAAAAAAACTAAATCGGGGTTAATATTTTTTGACATTATTGTGATGAGTGTAACTCTCATAGTATGATATCGTAATTGCACACTATGGAGTGTTCAAGGGTTGCATTAGGTTTTGTTGAGTCATTTTTTAGATCCAGTTCCATTATTTGACTGTAATTTTTTTAACCTAAGCAACCCATATTGAATAATGGAATCAACCCACACCAATGAATATTTGTGTTAGGTTGGGTAAGGCCCGGTCATTTGTTTAAATTTTATTTTCAATAAAAATAAAATATTAATATATTAAAAAAAATCTATTTATTTATTTTAAAACATTGAATTACATTTTTTTCAATTCCATCTCAATATATATTTTGAAAAATCACCCTCTAGATACTTCAAAAAATTATTTTAAGAGATTATAGAATAATTAATAAAAAAATTAATTGAGTTTTTCAAAAACACCCTAATGGTGTTAATATAACACATGTGGAAGCAATTTGGATCTTAGGCTCTTTTAGAACATCAATTATAGTAAATAACTAGCATGTTCATAAGTATTAAAACTTAATGAATTTGAATACTAACCTTTTGTAGTTCAAACTTCATTTTCCTCACGAACCGGTTTCGAACCACCACTAGTGTCTTCTCCAGGATCCTCCGGCCTTAGAACAGGATTGTGGAATCCGGTGAGTGACTAAACTTGGAGGGATTTTGTATATATGAAGAGAGTATTTGTGAGAGGTTTTTCTCAAGGTTTTTCACCAAGAATAAGAAGACTTTCCATGTACCATGATCACTCTATTTAAACAGTCATGTTTGCATGTTCATGCAAATTTGAGATCACCAAATTTTGACACTTAAAATTACACTCAAATATTTGGGATTATGTGGCAAGCATGCATGTTTGAGTTAACCAAATTTTGACACTCAAAATTCTACTCAAACTTGTGGGGTTTATTTGGCAAACATGCAAGTTTGGTTAAACCAAATTTTGACACCTCAAAATTCCACTACCATGGATTTTTCCATGAGATGAAGTCAACATTTTGACTTTCTACATTTTAATTCAACAATTAATTTGAATAATGAATTTCAAATTAAAGTAACATTAAATGATTAATTAAACTATTTAATTAATATTTAATATTAATTCAAATGCCAATCCCAATCAATTCCGACACATAATTGGTATCCTCAACCGTCTTTTTCGAATATTCAATTCGAAGAGAAGACTCTACAAACTCAAGCTCATTGCGATGGTCTACCAATCTATAAATGGAATATCGATTGATTGTCCGACTATCAAATAATTTTTTTTCTATGAAATGATGATGGCCGCAGACGCGTATAAATTACAGGGTCATAAATCCGACCATCAAATAGCTCAAGTTTTAGTGAACGAATTTACCTGGCAACTCAAGGACTGGTGGGACAAATATCTCGATGAAGCAACTCGCCAACAGATATTAAGCCACCATGTCATTAGGCCAACTACTCAAATCATCAAAGAGGAAGATCCATCAGCTAGGACCGAAGTACAACATGAAAGGGTAGAGGATGCTGTCAACACCCTCATTTATACCCTTATAGAATTCTTTGTTGGCGACCCCTTGAAATACCAGGAAAGATCCGCCGAAATACTCATGAACCTGAAGTGCCCCACCTGAGGAGATTTCAGGTGGTACAAAGACATGTATTTGAGCAAAGTTCTTATTAGAACAGACAATTCGTTGGAATTTTGGAAAGAGAATTTTGTCAATGGACTACCAAAACACTACTCAAGAAGGATCAAAGATGGTCTTAAGACAAAGTATAATGGAACAATTCCATGGCAGACTTTGTCATACGGGTTAATAGCATCCTTCATCATAGAAGAAGGACTCAGACTTTGCAATGAGTCAAAGATTCAAAACAAGCTCAATTCTTCGATATCAAATAGAAACAGCTTGGAAGATTTTGCGATTAATATGGATGCAAGGGGATAGAGGCCCCCTCAACCTCCAGAAGGAAGAAAGTTAAGACGCATCCAAAGCCTTATAATTCGTACGGGCCCAGAAAAAGTATCGGAACAAACCAATAAAATCTCAAAAGCCAACATATTCAAGAAGAAAGTATACTCCTACAAAAACCCATAGAGGAAAGAAAAAGCAAACATGCTTCAAATGTCGAGAAGAAGGATACTGTGCTAACAAGTGTCCGATAAGAGGAAAGAAAAATGAGTTGGATATAGATCAAGAGCTGAAAAATCAGCTACTACGACTGGCTCTAACCGACTCAGAACAATCAAGCGAGGGAGAAATCCTCGAACTCCAAGAAGAATCCGATTCATATTCTAGCACAGAATATGAATCAAGACAGGAAGGAAAGAGGACGTGCGAAGGATGCATAAATGTCCTTACAAAGGATCAAGAAATTCTACTCGAAGTAGTAGAAAAAGTTCAAGATCCAGAAATTCAACAGAAATTCGCTCAACGACTCAGAGATGCCTTGACAATCTCTAAGCCACCTGAAAGGGAAGAAAGAAATCCCTACAGACTTCAATCAGTTCTCCAAAGGTTTGAAAAACCAAGAGAACTCACTACTCAAGACCTACAAAGAGAGATTAATAATCTCAAACAAGAAGTACAGGCATTAAGATCTGGAACCAGGTCAAAATCCTATATGCTTCGCCAAGAAGTTCTCAATCTTCAGGAATGGTTGCCCGAACGAAAGGAAACGGTGCAACCAAACCTGAACGAGGATGACTTTTAAAGTTCCTTCGTTGGAGCCATCACCACTCCTTAATACCAAAAATTGTACACTCTCGTTACCTTAAAAATTTATGATTTCAAAATCACACTAAAGGCTCTCATAGATACTGGAGCCGATCAAAATTGCATTCAAGAAGGCCTAATACCTACAAAGTATTTTGAAAAAACTACTGAGGGCCTTAGAGGTGCAAATAACAATAGACTAAAAAATAATTACAAATTATCTAAAGTCCATGTTTGTAATGACGAAATTTGCTTCATAAATTCCTTCCTTTTAGTAAAGGACTTAGGACAAGAACTAATCCTAGGTACTCCTTTCATTATTCAATCATACCCTTCTAAAATAATTGAAAAGGGGTTAGAGTCAAAGGCCCCAGGAAAGAAGATAAAATTTAATTTCCTTCCTCCCATAAGGATTAATGAAATAAATAACTTTCAAAAGAATACAATTATTCAATCAATAAATGTATTAAATTATAAAGAAGAACAAATTTCTTTTCTGAAGGAAGAAATTTCATTGAAAAGAAAAGAAGAATATATTCAAAGTAAGACCGTCTAGTCTAAAATCAAAACTTTACAAACTCAAATAGAAATTGAGATTTGTTCAACTAAACCTAATGCCTTTTGGAATAGGAAGCAACACATAGTTCATCTTCCTTCTGTCAAAAACATCGAGGAGTAAAATATTCCTACGAAGGCCTGACCTATTCCAATGAATAAGGAATTACTAACAATCTGCAGAGCAGAAATCAATGAACTTTCTTACCCGTTAAACATGGTTCTATTTTTATTGTAAACAATGAAGGAGAACTCGTTACCAAACATGTCCATAATTGCCTTCATTCACAACAAGAATATAAAATATTGAAACGTCATCCTTGTTCATCAACTTTAAATTTAAAGGACCATTGCATTACACTTTAGAACGGGTGTTACTGCTAACAATAGATGGTTAACAATAGCTCTCATTGGTGGTTTTGAAAATAACTAAAATATTACTAATAATAAATAAAAAAAAATATACAAGCTTAACATGGTGGTGGTTACCCATTCCAATATAACAATAATATGTTTCTTTAGTTTTAGTGGGTGTAATTGACAAAGGAACCTAATTTTACTCATATAAAAGTGAAACAAATCCCGCACAAATATTCTCATATTTACAAAATGAATTCATTTTCAACACTTTCACGGTCTCTCCTATTGTCATTGTTCTTTGCTACCCTATTTACTAACATCGATGGAAAAATCTTCCGAAACCCACCGATTACAGTAAACATAACAAATGTTCTAAGAAGTCATGATCAGCTCACTATTCACTGCAAATCTGGTGATGATGACTTGGGAGTCCATCATCTCCCACCTTTTAGCGGTTACGCTTTTAGTTTTCGACCAAACTTTTGGGGCTCAACACAGTTTTACTGCACCTTCCAGTGGTCTGGCTGGTCGCATTACTTTGATATATACAAGGATGATAGAGATAGAACCAAATGCAACGATACTCTATGTTTGTGGTTAGTGGTTGAACATGGTATTTGTATGTTCAACTATAAAACCAAATTGTATGATATTTGCTACACATGGCCGGCTAAATGAATATAAAATCAACATATCCATGAATTGGAGGGTTTTGATTATGTTATTATAATAAATCGATATAAATTTGATACGGTGTATTAGTTTTAATGAATTATATTATTAAGATTTGTTAAGGTATTTCAATGCGTAAAATACTTATTTATTAATTTCTTCCACTTTGATAGGAATTATTTGCCCTCATTTATGGAAATCTCTCATGATTTTTTCGAACATAAATCAAACTCAAATATGACAAGAATACAAAACCAAATTAACTTAAATTCTTTTTTTATTGGTTATAAAATTTAAACATCTCATTAGCTTTTAATGTTACGTTACTTGTATATATTATTTCGATGAAAATGGGTCCGATTTCAATGTTGGCGCAGTCTCGAAGAATATCATTATTTTTATTTGCTTATCTATTTACTATGGAATTATCAATTGAATTTATAGCCACCAAATCAAAATAATTCATTTTATAAGCTTGTTCAAATTGACATGATTAGTGTCACGGTCTTACATCAATCGCATAATGGAATTTGTTTATTATGACTCTCAAGTGGTCCGATGGGCGACACTCGCATAATAAACTCAGTTTAGTTTGACCTGCAAATGCTTCCACTAATGAGAAACTGTCGTATTATAGTAGTTTGACCCATACATTTTGACCGTTTGCAAATAAGGTATGAACTACCCTAAGCATAATTTAGTAGATACGGTATGAATTAAGATCACAAAGTTCGGTAGTTCAATTTCTTACTCCTAAAATGTTGAACTTAAAAAAATGAAAATTTAGATATCTATTGGACATAGTCTTAGGTTTACGGACCAAATAGATATAAAGTTGAAAGTTTGTCGTGGACTAAACGTATAATATAGATAACTTTGAATGTCCAATACGCTTTTAATCTTACATGATTTTAAAACTTCATCATAAAGTATGTATTCCATCTTATTGGAGGTCCTAATGGCCATGAAAGAGATGTCATTCTACAAATGGGTCAAACCCTTACCTTGTTTAAGATATTTGAAGGTGGAGAATATAAGGCTTGGATTCTTTACTCCGACTAGTCTATGAATCCACAAGTAATGAGAGTCGAGATGGTCACTGTTGAGAGTTGAGATTCGATATGGGTCAAACCCCTTACCTTGATTAAGATCTTTGCTCCAATAGGCTGACAGTCGAGATTCGATGGATTTTGTGCAGATGGTCACGGTTGATCATCAGATTCTTGTCATAATGGCAGTTTCGTAATTATCCATATCTTCAGGGGTCATTAGGTAGTTTGTCACTTTCAGAATATATTATTAATATTTTTCTATAAAAAAATCCATAATTTTCCTAACAATTCTTCATCCCTTCTTGGTCATTATTAATCAATCCTCTTAATTTCTTTTCTTGCATTCATTGGGTCTTACATGGATGGCTTTTCTTCATTTTTTTGGTGTGTTACATTGGACAAGGAAGGATAAGTAGATAAACAAAGAAGGTGCAATACTATATTACCCGTAAGGATATCTAACTATGGTTCATGACCTAAAAGACCCCCAAATGCTATTAAATTATGTGGTAGACCTTATTATGTGATGTCTAAAGATGTGGAGATGTTCAGACACAAAAGTCAAGACCCTTCTAGAATCCTCTAAGGAATTCATTATGAATGTAAGACCTTCTAGAACAACCCATGTTTGTTATTACGATGTATTCATATGTTTACGAATGCATGTTATAACTTATGGCTCAAGGAGTTATGAACCTTAGAAACTTACAAGATTGAGAATCAAGAACAATATAGCTCCTTTCAAAAATTATTCAGAGGATGCTTTATTCAATCCTAGAATAAATGCAAAATCTAAGCAATAGTTGGGTAACATAACCATTACCTCATATACTACAAACTATGAAAATACTTTACAGGTTCTTTCATATTATCGATGCCCTTTCCAGAATGCATCACTGCCTTGTATACAGTCCCGCCATAAGCACATATCTCGTGAAAAGTAATAGTGGCCTAAATTAGATCTTGGGAAGAAATTCTTTCCTTAGGTGGGAAATAGACATCTGAATCCATAGATTTTCTTTCCTTGTTTTGCTCCATTTCGAATGGATGTCTCGTGCAATATAAGATGATCATAATTAGAACGATAGAAACTCCACCTACCTTAAAAGATGGAGACGATGAATCTCCATTGCAGTTGTCAAGAGGTTCACCACAGAGCCCCTCTTTGTCAATGAATCTACTAGTGGGCATGTTCTGAAAAAAGTTTTTGAAGGGATCGCATGTCCCACGTTATGCTATATTGCTATGTCGTAGCAAAATTAGTAGATCTTGTACTCAAAATAGAATGATTGTTCTTCAACTAGGTATACTTTTTACGACTAAAACTTCTATTTCACATTTGTTAAATTTTATTTTTCTCTTTCCGACGTTCCTTACCTATTAACTAACATTTTGTTTGTCAAGAAAAATATATTTGTTTGATTAAAATAATAATAAAAGAAAAAGCTCAAACAAAAAATCAATTGACTAACTACTAAATTTATGTAATATATATAATATTACAATTATTAGAACAAAAATATATTTATCCATATAATAATTAAAAAAGATGTTAAAGTAATATTCTTGTCAATTTATCTCAAATTCCATTTTATTTTACTTTTTTTTTTCTTTTTAACTTTGAATTTATTAAATTTGGTTGAAAAAATAATTTATGAAAAAACAATACTATGTGAATAAGTGTGACTTCTGAGTAAATTATGGGTACATGAATCACCTAAGATCACATTCTTATAAGAGCGACCGTGAGGATAAGATGGCTAAGAAATGTTTAAAAGACTTGAAAGTCACTACCTATACAACCAAGGAGCACCTTCCTTTATGGTAGCTCAATCATAGGACCACATGGTTAAGCATGCTTTACTCGGAGCAATTATATGTTGGGAGACCTTTTAGAAATTTTCCTAGGATGCATGTGAATGAGGACAAAGTGATAACTATCTAAAAGTAGAGTCATATCAAGTCTTTTTGGAGTTAATATTGCACTCTTATTCACCATTTTCTCATTTATAGCCCCATTTATTCTACTTAGTGAGCATGAAATCGTTTATTGTGGTCCAATGTGAAAAAAATATGATTTGGCATAAATCGATCTTAATTGTATATTTAATTGAGTTATGTGGTAAAATTTCAGACATTTATGCTAAACCATGTGGGAGTAGCGAATTTGAAAACAAATGGGGGATGACATGGAAATGATAAATCCACGTCAGCAGTCCAAGTGAGTCATTGACTACCCAATGAGGAACATCTTATGTGAACTACTTATTTCTTTTCAGCCCTAAAGGGGAACCCATTCTCAATATAAAAGGAAAAGGAAGACCAAGAGGAGAAGAGAAACATTTTGGGGAGAAAATCAAATTGTAAGGGCTCAAGTCATCAAGCGTAGGAATGGTATTAGAGTCGGCCTCTCAATTTTTGTGAGGGAAGAGGAGTTACTCGATCTTTAAGAATGACAGTGTAAACTAGGAGGATGATAAGAGAGATTCAGAAGAATTTTGAGTATGTGATAGCCGAGTGAATAGCCCTTGTGTTCCAGGTGGTAAGATGCGGGAGGCGGAGTAAGTCCGTTGGCAAGCTTGGGTGCATAGTCGTATGAAAAATTTTGAAGAAAATCTTATCTACAACGTGACACCTTTATCAGAGATAAAAAAAAGATTGACAACTTGTTAGCCACACAGTGAAAGCTCACATGTGAATTATCAGTGTTTGTACATTATTAGTTTGCTTTATGTCTTTTCTTACTTTTAGGAAATTAGATCTTGCAGGGGTCCTCTCCGGTTAGATTTGATCTTATCTCTTAGTTGGTGTTTTTCAAATTTATGTTCAAATCCGAAGTCTATAAATCGGCCGATAGCTCTCTCTTGAATATCAATTGAAGAATTTAGAGAAAAATTATTCTACTCTATCTCTTATCTTATCTATCTTCTTATGAAAGAATTTCTGAGAAAGCTCAGAAAATCAAACCATTTCAATGTTCTACCAATGAAGAAGAAAGTTCAAATGAACATAGAAGGGGAGAAAATCTCACAATCTCAAATACAGTCAATCAAGAATATCAGATTGCCAGGATGGAAGATCAACTCCAAAATTAGACTATTCTAAAGGTAGATCCTAAAACTATCTACCAAATCTCAACCTTCAATTTTACTCAAACATCATGCATCAAATTTTCAGAGAAAAACATCACAATTCATAGCAATAGGGAATCTCTGAATCTTTTTTCAAAATCTCTTATACTCCAACACCGTGAAGAGTTTAACTATCTTCACGTCGGTCTTGTCCAAGTCGCTGTAAAACCATTGTTCAGACTTGGGTTAGATATCCCAGTCCTTATCTCCTGACATGAAGATTTCTCAAATTCTTTATTGGGAATTGTTCAATCCAATCTAGAGAATGGACCAGTCTATTTCAATTGTTATCCAAATTTTACTTTGTCGCTCCACGACCCGCACATATTATCAGCCCTCATGCTGGACTTACAATAAAAAAATTTGAACATCAAGGCTGAAACTCTTTCTTCCGTCGTCATATTCAGGGTTTATTACAAACTCATGAATACAAATATTTCTCCAAGAGCATTAAGATCCTCGCCAAAAGGATCAACCATGCTCATAGAGACAAATATTGGAAAGTCCTCGGTGACTGTTCCAAAAACTCTTTCTTGGGATCAAATAACCAGAAATACTCTCGGGAAAATAGAAGATGCGAATCTTCCATGGAAAAAGAAATCTCAAAACCCATTACAAATCATCGAACATGACGATGGAAGCGTTGAAATAAAATTCAGCGAAGAACCCTCGTCAGAATCAAAAGTAAAAGAATTCTTGAGTTCTAGAGCAAGTACGTCAGGAGTTTCAAGATCAATGTATGACCCTCTAAAGGTAAAAGAGGTCAATTATGATCAAAAAAGGGCATCAGTCCACTATGAAGATAGCTCAAGATCTCCAACCCATACGGATATGGATACTCAATCCGTCTACGAAAGTCAGCTAAATGTCATTACGGCTGATTTCCAGATAGACAAAGAATTATTGAAGGAAGATTTTATGTCAGCTGCCAACTCTTCAAAGAGAAAAGCTTTCTTCCAAACCTAAAAAGAAGCTGAGCGAAGTGAATTAAGAGCTCAATGGTATTCTCATATGGAAACCATAGAAGAAAACATATCATTCCTCGAATGGTTTGATGAAAATATTTTGCAAATATGCACTTCGACTCAAAGAAGCTGGAAGACTACCAGAAGAGGCGAAGTATATTCAAAACATCCTCCGTTGGAAGAAGTCGAATTTGACAATTATTACGGAGAAAGGGTCAAAGCTAGTCCTTTCAAAACTATCCCAGAAGGACTAGAAAAGGGTAATCCAACCCTAAAGGATATCAAGAATATCCAACATCAAAATAATTATTCAAACAAGATTTTATCCACGATCTCCACCCAGCTTGAGAGTATCGAGGGAAAAATCTCAAAAAATTATGGTACTCTCATAGAACAAGCAGGCAGCTCTGTACCGAAAGTCGATGAGTCAATCCCAATACTCAGACCGGAAAACCTCGACGTATTTACAAAGAAGATTTCAAAAGAAGAGGCCGCGATGGCCAAAATAGAAGAAAAGTTGTCTAGAATCCTAAATCCTGGGATAACACATCAGGATTCATCTATCAATGTCGTTAACAATGACGACGAAATTCAAGAATTCGAAGACGAGATTTAGATGAGGTAGAAGAGCCTCTCTACAATCGAATTGAAAGAATCTCTAGGAGAAGTCAAAATAATACCAGTAATTAGAAAAACTGGTATCCTCAACCGTCTTTTCCGGATATTCAATTCGAAGAAAAGACTCTACAAACTCAAGCTCATTACGATGGTCTAGCAATCTATGAATGGAATATCGATGGATTGTCTGAATATCTGATAATGAATGTTGTCAATGAAATGATGATGGCCGCAGGCGCGTATAAATTACAGGGCCAAAAATCCAACCATCAAATAGCTCAAGTTTTAGTGACCGAATTTACCAGGCAACTCAAGGACTGGTGGGACAAATATCTCGATGAAGCAACTCGCCAACATATATTAAGCCACTATGTCATTAGGCCAACTACTCAAATCATCAAAGAGGAAGGTCCATCAACTAGGACTGAAGTACAACATGAAAGGGTAGAGGATGCTGTCAACACCCTCATTTATACCCTTATAGAATTCTTCATTTGCGACCCCTTGAAATACCAGGAAATATCTGCCGAAATACTCATGAACCTCAAGTGTCCCACCTTAAGAGATTTCAGGTGATACAAAGACATGTATTTCTGCAATGTTCTTATTAGAACAGACAGTTCGTTGGAATTCTGGAAAGAGAATTTTGTCAATGGACTACCAAAACACTTCTCAAGAAGGATCAAAGACGGTCTTAAGACAAAGTATAATGGAACAATTTCGTGGCAGACTTTGTCATACGGGTCAATAGCATCCTTCATCATAGAAGGACTCAGACTTTGCAATGAGTCAAAGATTCAAAACAAGCTTTCTTCGATATCAAATAGAAAAGAGCTTGGAAGATTTTGCGATCAATATGGATGCAAGGGGATAGAGGCCCCCTCAACCTCCAGAAAGAAGAAGGTTAAGACGCATCCAAAGCCTTATAATTCGTACAGGCCCAGAGAAAAGTATCGAAACAAACCAGTACAATCTCAAAAGCCAACATATTCAAGAAGAAAGTATACTCCTACAAAAACCCATAGAGGAAAGAAAAAGCAAACTTGCTTCAAATGTCGAGTTGAAGGGCACTATGCTAACAAGTGTCCGATAAGAGGAAAGATCAATGAGTTGGATATAGATCAAGAGCTGAAAAATAAGCTACTACGACTGGCTCTAACCGACTCAGAACAATCAAGTGAGGGGGAAATCCTCGAACTCCAAAAAGAATCCGATTCAAGGAAAAGAAGGAAAGAGGACGTGCGAAGGATGCATAAATGTCTGGATCAAGAAATTCTACTCGAAGTAGTAGAAAAAGTTCAAGAAATAGAAATTCAATAGAAAATCGCTCAACGACTCAGAGATGCCATGACAATCTCTAAGCCACCTGAAAGGGAAGAAAGAAATCCCTACAGACTTCAATCAGTTCTCCAAAGGTTTGAAAAATCGAGAGAACTCACTACTCAAGACCTACACAGAGAGATTGATAATCTCAAACAAGAAGTACAGGCATTAAGATCTGAAAGCAGGTCAGAATCCTATAAGCTTTGCCAAAAAGTTCTCAATCTTCAGGAACGGCTCCCCGAACGAAAGGAAACGGCGCAACCAAACCTGGACGAGGATAACTTTCAAAGTTCCTTCGTTGGAGCCATCACCACTTCTCAATATCAAAAATGGTATGCTCTCGTTACCTTAAAAATTTATGATATCAAAATCACACTAAAGGTTCTCATAGATACTGGTGCCAATAAAAATTTCATTGAGGAAGGCCTAATACCTACAAAGTATTTTGAAAAAACTATTGAGGGCCTTAGAGGTTCAAATAAACAATAGACTCAAAATTAATTACAAATTATCTAAAGTCCATGTTTGTAATGACGAATTTTGATTCGTAAATTCCTTCCTTTTAGTAAAGGAGGTAGGACAAGAACTAATCCTAGGTACTCCTTTCATTACTCAATTATACCCTTCTAAAATAACTGAAAAGTGGTGAGAGTCAAAAGCCTACGAAGGAAGATAAAATTTAATTTCCTTTCTCGTATATGGATTACTGAAATAAATAACCTTCAAAAGAATACAATTATTCAATCAATAAATGTATTAAATTATAAAGAAAAACAAATTTCTTTTTTTAAGAAGAAATTTCATTCAAAAAAATAGAAGAACAGATTCAAAGTAAGACTGTCCAGTCTAAAATCAAAACTTTACAAACTCAAATAGAAAGGGAGATTTGTTCAACTATCCCTAATGCCTTTTAGAATAGGAAGCAACACATAGTTAATCTTCCTTATGCCAAAAACTTCGAGGAGAAAAATATTCCTACGAAGGCCCAACCTATTCAAATGAATCAGGAATTACTAACATTCTGTCGAGCAGAAACCAATGATCTTTTGCACAAGGGTCTTATTAGGTCGTCAAAGAGCCCTGGTCATGTGCGGCTTTTTACGTCAACAACCAGGCAGAGAAGGAACTTGGAGTCTCACAACTGGTAATAAATTACAAACCCTTAAATAAGGTTTTGGAATGGATTAGATATCCAATTCCAAATAAATCAGATTGAATGCAAAGAGTTTCAAATGCAAAAGTATTTTCAAAATTTAATATGAAATCCGAATTTTGGCAAATCCAAATTCCAGAAAAAGACAAGTACACAACGGCTTTCAATGTCCCTTCCGGACAATACGAATGGAACGTTATGCCATTTGGGCTAACAAATGCTCCATCCGAATTTCAAAAGATTATAAATGATATTTTCAATCCTTTTCAATTGTTTATGTTGAAGATGTTCTTATTTTTTCTCAAAACATCGATCAACATTTCAAGCATCTTCAAACATTTTTTACGACAGTCAAAAGAAGCGGTTTAGTTGTGTCTAAACAAAAAATTAAACTTTTTCAAACAAAGATCTGTTTTCCTTGTTTTGAAATTCATTTGGGTCTCATTAAACCCATTCAAAGATCCATTGTGTTTGCCTCAAACTTTTCGGACCAAATTATGGATAAAACCCAACTACAAAGATTTTTGGGATGTCTCAATTATATTTCGTTCAAAATATCAGACCCATTTGCAAGCCACTTTTTGAAAAGCTCAAAAACAATCCAAAGCCCTAGACCGAAGAACACACCAAAACAGTCCAAAAAATCAAATCCCTTGTCAATTCAATTCCATGTTTATCGCTGATAAACCTAAGAGCTAGTTTAATAGTGGAGAACGACGCATCCGATATTGGATATGGAAGAATCCTGAAACAGTCTCTTGACAAGAAAGAATCCATTGTCCGTTTCCATTCCGAAATATGGAATTCTACTAAAAAAAATTACTCAATAGTGAAGAAAGAAATACTTTCAATAGTACTTTGTGTACAAAAATTTCAAAACGATTTAATTACAATAGCTTTGTTATCAAAATAGAATCAAGGGCATCTAAATTTGTTTTACAAAAAGATGTCAAGAATCTTGTGTCTAAACAAAGTTTTGGTAGATGGCAAGTCATTTAATCTTGCTTCGACTTCCAAATTTTGCCTATAAAAGCGGTCGAAAACCCCTTGGCAGATTACCTCTCAAGAGAATTCTTACTCTCGAAGAAAAACTAACCCTAATCAACCTCATTCTCCAGTGATGACCGGTAAGAAAGCAACAGAAAAAGGGAAGAAGCCCATTGCTTCTTCAAACACACCTACTCCAATGACGTCGGATAGCTACGCAATGGATGCTGGTTTCACATTGGTGACCAGGTCTAGAGCAAAGCTTTCTAAAAAACAAGCGGAGGTTATAACTCCGACGAGGTCTTCTGCCTCTTCAACACGGCCATCTGCCGCTACTCCATCAAGACCTACTGTCTCTTCCACTCCAAAGGGACCGTCTGTCCCCTCTACCTACTCAGACGCGGTTGTAATTGTTCGATTTTCTCCAGTTCCTGAAATCAGGACCTATTTTCAAAAATCTGTGTCTATACCAGAAGCCCTGGTAGAACCAGAATACGACGACCCAAAAATCAGCGAGGTCGTCAAGAAAGCCTATCCATCGAGATTCTTCTATATCCCGGAAGATCTTCATAAGACCAGACGATTTTATGAATTCATTTTAGTCGACACAAAATTCGTCGAAATTACTCATATTCCGAGTCGCGGTGATCCTTCAAAAATCGCGTACTCAAAGTTAAAAGTTTTCAAAGTCATGAATCTGACGTACTGGAATCAAGATCCATACACGGAAAAGACTTTTTCAAAACCGTTTGTTCCTCACTCCTACTCATACATAGACTATCAGATGGCATGGTTCAATGTCATTTGGTATCAAAATTATGAGCACTCATTGTTTATCCAATTTTGCCAGAATGCTCATAAAATTCATTATCCATTTTGGTTCATCAAATGGGGGAAAACCTTTGGATCAGCCAAAGATATATTCCCCGTTCCAATACAGGAATCCTTCCACTACTTTATAAAAAATATATTCAAAACCCCATTTCCATTAACCATGTGCTTTTGCATATACTTTCAAATTTCTTGGATTTTAACTTAGAATTTTCAAATAAAAGAAGCGGAAGACAAAATAAAACAGATCTTCAAAACTATTAAAATCAAATGGTGGGATAAATATACTTATAACCACGCTTATCAAAGTGGTAAAGGTCTGGCTATCATAGAATTGCCACCTTCAGGATTTATCCAAGAAGAGGACCTCCGAATTCCTTAATTCAAAGTCGAAGCTACTCGCTGCATTAGCCCAGACAACTTCGAAAGCTGATTTTCAAAAGCTTCTTCAAGAGGCCGCATCAGTCGGTTCGACATCTTCGACTTCTATTGTAGAAGAAGAAGAGGAAGACACGATTTATGTTTTCAATGATCCATTCTTGGATTCTCAACCACCACCATTCTCACTTTATAATGCCGTTTACTGTTGAGACTGATTTTCTTTTCATTCGATAACCTAGGTAACTCGGTTTTAATCCTGAGCTAACCATGAACTCCTATTTATTCGGAATTATCCTTAGATTTGCACGGGTGAGAGTGGCTCTAGTTCGCCGACTCAATAAGCCTCCCATTTCAGGGGTAAGACTGGGTGAATGGCTGGGGATGTGGGGTGCAAGATGGAATTCACTCCTACCCACTTTTAGGGATAGAAGAAAGGTAGTTCCCTTAAGCACTGACTCCAAGTCTTGAACAAGGGGCCCCACCCTCTCATTGGCCTGAGAGGGATTCGGTTTACTGGTTGGACCACAAACCAATTGTTCATTAGAGAATCAGTGAGACATAAGGAACAAGAAGTAACTTTAGGGGTAAAACAGTAAATTGACCCAGCTCTAGTTACGAACAACCTGTAAAGGATCGACTTACTAATCATGGTTATATCAAATGGATAGAAATATATCTAGATTGAGGGGAGTGCAACTACTAGGCTATAGTGGAGTGTCCTAGTAGTTAACGAATGTTGGTTAACAAGGTTAATGAATTTAGCCGGTTAATCTTGGATCGTTGGAGCCCATGATCTATAGGTCCATTAGGTCCCTCTGCTAGCTCATATCGGACTAAACCATAGAACAGTGTGACGAGTGAGTTTGAAGTGTTCAAATTCAAATTAGGGAATATGCACTACATATATACGATATATTTAACCGCATTTTTGTTTTATTTACGAATTAAACAAAATGAGAGAATCTGAGATATTTAAATAAGATTTAAATATCTTAATGAATTATGTGTCAGAATTAATTGGGATTGGCATTTGAATTAATATTAAATATTAATTAAATAGTTTAATTAATCATTTAATGTTACTTTAATTTGAAATTCATTATTCAAATTAATTGTTGAATTTAAATGAAGAAAGTCAAAATGTTGACTTCATTTAATGGAAAAATCCATGTTAGTGGAATTTTGAGGTGTCAAAATTTGGTTTAACCAAACTTGCATACTTGCCAAATAAACCCCACAAGTTTGAGTAGAATTTTGAGTGTCAAAATTTGGTTAACTCAAACTTGCATGCTTGCCTCGTAATCTCAAACATTTGAGTGAAATTTTAAGTGTCAAAATTTGGTGATCTCAAATTTGCATGAACATGCAAACATGACTCTTTAAATAGAGTGATCATGGTACATGGAAGGTCTTGTTCTTCTTGGTGTAAAACCTTGAGAAGAACCTCTCACAAACACTCTCTTCATATATACAAAATCCCTCGCAAGTTTAGTCACTCACCAGATTCCACAATCCCGTTCTAAGGCCAGAGGATAGTGAGAAGATACTAGTGGTGGTTCGAAACCAGTTCGTGAGGAAAAAGAAGTTTGAACTACAAAAGGTTAGTATTTAAATTCATTAAGTTTTAATACTTATGAACATGCTAGTTATTTACTCTAATTGATGTTCTAAAAGTGCCTAAGATCCAAATTGCTTCCGCATGTGTTAATATTAACACCATCCATTTCCTCACATATCTCATCATGTTTGTTTGTCTTCTATCTTTTGTTTTATTATTTTCATTTTTTCAACTTTTATTATTTTCAATTTTTCCATTTCCATCACATTATGGATGAATATGGATTTCCATTTTCATCTAATTATTTGTATGTACATTACGAATTGTATTTTGAATAATTTCACAATTGGTTCCTTACGAATTGTATTTTGAATATGTAAATTAAGCTAGGATGACAGAGCTCATGCAAATGGTAAGGGCTCAAGTCACTAAACCCTCAACTCAAACTTGCTTCACCATTGGTTCCTTAGAAGTCTCTTGAGTATCCTCAACAACATCACTATGTGAATCTTTCAGCAACTCAACCTCAACTCCCACTTGCTTCACCTCTAGTTTCTCAGCAACAATCTCAGGAGTTTCTCGAATATCTACTACAACATCACTCTGTGAATTGTTTTGCAACTCAACCTCAACTCCCACTAGCTTCGTTGTCCCAGCACTTTTCTTCAATTCTCTGGCAGTCTTTGTGAAGCTAACTCGTTTCTGTTTCCTCATAACGCAGTTCTCACAAGGACTCATATCAACAGATTTCAGACCTTCCAAAAACTCCTTCCGGCATCTTCATTCCTTTGACGCTCATATGTCTAAGTCTGTTGTGCCATATACTTCAATTTGAAACACTTCAGCAACAGCAGCTCTGTTCATATACCTTGCAATGGTGTATAAAGTTCCAGATTTTGTGCCACGTGCTACCACCATAGAACCCTTCACAATCTTCCACGAACTCTTACCAAACTTTGTTGCATAACCTGTGCTATCCAACTGACCAATAGAGATCAGGTTCTTCTTGAGACTAGGAATATATCTAACATCCTTTAATGTCCATTAATTTCCTGCCAAAGTTTTTATGCAGACATTCCCTTTTACTTCGATCTTCAAATCTTTGTTGTTGGCAAGATACACATCTCGAAATTTCCAGACTTGAAATTTCGAAACAACTCTTTATTTTGAGACGAATGAAAAGACGCACCTGAATCCAAAATCAATGATTCAATCGGACTATCCACGCTGAGGATTAGAGCATCCCCAATGTCTTCTGCTAAATGTATCGAATCATCGTCATTCTCTGCTTAAAGTTCAAATCTTAATAAGAACGACACGGTGAAAAAAACTAAATCGGGGTTAATATTTTTTGACATTATTGTGATGAGTGTAACTCTCATAGTATGATATTGTAATTGCACACTATGGAGTGTTCATCGGTTGCATTAGGTTTTGTTGAGACATTTTTTAGATTCAGTTCCATTATTTGACTGTAAATTTTTTAACCTAAGCAACCCTTATTAAATAATGGAATCAACCCACACCAATGGATATTTGTGTTAGGTTGGGTAAGGCCGGGTCATTTGTTTAAATTTTATTTTCAATAAAAATAAAATGTTAATATATTAAAAAAATCTATTTATTTATTTTAAAACATTGAATTACATTTTTTTTAATTGAATCTCAATATATATTTTGAAAAATCACCCTCTAAATATTTCAAAAAATTATTTTAAGAGATTATAGAATAATTAATTAATTGAGTTTTTAAAACACCCATAAATTGATTACTTACTCAGTATTGTTTAACTCATTCATGCTACTCTTTGGTGGAGTTTCCATAAGACCCCTAACGAGTTTCAAATGTATATATTTCAATTAAAAAACTCATTATCAAACATGGTTCTATTTTTATTGTAAACAATGAAGGAGAACTCATTACCAAACATGTCCATAATTGCCTTCATTTCATTTACAACAAGAATATAAAATATTGAAACGTCATCGTTGTTCATCAACTTTAAATTTAAAGAACCATTGCATTACACTTTAGAACGGGTGTTACTGCTACTAACAACAACAGATGGTTAACAATAGCTCCCATTGGTGGTTTTGAAAATAACTAAAATATTACTAATAATAAATAAAAAAAATATACAAGCTTAACAATGTGGTGGTTACCCATTCCAATATAACAATAATATGTTTCTTTAGTTTTAGTGGGGTGTAATTGACAATGGAACCTAATTTTACTCAAATAAAAGTGGAACAAATCCAGCACAAATATTCTCATATTTACAAAATGAATTCATTTTCAACACTTTCACTGTCTCTCCTATTGTCATTGTTCTTTGCTACCCTATTTACTAACATCGATGGAAAAATCTTCCGAAACCCATCGATTACAGTAAACATAACAAATATTCTAAGAAGTCATGATCAGCTCACTATTCACTGCAAATCTGGTGATGATGACTTGGGAGTCCATCATCTCCCACCTTTGAGCGGTTACGCTTTTAGTTTTCGACCAAACTTTTGGGGCTCAACACAGTTTTACTGCACCTTCCAGTGGTCTGGCTGGTCTCATTACTTTGATATATACAAGGATGATAGAGATAGAACCCAATGCAACGATACTCTATGTTTGTGGTTAGTGGTTGAACATGGTATTTGTATGTTCAACTATAAAACCAAATTGTATGATATTTGCTACACATGGACGGCTAAATGAATATAAAAAATCGATATATCCATGAATTTGAGGGTTTTGATTATGATATTATAATAAATCGATATAAATTTGATACGGTGTATTAGTTCTAATGAATTATATTATTAAGATTTGTTAAGGTATTTCAATGCATAAAATACTTATTTATTAATTTTTTCTACTTTGATTGGAATTATTTGCCCTCATTTATCGAAATCTCCCATCATTTTTTCGAACATAAATCGAACTCAAATATGACAAGAATACAAAACCAAATTAACTTTCTTTCTTTTTTTTATTGGTTATAAAATTTAAACATCTCATTAGCTTTTAATGTGACGTTACTTGTCTATATTATTTCGATTAAAATGGGTCCAATTTCAATGTGGGCGCAGTCTCGAAGAATATCATTATTTTTATTTGCTAATCTATTTACTATGGAATTATCAATTGAATTTATAGCCACCCAATCAAAACAATTCATTTTATAAGTTTGTTCAAATTGACATGATTAGTGTCACGGTCTCAATCGCATAATGAAATTTGTTTATTACGACTCTTAAGTGGCCCGATGGGCGACACTCGCATAATAAACTCAGTTTAGTTTGACCCGCAAATGCTTCCACTAATGAGAAACTGTCGTATTATAGTAGTTTGACCCATACATTTTGACCGTTTCCACATAAGGTATGAACTACCCTAAGCATAATTTAGTAGATACGGTATGAATTTAAGATCACAAAGTTCGGTAGTTCAATTTCTTACTCCTAAAATGTTGAACTTAAAAAAATGAAAATTTAGAGACCTATTGGACATAGTCTTAGGTTTACGGACCAAATAGATATAAAGTTGAAAGTTTGTCGTGGACTAAACGTACAATATAGATAATTTTGAATGTCCAATACACTTTTAGTCTTACCTTATTTTAAAACTTCATCATAAATTATGTATCCCATCTTATTGGAGGTCCTAATGATGATGAAAGAGATGTCATTCTACAAATGGGTCAAACCCTTACCTTGTTTAAGATATTTGAAGGTGGAGAATATAGGGCTTGGATTCTTTGCTCTGACTAGTCTATGAATCCACAAGTAATGAGAGTCGAGATGGTCACTGTTGAGAGTCGAGATTCGATATGGGTCAAACCCCTTACCTTATTTAAGATCTTTGCTCCAATAGGCTGAGAGTCAAGATTCGATGGATTTTGTGCAGATGGTCACAGTTGATCATTTGATTCTTGTCATAATGGCAGTTTCGTAATTATCCATATCTTCAGGGGTCATTAAGTAGGTTGTCACGTTCAGAATATATTATTACTATTTTTCTAAAAAAAAAACAATCCATAATTTTCCTAACAATTCTTCATCCATTCTTGGTCATTATTAAGACTGTTGTCCTTAATCAATCCTCTTGATTTTTTTTCTTGCATTCATTCGGTCTTACATTGATGGCTTTTCTTTATTTTTTGGGGTGTTACATTGGATAAGGAAGGAGAAGTAGGTAAACAAAGAAAATGGTGCAAAACTATATTACCCCTAAGGATATCTAACTATGGTTCATGACGTAAAAGACCTCCAAATGCTATTAAATTAAGTGGTAGACCTTATTATGTGATGTCTGAAGATGTGATGATGTTTGAAAGTTGTTGGAACACTTTAATTAGCCAAACTAAGAATTAGAGATAAAATGACCAAAATGCCCCTAGGACTAGTTATTTAAATTCAAGGTCTATATGTGCTCCAAATGACTTGCTACTTCTTTTAAGGCCTATTCATAAGGACAAGGAGTTATGTTCACTGGTTCAAGTTGATTAGAGCAAGCTTGGAACATAAAGCAAGTTAGGACCAAAAAAACACCTAAAGGAAACACCTCAATACACAAAAGTCAAGACCCTTCTAGAATCCTCTAAGGAATTCATTCTGAATATATGACCTTCTAGAACAACCCATGTTTGTTATTACAATGTATTCATATGTTTACGAATGCATGTTATAACTTATGCCTCAAGGAATTATGAACCTTAGAAACTTACAAGAATGAGAATCAAGAACAATATAGCTCCTTTCAAAAACTATACAGAGAATACTTTATTGAATCCTTCAACAAATGCAAAATCTAAGCAATAGTTGGGTAACATAACCATTACCTCATATACTACAAACTCTAAAAATACTTTACAAGTTCTTTCCTATTATCGATATTACTCCCTTCCCTGTTTGAGTTAACTTCTTGACAGTAATGGCCTGTCCAGAATGCATCACTGCCTTGTATACAGTCCTGCCATAAGCACATATCTCATGAAAAGTAATAGTGGCCTCAATTAGATCTTAGGAATAAATTCTTTCCTTAGGTGGGAAATAGACATCCGAATCCATAGATTTTCTTTCCTTGTTTTGCTCCATTTCGAATGGATGTCACATGCAATATAAGATGATCATAATTAGAACGATAGAAACTCCACCTACCTTAAAAGATGGAGACGATGAATCTCCATTGCAGTTGTCAAGAGGTCCACCACAGAGCCCATCTTTTTCAATGAATCTACTAGTGGGCATGTTCTGAAAAAAAGTTTTTGAAGGGATCGAATGTCTCACGTTATGTTATATTTGCTATGCGGTTGCAAAATTAGTAGATCTTGTACTCAAAATATAATGATTGTTCTTCAACTAGGTATACTTTTTACGACAAAAACTTCTATTTCCCATTTGTTAAATTTTTTTTTTTCTCTTTGACGTTCCTTTACATATTAACTAATATTTTGTTTGTCAAGAAAAACATGTTAGTTTGATTAAAATAATAATTAAAAAAAAAGCTCAGCCAAAAAATCAATTGAGTAACTACTAAATTTATGAAATATATATAATATTACAATTATTAGAACAAAAATATATTTATCCATATAATAATTAAAAAAGAGGTTAAAGTAATATTCTTGTCAATTTATCTCAAATTCCATTTTATTTTACTTTTTTTTATGTTTAAAAGACTTGAAAGTCACTACCTATACAACCAAGAAGCACCTTCCTTTATGGTAGCTCAATCATAGGACCACATGGTTAAGCATGCTTTACTTGGAGCAATTATATGTTGGGAGACCTTTTAGAAATTTTCCTAGGATGAATGTGAATGTGGACAAAACATGTTGGAAAGACTACATTGATCTATCGAGATAGTTTTCATGCCTAGAATCGAGTATCCGCTACAACATTAAAAAAAAAAAAATCATAAGTGAAATATGTCATGATGAAACATATTTCCTCACATATCTCATCATGTTTGTTTGTCTTCTATCTTTTTCTTTATCATTTTCACTTTTCCCACTTTAATTATTTTCACTTTTTACATTTTCATCACATTATTGATGAATATGGATTTCCACTTTCATCTAATTATTTGTATGTACATTAAGAATTGTATTTGGAATATGTAAATTAAGCTAGGAAGACAGATCTCATGTAAATTGTAAGGGCTCAAGTCATTAAGCATAGCAATGGTATCAGAGCCAGCCTCTCAATTTTTGTGAGGGAAGAGGAGTTACTCGATCTTTAAGAACGACAGTGTAAACCAGGAGGATGATAAGAGAGATTCAGAAGAATTTGGAGTATGTGATAGCTGAGCGAATAGCCCTTGTGTTCTAGGTGGTAAGATGCGGGAAGCGCAGTAAGTCCGATGGCAAGCTTGGGTGCTTAGTCATATGAAAAATTCTGAAGAAAATCTTATCTACACACTGACACCTTTATCAGAGACAAAACAAAGATTGACAACTTGTCAGCCACACCGTGAAGGCTTACATGTGAATTATCATTGTTTGTAAATTATTAGTCTTTTAAATTATTAGTTTGCTTTATGCCTTTTCTTACTTTTAGGAAAGCAGATCTTGCAGGGTCTTGTCCGGTTAGATTTGATCTTATCTCTTAGTTGGTGTTTTTCAAATTCACGTTCAAATTCGAAGTCTATAAAACGACTACATCAATGTAAGGAGAGCATCAATCGGCCGATAGCTCTCTCTTGAATATCAATTGAAGAATTGAGAGAAAAATTAATCTACTCTATCTCTTATCTTATCTATCTTCTTATGAACAAATTTCTGAGAAAGCTTAGAACATCAAACCATTTCAAATGTTCTACCAAGGTAGAAGAAAGTTCAAATGAACATAGAAGGGGAGAAAATCTCACAATCTCAAATACTGTCAATCAAGAATATCAGATTACCAGGATCGAAGATCAACTCCAAAATTGGATTATTCCAAAGGTAGATCCTAAAACTATATACCAAATCTCAACCTTCAATTTTACTCAAAGATTTCTCAAATTCTTTATGGGAATGGTTCAATCCAATCTAGAGAATGAACCAGACTATTTCAATTGTTATCCAAATTTTACTTTGTCGCTCCACGACCCGCACATATTATCAACCCTCATGCTGGACTTACAATAAAAAAATTTGAACATCAAGGCTGAAACTCATTCTTCAGTCGTCATATTCAGGGTTTATTACAAACTTGTGAATACAAATATTTCTCCAAAAGCATTAAGATCCTCGCCAAAAGAATCAACCATGCTCATAGAGGCAAATATTGGAAAGTCCTCGGTGACTGTAACAAAAACTCTTTCTTGAGATCAAATAACCAGAAATACTCTTTGGAAAATAGAAGATGCTAATCTTCCGAGGAAAAAGAAATCTCAAAACCCATTACAAATCATCGAACATGACGATAGAAGCGTTGAAATAAAATTCAGCGAAGAACCCTCGTCAGAATCAAAAGTAATAGAATTCTTGATTTCTAGACCAAGTACGTCGGGAGTTTCAAGATCAATGTATGACCCCTTAAAGGTAAAAGATGTCAGTTATGATAAAAAAAGGGCATCAATCCACTATGAAAATGGCTCAAGATCTCCAACCCATAAGGATATGGATACTCAATCCGTCTATGAAAGTTAACTAAATGTCATTACGGCTGATTTTCAGATAGACAAAGAATTATTGAAGGCAGATTTTATGTCAGCTGCCAACTCTTCAAAGAGAAGAGCTTTCTTCCAAACCTACAAAGAAGCTGAGCGAAGTGAATTAAGAGCTCAATGGTATTCTCATAAGGAAACCATAGAAGAAAACATATCATTCTTCGAATGGTTTGAAGAAAATATTTTGCAAATATGCACTTCGACTCAAAGAAGCTGGAAGACTACCAGAAGAGGCGAAGTATATTCAAAACATCCTTCGTTGGAAGAAGTCGAATTTGACAATTATTACGGAGTAAAGGTCAAAGCTAGTCCTTTCAAAACTATCCCAGGAGGACTAGAAAAGGGTAATCCGACCCTAAAGGATATGAAGAATATCCAGCATCAAAAGAATTATTCAAACAAGATTTTATCCACGATCTCCACCCAGCTTGAGAGTATCGAGGGAAAAATCTCAAAAAATTTTGGTACTCTGCAAGAACAAGCAGGCAGCTCTGTACCGAAAGTCAATGAGTCAATCCCAATACTCAGACCAACAAACCTCGACGTATTTACAAAGAGGATTTCAAAAGAAGAGGCCGCAATGGCCAAAATAGAAGAAAATTTGGATAGAATCCTAAATCGAGGGATAACACATCAGGATTCATCTATCAATGTCGTTAACAATGACGACGAAATTCAAGAATTCGAAGACGAGATTTTAGATGAGGTAGAAGAGCCTCTCGACAATCGAATTGAAAGAATCTCTAGGAGATGTCAAAATAATACCAGTAATCAGAAAAACTGGTATCCTCAACCGTCTTTTCCAGATATTCAATTCGAAGAAAAGACTCTACAAACTTAAGCTCATTACGATGGTCTAGCAATCTATGAATGGAATATCGATGGATTGTCTGACTATCTGATAATGAATGTTGTCAATGAAATGATGCTGGCCGCAGGCGCGTATAAATTATAGGGCCAAAAATCCAACCATCAAATAGCTCAAGTTTTAGTGACCGGATTTCCCGGGCAATTCAAGGACTGGTGGGACAAATATCTCGATGAAGCAACTCGCCAACAGATATTAAGCCGCTATGTCATTAGGCCAACTACTCAAATCATCAAAGAGTAAGGTCTATCAACTAGGACCGAAGTACAACATGAAAGGGTAGAGGATGCTGTCAACACCCTCATTTATACCCTTATTGAATTCTTCGTTGGCGACCCCTTGAAATAGCAGGAGAGATCCGCCGAAATACTCATGAACCTGAAGTGCCCCACCTTAGGAGATTTCAGGTGGTACAAACACATGTATTTGAGCAAAGTTCTTATTAGAACAGACAATTCGTTGGAATTCTGGAAAGAGAATTTTGTCAATGGACTACCAAAACACTTCTCAAGAAGGATCAAAGACGGTCTTAAGACAAAGTATAATGGAACAATTCCATGGCAGACTTTGTCATACGGGTCAATAACATCCTTCATCATAGAAGGACTCAGACTTTGCAATGAGTCAAAGATTCAAAACAAGCTCAATTCTTCGATATCAAATAGAAAAGAGCTTGGAAGATTTTGCGATCAATATGGATGCAAGGGGATAGAGGCCCCCTGAACCTCCAGAAGGAAGAAGGTTAAGACGTATCCAAAGCCTTATAATTCGTACAGGCCCAGAGAAAAGTATCGAAACAAACCAGTACAATCTCAAAAGCCAACATATTCAAGAAGAAAGTATACTCCTACAAAAACCCATAGAGGAAAGAAAAAGAAAACTGGCTTCAAATGTCGAGAAGAAGGACACTATGCTAACAAGTGTCCGATAAGAGGAAAGATCAATGAGTTGGATATAGATCAAGAGCTGAAAAATCAGCTACTACGACTGGCTCTAACCGACTCAGAACAATCAAGCGAGGGAGAAATCCTCGAACTCCAAGAAGAATACGATTCATATTCTAGCACAGAATATGAATCAGGACAAGAAGGAAAGAGGACGTGCGAAGGATGCAAAAATGTCCTTACAAAGGATCAAGAAATTCTACTCGAAGTAGTAGAAAAAGTTCAAGATCCAGAAATTCAACAGAAAATCGCTCAACGACTCAGAGATGCCATGACAATCTCTAATCCACCTGTAAGGGAAGAAAGAAATCCCTACAGACTTCAATCAGTTCTCCAAAGGTTTGAAAAACCGAGAGAACTCACTACTCAAGACCTACAAAGAGAGATTAATAATCTCAAACAAGAAGTACAGGTATTAAGATCTGGAACCAGGTCAGAATCCTATATGCGTCGCCAAGAAGTTCTCAATCTTCAGGAATGGCTGCCCGAACGAAAGGAAATGGCGCAACCAAACCTAGACGAGGATGACATTCAAAGTTCCTTCGTTGGAGCAATCACCACTCCTCAATACTATAAATTTTACGCTCTCGTTACCTTAAAAATTTATGATTTTAAAATCACACTAAAGGCTCTCATAGATACTAGAGCCGATCAAAATTGCATTCAAGAAGGCCTAATACCTACAAAGTATTTTGAAAAAACTACTGAAGGCCTTAGAGGTGCAAATAACAATAGACTAAAAAATAATTACACATTATCTAAAGTCCATGTTTGTAATCACGGAATTTGCTTCGTAAATTCCTTCCTTTTAGTAAAGGACTTAGGACAAGAACTAATCCTAGGTACTCCTTTCATTACTCAATCATACCCTTCTAAAATAACTGAAAAGGGGTTAGAGTCAAAAGCCCTAGGAAAGAAGATAAAATTTAATTTCCTTCCTCCCATAAGGATTAGTGAAATAAATAACTTCCAAAAGAATACAATTATTCAATCAATAAATGTATTAAATTATAAAGAAAAACAAATTTCTTTTTTGAAGGAAGAAATTTCATTCAAAAGAAAAGAAGGACAGATTCAAAGTAAGACCGTCCAGTCTAAACTCAAAACTTTACAAACTCAAATAGCAATGGAGATTTGTTCAACTAAACCTAATGCCTTTTGGAATAGGAAGCAACACATAGTTCATCTTCCTTATGTCAAAAACTTCTAGGAGAAAAATATTCCTACGAAGGCCTGACCTATTCAAATGAATAAGGAATTACTAACATTCTGCAGAGCAGAAATCAATGATCTTTTGTAGAAGGGTCTTATTAGGCCGTCAAAGAGCCCCTGGTCATGTGCGACTTTTTATGTCAACAACCAGGCAGAGAAGGAACGTGGAGTCCCACGACTGGTAATAAACTACAAACCCTTAAATAAGGTTTTGGAATGGATTAGATATTCCATTCCAAATAAATCAGATTTAATGCAAAGAATTTCAAATGCAAAAGTATTTTTAAAATTTTATATGAAATCAGGATTTTGGCAAATCCAGATTTCAGAAAAAGACATGTACAAAACGGCTTTCAATGTCCCTTTCGGACAATACGAATGGAACGTTATGCCATTTGGGCTAAAAAACGCTCCATCCGAATTTCAAAAGATTATGAATGATATTTTCAATCCTTTTCAAGACTTTTCAATTGTTTATGTTGACGATGTTCTGATTTTTTCTCAAAACATCAATCAACACTTCAAGCATCTTCAAACATTTTTTACGACAGTCAATAGAAGCGGTTTAGTTGTGTCTAAACCAAAAATTAAATTTTTTCAAACAAAGATCCGTTTTTTTGGATTTGAAATTATTTGGGTCTAATTAAACTCATTCAAAGATCCATTGAGTTTGCCTCAAACTTTTCGGACCAAATTATGGATAAAACCCAACTACAACGATTTTTGGGATGTCTTAATTATGTGTCTTATTTCCTTCAAAATATCAGACCCATTTCTAAGCCACTTTTGAAAGGCTCGAAAAGAATCCAAAGCCCTGGAGTGAAGAACACACCAAAACTGTCCAAAAAATCAAATCCCTTGTCAAGTCAATTCTGTGTTTATCGCTGATAAACCTAAGGGCTAGTTTAATAGTGGAGACCAACGCATCCGATATTGGATAGGAGGAATCGTGAAATAGTCTCTTGACAATATGGAATTCTACTAAAAAAAATTACTCATAAGTGAAAAAAGAAATACTTTCAATAGTACTTTGTTTACAAAAATTTCAAAGCCATTTAATTAACAAAAGCTTTGTTATCAAAACAGATTCAAGGGCATCTAAATTTGTTTTAGAAAAAGAAGTCAAGAATCTTGTGTCTAAACAAATTTTTGCTAAATAGCAATCCATTTTATCTTGCTTCAACTTCCAAATTTTGCCTATAAAAGGGGTCGAAAACCCCTTGGCAGATTACCTCTCAAGAGAGTTCTTAATCTCGAAGAAAAACTCTCCCTAGCCAACCTCCTTCTCCCAGTGTTGACCGGTGAGAAAGCAATAGAAAAAGGGAAGAAGCCCATTGCTTCTTCAAACACACCTACTCCAATGACGTCCGATAGCTACGCAATGGATGCTGGTTTCACATTGGTGACCAGGTCTAGAGCAAAGCTTTCTAAAAAACAAGCGGAGGTTATCACTCCGACGAGGCCTTCTGTCTCTTCAACACGGCCATCTGCCGCTACTCCATCGAGACCTACTGTCTTTTCCACTTCAAAGGGACCTTCTATCCCCTCAACCTACTCGGACGCGGTTGTTCCCGTTCGATTTTCTCCAGTTCCTGAAATCAGGACCTATTTTCAAAAATCTGTGTCATATACCAGAAGCCCTGGTAGAACCAGAATACGACGACCCAAAAATCCGAGAGGTTGTCAAGAAAGCCTATCCATCGATATTCTTCTATATCCCGGAAGATCTTCATAAGACCAGACGATTTTATGAATTCATTTTAGTCGACACAAAATCCGTCAAAATTACTCATATTCCGAGTCGCGATGATCCTTCAAAATCGCGTACTCAAAGTTAAAAATTTTCAAAGTCATAAATCCGACGTACTGGAATCAAGATCCGTACACGAAAAAGACTTTTTCAAAACTGTTTGTTCCTCACTCCTACTCATACATAGACTATCAGATGGCATGGTTCAATGTCATTTGGTATCAAAATTATGAGCACTCATGGTTTATCCAATTTGTTGCATAACCTGTGCTATCCAACTGACCAATAGAGATCAGGTTCTTCTTGAGACTAGGAATATATCTTACATCCTTTAATGTCCACTAATTTCCTGCCGGAGTTTTTATGCAAACATCCCATTTTACTTCGATCTTCAAATCTTTAATGTTGGCAAGATACACATCTCGAAACTTCCAGACTTGAAATTTTGAAACAACTCTTTATTTGGAGACGAATGAAAAGACGCACCTAAATAAAAAATCCAAGATTCAATTGGACTATCCACGCTGAGGATTAGAGCATCCCCAATGTCTTCTAAATGTATCGAATCATCGTCATTCTCTGCTTAAAGTTGAAATCTTAATAAGAACCACACGGTGAAAAAAACTTAATCGGGGTTAATTTTTTTGACATTATTGTGATGAGTGTAACTCTCATAGTATGATATCGTAATTGCACACTATGGAGTGTTCATGGGTTGCATTAGGTTTTGTTGAGACATTTTTTAGATTCAGTTCCATTATTTGACTGTAAATTTTTTAACCTAAGCAACCCTTATTAAATATTGGAATCAACCCACACCAATTAATATTTGTGTTAGGTTCCGTAAGCCCAGTCATTTGTTTAAATTTTATTTTCAATAAAAATAAAATGTTAATATATTAAAAAAATCTATTTATTTATTTTAAAACATTGAATTACATTTACTTAATTCAATCTCAATATATGTTTTGAAAAATCACCCTCAAATACTTCAAACAATTATTTTAAGAGATTATAGAATAATTAATAAAATAAATTAATTGAGTTTAACAATAGATGGTTACCAATAGCTCCCATGGGTGGTGTTGAAAATAACTAAAATATTACCAATAATAAATAAAAAAAATATACAAGCTTTACATGGTGGTGGTTACCCATTTCCAATATAACAATAATATGTTTCTTTAGTTTTAGTGGGTGTAATTGACAATGGAACTTAATTTTACTCATATAAAAGTGGAACAAATCCAGCACAAATATTCTCATATTTACAAAATGAATTCATTTTCAACACTTTCACTGTCTCTCCTATTGTCATTGTTCTTTCCTACCCTATTTACTAACTACGATGGGAAAATCTTCCGAAACCCACCGATTACAGTAAACATAACAAATGTTTTAAGAAGTCATGATCAGCTCACTATTCAATGCAAATATGGTGATGATGACTTGGGAGTCCATCATCTCCCACCTTTGAGCGGTTACGCTTTTAGTTTTCGACCAAACTTTTGGGGCTCAACACAGTTTTACTGCACCTTCCAGTGGTCTGGCTGGTCTCATTACTTTGATATATACAAGGATGATAGAGATAGAACCCAATGCAACGATACTCTATGTTTGTGGTTAGTGGTTGAACATGGTATTTGTATGTTCAACTATAAAACCAAATTGTATGATATTTGCTACACATGGACGGCTAAATGAATATAAAAAATCGATATATCCATGAATTTGAGGGTTTTGATTATGATATTATAATAAATTGATATAAATTTGATACGGTGTATAAAATACTTATTTATTAATTTCTTCCACTTTGATAGGAATTATTTGCCCTCATTTATCGAAATCTCCCATGATTTTTTCGAACATAAAAAAAACTCAAATATGACAAGAATACAAAACCAAATTAACTTTCTTTCTTTTTTTATTGGTTATAAAATTTAAACATCTCATTAGCTTTTAATGTTACGTTACTTGTCTATATTATTTCGATGAAAATTGGTCCGATTTCAATGTAGGCGCAGTCTCGAAGAATATCATTATTTTTAGTTGCCAATCTATTTACTATGGAATTATCAATTGAATTTATAGCCACCAAATCCAAATAATTCTTTTTATAAACTTGTTCAAATTGACATGATTAGTGTCACGATCTTACATCAATCGCATAATGGAATTTGTTTATTATGACTCTCAAGTGGTCCGATGGGCGACACTCGCATAATAAACTCAGTTTAGTTTGACCCGCAAATGCTTCCACTAATGAGAAACTGTCGTATTATAGTAGTTTGACCCATACATTTTGACTGTTTCCAAATAAGGTATGAACTACCCTAAGCATAATTTAGTAGATACGGTATGAATTAAGATCACAAAGTTCGGTAGTTCAATTTCTTACTCCTAAAATGTTGAACTTAAAAAAATGAAAATTTAGAGACCTATTGGACATAGTCTTAGGTTTACGGACCAAATAGATATAAAGTTGAAAGTTTGTCGTGGACTAAACGTACAATATAGATAATTTTGAATGTCCAATACACTTTTAGTCTTACCTGATTTTAAAACTTCATCATAAAGTATGTATTCCATTTTATTGGATGAACGAGATGTCATTCTACAAATGGGTCAAACCCTTACCTTGTTTAAGATATTTGAAGGTGGAGAATATAGGGCTTGGATTCTTTTCTCCGACTAGTCTATGAATCCACAAGTAATGAGAGTCGGGATGGTCATTGTTGAGAGTCGAGATTCGATATGGGTCAAACCCCTTACCTTGTTTAAGATCTTTGCTCCAATAGGCTGAGAGTCGAGATTCGATGGATTTTGTGCAGATGGTCACTGTTGATCATCTGATTCTTGTCATAATGGCAGTTTCGTAATTATCCATTTTTTCAGGGGTCATTAGGTAGTTTGTCCGTTCAGAATATATTATTACTATTTTTCTAAAAAGAAAAATCCATAATTTTCGTAACAATTCTTCATCCCTTGGTCATTATTAAGACTGTTGTCCTTGATCAATCCTCTTGATTTCTTTTCTTGCATTCATTGGGTCTTACATTCATTGGGTCTTACACGTTGATTTGCAAAACCAAGAATTACAGATAAAATGACCAACATACCCTTAGGACTACTTATTTAAATTCAAGGTCTATATGTGCTCCAAATGACTTGCTACTTCTTTTAAGGCCTATTGGTAAGGACAATGAGTTATGTTCAATGGTTCAAGTTGATTAGAGCAAGCTTGGAACCTAAAGCAAGTTAGGACCAAGGAAACACCTCAAGACACAAAAGTCAAGATCCTTATAGAATCCTCTAAGGAATTCATTATGAATGTATGACCTTCTAGAACAACCCATGTTTGTTATTTACGATGTATGCATATATTTACGAATGCATGTTATAACTTTTGCCTCTAGAAATTATACTTTAGAAACTTACAAGATTGAGAATCAAGAACAATATAGCTCCTTTCAAAAACTATACAGAGGATGCTTTATTGAATCCTAGAATAAATCCTAGAATAAGTGCAAAATCTAAGCAATAGTTGGGTAAGATGCCATTACCTCATATACTACAAACTCTGAAAATACTTTACAGGCTCTTTCCTATTATCGATGTTACTCCCTTCCCTATTTCATGTTAACTTCTTGACAGTAATGGCCTGTCCAGAATGCATCACTGCCTTGTATGCAGTCTCGCCATAAGCACATATCTCGTGAAAAGTAATAGTGGCCTCAATTAGATCTTGGGAAGAAATTCTTTCCTTAGGTGGGAAATAGACATCCGAATCCATAGATTTTCTTTCCTTGTTTTGCTCCATTTCGAATGGATGTCTCATGCAATATAAGATGATCATAATTAGAACGATAGAAACGTCACCTACCTTAAAAGATGGAGACGATGAATCTCCATTGCAGTTGTCAAGAGGTCCACCACAGAGCCCCTCTTTGTCTATGAATCTACTATTGGGCATGTTCTGAAAAAAAGTTTTTGAAGGGATCGGATGTCTCACGTTATGCTATATTGCTATGCCGTAGCAAAATTAGTAGATTTGTACGCAAAATAGAATGATTGTTCTTCAACTAGGTATACTTTTTACGACTAAAACTTCTATTTCACATTTGTTAAATTTTATTTTTCTCTTTCCAACATTCCTTCCATATTAACTAACCGTTTTTTTTTTTTTTTTTTTTTTTTTTTTGTCAAGAAAAACACATTAGTTTGATTAAAATAAAAAAAAAAGCTCAGACAAAAAATCAATGGACTAACTACTAAATTTATGTAATATATATAATATTACAATTAGTAGAACAAAAATATATTTATCCATATAATAATTAAAAATGATTTTAAAGTAATATTCTTGTCAATTTATCTCAAATTCCATTTGATTTTTTTTTCTTTTTTACTTTGAATTTATTAAATTTGGTTGAAAAAGTAATTTATGAAAAAACAATACCATGTGAATAAGTGTGACCTCTGAGTAAATTATGGGTACATGAATCACCTAAGATCACATCCTTATAAGAGCGACCGTGAGGATAAGATGACTAAGAAATGTTTAAAAGACTTGAAATTCACTACCTATACAACCAAGGAGCACCTTCCTTTATGGTATCTCAATCACATGACCACATGGTTAAGCATGCTTTACTCGGAGCAATTATATGTTGGGAGACCTTTTAGAAATTTTACTAGGATGCATGTGAATGAGGACAAAGGGATAACTATCTAAAAGTAGAGTCATATCAAGTCTTTTTGGAGTTAATATTGCACTCTTATTCACCATTTTCTCATTTATAGCCCCATTTATTCTCCTTAGTGAGTATGAAATCGTTTATTGCGGTCCAATGTGAAAAAAAATATGATTTGGCATAAATCGATCTTAATTGTATATCTAATTGAGTTATGTGGTAAAATTACAGACATTTATGCTAAACCATGTGGGAGTAGCGAATTTGGCAACAAATGGGGGATGACATGGAAATGATAAATCCACGTCAGCAGTCCAAGTGGGTCATTGACTACCCAATGAGGAACATCCTATGTGTACTACTTATTTTTTTTCAACCCTAAAGGGGAACCCATGCTCAATATAAAAGGAAAAAGAAGAGAAGAAGAAGAAAATCGAATTACACAGCAGCAGCTTCTGCTGCAGTGAACTGCTGTGAAACCAGAGAAGAAGAAGAAAACACTAATCCAGCAGCTGTTGATAGTAGAAGGAAAAGGAGACCAACAAGGATTGATTTGGGCAAAGAAGTGGACGTGAGAGCTCAAGAGAAGGGAACTTCCATTGACGAACGGCAACAAACCGGGATAACTCTCTATTTCCTTATTATCTTTCCTTATTCCATCAATTTTACATGATGATGATGCAGATTCCTTTTCTTAATTCAGTTTGTATGGAAAGCTAAACTTAATAGGGGAGGCGAGAGAGAGAACATTTAGACGAAGGTTGAGGGAGAAAAAGAAAATGACAAAATAGAATATACAGCAAATGGCCCAACTAAATCGGGAGTTTGAAAATCCAGTGATGATGGCTAATCAAGAGAGAATTACTGCCAATGCCATTCATTTAGTAGATGACAGAGAAAGAGCGATCCGAGCATATGCAAACCCAGCTATGGAAGAGATAAATCCGTGCATCATTATACCCGAAATACAAGCAACCACGTTTGTGAACCTGTGATGTTTCAAATGCTGCAAACCATTGGGCAATTTCATGGACTACCGTCGGAAGATCCTCACGTACACCTAAAGTCATTTTTGGGAGTTAGTGACTCATTTCGATTTCAAGGAGTGGATAAAGATGTTATTAGACTGAGCTTATTCCCATATTCATTGAGGGATGGTGCTAAATCATGGTTGAATACCTTAGCACCGGGAACAATTGATTCGTGGAATAGTCTAGAAGAGAAATTTTTGATCAAGTATTTTCCACCCACGAGAAATGCACGGTTCAGAAATGAGATTGTTGCTTTTCAACAGTTTGAAGATGAGACACGAAGTGAAGCTTAGGAGAGATTTAAGGAGATGCTTAGAAAGTGTCCTCACCATGGACTACCTCATTGTATACAAATGGAGACTTTCTACAATGGATTAAGTATTGCTACTAAACAAGTAGTTGATGCTTCCGCCAATGGAGCTATTTTGTCAAAGACATACAATGAAGCATATGAGATTTTAGAGAGAATAGCATCTAATAATTGTCAATGGGCCGATGTGAGAAGCAACCCAGGAAGGAAGACTCGAGGAGTACTTGAAGTTGATGCTTTGTCCTCTATCAATGCTCAACTAGTTTCGGTGACTAATATTTTACAAAATCTAGCGTTGGGGAAAGACTCCATGATCAAAGCACCAGTCCATACAGCTGCTGTAATTAACCAGACAGCAGCCGAATCTTGTGTATGTTGTGGAGAGGAACACACCTTTAATCAATGTCCAAGCAATCTGGCCTCAATTTTCTATGTCGGGAATCAAGTTAGTCAAGGCAACCCAAAAAATAGCCCCTTCTCAAATACTTATAATCCGGGGTGGAGAAATCATCCAAATTTCTCATGGAAGGGACAAGGCTCGTACAACCAACAAATGCCCCTTAAAGCAAATTACCCTCCGGGTTTTGGATTACAAAATCAATTGACATATGGTTCTCAACAAGCCACCACCACCCAAGGGGAAGGAACTAGCCAAGCTCAACACATACCGGGAACATCGCTTTAGAGCCTAATAAAGGAATATATGGCTAAAAATGATGTTGTGATACAAAGTCAACAAGCATCATTGCGAAATTTGGAAGTTCAAGTAGGTCAATTAGCAAATGAGTTAGAAATAGACCTCTTGGTAAGCTGCCAGCAGTCATCGAAATGCCAAAAAGAGAGGGAATGGAACAATGTCAAGCAATAGAGTTGAGAAGTGGGAAAGAAATACCCAGCAGAGGAGAAAAAATTAAAGAACACGGTGATAGTCACTCTCAAGAAACTGCTGATACACAACAGAGAAAGGAGAAAGCCGTTGTGCAAGAAGAGCACAACAAAAATGATGCAGAAGCTGCTGTACAGAAAGAACAGAGCAGAAATTATGCAGAAATTGTGAAGCCTCCTAAAACACAAACATCAGTCAGCAAAATATACACACCAACATCTCCTTTTCCACAAAGAATAAAAAGAAAGAAGGGAGAAGCCCACTTTGAGAAGTTCATGGACATATTTAAGGAAATTCACATAAATATACCATTAGTTGAAGCTTTTAAGCAAATGCCAAATTATGTGAAATTCTTGAAGGATGTGCTCACCAATAGAAGAAAGTTTGAAGAATTCAAGGTGGTACCATTGAATGAAGAGTGTAGTGCAATATTGAAAAACAAGATCCCGCTAAAGAAGAAAGACTCCGGTTCATTCACAATTCCAATATCAATAGGAGGGAAGAAGCTAGGTCGAGCATTATGTGATTTGGGATCAAGCATTAATCTAATGTCGCTGTCTATTTACAAAAAGTTAGGAATTGATGAAGCTAGACCAACTACAGTCACTCTTCAACTAGCAGATCGATCTTTCACTTATCCCGAAGGAAAGATTGAGGACATCTTAACTCAATTTGAAAAATTCATATTTCCTGCAGATTTTATCATTTTAGATTATGAAGCCGATCATGATGTTCCAATTATTTTGGGGAGGCCATTTTTAAAGACCGGAAGAACATTAGTCGATGTCTACAAAGGAACCATCACGTTAAGAATGGGTGACCAAAAAGTTGAATTTAACATCAATGACAGCATCAAATATCCAGCAGTGACAGAAGAATGCTCAGCAGTGTATGAATTGACAGACCAACCAGCGACTGAGGAATGGGATGATGGGGAAAGCGGGCAGGAAGAAGACAACAGCTGGAATGACAGAATAGAACAGTTAGCAGTTTTAGGTGAATTCAGCAGAACTTTTGAGTCACTAGAATGTGAGGGAAGAAAGAGTTCACCGATGAGACCATCTATTGAGGAAGCGCCGCAGCTGGACTTGAAACCACTACCACCTAACCTTAAGTATGCTTATTTAGGTGACAAGAAGACACTACCCATCATCATCTCAGCGACACTATCCTCGACTCAAGAGAATATGCTCCTAGAAACATTGAAGAAGCACAAGGGGGCGATAGGTTGGACATTGGCGGATATAAAAGGAATTAGCCCTTCACTATGCATGCACAAAATACAATTGGAGGAAGGAAAAGTTAAGTCCATTGAGCAACAAAGACGATTAAATCCCATGATGAAGGAGGTTGTTAGAAAGGAGATTCTCAAATGGCTAGATGCTGGAATAATTTATCCAATTGCAAACAGCAGTTGAGTCAGTCCTATTCAATGTGTTCCGAAGAAAGGAGGGATAACAATAATGGCAAATGAGAACAATGAGTTGATCTCCACTAGAATAGTGAATGGATGGAGAATTTGCATGGATTATAGAAGGCTAAACAAAGCGACACGTAAGGATCATTTTCCCTTACCATTCATTGATCAAATGCTTGATAGGCTTGCTGGAAAGTCACATTATTGCTTCTTGGATGGTTATTCGGGATACAATCAAATTACAATCAGTCCAGAAGATCAAGAGAAAACTACATTCACATGCCCATATGGAATTTTTGCCTTTAGATGAATGCCCTTTGGACTATATAATGCTCCAGCGACATTTCAACGTTGCATGATGGCCATTTTTACAGATATGGTAGAAACATTTATGGAGATATTCATGGATGATTTTTCGGTTTATGGAGAATCTTTTGAGACTTGTTTGTGCAATTTAGGGAAGGTTTTACAAAGATGTGAAGAGCAGAATCTTGTACTAAATTGGGAAAAATGTCATTTTATGGTCAATGAGGGGATAGTGTTAGGCCACAAGATCTCAAGAAGAGGAATAGAAGTTGATAGAGCCAAGATGGAAGCTATTGAAAGATTGAATCCACCTACGTCAGTTAAAGGTATAAGAAGCTTTTTGGGCCATGCAGGGTTTTATAGGAGGTTTATTAAAGATTTCTCCAAGATTGCAAAACCATTGTGTAGTTTGTTGGAGTCAAATAGAAAATTCGTTTTTGAAAAACAATGCATGACTGCCTTCCAAGCATTAAAGACAGCGTTGACCACAGCTCCTATAATGTCAACACCCGATTGGAATTCACCATTTGAGTGGATGTGTGATGCTAGTGGCCATGCTGTGGGGGCAATGTTAGGACAGAAAAGGGGAAGGTACTTCATCCTATCTATTATGCCAGCAAAACGTTGAATGAGGCTCAAGTGAATTATACAACCACTGAAAAAGAATTGTTGGCCGTAGTATTCGCTGTTGAAAAGTTCAGAGCTTATTTATTTGGAGCGAAGGTGAAAGTGTACACTGACCACGCAGCAATCAAGCACCTAATGATGAAACCGAATGCCAAGCCAAGATTAATTAGATGGATTCTACTGTTACAAGAGTTCGAGATAGAAATCGTGGACACGAAAGGAGCTAATAACCATATAGCGGATCACTTATCTAGAATGGAATGGAGAACATGGAAGAAAAGGTCAATAGCAAAGAAATTGATGAGGCATTTTCGGATGAACAGCTGCTTGGGATAAACAGCAATAGCCGCAGCTACAGCAGTAGCAGAATGACAGCAACTCCATGGTATGCAGACATAGCAAATTTTTTGGCTTGTGCCATCATACCCAAAGAGAAATTTTATCAACAAAGGAAGAGGTTTTCCATGAATCCAAAAGTTACATTTGGGATGAACCTTTTCTTTTTAAACAATGTGGAGACGGCATAATGAAAAGATGCATTCCAGACAGTGAAATACCAACAATTCTTGAACAATGTCATGCATCTCCATATGGAGGTCATTTTGGAGGGCAAAGGATAGCTGCCAAGGTATTTCAATCGAGTTTCTATTGGCCAACAATTTTCAAAGATGCAAAAGAATTTTGCAAGGGTTGTGATCAATGTCAAAGGACGGGAAATATCAGTAAAAAAAATGAGCTACCCTTGAATTCAATTCTAGAAGTGGAACATTTTGATGTATAGGGCATTGACTTTATGGGACCATTTCCGCCATCTTATGGGAACTTATATATTCTAGTGGCTGTCGACTATGTGTCCAAGTGGGTGGAAGCAATAGCTTGTCCATCCAACGATGGGAAGACGGTACTCAAGTTTTTAAAAAGAAACATACTAGGTTTGGTGTACCAATAGCATTAATCAGCGATGAGGGAAAGCACTTTGTGAACAGATTGATGAATAGTCTTTTAGAGAGATACAATGTAAAACATAGAGTGGCGACACCTTATCACCCACAAACCAATGGGCAAGTAGAGGTCTCCAATAGAGAAATTAAAAGTATTTTGGAAAAGGTGGTACAACTCAACAGGAAAGATTGGTCGGTGAAACTTGATGATGCATTATGGGCATACAGGACGGCCTTCAAAACCCCTTTAGGAATGTCTCCTTACAAGCTAGTTTTTGGGAAGGCATGTCATCTACCCCTGGAATTGGAACATAAAGCATTTTGGGCATTAAAGAAATTAATTTTGACTATACAACAAATGGAGACTTGATGTAACGACCCTAAATTTCCACATATCTAGAGTCGCCACTAACGTCTCATGCTCATCTCTAATGCAGAATAAAAATCTAAGAATGCTCATCTTTACTAGCGGAAAAATTTAAAACTTCAAAACATTGGAAAACACTGCCGGACTTACGTGTTTCAAACATCATGCTGAAGTTCAAAAAGATAAAAAAAAAATGATTACAAATTAATAATATAAATGAATGAAATGCAAACGCCCTATCCTAACCAACACTAGGAATTTTAAATATGCAACTATCCCATGCACGCGCCACAGTCTCTGATCACGATGCCACCATTAACCGTACATGGGAGCCTTGCCTTTACCTGAAAAACAATATGGCACACGGCCTGAGTATTTCAAAGAAATACTCAGTAAGTGACCCCACTATAGGGGCAATGCTAATGCAAACACATGCAATCTTGAATTAGGGACCTATCTCTAATCATCTTAGGGGTGGCCTCCAATCTCGGACAAATTGAATGTGTAGTACTTCCCTACACACGACTCACACGTGAGAGTGTGAATTCCCAGGGCGCTCGCACACCCCCTGGACCCTCTGGTCAAGCTAATCTATAGCGACGTTCGGAGGTCAGTGGAACCCCATAGTGTCATGTGCCTCATGAACGCCCTCATCTGTGTGCATTCGCACCTATGCGCATTCGCGCTCATCATAAGGTGCGCGTCCGCACTCATCATCTCTAGGGGAAGTAGCCCTATGCTTATGAACATACAATATGCATGAGGTCCCTCTAAATCCATCGTAATGTTTCTTCTGACACAACCCTCTAGTCTCATCTCTTTGTTACTCTAGGTAACACATGCTCGTGGATATTTGTATTAATATTATTTTCATGCTCTTAGTGTTGTGTCTTATGTCGATCTAACGACATGATGCAATATGGCACTCATCATCATCTAGCATGCTCAATATGGAAACCATCATCATATTAAGGTAAACATCATGCAATCATCATACTCATCATATTTCCACAAAGTGCGTCAAACATACCAAGTATATCATTCATCAAAATATGTATATAATGCACATGTCATCAAGCATCGTAATCCACACATCATCATAACTCATACAATTTTTTAGCCTATCCTAAAGTAAGGCCACTTACTTGGTTGGCCTTGGCCGAAGTACTCCCTAAATAGCTAAACGTAAGCTCCCGTTCCGTGAGAACTGCTTCCTACATCGCTGGGATTTGTTTCCTAGCACACCGTTCACCACTTTCTATTAGTATTTCACAATTAATTTCCCTATAATTCAATAAATGTGAAATACTGCTCTAAAACGGCCTCAGATACATTAATTAGGGTCGAAAACATATTTGGGAGGGTCGAAACAATGGAAACCGGGCTGAAAATAGGTAAGCCGATCCGAACAGCCGCTGTGAGCCGCTGGAGGGAGCCTGAGTCGTTTGCACTGTGTCGAGCCGAACTGAGGGACTGCCTGCGCCACTATGTGACACGTGGAAGCAGTAGAGCGAGCCACGTCGTGCGGTAGCTCGGGTCGAAGCGCGGGTCGCAGTTTGGTTCGGGTCGTGGTCTGAGTCGCGGGCTGCGGAGGCTACTAGGCCAAGACTATCGTTGGGCCTCAGCTTATTGGGGTGGGCCAAAAGTTTTTTTTTTTGGGTTGCAGGCCAGCTCGATTGGACCGTGGGTCTGGTCTCGGGTTGGTTCAACTGAACCGTAGCTTCTGGGCTGGTCTGAGGTTTGGGTCGCTGTAGTTGGGCTGGGCCGAAGGCAGAGGTCGAGGGAAAGAATGGGCTGACTCTCTTGGTGATATGAACCAAGAGACATCAATCATACAATATACTTCAATGAAGATGGGAAGAAAAGGTTGTCAAAATTATCAAAAGATGTTTCAATTCATGCTACATTGAAGAAGAATGAAGTTTATTGTTGTAAATTTTGGGTGGGTTACAATTTAGAGTAATTCAGAGTTATTGTATTTTAAGACTTGTTATTTAATTTCGGTTACATTTACATAATGGCTAATTATGGCCATAAAGTAGGAATGTTACAACTCTTGGAATATCTTTAGTAGTTTCATTTTGAGGCTATATAAAGTCATGTATGTTGTATTTGTAAGGAAGACTTGGAAAATATAGTAAAAGAAGCATTTGTGCTTTTCTTTAGCCAATGGCTAAGTTTCTTTGCAATTCTATGTAGTTTAGATTGCATGTAGAATCATTCAAGCTCGACATGATCAATCTTGCTTGTGGAGTGATTCGAATCTCAAACAACTGTTTCAGATATTTGATCAACAAGAGTCATTCAAGCTAGACATGATCGATCTTGCTTGTGGAGTGATTCGAATCTCAATCAAGTGTTCTTGCCTTGAGATATTCGATCAATAAGGTAATCCGAATCTTATTCCCCTTGTATTGATTTCCTTATCTTATCTTATCATTTGGTATCAGAGCTTCAGGCTCAAGATCGGATATATGTTTCCTTTGCGTTTCTTTTCAATTTGTTTTTTTTTTTTTTTTTTTTTTATCTTTTTAGTTTTTAATCGATCCAAAATAAAAAAATCCAATCTGGGCTCTACTAAAAAATTTGAGAGGTGAGAATGAAAGCTTCATTTGAGTAAATGAGTGCAAATAGAGTAGCCTAAAATTCCTTGAGCATATACTCTTGAGAGAGTGTTGTGAGGTCCGTCGTATTTACATAACTTATTTTTTGCAGCAAAGTTACACAAATAGATTCGAGGATGAATCCTCTTGAAGAAGTGGAGAATGATATGAACCAAGAGACATCAATCATACAATATACTTCAATGAAGATGTGAAGAAAAGGTTGTCAAAATTATCAAAAGATGTTTCAATTCATGCTACATTGAAGAAGATTGAAGTTTATTGTTGTAAATTTTGGGTGGGTTACAATTTAGAGTAATTTAGAGTTATTGTATTTTAAGACTTGTTATTTAATTTCGGTTACATTTACATAATGGCTAATTATGGCCATAAAGTAGGAATGTTACAACTCTTGGAATACCTTTAGTAGTTTCATTTTGAGGCTATATAAAGCCATGTATGTTGTATTTGTAAGGAAGACTTGGAAAATATAGTAAAAGAAGCATTTGTGCTTTTCTTTAGCCAATGGCTAAGTTTCTTTGCAATTCTATGTAGTTTAGATTGCATGTAGAATCATTCAAGCTCGACATGATCAATCTTGCTTGTGGAGTGATTCGAATCTCAAACAACTGTTTCAGATATTTGATCAACAAGAGTCATTCAAGCTAGACATGATCGATCTTGCTTGTGGAGTGATTCGAATCTCAATCAAGTGTTCTTGCCTTGAGATATTCGATCAACAAGGTAATCCGAATCTTATTCCCCTTGTATTGATTTCCTTATCTTATCACTTGGGTTTTGGGTTCGGGTTGACCCGGATCTGTGGATCACGTCTTCCTTACCCGACACTGGCCGATTTTTTGGCGAGTTTTCTCTCTCCTTCCCGCGGCGTTTCTGTTGCCGATTTCGGTCATCTTTCTTCCTCTTGCACTTTATTTGTCGTCCTTCTTTCTTTTCTGGGAGTTTTGCGGCCTAAAGGTTCCTAAAACCACAGATCTAAGAACGATTAGAAAATACCCAATTTTCCGACCTCGGTTACCGACGACGGCGTTTACAAAAAAGCACAAAACGCACCTTGAGTTATCGTGCTTTCGTTAGGGATTCTTCTCGTGGCGGTAACAGGTCGTTTGGTGTCGGTTTAAGGGTGGTTTGAGGGTTCATCGAAGTAACTAGACACTCGCCGACTTTTCTTTTCCGAAATCTCTCTCTCTCTCTAGTAGTTTTCTGTCTTTTCTCCCTTTGGAGGTATCTTGATGGTTCTGGGAGTCGTGGGCTGAAGGCTAGGCATGTTGTGGCCATCGTTTCATGTGGGTTCTACGAAACTCGGCGGTCGTCGGAAAACTCGAGGGTTTTTCGGCGATTGAGTTTTTTTTTTTTTTTTTTCGTTTTCTCATTTTTTTTCCTTTCCCGGGTCGTTACATTATCTACCCCTAAAAAGAACTTTCATCCTTGAAAGTCTCAAACTCTTGTACCAACTCGGGGTATTTCTCTCTTATTTCGTCCTCACGCACCCACGTGGCTTCCTCACTGTGGCGATTCCGCCACAGTACATTAACGAACGCAATGCTCCTGTTGCATAAGGTTTTTACTTCTCTAGCTAAGATTCTTACTGGTTTTTCCTCGTAACTCAGATCTTCATTGAGTTAGAGTGGTTCGTAGTCTATTACGTGGATAGGGTTCGTAATGTACTTCCTCAGCATCGACACGTGAAATACATCATGTACTCTTGAGAGGGCTGGAGGTAGGGCTAACTTATACGCTACTGGACCAACTCGCTCTAGGATCTCGAATGGTCCAATTAATTTAGGACTTAACTTGCCCTTATGTCCGAATCTTAACACCCCTTTCATAGGTGCCACCTTGAGGAATACGGGGTCCCCTACATTGAACAACAGGCTTTTACGCCTTACATCGGCGTAGCTTTTCTGTCTACTTTGAGCGGTACGCATCCTCGCTTGAATTTTCTGGACAGCATCAATGGTGAATCGAACCAACTCAGGTCTGTTGGGTTTTATGTCCTAAAACTCAGTTTGTAAACAAAAACATATTCTATTTTCAATAAAGTTATTATTGTTGTTTATTCAGTAAAGATTGTTATTGAATAAAGTGAAATTTACGATCATTAATCTGAATCCAATAAACTAAGAACACTCTGGCTATAGTATGATTACTTAAACTATATGTATAGACATAAGAGTGGATCAAGTTCAAGTATATAGTCAAAATGATCTATAGTATAAGGATAAGGTTGAGTACCTTGTTCTGGGGACACTATGGATGCGGCCCACTTTTGTATATGATATAAACAATGTGATCACTAAATTGTACATGTGGAGACATGTGAGTGGGGGCGTCCTATGCAATGAGTATTGCATAAGATCGGACCATGAAGAAAACCACTCTCACTTTATAATGTCGTTTACTATTGAGACTGATTTTCTTTTCATTCGATAACCTAGGTAACTCGGTTTTAATCCTGAGCTAACCATGAACTCCTGTTTATTCGGAATTATCCTTAGATTTGCATGGGTGAGAGTGGCTCTAGTTCGCCGACTCAATAGGCCTCCCATTTCAGGGGTAAGACTGGGTGAATGGCTGGGGACGTGGGGTGCAAGATGGAATTCACTCCTACACACTTTTAGGATAGAAGGAAGGTAGTTCCCTTAAGCACTGACTCCAGGTCTTGAACAAGGGGCCCCACTCTCTCATTGGCCTGAGAGGGATTCGGTTTACTGGTTGGACCACAAACCAATTGTTCATTAGAGGATCAGTGAGACATAAGGAACAAGAAGTAACTTTAGGGGTAAAACGGTAAATTGACCCAGCTCTAGTTACGAACAACCTGTGAAGGATCGACTTACTAATCAGGGTTATATCAAATGGACAGAAATATATCTATAATGAGGGGAGTGCAACTACTAGGCTATAGTGGAGTGTCCTAGTAGTTAACGAATGTTGGTTAACAAGGTTAATGAGTTTAGCCGGTTAATCTTGGATCGTTGGAGCCCATGATCTATAGGTCCATTAGGTCCCTCTGCTAGCTCATATCGGACTAAACCATAGAACAGTGTGACAAGTGAGTTCGAAGTGTTCGAATTCAAATTAGGGAATATGCGCTACATATATACGATATATTTAACCGCATTTTTGTTTTATTTACGAATTAAACAAAAGAAGAGAATCGAAGATATTTAAATAAGATTTAAATATCTTAATGAATTATGTGTCGGAATTGATTGGGATTGGCATTTGAATTAATATTAAATATTAATTAAATAGTTTAATTAATCATTTAATATTACTTTAATTTGAAATTCATTATTCTAATTAATTGTTGAATTGAAATGAAGAAAGTAAAAATGTTGACTTCATTTAATGGAAAAATCCATGTTAGTGGAATTTTGAGGTGTCAAAATTTGGTTTAACCAAACTTGCATGTTTGCCAAATAAACCCCACAAGTTTGAGTGGAATTTTGAGTGTCAAAATTTGGTTAACTCAAACATGCATGCTTGCCACATAATCCCAAACATTTGAGCGGAATTTTAAGTGTCAAAATTTGGTGATCTCAAATTTGTATGAACATGCAAACATCACTCTTTAAATAGAGTGATCATTGTACATGGAAGGTCTTCTTCTTCTTGGTGGAAAACCTTGAGAAAGACCTCTCACAAACATCTCTTCACATATACAAAATCCCTTCCATGTTTAGTCACTCACCGGATTCCACAATCCCGTTCTAAGGCCGGAGGATAGTGGAGAAGACACTAGTGGTGGTTCGAAACCGGTTCGTGAGGAAAAAGGAGTTTGAACTACAAAAGGTTAGTATCTAAACTAATTAAGTTTTAATACTTATGAACATGCTAGTTATATACTATAATTAATGTTCTTAAAGTGCCTAAGATCTAAATTGCTTCCGCATGTGTTATATTAACACTATCAATTGGTATCAGAGCAAGTTTTAGGCACTTTATTTACATTAATTTGATCATGGTGGGTACCATTTCATGAATGAAATTTGTGGTTGCTAAAGTGGATAGTTTTGGTTTTGGCATTTTTTTTATGCTTCCATGTGATACATTTATTGTAATACGCCTAATGTGTATGGGCTTTAATGAATGAAGAAATGTCTGTAATTTTTATGGAGTCATTAGAGTCCATTTTAGGTTGTAATTGATCGAAAATGGAAGAGATAGCAAGCTGAACCGAAGAAGGTGGAAGAGGCGGTTCGGGTGTTTTTTCTGCCGTTGGGGTCCGATTCAACGTTATTAAGGGTTGGATCGCCCAGTTCGTGATCCTCGGGAGCGGCTCAAGTTATTTTTAATTATTAGTGTAATAATTTAGTTAAATGCTTGCTTTAAAATGCCAAAACCAACCCACTTTAGTGTGTTTAATTAATTATGCATTATGAATGTATGTTTTAATTAAATAGAAAATGTATATGCATAAAGTATGTCATATAGATTTAAAATCCCACCATAGGCTAAGCATGTTTCATGCATTCCAAGTATGTTATAAGTGTTATAATGTATAGTATGCATGTTTAGGGTTCCATGAGTGATAGATATAAATTGTTATATTATTGGATGGAATGGTTGATTATATAATTGTTATATAAAGCATGTTAGATGCATGTTATAGGTTATTTTCAACGTCATAAAACGAGATAAACGTTAAAATCTATAATAAAGATAAGTGCTTGCTCACTTAGGGTTAAGACCCTAGCACGATAAATTTTAATAGTTAAAATAGGTCGATGTCTTACGAAATTGCGGTTACGAGAAAGCTCACCTGGCACGATCTTGTCTAAGGCTGGAGGTACTTAAGTTGACGGTTTATGGAACACCTACTACCTGGAGATCGGACCAGTACTTGAGCTTAGTTAGCCCAGTTTTATGAGCATGCTTAAGTAAGATTTAGAAAAATCACCTAGACTTAAGTTATATTTAATTAGCCGGAATATACTTAAGTAATGAGTATACCCAACCATCTAAAATACTTAGTGGGAGGAAAAAGGTGTATAAGATACATCGTTTTCTTTTCACGCTCTCTATAAAATTCACACAGTGAGATTCATGCTCGGCCTCGTGTCCCCCTGGGAGCATCCTCCATGCGGAAGGTATTTGCATGAGTCAATAACATGGTGAATAGAGAAAGTATTTATAGTAAGTGGGAGAAGGAAGTATGTCAAATACGTCCTATGGCCTCCAACACTAGGTTGCACCGTGAGGTTCCCATGTTCCACCTGCATGTTGCCCTAGAGCAACTACCCATTCGGAGGGTTGTAACATGGGAGTCGAAACAACGCAAACTCCAGAAATGGGATAGGATTTCTTAGGTCCATTCCCAACTTTGGCTTTTTCATTCGATAGCATTGTTGGGACCGATCTATGAGGTCTGAAAATGGCGGGTCACACTTACTAAGAAATACTAAGAGTTGGTATATTCTTGACCAAAACAGCGATAAAGAACACTATAGGAACAAGAGTTATTCTGGGAATAGTGTTTAAGTCAAGAATGTCTTGGTTTAGTGAATGAGTAATTGACTGCCCCTAGGTAGCAGTTGCTCTAACTCACTAAAGTATCGTTGCAAATTAATAATGATTTGGGTACATTATTACATTTGCTAAAACTGATTGGATTAAACAGGATTAAGTCAAATCACTAATAGAATTTTCTTTATATCACAGCATGACAAACTCAATAGTACAATTACTCGCTTCTAAGAAGTTAAACGGCGACAACTACACAACTTGGAAATCAATCCTAAACACAATACTGGTCATTGATGATTTAAAGTTTGTTTTAACTGAGGAGTGTCCTCCAAACCCCAGCTCAAATGCAAACCGAACAGTTCGGGATGCGTATGATAAATGGATAAAGGAAAATGATAAAGCCCGAGTGTACATTCTAGCCAGCATATCTGATGTTTTGGCTAAGAAACACGATGTTATGGGTACTGCTAAAGAGATTATGGAATCTCTAAAAGGGATGTTTGGACAACCGTCCTTCTCCCTTAGACATGAAGCCATAAAATACATTTACAACTGCCGTATGAAAGAAGGGACCTCAGTTAGAGAACATGTCCTGGACATGATGGTCCATTTCAATGCGGCAGAAGAAAATGAAGCTATCATTGATGAGAAGAGTCAAGTCAGTTTTATCATGATGTCTCTTCCAAAGAGCTTCTTCCAGTTCCGCACCAATGTGGTTATGAACAAAATAGAATATAACTTGACTGCTATTCTCAATGAGCTACAGACTTATCGGTCCCTCTTAATGAACAAGGGACAAACAGGAGAAGCAAATGTTGCTATCTCCAAGAAATTACTACGAGGATCGTCCTCCAAAAATAAGTCTAGACCTTCAACTTCTAAAAGTGTTTTGATGAAGAAGAAGGGTAAAGGGAAAAATAAGATTCCTACTAACCGCAAATACAAGGTTCAAAAAGCAGATAAAGGAAAATTTTTCCATTGCAACGAAAACGAGCACTGGAAGAGAAACTGCCCAAAATACCTTGCAGAGAAGAAAGCCGAAAAGACACAACAAGGTAAATATGATTTACTCATTGTAGAAATATGTTTAGTAGAGTATGACAACTCAACTTGGATACTAGATTCAGGGGCGACTAATCATATTTGTTATTTTTACCAGGAAACTAGCTCCTGGAGAATGCTTGCGGATGGCGAGATAACACTCAGGGTTGGAACAGGAGAGGTTGTCTCAGCAAGATTAGTAGGAAATTTAAAGTTGTTTTTTGGATATAGATTCATTATATTAGATAATGTACTTTTTGTTCCTGAAATGAAAAGGAATCTAATATCTATCTCTTGTTTATTAGAACAATTGTATAAAGTATCTTTTGAAATCAATGAAGTGTTCATTTTCAAAAGAGGTATTCATATTTGTTCTGTAAAACTAGAAAACAACTTATATATGTTAAAACCAAGCGAAACAAAAGCTATTTTAAATACCGAGATGTTTAAAACAGCTGAAACTCTAAATAAACGACAAAAGATTTCTTCTAATACCTATCTTTGGCACTTAAGACTAGGCCACATTAATCTCAATAGGATTGAAAAATTGGTCAAAAGAGGACTTCTAAATGAGTTAGAAGACAACTCTTTACCTCCATGTGAGTCTTGTCTTGAGGGTAAAATGACTAAATGATCTTTTTCCGAAAAAGGTTATAGAGCCAAAGAAACCTTAGAACTCGTGCATACAGATCTCTATGGTCCAATGAATGTCAAAGCACGAGGAGGGTATGAATATTTCATCAGTTTTATTGATGATTATTCAAGGTATGGCTATCTTTACCTAATGCATCACAAGTTCGAAGCTCTTGAAAAATTCAGAGAGTATAAGACTGAGGTTGAGAATCTCTTAGGTAAAACTATTAAAACACTTCGATCAGATCGAGGAGGAGAGTACATGGACTTAAGATTTCAGGACTATATGATAGAACATGGAATAAGGTCTCAACTCTCAGCCCCTGGTATGCCTCAACAAAATGGTGTATCAGAAAGGAGAAATAGAACTCTATTAGACATGGTTCGGTGTATGATGAGTTTCGCTCAATTACCCGATCCGTTTTGGGGATATGTAGTGGAGACTGCTACATACATTTTGAACATTGTTCCTACTAAGAGTGTTTCAGAAACACCTTATGAGTTATGGAAAGGGCATAAAGGTAGTTTACGTCACTACAGAATTTTGGGATGTCCAACACATGTGTTGTTGCAAAACCCCAAGAAATTAGAACGTCGTTCAAAATTATGTCTATTCGTAGGATACCCCAAAGAGACGAAAGGTGGTTTGTTTTATGACCCTCAAGAAAATAGAGTGTTTGTATCAACAAACGCTACATTCTTAGAGGAAGACCACGTAAGAAATCATTAACCTCGTAGCAAACTAGTATTAAGTGAGATTTCTAAAGAAGCTACTGATAAAACAACAAGAGTTGTTGATCAAGCTAGTTCTTCAACAAGAGTTGTTGATGGAGCTGACACTTCTGGTCAATCACATCCTTCTCAAGAGTTGAGAATGCCTCGACGTAGTGGGAGGGTTATAACTCAACCCGATCGTTACTTAGGTTTGGCAGAAACTCAAGTCATCATACCTGATGATGGCGTTGAGGATCCATTAACCTATAAACAGGCAATGAATGATGAAGATAGAGATCAGTGGATTAAAGCCATGAATCTTGAAATGGAGTCAATGTACTTCAATTCAGTCTGGGAACTTGTAGATCAACCAGATGGGGTAAAACCTATTGGTTGCAAATGGATCTATTAGAGGAAACGAGACCAAACCAGTAAGGTACAGACCTTTAAAGCTCGACTAGTAGCAAAGGGTTATACCCAAAGAGAGGGGGTGGACTATGAAGAAACCTTCTCTCCTGTTGCTATGCTTAAATCGATTAGAATACTCTTGTCTATTGCCACATTTTATGATTATGAAATTTGGCAAATGGATGTTAAGACAGCCTTTCTAAACGGCAATCTTGAAGAGAGTATCTATATGGCTCAACTAGAGGGGTTCACTGAATAGGATCACGAGCAAAGGGTTTGCAAGCTTAAAAGATCCATTTATGGGTTGAAGCAAGCATCTCGATCCTGGAATATAAAGTTTGATACTGCGATCAAATCTTATGGCTTTAAACAGATTGTTGATGAACCTTGTGTTTATAAAAGGATAGTCAACTCTACAGTAGCTTTCCTGGTGTTGTACGTTGACGATATCCTACTCATTGGAAATGATGTGGGATTTCTGAATGACATTAAACATTGGCTAGCGACACAATTCCAAATGAAAGATTTGGGAGAGGCTCAGTTTGTTCTTGGAATCCAAATTGTTCGAAATCGCAAGAACAAAACACTAGCATTGTCTCAAGCATCGTACATCGATAAAATGTTGATTCGATATAAGATGCAGGACTCCGAGAAAGGATTATTACCTTTCAGGCATGGAGTTCATTTGTCGAAGGAACAAAGTCCTAAGACACCTCAAGAAGTTGAGAATATGAGACACATTCCCTATGCATCAGCGGTCGGCAGTCTGATGTATGCCATGCTATGTACCCGACCCGACATATGCTATGCTGTGGGAATTGTCAGCAGATATCAGTCCAATCCGGGACGTGCTCATTGGACTGCTGTTAAGAATATTCTCAAGTATCTTAGGAGAACGAGGGACTATATGCTAATGTACGGTGCTAAGGATCTGATCCTTACAGGATACACTGACTCAGATTTTCAGACCGATGTAGATTCGAGGAAATCGACATCAGGATCTGTCTTCACTCTGAACGGAGGAGCAATAATATGGAGAAGCATAAAGTAAGGTTGCATTTCTGATTCCACCATGGAGGCTAAGTATGTTGCTGCTTGTGAAGCAGCGAAGAATCTGTATGGCTTAGGAAGTTCTTAACTGATTCGGAAGTCGTTCCAAATATGCATCTTCCCGTCACTCTTTATTGTGATAACAGTGGAGCAGTTGCAAATTCAAAAGAACCAAGAAGCCATAAGCGAGGAAAACATATTGAGCACAAATATCATCTCATAAGGGAGATTGTGCAACGAGAAGATGTGATCGTCACACAGATAGCTTCGGAGCACAACATTGCTGATCCATTTACAAAGCCCCTCACGGCTAAAGTGTTTGAAGGGCACCTAGTGAGTCTAGGACTACGAGTTATGTAGTCTATGGCAAGTGGGAGAAATGACATGAGTATGTGATGCCCTAGTTTATTGTATTTCTCTCTACTCAACGTTATAAAACCCCACTAGAGTTTTATTCCAAGTGGGAGTTTGTTGGGTTTTATGTCCTAAAACTCATAGTTTGTAAACAAAAACATGTTCTATTTTTTAATAAAGATACTATTGTTGTTTATTCAGTAAAGATTGTTATTGAATAAAGTGAACTTTACGATCATTAATCTAAATCCAATAAACTAAGAACACTCTGGCTATAGTATGATTACTTGAACTATATGTAGAGACATAAGAGTGGATCAAGTTCAAGTATATATAGTCAAAATGATCTATAGTATAAGGATAAGGCTGAGTACCTTATTCTGGAGACACTATGGATGCGACCCACTTTTGTATATGATATAAACAATGTGATCACTAAATTGTACATGTGGAGACATGTGAGTGGGGGCGTCTTATGCAATGAGTATTGCATAAGATCGGACCATGAAGAAAACCACTCTCACTTTATAATGTCGTTTACTGTTGAGACTGATTTTCTTTTCATTCGATAACCTGGGTAACTCGGTTTTAATCCTGAGCTAACCATGAACTCCTGTTTATTCGGAATTATTCTTAGATTTGCATGGGTGAGAGTGGCTCTAGTTCGCCGACTCAATAGGCCTCCCATTTCAGGGGTAAGACTGGGTGAATAGCTGGGGACGTGGGGTGCAAGATGGAATTCACTCCTACACACTTTTAGGGATAGAAGAAAGGTAGTTCCCTTAAGCACTGACTCAAGGTCTTGAACAAGGGGCCCCACTCTCTCATTGGCCTGAGAGGGATTCGGTTTACTGGTTGGACCACAAACCAATTGTTCATTAGAGGATCAGTGAGACATAAGGAACAAGAAGTAACTTTAGGGGTAAAACGGTAAATTGACCCAGCTCTAGTTACGAACAACCTGTGAAGGATCGACTTACTAATCAGGGTTATATCAAATGGACAGAAATATATCTATAGTGAGGGGAGTGCAACTACTAGGCTATAGTGGAGTGTCCTAGTAGTTAACGAATGTTGGTTAACAAGGTTAATGAGTTTAGCCGGTTAATCTTGGATCGTTGGAGTCCATGATCTATAGATCCATTAGGTCCCTCTGCTAGCTCATATCGGACTAAACCATAGAACAATGTGACAAGCGAGTTCGAAGTGTTCGAATTCAAATTAGGGAATATGCGCTACATATATACAATATATTTAACCGCCTTTTTGTTTTATTTACGAATTAAACAAAAGGAGAGAATCGAAGATATTTAAATAAGATTTAAATATCTTAATGAATTATGTGTCGGAATTGATTGGGATTGACATTTGAATTAATATTAAATATTAATTAAATAGTTTAATTAATCATTTAATATTACTTTAATTTGAAATTCATTATTCAAATTAATTGTTGAATTGAAATGAAGAAAGTCAAAATGTTGACTTCATTTAATGGAAAAATCCATGTTAGTGGAATTTTGAGGTGTCAAAATTTGGTTTAACCAAACTTGCATGTTTGCCAAATAAACCCCACAAGTTTGAGTGGAATTTTGAGTGTCAAAATTTGGTTAACTCAAACATGCATGCTTGCCACATAATCCCAAACATTTGAGCGGAATTTTAAGTGTCAAAATTTGGTGATCTCAAATTTGTATGAACATGCAAACATCACTCTTTAAATAGAGTGATCATTGTACATGGAAGGTCTTCTTCTTCTTGGTGGAAAACCTTGAGAAAGACCTCTCACAAACATCTCTTCACATATACAAAATCCCTTCCATGTTTAGTCACTCACCGGATTCCACAATCCCGTTCTAAGGCCGGAGGATAGTGGAGAAGACACTAGTGGTTGTTCGAAACCGGTTCGTGAGGAAAAAGGAGTTTGAACTACAAAAGGTTAGTATCTAAACTAATTAAGTTTTAATACTTATGAACATGCTAGTTATATACTATAATTAATGTTCTTAAAGTGCCTAAGATCCAAATTGCTTCCGCATGTGTTATATTAACACTATCAGGGTCCTACTAATTCTCTCTCTCCTACCTCGTCCCAACGTAGTGGGGATCTACACCATTTCCCGTACAGGGCCTCAAACGGTGCCATTCCAATAGTTGCTTGGAAACTTTTGTTATACGAGAATTTCATCAGGTGGAGTTTGGAATCCCAACTTTCCTTAAAATCTAGTACGCAAGCGCGTAGCATGTCCTTTAGAATTTTGTTTAAACGCTCCGTTTGTCCATCTGTTTGGGGGTGAAAGGCTGTACTAAAGTTGAGGTAGGTACCTAGTGCTTTTTGAAGTCCGCGCCAAAACGCTGACGTAAAGCGTGGATCCCGATCCGACACTATAAGACACTGGGACTCCATGTAGTCTTACTATTTCTTATACATACAGTTGTGCCCAATGGTTAACCTATCGACAACTACCCAGATCACTGTATAGCCTTTGGGCGTTTTGGGTAAACCTACTATGAAGTCCATCGCTATGTTTTCCCACTTCCACTCCGGTATGCTTAGGGGCTGCAACAACCCCGCCGCCTTTTGTCTTGGAGCTTTCACTTGTTGACAAACTAAGCACTTGCTCACAAACCCGCCCACATCCCTCTTCATGGTCTTCCACCAAAAGTGTTGTTTTAAATCTTGGTACATCTTAGTACCTCCTGGATACATGGCAAATGGTGAGTTGTGAGCTTCCATCAGTATCTCCTTCCTTAAATCTTCTATTGCCGAAACACATAAGCGTCGCTGTTACAATAGTCCTTCATCTGATGACTTCGAGAATCCATCTACCGGACTTTCGTCAAGCTGTCCTAGGACTTTCTATAAGTTAGGATCCTCTCGTTGGGAGGTAATAATTCTCTTCCTAAGCGTAGGTTGTACCGTGAGTCAGGCCAGCTGTGCTATGACTCCCTCGGTCGCTATAGCTATGTTGGCTCGCTCGAACTCTTTTTGTACCCTTACTTCCCTCGTAATAAGGGCCAACGAGTGGACCGTCTTCCTACTCAAGGCATCTGCGACCACATTTGCTTTTCCAGGGTGGTACTAGATATCTACGTCATAATCCTTCACCAATTCTAACCACCTTCTCTGCCTCATATTTAACTCTTTCTGGGTGAAGAAGTATTTCAAACTTTTGTGGTCGGTAAAAATTTGGGTTTTCTCTCCATACAGGTAATGTCGCCAGATTTTCAGTGCGAACACTACAGCGTCCAACTCTAGGTCGTGGGTAGGGTAGTTCTTTTCATATAACTTAAGTTGACGAGATGCGTATGCGACAACCTTGCCGTGTTGCATTAGCACACATCCTGATGGTGGTAATATAACACATGCGGAAGCAATTTGGATACTAGCATGTTTATAAGTATTAAAACTTAATGAGTTTGAATACTAACCTTTTGTACTTCAAACTTCTTTTTCCTTACGAACCGGTTTCGAACCACCACTAGCGTCTTCTCCACTATCCTCCGACCTTAGAACGGGATTGTGGAATCCGGTGAGTGACTAAACTTGGGAGGGATTTTGTATATATGAAGAGAGTGTTTGTGAGAGGTTTTTCTCAAGGTTTTTCACCAAGAAGAAGAAGACCTTCCATGTACCATGATCACTCTATTTAAAGAGTCATGTTTGCATGTTCATGCAAATTTGAGATCACCAAATTTTGACACTTAACATTCCACTCAAATGTTTGGGATTATGTGGCAAGCATGCATGTTTGAGTTAACCAAATTTTGACACCTCAAAATTCCACTAACATGGATTTTTCCATTAAATGAAGTCAACATTTTGACTTTCTTCATTTTAATTCAACAATTAATTTGAATAATGAATTTCAAATTAAAGTAACATTAAATGATTAATTAAACTATTTAATTAATATTTAATATTAATTCAAATGCCAATCCCAATCAATTCCGACACATAATTGATTAAGATATTTAAATCTTATTTAAATATCTCAAATTTTCTCATTTTGTTTAATTCGTAAATAAAACAAAAATGCAGTTAAATATATCGTATATATGTAGCGCATATTCCCTAATTTGAATTCGAACACTTCGAACTCACTCGTCACACTGTTCTATGGTTTAGTCCGATATGAACTAGCAAAGGAACCTAATGGACCTATAGATCATGGGCTCCAACGATCCAAGATTAACTGGCTAAACTCATTAACCTTGTTAACCAACATTCGTTAACTACTAGGACACTCCACTATAGCCTAGTAGTTGCACTCCCCTCACTATAGATATATTTCGGTCCATTTGATATAACCATGATTAGTAAGTCGATCCTTCACAGGTTGTTCGTAACTAGAGCTGGGTCAATTTACCATTTTACCCCTAAAGTTACTTCTTGTTCCTTATGTCTCACTGATCCTCTAATGAACAATTGGTTTGTGGTCCAACTAGTAAACCGAATCCCTCTTAGGCTAATGAGAGGGTGGGACCCCTTGTTCAAGACCTGGAGTCAGTGCTTAAGGGAACTACCTTTCTTCTATCCCTAAAAGTGGGTAGGAATGAATTCCATCTTGCACCCCACGTCCCCAGCCATTCACCCAGTCTTACCCCTGAAATGGGAGGCCTATTGAGTCGGCGAACTAGAGCCACTCTCACCCTTGCAAATCTAAGGATAATTCCGAATAAACAGGAGTTCATGGTTAGCTCAGGATTAAAACCGAGTTACCTAGGTTATCGAATGAAAAGAAAATCAGTCTCAACAGTAAACGACATTATAAAGTGAGAGTGGTTTTCTTCATGGTCCGATCATATGCAATACATATTGCATAGGACGCCCCCACTCACATGTCTCCACATGTACAATTTAGTGATCACATTGTTTATATCATATACAAAAGTGGGTCGCATCCATAGTGTCTCTAGAATAAGGTACTCAGCCTTATCCTTATACTATAGATCATTTTGACTATATATACTTGAACTTGATCCACTCTTATGTCTCTACATATAGTTCAAGTAATCATACTATAGCCAGAGTGTTCTTAGTTTATTGGATTTAGATTAATGATCGTAAAGTTCACTTTATTCAATAACAATCTTTACTGAATAAACAACAATAATATCTTTATTAAAAAATAGAATATGTTTTTGTTTACAAACTATGAGTTTTAGGACATAAAACCCAACACATCCCAGTTCTTTCATGGGGGCATCACTATAGATCACATATCCTTCTGAGCTCTCGGGTACTATGAGTACCGGGGCGGTTACCAATCTCTCTTTTAGGTTCTGAAAGCTTGCCTCACAATCATCATCCCATCTAAATGGTACACCTTTTTTTGTAAACTTTGTTAAAGGCGAGGATATTTTAGCGAAGTCCTGCACGAACCTTCGGTAGTATCCCACCAATCCTAGGAAACTCCTTACTTCCGTTACCGTAGTTGGGCATTCCCACTTTGTGATGGCTTCGACCTTGGTGGGATCTACAGATATTCCGTCCTTTGACACCACGTGTCCTAGGAAAGAGACTTGTCGCAACCAAAATTCACATTTGGAGAACTTGGCGTACAACTTGTGCTCTCTTAGGGTAGTTAGGACTTTTTGGAGGTGTTCCTCGTGCTCTAGGTCAGTTTTCGAGTATATGAGGATGTCGTTAATGAACACAATCACAAACATGTCTAGGCATTCCTTGAATACCCGATTCATTAACTCCATAAACACAGCTCGGGAATTGGTGAGGCCAAATGACATCACTACGAACTCGTAGTGACCGTACCTTGTCCTAAACGCTGTTTTTGGTACGTCTTTTTCATTAATCCTAATTTGGTGGTAACCGGACCGAAGATCTATCTTAGAGAATACAGTTGCCTCTCTGAGTTGATCAAACAAGTCTTCTATTCTAGGCAGAGGATATTTGTTTTTTATGGTTCTCTTGTTTAGCTCTCTATAATCGATGCACAGACGCATCGATCCATCTTTCTTCTTAACAAACAACACTGGCGCACCCCAGGGGGACACGCTAGGTCGAATGAATCCTTTATCTAGTAAGTCTTGCAATTGCGCCTTGAGTCCCTTCAACTCTACTGGCGCCATGCGATAGGGTGCTTTGGAAATAGGCCCAGTTCCCATCTCGAGTACGATAACGAAGTTGACCGCTCGGGAAGGGGGTATTCCAGGTAAGTCGTCCAGAAATACATCCGGGAACTCGTTTACTATTGGCACATTTACTAGGGTCCTTTCCTTTCCTCTTACGTTTACAGCACATGCTAATATAGCCCATCCACCTTGTTGGACTAACCTCTTTGCTTTCATCATCGATACTACCTTGGGGGTAATCCCGGTACTTGTGCTTTTAAATTTAAATGTAGGTCCTGTCGGTGGTGAAAATTTTACTTCATTTTTGTGACAATCTATACTAGCTCAGTTTTCAGCTAGCCAATCCATGCCTAGTATGACGTCAAAATCTGTCATGTTTACCACCATAAGGTCAAGGCTTAAAGTTTGGTTCCCTATGATTACTTGGCCATCCTTTACTCTATCCCTAGATACTAAGTCCACCCCCGCAGGGGTGCTTACAGACATTTCATGCAATAAGGGTTCTAATTCGAACCCTGCTTGTACAACAAAAGGCATGGAAATAAAGGAATGCGTGGAACCAGAATCAAATAAGGTAAAAGTGAAATGACCTAAAATGGATAGTGTACCTGTCACCACGGCGTCGGACCTCCCAGTGTCCTTGTTGGTTGACGCGTAGGCCCTAGCTTGAGCTCGCGGTGGTGCTGGTTGATCCGTTTGCTCTACTACTCTGGGCGGGTTTGCTTGTGCTGCAGCATTTCCGGCCGTGCAGTTCACAGCGATGTGCCCCTCTTGACCACATCTATAACACGCTCAGCTGCCAGCCATGCACCTCCCACTGTGTAGTCTTCCACAGATAGTGCACCCTTCCTCTCTCCTCCCTCTGGCCCCATCTTGATTCCTAAGGTTCCTGTCAGTACGTCGGGGAGGGCGTCGCTTAGCCTATCTAGGAGCGGGTCTGTTATTGGAACGGTGCCTACGTGCTGGTGGTGGATGGTCAGAGCCTCCTGATTCATGAGGACGCTTCTGCCCAATTATGACTGGCTCTTCACGTCGTTTCTCATCCTTTGGTTTCTCTAAAGCCTTGGCAGTTCTCAAGGCTTCCTCATAGGTCTTTAGGTTGAACACCTCCAATGCAGTGGATTCTTAGTTCCAAACCCAATACAATCTTCTCTGTCATCTTTTCCTCAGTGTCCACCATGGACGGTGAAAATCTATTGACTCTCTTAAACTCTCGGTTGTACTTCTCCACTGTGAGTCCGCCCTGTACCAGGTGGGCGAACTACTACTGTCTTTTAAGTCACTCTGACTTAGGATAATATTCCTTAAGGAAGGCCTCCTTAAATCGTTCCTAGTTCATCGGTCCCCCTTCTGGGTTAAGAAGGGTTTTGTTATCTCTCCACCATATCTCTGCGTCCTTTTGTAGGACAAAGGTTGCACAAGCGACCTTTTGGTTCTCTGGGCACTCCATAGTCTCAAAGGTGGTTTCCACTGCTGCAATCCACATTTGGGCTTCTATGGGGTCTACTAAGAAACCAGTGAATGGTCGAGGGTCGTATCTCTTGAAATCCCTTATCCAGTTTGAACATCTAACAGGTTGTGGAGGGTTTACTGGGGCATTGGCCTGAGCATTGGCTTGTGCCTGTGCCTGTGCCTGTGCCTGTACCTGTGCCTGTACCTGTGCCAGTGCCAACGCCTGTGCTTGGGCCTGTACTTGGGCTCGTTCCTAGGCCTGTTGTAGATTAGCTTGCTGAGTGGTTACCAAGGTTTGAATTAGGGCTTGGATGGAGTCACACATTAACCTAGTATTAGCATCTACTCCACCCGCTGGGGGTGCAGCTTCAGGTGCGACTTGGAGTGGTAGGGTAGGCTAGGGTGGAGGTTCTACTGGTGGTGGAGGCTCAGCTTGCAGTGGAGCTAGAGGAGGTAGCTCAACTGGTGGTAAGACTAGGGGCGGTGTAACTGTTACTGACCCAATCTCTGATCTTTCTTTAGGTGGGCCCTCTACTGCCACACCTCGTCCTACTTCTCTTCGACAGGGTCGCCCCCATCCTCGTCTTCCTCTTCCTCTTCCCCTTTCTCTTCCTCGTCCTCGTCCTCTAGGCATGGTTCTATAAACCAATATAAGGTTGCATAAGTCTAAGGCCTTAATACTATGCATATATATAAATAACAATACACACACTATACAATACATCGTAACGCCAAAGAAGTAAACATTCATCATGCTAAACGTCATATCATACCACCAACAAAATTACTCAGCATGCAACACATGACATCATACTCTTAAATAATAAATACGTGAAATATCACAACCATTACAGTAATGTCCACATAAAAAAAAAAATGCAAGTTTTAAAACGTTTCTCTTTTCTTATCTTATGCAAGGCGTACCTGACGGTGACGGGGCATCGACGTTAGGACCGTGGAGTGTGCCAAGCCTACATCGTAGGCTAGTCTACAGAATCTAAAACCTAGAGCTCTGATACCAACTGTAATGACCTTAAATTTCCACATATCTAGAGTCGCTACTAACGTCTCATGCTCATCTCTAATGCAGAATAAAAATCTAAGAATGCTCATCTTTATTAGCGGAAAAATGTAAAACTTCAAAACATTGGAAAACACTGCCAGACTTACGTGTTTCAAACATCATGTTCAAAAAGATAAAAAAAAAACGATTACAAATAAAATAATATAAATGAATGAAATGCAAACACTCTATCCTAACCAAGACTAGGAATTTTAAATATGCAACTATCCTATGCACGCGCCACAGTCTCTGATCACGATGCCACCGTTAACCGTACATGGGAGTCTTGCCTTTACCTGGAAAACAATATGGCACACGGCCTGAGTATTTCGAAAAAATACTCAGTAAGTGACCCCACTATAGGGGTCATGCTAATGCAAACACATGCAATCATGAATTAGGGACCTATCTCTAATCATCTTAGGGGTGGCCTCCAGTCTCGGACAAATTGGATGTGTAGTACTTCCCTACACACTACTCACACATGCGAGTGTGAATCCCCAGGGCGCTCGCACACCCCCTGGACCCTCTGGTCAAGCTAATATATAGCAACGTCCAGAGGTCAGCGGAACCCCATAGTGTCATGCGCCTCATGAACACCCTCATCTGTGTGGATTCGCACCTGTACGCATTCGCGCTCATCATAAGATGCGCGATCGCACTCATCATCTCTAGGGGAAGTAGTCCTATGCTTATGAACATACAATATGCATGAGGTCCCTCTGAATCCATCGTAATGTCTCTTCTGACACAACCCTCTAGTCTCATCTCTTTGTTACTCAAGGTAACACATGCTCGTGGATATTTATATTAATATCATTTTCACGCTCTTAGGGTTGTGTCCTATGTCTATCTAACGACATGATGCAATATGACACTCATCATCATCTAGCATGCTCAATATGGAAACCATCATCATATTAAGGTAAACATCATGCAATCATCATACTCCTCATATTGCAATAAAGTGCGTCAAACATATCAAGTACATCATTCATCAAAATATGTATATACTGCACATATCATCAAGCATCGTAATCCACACATCATCATAACTCATACAATTTTTTAGCCTATCCTATAGTAAGGCCACTTAATTGGTTGGCCTTGGCCGAAGTACTCCCTAAATAGCTAAACGTAAGCTCCCGTTCCATAAGAGTTGCTTCCTACGTCGCCGGGGTTTGTTTTCTATCACACCGTTCACCACTTTCTGTTAGTATTTCACAATTAATTTCCCTATTATTCAATATATGTGAAATACGGCTCTAAAATGGCCTCGGATACCTTAATCGGGGCCGAAAACAGATCCGGGAGGGTCGAAACAATGGAAATTGGGCTGAAAACAAGTAAACCGAGCCAAACAGCCGCTGGAGCGTCGCCTGAGGGAGCTCGAGCTGTTTACGCCGCGCTGAGCCGAGCCGAGGGACTGCCTCCGCCGCTATGTGACGCGTGGCAGCAGTAGAGCGAGCCACGTCGTGCGGTAGCATCGGGTCGCAGTCTAGTTCGGGTCGTGGTCCAGGTCGCGGGCTGCGGAGGCTACTGGGCCAAGACTATCGTTCGACCTCGGCTTATTGGGCTGGGCCAAAAGTTTTTTTTTTGGGGTTGCAGGCCGGCTCAATTGGACCGATGGTCTGGTCTCGGGTTGGTTCAATTGAACTGTAGCTTCTAGGCTGGTTTGAGGTTTGGGCCGTTGTAGTTGGGCTGGGCCGAAGGCAGAGGTCGAGGGAAAGAATGGGCTGACTCTCTCGGGTTTTGGGTTTGGGTTGACCCGGATCCGTGGACCTCGTCTTCCTTACCCGACTCCAGCCGATTTTCCGGTGAGTTTTCTCTCTCCTTCCCGCGACGTTTTCGTTTCCAATTTCGGTCCTCTTTCTTCCCCTTCCTCTTTATTTGTCGTCCTTCTTTCTTTTCTGGGAGTTTTGCAGCCTAAAGGTTCCTAAAACCACAGATCTAAGAACGATTAGGAAATACTTAATTTTCCGACCTTAGTTACCGACGACGGCGTTTACGAAAAAGCACAAAATGCACCTTGAGTTATCGTGCTTTTGTTAGGGATCCTTCTCGTGGCGGTAGCAGGTTGTTTGGTGTCGATTTGAGGGTGGTTTGAGGGTTCGTCGGAGAAACTGGACACTCATCGACTTTTTTTTTTTTTTTTTTCCGAAATCTCTCTCTCTCTTGTAGTTTTCTGTCTTTTCTCCCTTTGTAGGTATCCTGATGGTGCTGGGAGTCGTGGGCTGAAGGCTGGGCATGCTGTGGCCATCGTTTCGCATGGATTTCGCGAAACTCGGCGGTCGCCGAAAAACTCGCGGGTTTTCCGGCGACTAAGTTTTTTTTTTTTTTTCATTTTCTCGTTTTCTCATTTTTTTTTCTTTCTTTCCTTGGTTGTTACACTTGAGGCGAATGCAACTAAATGAATTGGAAAAATTCAGGTACGTAGCCTACGAAAATGCTAAGATGTACAAAGAAAAAACAAAAATGTGGCATGACAACAAACTTAGGCCCAAAGAATTCTACAAAGGACAAAGAGTGTTGCTATTCACTTAAGGCTGAAGTTATTCCCTGGAAAATTAAAATCAAGATGGTCTGGTCCGTTTATAGTTGAAGAAGTCACTCCCTATGGGGCAATAACGATAAAACATGGAGACGAAAGAAGACCTTTCACAGTGAATGGATAGACACTGAAGCCATATTTGAATGGATAGTTTAAGTATGTTGACGGTATGATTTTAGTTTATTAAAGAGTTGTTGTTAATGATTTACATGTATGTTTAATTAGCTACTTTACATACATAGTTGTTCTCTTATTCTGGAGAAGAGAGGGAGCAATGAAATCCTCTTTAATACTCTAGTTCCATAGCAAGGAGACTTGAAGGGTAATAGAAGGGTTATGAATAATTCTTCTCCTAGAGCCTTGTTAATAGAAATTACAACGATTATGGAAATAATCACCATTCATGACCCTCGGAAGTGGGCTTGAGAATCTATTAAAAGGAACTAAAATCTACCACAAAACTCAACAACTTATCTATTTAATCTCTCTAAGACGAACCTTCCTCATTATAGTTGATTTTCTCATCATTTTCTGTTTTTCGACATTAGTGGCACTCTGTTTTAGTTCTGTTTAAATAGTTAAAATCTCCAACACCCATTTGAATGTTACTCAAAAACTCACTTAATTTCCAGCGATAAAATTAACCAAAAAGATAGGTTCCCTGTGGAATAGATAATTTACTTATTACTTGCTACTTGTGATAGTGTATACTTGCACTTATTCTTGTGAATTTTACATCACAAAGCATGTTGGAAAGACTACATTGGTCTATCGAGATAGTTTTCATGCCTAGAATCGAGTATCCGCTACAACATTAAAAAAAAAATCGTAGGTGAAATATGTCAGGTCCTCACATATCTCATCATGTTTGTTTGTTTTCTATCTTTTGCTTTATCATTTTCAATTTTCCCACTTTTATTATTTTCACTTTTTCCATTTTCATCACATTATTGATGAATATGGATTTCCACTTTCATCTAATTATTTGTATGTACATTAAGAATTGTACTTTGAATATGTAAATTAAGCTAGGATGACAGAGCTCATGTAAATTGTAAGTGCTCAAGTCATTAAGCATAGGAATGGTATCAGAGCCAGCCTCTCAATTTTTGTGAGGGAAGAGGAGTTACTTGATCTTTATGAACGACGGTGTAAACAAGGAGGATGATAAGAGAGATTCAGAAGAATTTGGAGTATGTGATAGCTGAGCAAATAGCCCTTGTGTTCCAGGTGGTAAGACGCGGGAAGCGCAGTAAGTCCGTTGGCAAGCTTAGGTGCTTAGTCATATGAAAAATTCTGAAGAAAATCTTATCTACAACCTGACACCTTTATCAGAGACAAAAAAACAGATTGACAACTTGTCAGCCACACAGTGAAGGCTCACATGTGAATTATCAGTGTTTGTAAATTATTAGTCTTTTAAATTATTAGTTTTCTTTATGTCTTTTCTTACTTTTAGGAAAGCAGATCTTGCAGGGGTCCTGTCCGGTTAGATTTGATCTTATCTCTTAGTTGGTGTTTTTCAAATTTATGTTCAAATCTGAAGTCTATAAAACGACTTCATCAATGTAAGGAGAGCATCGATCAGCCGATAGCTCTCTCTTGAATATCAATTGAAGAATTCAGAGAAAAAATATTCTACTCTATCTCTTATCTTATCTATCTTCTTATGAATGAATTTATGAGAAAACTCAGAAAATCAAACCATTTCAAATGTTCTACTAATGATAAGAAAGTTCAAATGAACATAGAAGGGGAGAAAATCTCACAATCTCAAATACAGTCAATCAAGAATATCAGATTGCCAGGATCGAAGATCAAATCCAAAATTGGACTATTCCAAATGTAGATCCTAAAACTATCTACCAAATCTCAACCTTCAATTTTACTAAAAGATCATGCATCAAATTCTCAGAGAAAAACATCCCAATTCATAGCAATCGGGAATCTCTTAATATTTTTTCAAAATCTCTTATACTCCAACACCGTGAAGAGTTTAACTATCTTCACGTCGGTCTTGTCCAAGTCGCTGTAAAACCATTGTTCAGACTTGGGTTAGATATCCCAGTCCTTATCTCCTTACGAGATAAGAGACATGAAAATTTCTCAAATTCTTTATTGGGAATGGTTCAATCCAATCTAAAGAATGGACCAGTCTATTTCAATTGTTATCCAAATTTTACTTTGTCACTCTACGACCCGCACATATTATCAGCCCTCATGCTGGACTTACAATCAAAAAAATTGAACATCAAGGCTGAAACTCATTCTTCCGTCGTCATATTTAGAGTTTATTACAAACTCATGAATATAAATATTTCTCCAAGAGCATTAAGATCCTCGCCAAAAGGATCAACCATGCTCATAGAGGCAAATATTGGAAAGTCCTCGGTGACTGTTCCAAAAACTCTTTCTTGGGATCAAATAACCAGAAATACTCTCTGGAAAATAGAAGATGCTAATCTTCCGAGGAAAAAGGAATTTCAAAACCCATTACAAATCATCGAACATGACAATGGAAGTGTTGAAATAAAATTCAGCGAAGAACCCTCGTCAGAATCAAAAGTAAAAGAATTCTTGAGTTCTAGACCAAGTACGTCGGGAGTTTCAAGATCAATGTATGACCCCTTAAAGGTAAAAGAGGTCAGTTATGATAAAAAAAGGGCATCAATCCACTATGAAGATGGCTCAAGATCTCCAACCCATACGGATATGGATACTCAATCCGTCTATGAAAGTCAGCTAAATGTCATTACGGCTGATTTCCAGATAGACAAAGAATTATTGAAGGCAGATTTTATGTCAGCTGCCAACTCTTCAAAGAGAAAAGCTTTCTTCCAAACCTACAAAGAAGCTGAGCGAAGTGAATTAAGAGCTCAATGGTATTCTCATATGGAAACCATAAAAGAAAACATATCATTCTTCGAATGGTTTGTATAAAATATTTTGCAAATATGCACTTCGACTCAAAGAAGCTGGAAGACTACTAGAAGAGGCGAAGTATATTCAAAACATCCTCCGTTGGAAGAAGTCGAATTTGACAATTATTACGGAGAAAAGGTCAAAGCTAGTCCTTTCAAAACTATCCCAGAAGGACTAGAAAAAGGCAATCCCACCCCAAAGGATATTAAGAATATCCAGCATCAAAATAATTATTCAAACAAGATTTTATCCATGATCTTTACCCATCTTGAGAGTATCGAGGGAAAAATCTCAAAAAATTTTGGTACTCTGCAAGAACAAGCAGGCAACTCTGTACCGAAAGTCGATGAGTCAATCCCAATACTCAGACCGGCAAACCTCGACGTATTTACAAAGAGGATTTCAAAAGAAGAGGCCGCGATGGCCAAAATAGAAGAAAAGTTGGATAGAATCCTAAATCCTAGGATAACACATCAGGATTCATCTGTCAATGTCCTTAACAATGACGACAAAATTCAAGAATTTGAAGACGAGATTTTAGATGAGCTAGAAGAGCCTCTCTAAAATCGAATTGAAAGAATCTCTAGGAGAAGTCAAAATAATAGTAGTAATAAGAAAAACTGGTATCCTCAACCGTCTTTTCCGAATATTCAATTTGAAGAAAAGACTCTACAAACTCAAGCTCATTACGATGGTCTAGCAATCTATGAATGGAATATCAATGGATTGTCCGACTATCTGATAATGAATGTTGTCAATGAAATGATGATGGCCACAGGCGCGTATAAATTACAGGGCCATAAATCCTGTAACAGCCAAAAATAAATAAATAAATAAAAATTGTTATAAAGTACAAAAAATTATTATTAGGTAAAATAATAATAATAATAATAATAAATTAATAAATAAGTAAATAAAAATAATTATTCCCTCATCTCTGCTAGTCACTTTCCCAACCATCTTTTCTCAACCCACTTGATAGTTCCTCCAAAAATGAAAGAAAAATGTCAGCTTTGAAATGTTAGATTTGAGAAAACAGAAATACCTGCGTCAAATTTATAGGAGATGAGTTGGCAGAGATGATCAAGATTTACATGGGAGAGAGATTTGAGATTTCTCTGTAAGTTATATCTCAAATCTCTTATTTTTTATCCAATTATTTAGTTTTATTTACCAATTTACCTTGTTACAAAGATGGTCAGGATCAATAGCAGAAAAAAAAAAATAGAATCGATTAAATTGGCCAAAATAATTGCTAACCTAATTGAAAAGGTAAGAAACAAAACTAAAGAAGAAGGGTTAAATAGATTTAACGTATCAGAATAGCAAAAACAAACACAAAAAAAAAAAGGTTCAGATTTAGTTTTGGCCGTGAGAGGTATTTTGCTAGAAAAAGATTTTGCATTTGAAGAGGTCAATAGTTTTCCTTTTATTTTATTTAATGATATTAAAAGGATTTTGCATTTGAGTAGCTTTCCTTTTATATTATTTAATGATATTAAAAATCATCCTCAAACACAGAGGATAATTAAAAGAAGGGAAATACAGTAAGAGACAGGGAGGGAAGATTGTGAATATAATTGTTGTATTGATGATGTTTAGATTTACTGAGATTGTTGCTAGCTTTAATTTTAGTAAGCTACTAAATGTTAGTGCATCTTGAACATAGATAAACTATACAGTCTTATGACCATAGAGATGTAAGTAGTTTTAGATGAAATAAAATGACCTAAGAAGCTTGATAGATGTCAATATCCTATAGTATACTATAGATATTAAAAGTGGTAATGTCTGACAGAAAATTTTATAACTTTGAAATATGTAAAGATGAAATCAGTAAAAAAAAAAAAAAAAAAAAAATTGAGTTAAGACCATAAAAGTTTAAAACATATATATTTAAATTGATTGGTGAATGACATAAGTGTCTTTAATGGAAGCTGAGATGTAAAAAAACTTTCCTGCCTTAATACGAGCTGAAAATTAAAAATAAATAAATAATAATACACCCAATTAGGGAAGTTGTGAGGTGATTTAAAAGTATCGAGCCACAGTTTGAATGAGGCGTTACGATCATGGTCAAAATTTTAGAGGTATATGGAGAGGGGCTACGGTAGGAGATATGAGATTGTCAAGATACCTTAAATTTAAAGAACCATGATTTAAGATGAACTTGGGTGGGGGATACAAGAGGATTAGAGTGGGTCATTGTCTCTAAATCAACTAGAAGTTTTGTGGTAATTCTTCTTAGGGTACACGAATGCACTCAGGAAGCTCAACATAAACAAATTGTTGTAGGAAATTACCGAACAATTTTTCCTAGCAATGTCAACCTGGTTAAAAGGTATTACTATAGTTAAAGTTTCAAGACTATCATTTTAAGTTTGATTTTCATGTATCCCAAGTTTTATGGCATCTGAGGATATCCACCATGCTTATACAATACCAATTTTTATAAGAGAATTTTGTTAAGCCCATTCTTGGTATTACAAAGGCATTGAAAGGGTTGTGATGTCTTTCCATTATGGTTATAGGAACATTAGTTTTGGACCGTAGTAGATAAGGTATACCAAGAGAAAAGCCTATTTGACAATGTTTCCTATGAAAGTTACCAAATCCTCAAACTCTAGCTTGACAACAAATCAAATACAGGAAGTCGTTCCTAGATCCATGTGATTTACTAGTGCATTCTATTTGCATTGGAACAGGGTGGAATTCTTAACTAGTTTCATGTCATGATTTTGACTCCAAAAATTTACTAGAATTGGGGTAGGTAGCCAAGAGAGAAGTATTACCAATTTCTTGATTTTGTATGGGAAAATAGGCAAATTTGTATATGAAATTCATCTACAGAGATGAGATATTAATGATGAACCAAATCAAGTGGACACCAACAATAACGAGGAAAGGAAAACAATTCTTTCTTTCTTTTTAATTATTAAAAATATAGAGAACGAACAATTTTAATTGGAAACATTTCCAATGAATTCTGGGAACTCTAGTAAATGGACTATACAGAATTGTGATCAGTCAAATATTACAAAGCCCCGGTATCTATTACCGGTCAGTATTGGACTGTAATGAAATTTCGGTCTACACTAGCACCGTAATATCTTATTGGGGAGGAAGATTAAAATTAGATATAGATCGAGAAGCAAAGATATGAGCGCGTGTGAGTAGGAAACAGAAAATATCTATCCTAGTTCTACCATCAGCTATGGGTTCAAATCTTAAGAGAAATTCTCGAGAATGTTTCTAACCCAGAATTTTTCTTTGTATTTCTTTAATGATAGGGAGAGAAAAAAAAAAAAAAAAAAAAAAGAGAGAGATTTTGAGAACGCAGGGACAAACAGGTCGATTAGTGAACCTTTAGCTAAGTGTAGAAAATTTGATTTGGAGAACAATGTAAAGCAGAAACTAGTAAAACTTTGATGTAGTAGATGGAATCAAAGTTTTCCAACCTTATTGTATAAATGAACATTTATTTCAATGAAGTGCCAGAGCCACAAACCTTTAGATGAATTATGTTGTCCATGAAATTTTAGAAGAAGACCCAATATGACATGATAAGGCTATGTACGAAATTTGGTGACCATTAGGTTATGATAACGGGCTAAACCAAGTGTAGGTGTAAAATGACTAAAATGCCCCTATAATTACGTACCACTAGTTTATGACCAAAGTGACCTCTAAATGACATGAAAATTGATGAGGAGCCTTATATCATGGTGTAAAGGGATTACACAAAGTTACAAGACCATTGGAATATGTTGAAGAATTAAACCAAGATTTTGGGGTAAATGACCAAAAGACCCTTTTGGAGTATGAATTAAGATTTAAAATACCTAACTATCTGACAAGACACTTTATAAGGATTCAAAGATTTTATTAATACAAAGTGATAGGCTTATGAAAGTTTTATGCACGCAAATAAATGTTATGACTCATACGAATTAAAGTATACTTGTTAAGAATTTTTGCTTAGTGGTACTTGAAGACTTAACAAAGAACTCTTAGAATAAGAACCCGAGTTATTCCAAGATTAAAACACTTTCGAGGACGAAATTTTTTTTAGAGGGATATAATGTAACAGCCAAAAATAAACAAATAAATAAAAATTATTATAAAGAACAAAAAAATTATTATTATGTAAAATAATAATAATAATAATAATAAATTAATAAATAAGTAAATAAAAATAATTATTCCCTCATCTCTACTAGTCACTTTCTCCACAATCTTTCCTCAACCCACCGGATAGTTCCTACAAAAATGAAATAGAAATGAAAAATGTCAAATTTGAGAAAACAAAAATATAGGAGATGGGTTTGGAGAGATGATCAAGATTTACATAGGAGAGAGATTTGAGATTTCTTATTTTTTATCCAATTATTTAGTTTTATTTACCAATTTACCTTGTTACAAAGATGGTCAGGATCAATAAAAAAAAATAGAATGGATTAAATTGGCCAAAATAATTGCTAACCTAATTAAAAAGGTAGCAAACAAAACTAAAGAAGAAGGGTTAAACAGATTTAACGGAATTTCTTTCTCCGCCCAAAACAAACACAAAAAAAAAAAGGTTCAGATTTAGTTTTGGCAGTGAGATATTCTGCTAGAAAAAGATTTTGCATTTGTAGAGGTCAATAGTTTTTCTTTTATTTTATTTAATGATATTAAAAGGATTTTGTATTTTAGTAGCTTTCCTTTTATATTATTTAATGATATTAAAAGTCATCCTCAAACACACGGATAATTAAAAGAAGGGAAATACAGTAAGAGACAGGGAGGGAAGATTGTGAATATAATTGAAATTATCTGAAAAATGTTAAAGAGTATTAAACACTATAAGAGAAAATAGAATATCTGGAAAATTTTAATAGGTATTAAATGGTTTATATGAAAATAATACTATAACAAACGTATATAAATATTTCAAGACCTAACTCAAGCAAAGACTCTAACGTTTGCATGAAGTATAACACATGGATCAATATAAATTAGAGAAACAATTTTGTAGAAATTCAAACTCGGAACTGATGTCATGGGCTCACATAGGTTGACTTGGAGTTAAATGAACTTTCATTAAGGATAACGACGGAATCGAACTTTCATTAAGGATATATTCGTGACAATGACTTAAGCTAAACAGGTAAGTGATCTTACTATCGGCATGGTTATTTTTTATGTTGACACGTGCCCTGTTGTTCTGCACGTGTCATATATATTGATATGTGTGAATTGTCTGTGGATCGATATGCTTTCTATATGTTATGTTATGTTATATAATATGTGGATTGTATGAAAATAATTATGGTACGATGTGCTCTAGGAGATGTTTGAGATAGGATACGAGAAGGATGCATAAAATGAAATATAACGATAGGAGTAAGATACGTTCATGAAACGTTAGAGTTAGGTTACATACCGAAGTGCTATGGATAGGAGAGATTGATGAAAGAATACGGTTAGGTTATGGGTAGAAAGGGATAGGTTTGTGATAGATTGATAGAACGATAGCATTAGGGTACGTTCTTGTGACGATATGACTAAGGTACGTCACATAATGATATGTCTGTGATAGGTATAAGAACATTAAGGCTATGGTAAGTTAGAGAACGATATGACTATGAAGTGTTTACGTTATGACTTGTTTATGATATGATGCATTGTATGCTAGATTATTGTGCTTAAGTACGAAATTATGTGAACGTGAATGTATGCTTTTAGTCTGATGTGATGTGTAATGCATGTAACGATGTGTGGTCCTTGAACGATTATGGCTTGTTTGTATGAATATTTGAATGTAACTGCATGAATTGTATGACATGAAATACAGTAAATTGCATGAAACATAACCCCGTTAGGAATATGTATGATATGTAAAGAAATGAGAATGAGAATGACATGTAAGCATGAAAACGTGACAGGTGGTTATGTTCATTAATGATAACTGTAGGACTAGTGGGACCTCATGCATATTGTGTGCTCATGCATTTGGGGGGATACCCCTATCCCATCACGAGGGTACGGACGCGTACATCCAATGGCAGGACAACGATCGTTATGCTTTGCATAGCGCTGCCGTGACGGTTCTAGTTTTAACGGGTCCCGGTGGGCCCCCAGAGATGCCCACCGGCTAGGGACAGTGGCCCAGCGGTGTGCAAACTAGCTGGTGAGCCCATACTCGCACGTCTGGGCTGCGTGTAGAGTATATGGTACACGTCCACGATTACCTGTTAAGATTACACCATAAGGAAAACGAAACGAAACGAAACGAAAGATAGGTCCCATCATTTCATTGCATGTGATTGTTGCATTTAACCCCAATAGTGGGGTCACTTACTGAGTATTTCTTTAAATACTCAAGCCATGTGCTACTACATTTTTCAGGTTAAGGCAAGGCATTCCTGTACGGCTGACGACGGCATCGCAACTCGAGATCATGGCACATGCATAGGATAGTGGTATTTATTTTCTTAGACTTAGGATAGAATAGGATGTTTTAAATTTAAACGCTTCTTTATTTTATTTCGGGTCTTTTGTTGTGTCATTTTAAAGATGTTTTCGAAACACGTAAGTCCATGGCTGTGTTTTTAAGATAAAGGTTACGTTTTATTGAATTTAAATGAAGTCTTCCACATTCAATGTTTATGGTATGTATATAGTAGCGACCTTAAATTAAGTAGAAAATTTCGGGTCATTACAAATCCGACCATCAAGTAGCTCAAGTTTTAGTGACCGGATTTACCGGGCAACTCAAGGACTGGTGGGACAAATATCTCGATGAAGCAACTCGCCAACAGATATTAAGCCGCTATGTCATTAGGCCAACTACTCAAATCATCAAAGAGTAAGGTCCATCAACTAGGACGGAAGTACAACATGAAAGGGTAGAGGATGCTATCAACACCCTCATTTATACCCTTATAGAATTCTTTGTTGGCGACCCCTTGAAATAGCAGGAGAGATCCGCCGAAATACTCATGAACCTGAAGTGCCCCACCTTAGGAGATTTTAGGTGGTACAAACACATGTATTTGAGCAAAGTTCTTATTAGAACAGACAGTTCGTTGGAATTCTGGAAAGAGAATTTTTTCAATGGACTACCAAAACACTTCTCGAGAAGGATCAAAGACGGTCTTAAGACAAAGTATAATGGAACAATTCCATGGCAGACTTTGTCATACGGGTCAATAGCATCCTTCATCATAGAAGAAGGACTCAGACTTTGCAATGAGTCAAAGATTCAAAACAAGCTCAATTCTTCGATATCAAATAGAAAAGAGCTTGGAAGATTTTGCGATCACTATGGATTCAAGTGGATAGAGGCCCCCTCAACCTCCAGAAGGAAGAAGGTTAAGACGCATCCAAAGCCTTATAATTCGTACAGGCCCAGAGAAAAGTATCGGAACAAACCAGTACAATCTCAAAAGCCAACATATTCAAGAAGAAAGTATACTCCTACAAAAACCCATAGAGGAAAGAAAAAGCAAACTTGCTTCAAATGTCGAGAAGGACACTATGCTAACAAGTGTCCGATAAGAGGAAAGATCAATGAGTTGGATATAGATCAAGCGAGGGAGAAAGCCTCGAACTCCAAGAAGAATCCGATTCATATTCTAGCACAAAATATGAATCAGGACAAGAAGGAAAGAGGACGTGCGAAGGATGCATAAATGTCCTTACAAAGGATCAAGAAATTCTACTCGAAGTAGTAGAAAAAGTTCAAGATCCAGAAATTCAACAGAAAATCGCTCAACGACTCAGAGATGCCATGACAATCTCTAAGCCACCTGAAAGGGAAGAAAGAAATCCCTACAAACTTCAATCAGTTCTCCAAAGGTTTGAAAAATCGAGAGAACTCACTACTCAAGACCTACAAAGAGAGATTAATAATCTCAAACAAGAAGTACAAGCATTAAGATCTGAAACCAGGTCAGAATCCTATATGCTTCACCAAAAAGTTCTCAATCTTTAGGAACGGCTGCCCGAACGAAGGAAAACGGCGCAACCAAACCTGGACGAGGATGACTTTCAAAGTTCCTTCGTTGGAGCCATCACCATTTCTCAATATCAAAAATTGTACGCTCTCGTTACCTTAAAAAATTATGATTTCAAAATCACACTAAAGGCTTTCATAGATATTGCAGCCGATCAAAATTGCATTCAAGAAGGCCTAATACCTACAAAGTATTTTGAAAAAACTACTGAGGGCCTTATAAGAGGCGCAAATAACAATAGACTCAAAAATAATTACAAATTATCTAAAGTCCATGTTTGTAATCACGGAATTTGCTTCGTAAATTCCTTCCTTTTAGTAAAGGACTTAGGACAAGAACTAATGGTAGGTACTCCTTTCATTATTCAATTATACCATTCTAAAATAACTGAAAAGGGGTTAGAGTCAAAAGCCCTAGGAAAGAAGATAAAATTTAATTTCCTTCCTCCAAAAGATGAGTGAAATAAATTACCTTAAAAAAAAAAATACAATTATTCAATCAATAAATGTATTAAATTATAAACAAAAACAAATTTCTTTTTTGAAAGAAGAAATTTCATTCAAAAGAATAGAATAACAGATTCAAAGTAAGACTGTCTGGTCTAAAATCAAAACTTTACAAACTTAAATAGAAGGGGAGATTTGTTCAACTATCCCTAATGCCTTTTGGAATAGGAAGCAATACATAGTTAATCTTCCTTATGTCAAAAACTTCGAGGAGAAAAATATTCCTATGAAGGCCCGACCTATTCAAATGAATAAGGAATTACTAACATTCTGAAGAGCAGAAATAAATGATCTTTTGCAGAAGGGTCTTATTAGGCCGTCAAAGAGCCCCTAGTCATGTGCGGCTTTTTATGTCAACAACCACGAAGAGAAGGAACGCGGAGTCCCACGACTAGTAATAAACTACAAACCCTTAAATAAGGTTTTGGAATGGATTAGATATCCAATTCCAAATAAATCAGATTTAATGCAAAGAATTTCAAATGCAAAAGTATTTTCAAAATTTGATATGAAATCAGGATTTTGGCAAATCCAGATTTCAGAAAAAGACATGTACAAAACGGCTTTCAATGTCCCTTTCGGACAATACTAATGGAACGTTATGCCATTTGGGCTAAAAAATGCTCCATCTGAATTTCAAAAGATTATGAATGATATTTTAAATCCTTTTCAAGACTTTTCAATTGTTTATGTTGACGATGTTCTGATTTTTTCTCAAAACATCGATCAACACTTCAAGCATCTTCAAACATTTTTTTACGACAATCAAAAGGAGCGGTGTAGTTGTGTCTAAAAAAAAAATTAAACTTTTTCAAACAAAGATCCGTTTTCTTGGATTTGAAATTCCTTTGGGTCTCATTAAATCCATTCAAAGATCCATTGAGTTTGCCTCAAACTTTTCGGACCAAATTACGGATAAAACCCAACTACAAAGATTTTTGGGATGTCTCAATTATGTGTCTGATTTCGTTCAAAATATCATAGCCATTTGCACGTCACTTTTTGAAAGGTTCAAAAAGAATCGAAAGCCCTCGACTGAAGAACTTTCCAAAACAGTCCAAAAAATCAAATCCCTTGTCATGTCAATTCCGTGTTTATCGCTCATAAACCTAAGGGCTAGTTTAATAGTGGAGACCGACGCATCCGATATTGGATATGGAGGAATCCTGAAACAGTCTCTTGACAAGAAAGAATCCATTTTCCGTTTCCATTCGGGAATATGGAATTCTACTTAAAAAAAATTACTCAATAGTGAAGAAAGAAATACTTTCAATAGTACTTTGTCTACAGAAATTTCAAAGCTATTTAATTAACAAAAGCTTTGTTATCAAAACAGATTCAAGGGCCTCTATATTTGTTTTAGAAAAAGATGTCAAGAATCTTGTGTCTAAACAAATTTTTGCTAGATGGCAAGCCATTTTATCTTGCTTCGACTTCCAAATTTTGCCTATAAAAGGGGTCGAAAACCCCTTGGCAGATTACCTCTCAAGAGAGTTCTTACTCTCGAAGAAAAACTCTCCCTAGCCAACCTCCCTCTCCCAGTGATGACCGGTGAGAAAGCAACAGAAAAAGGGAAGAAGCCCATTACTTCTTCAAACACACCTACTCCAATGACGTCTGATAGCTACGCAATGGATGCTGGTTTCACATTGGTGACCAGGTCTAGAGCAAAGCTTTCTAAAAAAAAAGCGGAGGTTATCACTCCGACGAGGCCTTCTGCCTCTTCAACACAGCCATCTGCCGCTATTCCATCGAGACCTACTGTCTCTTCCACTTCAAAGGGATCTTCTATCCCCTCAACCTACTCGGACACGGTTGTTCCCGTTCGATTTTCTCCAGTTCCTGAAATCAGGACCTATTTTAAAAAATCGGTGTCTATACCAGAAGCCCTGGTAGAACCAGAATACGACGACCCAAAAATCAGAGAGGTCGTCAAGAAAGCCTATCCATCGGGATTCTTCTATATCCCAAAAGATCTTCATAAGACCAGACGGTTTTATGAATTCATTTTAGTCGACACAAAATTTGTCGAAATTACTCATATTTCGAGTCGCGATGATCCTTCAAAAATCGCATACTCAAAATTAAAAATTTTCAAAGTCATGAATCCGACGTACTGGAATCAATATCCGTACACGGAAAAGACTTTTTCAAAACCGTTTGTTCCTCACTCCTACTCATACATAGACTATCAGATGGCATGGTTCAATGTCATTTGGTATCAAAATTATGAGCACTCTTGGTTTATCTAATTTTGCCAGAATGCTTATAAAATTCATTATCCATTTTGGTTCATCAAAGGGTGGAAAATCTTTGGATCAGCCAAAGATATATTCCCCGTTCCAATAGAGGAATACTTCCACTACTTTATTCAAAATATATTCAAAACCCCATTTCCATTAACCAAATATAAAAGAAACGGAAGACCAAATAAAACAGGTCTTCAAAACTATTAAAATCAAATGGTGGGATAAATATACTTATACCCATGCAGATATCAAAGCGGTAAAGGTCTGGCTATCAGAGAATGGCCACCTTCAGGATTTATACAAGAAGAGGACCTCCGAATTCCTTAATTCAAAGTCAAAGCTACTCGTTGCATTAGCTCAGACAACTTCGGAAGCTGATTTTCAAAAGCATCTTCAAGAGGCCGCATCAGTCGGTTCGACATCTTCTCCTTCTATTGTAGAAGAAGAAGAGGAAGACACGATTTATGATCTTAATGATCCATTCTTTGGATACTCAACCACCTCTGTAAATATCATCATCAATGACTGAATAGTCGTTAAACTATTTGTAAAAAATAAAAAATAAATCGCAGGTGAAATATGTCAGGATGAAACATATTTCCTCTCATATCTCATATAAATTGTAAGGGCTCAAGTCACTAAACCCTCAACTCCAACTTGCTTCACCACTGGTTCCTCAGCAAGAGTCTCAAAATTTTCTTGAGTATCCGCTACAACATCACTATGTGAATCTTTCAGCAACTCAACCTCAGCTTCCACTTGCTTCACCTCTAATTTCTCAGCAACAGTCTCAGGAGTTTCTTGAGTATCTATAGCAACATCACTCTGTGAATTGTTCTGTAACTCAACCTCAACTCCCACTGGCTTCGTTGTCCAGGTGCTTTTCTTCATTCTCTGGCAGTCTTTGTGAAGCTAACTCGTTTTTGTTTGCTCATAACGCAGTTCTCACAAGGACTCATATCAACAGATTTCAGATTTTCCAAAAACTCCTTCTGGCTATTTTCAAGTCTATTGTGCCACGTGCTACCATCATAGCACCCTTCACAATCTTCCACGAACTCTTACCAAACTTTGTTGCATAACCTGTGCTATCCAACTGACCAATAGAGATCAAGTTCTTCTTGAGACTAGGAATATATCTAACATCCTTTAATGAACACTAATTTCCTGTCGGAGTTTTTATGCAGACATCCCCTTTTACTTTGATCTTCAAATCTTTGTTGTTGGCAAGATACAGATCTCGAAACTTCCAGACTTAAAATTTCGAAACAACTCTTTATTTTGAGACGAATGAAAAGACGCACCTGAATCCAAAATCAGAGATTCAATCGGACTATCCACGCTGAGGATTAGAGCATCCCCAATGTCTTCTGCTAATTGTATCGAATCATCGTCATTCTATGCTTAAAGTTGAAATCTTAATAAGAACCACACGATAAAAAAAACTAAATCGGGGTTAATATTTTTTGACATTATTGTGATGAGTGTAACTCTCATAGTATGATATCGTAATTGCACACTATGGAGTGTTCATGACTTGCATCAGGTTTTGTTGGGACATTTTTTAGATCCAGTTCCATTATTGACTGTAAATTTTTTAACCTAAGCAACCCTTATTAAATAATGGAATCAACCCACACAAATGAATATTTGTGTTAGGTTGGTAAGATCCGGTCATTTGTTTAAATTTTATTTTCAATAAAAATAAAATGTTAATTTATTAAAAAAATCTATTTATTTATTTTAAAACATTGAATTACATTTTTTTTAATTCAATCTCAATATATATTTTGAAAAATCACCCTCTAAATACTTCAAAAAATTATTTTAAGAGATTATAGAATAATTAATAAAAAAATTAATTGAGTTTTTTAAACGCCCATGAATTGATTACTTACTTAGTATTGTTTAACTCATTCATGCTACTCTCTCGTGGAGTTTCCATAAGACCCCTAACGAGTTGGAAATGTATATTTTTCAATTAAAAACCCCGTTATCAAACATGGTTCTATTTTTATTGTAAACAATGAAGGAGAACTCGTTACCAAACATGTCCATAAGTGCCTTCATTCACAACAAGAATATAAAATATTGAAACGTCATCCTTGTTCATCAACTTTAAATTTAAAGGACCATTGCATTACACTTTAGAACCGGTGTTACTGCTAACAACAGATGATTAACAATAGCTCCCATTGGTGGTTTTGAAAATAACTAAAATATTACTAATAATAAATAAAAAAAATATACAAGCTTAACATGGTGGTGGTTACCCATTTCCAATATAACAATAATATGTTTCTTTAGTTTTAGTGGGTGTAATTGACCATGGAACCTAATTATACTGATATAAAAGTGGAACAAATCCAGCACAAATATTCTCATATTACAAAATGAATTTATTTTCAACACTTTCATTGTCTCTCCTATTGTCATTGTTCTTTGCTACCCTATTTACTAACATCGATGGAAAAATCTTCCGAAACCCACCTTAGTTGCAGTAAACATAACAAATGTTCTAAGAAGTCATGATCAGCTCACTATTCACTGCAAATCTAGTGATGATGACTTGGGAGTCCACCATCTCCCACCTTTGAGCGGTTACGCTTTTAGTTTTCGTCCAAACTTTTGGGGCTCAACACAGTTTTACTACACCTTCCAGTGGTCTGGCTGGTCGCATTACTTTGATATATACAAGGATGATAGAGATAGAACCAAATGCAACGATACTCTATGTTTGTGGTTAGTGGTTGAACATGGTATTTGTATGTTCAACTATAAAACCAAATTTTATGATATTTGCTACGCATGGCCGGCTAAATGAATATAAAAAATCGATATATCCATGAATTGGAGGATTTTGATTATGATATTATAATAAATCGATAGAAATTTGATACGGTGTATTAGTTTTAATGAATTATATTATTAAGATTTGTTAAGGTATTTCAATGCATAAAATGCTTATTTATTAATTTCTTCCACTTTGATCGGAATTATTTGCCCTCATTTATCGAAATCTCCCATCATTTTTTCGAACTTAAATCAAACTCAAATATGACAAGAATACAAAACCAAATTAACTTTCTTTCTTTTTTTATTGGTTATAAAATTTAAGCATCTCATTAGCTTTTAATGTTACGTTACTTGTCTATATTATTTCGATGAAAATGGGTCCGATTTCAATGTGGGCGCAGTCTCGAAGAATATCATTATTTTTATTTTCTAATCTATTTACTATGGAATTATCAATTGAATTTATAGCCACCCAATCAAAATAATTCATTTTATAAGCTTGTTCAAATTGACATGATTAGTGTCACGGTCTTACAGCAATCGCATAATGGAATTTGTTTATTACGACTCTCAAGTGGTCCGATGGGCGACACTCGCATAATAAACTCAGTTTAGTTTGACCCGCAAATGCTTCCACTAATGAGAAACTGGCGTATTATAGTAGTTTGACCCATACATTTTGACCGTTTGCAAATAAGGTATGAACTACCCTAAGCATAATTTAGTAGATACGGTATGAATTAAGATCACAAAGTTCGGTAGTTCAATTTCTTACTCCTAAAATGTTGAACTTAAAAAAATGAAAATTTAGAGACCTATTGGACATAGTCTTAGGTTTACAGACCAAATAGATATAAAGTTGAAAGTTTGTCGTGGACTAAACGTATAATATAGATAACTTTGAATGTCCAATACGCTTTAATCTTACATGATTTTAAAACTTCATCATAAAGTATGTATTCCATCTTATTGGAGGTCCTCATGATGATGAAAGAGATGTCATTCGACAAATGGGTCAAACCCTTACCATGTTTAAGATATTTGAAGGTGGAGAATATAGGGCTTGGATTCTTTGCTCCGACTAGTCTATGAATCCACAAGTAATGAGAGTCGAGATGGTCACTGTTGAGAGTCGAGATTCGATATGGGTCAAACCCCTTACCTTGTTTAAGATCTTTGCTCCAATAGGCTGAGAGTCGAGATTCGATGGATTTTGTCAAGAAAAACATATTAGTTTGATTAAAATAAAATAAAAAATAAAAACTTAGACAAAAAATCAATTGAGTAACTACTAAATTTATGTAATATATATAATATTACAATTATTAGAACAAAAATATATTTATCCATATAATAATTAAAAAAGATTTTAAAGTAATATTCTTGTCAATTTATCTCAAATTCCATTTTATTTTTTATTTTTTTTCTTTTTTACTTTGAATTTATTAAATTTGGTTTAAAAAGTAATTTATGAAAAAAAAAAAATTCTATGTGAATAAGTGTGACTTCTGAGTAAATTATGGGTACATGAATCACCTAAGATCACATCCTTATAAGAGCAACCGTGAGGATAAGATGACTAAGAATTGTTTAAATGACTTGAAAGTCGCTACCTATACAACCAAGGAGCACCTTCCTTTATGGTAGCTCAATCATATGACCACATGGTTAAGCATGCTTTACTCGGAGCAATTATATGTTGGGAGACCTTTTAGAAATTTTACTAGGATACATGTGAATGAGGACAAAGTGATAACTATCTAAAAGTAGAGTCATATCAAGTCTTTTTGGAGTTAATATTGCACTCTTATTCACCATTTTCTCATTTATAGCCCCATTTATTCTACTTAGTGAGCATGAAATCGTTTATTGCGGTCCAATGTGAAAAAAAATATGATTTTGCATAAATCGATCTTAATTGTATATCTAATTGAGTTATGTGGTAAAATTTCAGACATTTATGCTAAACCATGTGGGAGTAGCGAATTTGGAAACAAATGGGGGATGACATGGAAATGATAAATCCACGTCAACAGTCCAAGTGGGTCATTGACTACCCAATGAGGAACATCCTATGTGTACTACTTATTTTTTTTCAGCCCTAAAGGGGAACCCATGCTCAATATAAAAGGAAAAGGAAGACCAAGAGGAGAAGAGCCACATTTTGAGGAGAAAATCGAATTACATAGCAGCAGCTTCTGCTACAGTGAACTGCTGTGAAACTAGAGAAGAAGAAGAAAAACCTAATCCAGCAGCGGTTGACAGCAGAAGGAAAAGGAGACCAACAAGGATTGATTAGGGCAAAGAGGTGGACGTGAGAGCTCAAGAGAAGGGAACTTTCATTGACGAACGGCAACAAATCGGGATAACTCTCTATTTCCTTATTCTCTTTACTTATTCCATCAATTTTACATGATGAAGATGCGGATTCCTTTGTTTAATTCAGTTTGTATGGAAAGCATGTGAGTTTTAGAGAGAATAGCATCTAACAATTGTCAATGGGCCGATGTGAGAAGCAACTCAGGAAGGAAGACTCGAGGAGTACTTGAAGTTGATGCTTTGTCCTCTATCAATGCTCAACTAGCTTTGGTAACTAATATTTTACAAAATCTAGCGTTGGGGCAAAACTCCATGATCAAAGCACCAGTCCATACAGCTGCTGTAATTAACCAGACAACATCCGAATCTTGTGTATATTGTGGAGAGGAACACACCTTTGATCAATGTCCAAGCAATCCGGCCTCAATTTTCTATGTCGGGAATCAAGTTAGTCAAGGCAACCCGAAAAATAACCCCTTCTCAAATACTTATAATCCGGGGTGGAGAAATCATCCAAATTTCTCATGGAAGGAACAAGGCTCGTACAACCAACAAATGCCCCCTAAAGCAAATTACCCTCCGAATTTTGGATTACAAAATCAATTGACATATGGTTCTCAACAAGCCACCACCCAAGGGGAAGGAACTAGCCAAGCCCAACACATACTGGGAACATCGCTTGAGAGCCTAATAAAGGAATATATGGCTAAAAATGATGTTGTGATACAAAGTCAATAAGCATCATTGCGAAATTTGGAAGTTCAAGTAGGTCAATTAGCAAATGAGTTACGAAATAGACCTCTTGGTAAGCTGCCAGCAGACACCGAAATGCCAAAAAGAGAGGGAATGAAACAATGTCAAGCAATAAAGTTTAGAAGTGGGAAAGAAATACCTAGCAGAGGAGAAAAAATTAAAGAACACAGTGAGAGTCGCACTCAAGAAACTGCTGATACACAACAGAGAAAGGAGAAAGTCATTGTGCAAGAAGAGAACAACAAAATGATGCAGAAGCTGCTGTACAGAAAGAACACAGCAGAAATTATGCAGAAATTGTGAAGCCTCCTAAAACACAAACATCAGTCAACAGTGGACAAGAAAGTAGAATATACACACCAACACCTCCTTTTCCACAAAGAATAAAAAGAAAGAAGGAAGAAGCCCACTTTGAGAAGTTCATGGACATAGTTAAGGAAATTCACATAAATATACCATTAGTTGAAGCTTTGAAGCAAATGCCAAATTATGTGAAATTCTTGAAGGATGTGCTCACCAATAGAAGAAAGTTTGAAGAATTCAAGGTGGTACCATTGAATGAAGAGTGTAGTGCAATATTGAAAAACAAGATCCCGCTAAAGGAGAAAGACCCCGGTTCGTTCACAATTCCAATATCAATAGGAGGGAAGAAGCTAGGTCGAGCATTATGTGATTTGGGATCAAGCATTAATCTAATGCCGCTGTCTATTTACAAAAAGTTAGGTATTGGTGAAGCTAGACCAACTATAGTCACTCTTCAACTAGCAGATCGATCTTTCACTTATCCCGAAGGAAAGATTGAGGACATCTTAATTCAAGTTGACAAATTCATATTTCTTGCAGATTTTATCATTTTAGATTATGAAGCCGATCATGATGTTCCAATTATTTTGGGGAGGCCATTTTTAAAGACCGGAAGAACATTAGTCGATGTCTACAAAGGAACCATCACGTTAAGAATGGGTGACCAAAAAGTTGAATTTAACATCAATGGCAGCATGAAATATCCAGCAGTGACAAAAGAATGCTCAGCAGTGTATGAATTAACAGAACAACCAGCGACCGAGGAATGGGATGATGGGGAAAGCGGGCAGGAAGAAGACAGCAGCTGGAACGACAGAACAGAACAGTTAGCAGTTTTAGGTCAATTCAGCAGAACTTTTGAGTCACTAGAATGTGAGGGAAGAAAGAGTTCACCGATGAGACCATCTATTGAGGAAGCGCCGCAACTGGACTTGAAACCACTACCACCTAACCTTAAGTATGCTTATTTAGGTGACAAGAAGACACTACCCATCATCATATCAGCGACACTATCCTCGACTCAAGAGGATATGCTCCTAGAAACATTGAAGAAGCACAAGGGGGCGATAGGTTGGACATTGGCGGATATAAAAGAAATTAGCCATTACTATGCATGCACAAAATACAATTGGAGGAAGGAAAAGTTAAGTCCATTAAGCAACAAAGAGGATTAAATCCCATGATGAAGGAGGTTGTTAGAAAGGAGATTCTCAAATGCAAACTGCAGCTGGTTCAGTTCTACTCAATGTGTTTCGAAGAAAGAAGGGATAACAGTAATGGCAAATGAGAACAATGAGTTGATCCCCACTAGAATAGTGAATGGATGGAGAATTTGCATGGATTATAGAAGGCTAAACAAAACGACATGTAAGGGTCATGTTCCCTTACCATTCATTGATCAAATGCTTGATAGGCTTGCTGGAAAGTCACATTATTGCTTCTTGGATGGTTATTCGGGATACAATAAAATTACAATCAGTCTAGAATATCAAGAGAAAACTACATTCACATGCCCATATGGAATTTTTTCCTTTAGACGAATGCCCTTTGGACTATGTAATGCTCCAGCGACATTTCAACGTTGCATGATGGCCATTTGTACAGATATGGTAGAAACATTTATGGAGATATTCATGGATGCTTTTTCGGTTTATGGAGAATCTTTTGTGACTTGTTTGTGCAATTTAGGGAAGGTTCTACAAAGATGTGAAGAGAAGAATCTTGTACTGAATTGGGAAAAATGTCATTTTACGGTCAATGAGGGAATACTGTTAGGCCACAAGATCTCAAGAAGAGGAATAGAAGTTGATAGAGCCAAGATAGAAGCTATTGAAAGATTGAATCCACCTACGTCAGTTAAAGGTATAAGAAGCTTTTTCGGCCATGCATGGTTTTATAGGAGGTTTATTAAAGATTTCTCCAAGATTGCAAAACCATTGTGTAGTTTGTTGGAGTCAAATAGAAAATTCGTTTTTGACAAACAATGCATGACTTCCTTCCAAGCATTAAAGACAGCGCTGACCACAACTCCTATAATGTCAACACCCGATTGGAATTCACCATTTGAGTTGATGTGTGATGCTAGTGGCCATGCTGTGGGGGCAATATTAGGACAGAAAAAGAGGAAGGTACTTCATCCTATCTATTATGCAAGCAAAACGTTGAATTAGGCTCAAGTGAATTATACAACCACTAAAAAAGAATTGTTGGCCATAGTATTCACTGTTGAAAAGTTCAGAGCTTATTTATTTGGAGCGAAGGTGAAAGTGTACACTGACCACGCAGCAATCAAGCACCTAATGATGAAACCGAATGCCAAGCCAAGATTATTAGATGGATTCTACTGTTACAAGAGTTCGAGATAGAAATCGTGGACACGAAAGGAGCTAATAACCATGTAGCGGATCACTTATCTAGAATGGAGAACATGGAAGAAAAGGTCAATAGCAAAGAAATTGATGATGCATTTCCGGATGAATAGCTGCTTGGGATAAATAGCAATAGCAGCAGCTACAGCAGTAGTAGAATGACAGCAACTCCATGTTATGCAGACATAGAAAATTTTTTGGCTTGTGCCATCATACCCGAAGAGAAAAATTATCAACAAAGAAAGAGGTTTTCCATGAATCCAAAAGTTACATTTGGGATGAACCTTTTCTTTTTAAACAATGTGGAGACGGCATAATGAAAAGATGCATTTCAGACAGTGAAATACCAACAATTCTTGAACAATGTGGAGACGGCATATGGAGGTCATTTTTGAGGGCAAAGGACAGCAGCCAAGGTATTTCAATCGAGTTTCTATTGGCCAACAATTTTCAAAGATGCAAAAGAATTTTGCAAGGGTTGTGATCAATGTCAAAGGACGGGAAATATCAGTAAAAAAAAATGAGCTATCCCTGAATTCGATTCTAAAAGTGGAACTTTTTGATGTATGGGGCATTGACATTATGGGACCTTTTCCGCCATCTTATGGGAACTTATATATTCTAGTGGCTGTCGACTATGTGTTCAAGTGGATGGAAGCAATAGCTTGTCCATCCAACGATGGGAAGACGGTACTCAAGTTTTTAAAAAGAAACATATTCACTAGGTTTGGTGTACCAAGAGCATTAATTAGCGACGAGGGAACGCACTTTGTGAACAGATTGATGAATAGTATTTTAGAGAGATACAATGTAAAATATAGAGTGGCGACACCTTATCACCCACAAACCAATGGGCAAGCAGAGGTCTCCAACAGAGAAATTAAAAGTATTTTGGAAAAGGTGGTACAACCCAACAGGAAAGATTGGTCGGTGAAACTTGATGATGCATTATGGGCATACAGGACAGCCTTCAAAACCCCTTTAGGAATGTCTCCTTACAAGCTAGTTTTTGGGAAGACATGTCATCTACCCCTGGAATTAGAATATAAAGCATTTTGGGCATTAAAGAAGTTAAATTTTGACTATACAACAGATGGAGACTTGATGTAACGACCCTAAATTTCCACATATCTAGAGTCGCCACTAATGTCTCATGCTCATCTCTAATGCAGAATAAAAATCTAAGAATGCTCATCTTTATTAGTGGAAAAATTTAAAACTTCAAAACATTGGAAAACACTGTCGGACTTACGTGTTTCAAACATCATGCTGAAGTTCAAAAAGATGAAAAAAATAAAACGATTACAAATTAAATAATATAAATGAATGAAATGCAAACACCCTATCCTAACCAACACTAGGAATTTTAAATATGCAACTATCCTATGCACGCGCCACAGTCTCTGATCACGATGCCACCGTTAACTGTACATGGGAACCTTGCTTTTACCTGAAAAACAATATGGCACACGGCCTGAGTATTTCGAAGAAATACTCAGTAAGTGACCCCACTATAGGGGTCATGCTAATGCAAACACATGCAATCATGAATTAGGGACCTATCTCTAATCATCATAGGGGTGGCCTCCAGTCTCAGACAAATTGGATGTGTAGTACTTCCCTATACACGACTCACACATACGAGTGTGAATCCCAGGGCGCTCGCACACCCCCTGGACCCTTTGGTCAAGCTAATATATAGCGACGTTCGGAGGTCAGCGGAACCCCATAGTGTCATGCGCCTCATGAACACCCTCATCTGTGCGCATTCGCACCTATGCGAATTCGCGCTCATCATAAGGTGCGCGTCCGCACTCATCATCTCTAGGAGAAGTAGCCCTATGCTTATGAACATACAATATGCATGAGGTCCCTATAAATCCATCGTAATGTCTCTTCTGACACAACCCTCTAGTCTCATCTCTTTGTTACTCTAGGTAACACATGCTCGTTGATATTTATATTAATATCATTTTCACGCTCTTAGGGTTGTGTCCTATGTCGATCTAACGACATGATGCAATATGGCACTCATCATCATCTAGCATGCTCAATATGGAAACCATCATCATATTAAGGTAAACATCATGCAATCATCATACTCATCATATTGCCACAAAGTGCATCAAACATATCAAGTACATCATTCATCAAAATATGTATATACTGCACATATCATCAAGCATCGTCATCCACACATCATCATAACTCATACAATTTTTTAGCCTATCCTATAGTAAGGCCACTTACTTGGTTGCCCTTGGCCGAAGTACTCCCTAAATAGCTAAATGTAAGCTCCCGTTCCGTAAGAGCTGCTTCCTACGTCGCCGGGGTTTGTTTCCTATCACACCGTTCATCACTTTTCGTTAGTATTTCACAATTAATTTCCCTATAATTCAATAAATGTGAAATACGACTCTAAAATGGCCTCAGATACCTTAAAATAACCTGTAACATGCATCTAACATGCTTTATATAACAATTATATAATCATCCATTCCATGCAATAATATAACAATTTATATCTATCACTCATGGAACCTTAAACATGCATACTATACATTATAACACTTATAACGTACTTGGAATGCATGAAACATGCTTAGCCTATGGTGGGATTTTAAATCTATATGACATACTTTATGCATATACATGTTCTATTTAATTAAAACATACATTCATAATGCATAATTAATTAAACACACTAAAGTGGGTTGGTTTTGGCATTTTAAAGCAAGCAATTAACTAAATTATTACATTAATAATTAAAAATAACTTGAGCCGCTCCCGAGGACCACGAACTTGGCGAACCAGCCCTTAAAAACGTTGAATCGGACCCCAACAGCAGAAAAAACACCCGAACCGCCTCTTCCATCTTCTTCGGTTCTATTTGCTATCTCTTCCATTTTCGATCAATTACAATCTAAAATGGACTCTAATGACTCCATAATTATTACAGACCTTTTTTCATTCATTAAAGCTCATACACATTAGACTTATTACAATAATTGTATCAAATGAAAGCATAAAAGAAAATGCCAAAACCAAAACCATCCACTTTAGCAACCACAAATTTCATTCCTGAAATGGTACCCACCATGATCAAATTAATGTAAATAAAGTGCCTAAAACTTGCTCTGATACCAATTGATAGTGTTAATATAACACATGCGGAAGCAATTTGGATCTTAGGCACTTTTAGAACATCAATTATAGTAAATAACTAGCATGTTCATAAGTATTAAAACTTAATAAGTTTAGATACTAACCTTTTGTAGTTCAAACTTCTTTTTCCTCACGAACCAGTTTCGAACCACCACTAGTGTCTTCAACACTATTCTCCGGCCTTAGAACGGGATTGTGAAATTCGGTGAGTGACTAAACTTGGGAGGGATTTTGTATATGTGAAGAGAGTGTTTGTGAGAGGTTTTTTCTCAAGGTTTTTCACCAAGAAGAAGAACACCTTCCATGAACCATGATCACTCTATTTAAAGAGTCATGTTTGCATGTTCATGCAAATTTGAGATCACCAAATTTTGACACTTAAAATTCCACTCAAATGTTTGGGATTATGTGGCAAGCATGCATGTTTGAGTTAACCAAATTTTGACACTCAAAATTCCACTCAAACTTGTGGGGTTTATTTGGCAAGCATGCAAGTTTGGTTAAACCAAATTTTGACACCTCAAAATTCCACTAACATGGATTTTTCCATTAAAAGAAGTCAACATTTTGACTTTCTTCATTTTAATTCAACAATTAATTTGAATAATGAATTTCAAATTAAAGTAACATTAAATGATTAATTAAACTATTTAATTAATTCAAATGCCAATCCCAATCAATCCCGACACATAATTGATTAAGATATTTAAATCTTATTTAAATATCTCAGATCCTCTCTTTTTGTTTAATTCGTAAATAAAACAAAAATGCGGTTAAATATATCGTATATATGTAGTGCATATTCCCTAATTTGAATTCGAACACTTCGAACTCACTCGTCACACTGTTCTATGGTTTAGTCCGACATGAGCTAGCAGAGGGACCTAATGGACCTATAGATCATGGGCTCCAACGATCCAAGATTAACCGGTTAAACTCATTAACCTTGTTAACCAACATTCGTTAACTACTAGGACACTCCACTATAGCCTAGTAGTTGCACTCCCCTCACTATAGATATATTTCTGTCCATTTGATATAACCATGATTAGTAAGTTGATCCTTCACAAGTTGTTCGTAACTAGAGCTGGGTCAATTTACCGTTTTACCCCTAAAGTTACTTCTTGTTCCTTATGTCTCACTGATCCTCTAATGAACAATTGGTTTGTGGTCCAACCAGTAAACCGAATCCCTCTCAAGCTAATGAGAGGGTGGGGCCCCTTGTTCAAGACCTGGAGTCAGTGTTTAAGGGAACTACCTCTTTTCTATCCTTAAAAGTGGGTAGGAGTGAATTCCATCTTGCACCCCACGTCCCCAGCCATTCACCCAGTCTTACCCCTGAAATGGGAGGCCTATTGAGTCGGCGAACTAGAGCCACCCTCACCCATGCAAATCTAAGGATAATTCCGAACAAACAGGAGTTCATGGTTAGCTCAGGATTAAAACCGAGTTACCTAGGTTATCGAATGAAAAGAAAATCAGTCTCAACAGTAAACGACATTATAAAGTGAGAGTGGTTTTCTTCATGGTCCAATCTTATGCAATACTCATTGCATAGGACGCCCCCACTCACATGTCTCCACATTTTCAATTTAGTGATCACATTGTTTATATCATATACAAAAGTGGGCCGCATCCATAGTGTCCCTAGAATAAGGTACTCAGCCTTATTCTTATACTATAGATCATTTTGACTATATATACTTGAACTTGATCCACTCTTATGTCTCTACATATAGTTCAAGTAATCATACTATAGTCAGAGTGTTCTTAGTTTATTGGATTTAGATTAATGATCGTAAAGTTCACTTTATTCAATAACAATCTTTACTGAATAAACAACAATAATAACTTTATTGAAAATAGAATATGTTTTTGTTTACAAACTATGAGTTTTAGGACATAAAACCCAACAAACTCCCACTTGGGCTAAAACTCTAGTGGGGTTTTATAACGTTGAGTAGAGAGAAATACAATAAACTAGGGCATCACATACTCATGCCTTTTCTCCCACTTGCCCTAAATTACATAACTCGTAGTCCTAGACTCACTAGGTGCCCTTCAAACACTTTAGCCGTGAGGGGCTTTGTAAATGGATCAGTAATGTTGTGCTCTGAAGCTATCTGTGTGGCGATCATATCTTCTCGTTGCACAATCTCCCTTATGAGATGATATTTGTGCTCAATATGTTTTCCTCGCTTATGGCTTCTTGGTTCTTTTGAATTTGCAACTGCTCCACTCTTATCACAATAAAAAGTGACAGGAAGATGCATATTTGGAACGACTTCCAAATTAGTTAAAAACTTTCTAAGCCATACAGATTCTTTTGCTGCTTCACAAGCAGCAACATACTCTGCCTCCATGGTGGAATTAGCAATGCAACCTTGCTTTATGCTTCTCCATATTATTGCTCCTCCGTTCAGAGTGAAGACAGATCCTGATGTCGATTTCCTCGAATCTACATCGGTCTGAAAATCTGAGTCAGTGTACCCTATAAGGATCAGATCCTTAGCACCGTACATTAGCATATAGTCCCTCATTCTCCTAAGATACTTGAGGATATTCATAACGGCAATCCAATGAACATGTCCCGAATTGGACTGATATCTGCTGACAATTCCCACAGCATAGCATATGTCGGGTCGGGTACATAGCATGGCATACATCAGACTACCGACCGCTGATGCATAGGGAATGTGTCTCATATCCTCAACTTCTTGAGGTGTCTTAGGACTTTGTTCCTTCGACAAATGAACTCCATGCCTGAAAGGTAATAATCCTTTCTTGGAGTCCTGCATCTTATATCGAATCAACATTTTGTCGATGTATGATGCCTGAGACAATGCTAGTGTTTTGTTCTTGCGATTCCGAACAATTTGGATTCCAAGAACAAACTGAGCCTCTCCCAAATCTTTCGTTTGGAATTGTGTCGCTAGCCAATGCTTAATGTCAGTCAGAAATCCCACATCATTTTCAATGAGTAGGATATCGTCAACGTACAACACCAGGAAAGCTACTATAGAGTTGACTATCCTTTTATAAACACAAGGTTCGTCAACATTCTGTTTAAAGCCATAAGATTTGATTGCAGTATCAAACTTTATATTCCAGGAACGAGATGCTTGCTTCAACCCATAAATGGATCTTTTAAGCTTGCAAACCCTTTGCTTGTGATCCTGTTCAATGAACCACTCTGGTTGAGCCATATAGATACTCTCTTCAAGATTGCCGTTTAGAAAGGCTGTCTTAACATCCATTTGCCAAATTTCATAATCATAAAATGTGGCAATAGACAAGAGTATTCTAATCGATTTAAGCATAGCAACAGGAGAGAAGGTTTCTTCATAGTCCACCCCCTCTCTTTGGGTATAACCCTTTGGTACTAGTCGAGCTTTAAAGGTCTGTACCTTACTGGTTTGGTCTCGTTTCCTCTTATAGATCAATTTGTAACCAATAGGTTTTACCCCATCTGGTTGATCTACAAGTTCCCAGACTGAATTGAAGTACATTGACTCCATTTCAAGATTCATGGGTTTAATCCACTAATCTCTATCTTCATCATTCATTGCCTGTTTATAGGTCAATGGATCCTCAACGCCATCATCAGGTATGATGACTTGAGTTTGTGCAAACCCAAGTAACGATCGGGTTGAGTTATAGCCCTCCCACTACGTCGAGGCATTCTCAAATCTTGAGAAGGATGTGATTGACAAGAAGTGTCAGCTCCATCAACAACTCTGGTTGAAGAACCAGCTTGATCAACAACTCTTGTTGTTTTATCAGTAGCCTCTTTAGAAATCTCACTTAATACTAGTTTGCTACGAGGTTGATGATTTCTTACATGGTCTTCCTCTAAGAATGTAGCGTTTGTTGATACAAACACTCTATTTTCTTGAGGGTCATAAAACAAACCACCTTTCGTCTCTTTGGGGTATCCTACGAATAGACATAATTTTGAACGACGTTCTAATTTCTTGGGATTTTGCAACAACACATGTGCTGGACATCCCCAAATTCTGAAGTGACGTAAACTACCTTTACGCCCTTTCCATAACTCATAAGGTGTTTCTGAAACACTCTTAGTAGGAACCATGTTCAAAATGTATGTAGCAGTCTCCACTGCATATCCCCAAAACGAATCGGGTAATTGAGTGAAACTCATCATAGACTGAACCATGTCTAATAGAGTTCTATTTCTCCTTTCTGATACACCATTTTGTTGAGGCATACTAGGGGCTGAGAGTTGAGACCTTATTCCATGTTCTATCATATAGTCCTAAAATCTTAAGTCCATGTACTCTTCTCCTTGATCTGATCGAAGTGTTTTAATAGTTTTACCTAATAGATTCTCAACCTCAGTTTTATACTCTCTAAATTTTTCAAGAGCTTCGAACTTGTGACGCATTAGGTAAAGATAGCCATACGTTGAATAATCATCAATAAAACTGATGAAATATTCATACCCTCCTCGTGCTTTGACATTCATTGGACCACAGAGATCTATGTGCACGAGTTCTAAGGTTTCTTTGGCTCTATAACCTTTTTCTGTAAATGATCGTTTAGTCATTTTACCCTCAAGACAAGACTCACATGTAGGTCAAGAGTTGTCTTCTAACTTTTAGAAGTCCTCTTTTAACCAATCTCCCAATCCTATTGAGATTAATGTGGCCTAGTCTTAAGTGCCAAAGATAGGTATTAGGAGAAATCTTTTGTCGTTTATTTTGAGTTTCAGTTGTTTTAAACATCTCGATATTTAAAATAGCTTTTGTTTCGCTCGGTTTTAACATATATAAGTTGTTTTCTAGTTTTGCAGAACAAATATGAATACCTCTTTTGCAAATGAACACTTCATTGATTTCAAAAGATACTTTATACAATTGTTCTAATAAACAAGAGATAGATATTAGATTTCTTTTCATTTCAGGAACAAAAAGTACATTATCTAATATAATGAATCTATCTCCAAAAAACAACTTTAAATTTCCTACTGATCTTGCTGAGACAACCTCTCCTGTTCCAACCCTGAGTGTTATCTCGCTGTCCGCAAGCATTCTCCAGGAGCTAGTTTCCTGGTAAAAAGAACAAATATGATTAGTCGCCCCTGAATCTAGTATCCAAGTTGAGTTGTCATACTCTACTAAACATATTTCTACAACGAGTAAATCATATTTACCTTGTTGTGTCTTTTCGGCTTTCTTCTGTGCAAGGTATTTTGGGCAGTTTCTCTTCCAGTGCCCGTTTTCATTGCAATGGAAACATTTTCCTTTATCTGCTTTTTGAACCTTGTGTTTGCGGTTAGTAGGAATCTTATTTTTCCCTTTACCCTTCTTCTTCATCAAAACACTTTTAGAAGTTGAAGGTCCAGACTTATTTTTTGGAGGACGATCCTCGTTTTAATTTCTTGGAGATAGCAACATTTGCTTCTCCTGTTTGTCCCTTGTTCGTTAAGAGGGAATGATAAGTCTATAGCTCATTGAGAAGAGCAGTCAAGTTATATTCTATTTTGTTCATTACCACATTGGTGCGGAATTGGAAGAAGCTCTTCGGAAGAGACATCATGATAAAACTGACTTGCTCTTCTCATCTATGACAGCTTCATTTTCTTCTGCCACATTGAAATGGACCATCATGTCCAGGACATGTTCTCTAACTGAGGTCCCTTCTTTCATACGGCAGTTGTAAATGTATTTTATGGCTTCATGTCTAAGGGAGAAGGACGGTTGTCCAAACATCCCTTTTAGAGATTCCATAATCTCTTTTGCAGTCTAGAATGTACACTCGGGCTTTGTCATTTTCTTTTATCCATCTGTCATACGCATCCTAAACTGTTCGGTTTGCATTTGAGCTGGGGTTTGGAGGACACTCCTCAGTTAAAACAAACTTTAAATCATCAATGACCAGTATTGTGTTTAGGTTTGATTTCCAAGTTGTGTAGTTGTCGCCGTTTAATTTCTCAGAAGCGAGTAATTGTACTATTGAGTTTGTCATGCTGTGATATAAAGAAAATTCTATTAGTGATTTGACTTGATCCTGTTTAATCCAATCAGTTTTAGCAAACGTAATAATGTACCCCAATCATTATTAATTTGCAACGATACTTTAGTGAGTTAGAGCAACTGCTACCGAGGGGAAGTCAATCACTCATTTACTAAACCAAGACATTCTTGACTTAAACACTAATTCCAGAATAACTCTTGTTTCTATAGTGTTTTAGTTATCGCTATTTTGGTCAAGAATATACTAACTCTTAGTAATTCTTCGCAAGTGTGACCCACCAATTTCAGACCTCAGAGATCGGTCCCAACAACGCTATCGAATGAAAAAGCCAAAGTTGGGAATGGACCTAAGAAATCCTATCCATTTCTGGAGTTTGCGTTGTTTCGACTCCCATGTTACGACCCTCCGAATGGGTAGTTGCTCTAGGGCAACATGCAGGCGAAACATGGGAATCCCACGGTGCAACCTAGTGGTGGAGACCATAGGACGTGTTGACTTCCTTCTCCCACTTACTATAAATACTTTCTCTATTCACCTTGTTATTAACTCATGCAAATACCTTCCGAATGGAGGACGCTTCCAGGGAGACACGAGGCCGAGCATGAATCTCACGGTGTGAATTTTTTAGAGAGTGTGAAAAGGAAAACGATGTATCTCATATACCTTTTTCCTCCCACTAAGTATTTTAGACGGTTGGGTATACTCATTACTTAGGTATATTCCGGCTAATTAAATATAACCTATGTCTAGGTGATTTTTCCAAAACATACATCACTCAAGCATGCTCATAAAACTGGCTAACTAAGCTCAAGTACTAGTCCGATCTCAAGGTAGTAGGTGTTCTGTAAACCGTCAACTTAAGTACCTCCACAAGATCGTGCCAGGTGAGCTTTCTTGTGAGCACAATTTTACAAGACATCGACCTATTTTAACTATTAAAATTGATCGTGCTCGGTTCTTAACCCTAAGTGAGCATGCACTTATCTTTATTATAGATTTTAACGTCTATCTCGTTTTATGACGTTGAAAATAACCTGTAACATGCATCTAACATGCTTTATATAACAATTATATAATCATCCATTCCATGCAATAATATAACAATTTATATCTATCACTCATGGAACCCTAAACATGCATACTATACATTATAACACTTATAACATACTTGGAATGCATGAAACATGCTTAGCCTATGATGGGATTTTAAATCTATATGACATACTTTATGCATATACATGTTCTATTTAACTAAAACATACATTCACAATTCCAATATCAATAGGAGGGAAGAAGCTAGGTCGAGCATTATGTGATTTGGGATCAAGCATTAATCTAATGCCGCTGTCTATTTACAAAAAGTTAGGTATTGGTGAAGCTAGACCAACTACGGTCACTCTTCAACTAGCAGATCAATCTTTCACTTATCCCGAATGAAAGATTGAGGACATCTTAATTCAAGTTGACAAATTCATATTTCTTGCAGATTTTATCATTTTAGATTATGAAGTCGATCATGATGTTCCAATTATTTTGGGGAGGCCATTTTTAAAGATCGGAAGAACATTAGTCGATGTCTACAAAGAAACCATCACGTTAAGAATGGGTGACCAAAAAGTTGAATTTAACATCAATGACAGCATGAAATATCCAGCAGTGACAGAAGAATGCTCAGCAGTGTATGAATTGACAGAACAACCAGCGACCGAGGTATGGGATGATGGGGAAAGCGGGCAGGAAGAAGACAGCAGCTGGAATGACAGAACAGAACAGTTAGCAGTTTTAGGTCAATTCAGCATAACTTTTGAGTCACTAGAATGTGTAGGAAGAAAGAGTTCACCGATGAGACCATCTATTGAGGAAGCGCTGCAACTGGACTTGAAACCACTACCACCTAACCTTAAGTATGCTTATTTAGGTGACAAGAAGACACTACCCATCATCATCTCAGTGACACTATCCTCGACTCAAGAAGATATGCTCCTATAAACATTGAAGAAGCACAAGGGGGCGATAGGTTGGATATTGGCGGATATAAAAGGAATTAGCCCTTCATTATGCATGCACAAAATACAATTGGAGGAAGGAAAAGTTAAGTCCATTGAGCAACAAAGAGGATTAAATCCCATGATGAAAGAGGTTGTTAGAAAGGAGATTCTCAAATGCAAACAGCAGCTGGGTCAATCCTATTCAATGTGTTCCGAAGAAAGAAGGGATAATAGTAATGGCAAATGAGAACAATGAGTTGATCCCCACTAGAATACTGAATGGATGGATTGTATGGATTATAGAAGGCTAAACAAAGCGACACGTAAGGATCATTTTTCCTTACCATTCATTGATCAAATGCTTGATAGGCTTGCTGGAAAGTCACATTATTGCTTCTTGGATGGTTATTCGGGATACAATCAAATTACAATCAGTCCAGAAGATCAAGAGAAAACTACATTCACATGCCCATATGGAATTTCTGCCTTTAGACGAATGCCCTTTGGACTATGTAATGCTCCAGCGACATTTCAACGTTGCATGATGGCCATTTGTACAGATATGGTAGAAACATTTATGGAGATATTCATGGATGCTTTTTCGGTTTATGGAGAATCTTTTGAGACTTGTTTGTGCAATTTAGGGAAGGTTCTACAAAGATGTGAAGAGAAGAATCTTGTACTGAATTGGGAAAAATGTCATTTTATGGTCAATGAGGGAATAGTGTTAGGCCACAAGATCTCAAGAAGAGGAATAGAAGTGGATAGAGCCAAGATAGAAGCTATTGAAAGATTGAATCCACCTACGTTAGTTAAAGGTATAAGAAGCTTTTTGGGCCATGCAGGGTTTTATAGGAGGTTTATTAAAGATTTCTCCAAGATTGCAAAACCATTGTGTAGTTTGTTGGAGTCAAATAGAAAATTCATTTTTGACAAACAATGCATGACTGCCTTCCAAGCATTAAAGACAGCGCTGACCATAGCTCCTATAATGTCAACACCCGATTGGAATTCACCATTTGAGTTGATGTGTGATGCTAGTCGCCATGCTGTGGGGGCAATGTTAGGACAGAAAAAGGGGAAGGTACTTCATCCTATCTATTATGCCAGCAAAACGTTGAATTAGGCTCAAGTGAATTATACAACCACTGAAAAAGAATTGTTGGCCGTAGTATTCACTGTTGAAAAGTTCAGAGCTTATTTATTTGGAGCGAAGGTGAAAGTGTACATTGACCACGCAGCAATCAAGCACCTAATAATGAAACCGAATGCCAAGCCAAGATTAATTAGATGGATTCTACTGTTACAAGAGTTCGAGATAGAAATCGTGGACACGAAAGGAGCTAATAACCATGTAGTGGATCACTTATCTAGAATGGAGAACATGGAAGAAAAGGTCAATAGCAAAGAAATTGATGGTGCATTTCCAGATGAACAGCTGCTAAACAGCAGTAGCAGAATGACAGCAACTCCATGGTATGCAGACATAGCAAATTTTTTTCTTGTGCCATCATACCCGAAGAGAAAAATTATCAACAAAGGAAGAGGTTTTCCATGAATCCAAAAGTTACATTTGGGATGAACCTTTTCTTTTTAAACAATGTGGAGACGACATAATGAAAAGATGCATTTCAAACAGTGAAATACCAATAATTCTTGAACAATGTCATGCATCTCCATATGGAGGTCATTTTGGAGGGCAAAGAACAGCAGCCAAGGTATTTCAATCGAGTTTCTATTGGCCAACAATTTTCAAAGATGCAAAAGAATTTTGCAAGGGTTGTGATCAATGTCAAAGGACGGGAAATATCAGTAAAAAAAATGAAGTACCCCTGAATTCAATTCTAGAAGTGGAACTTTTTGATGTATGGAGCATTGACTTTATGGGACCATTTCCGCCATCTTATGGGAACTTATATATTCTAGTGGTTGTCGACTATGTGTCCAAGTGGGTGGAAGCAATAGCTTGTCCATCCAACGATGGGAAGACGGTACTCAAGTTTTTAAAAATAAACATATTCACTAGGTTTGGTGTACCAAGAGCATTAATCAGCGATGAGGGAACGCACTTTGTGAACAAATTGATGAATAGTCTTTTAGAGAGATACAATGTAAAACATAGAGTGGCGACACACTTATCACCCACAAACCAATGGGCAAGCAGAGGTCTCCAACATAGAACTTAAAAGTATTTTGGAAAAGGTGGTACAACCCAACAGGAAAGATTGGTCAGTGAAACTTGATGATGCGATATGGGCATACAGGACCGCCTTCAAAACCCCTTTAGGAATGTCTCCTTACAAGCTAGTTTTTGGGAAGACATGTCATCTACCCCTGGAATTGGAACATAAAGCATTTTGGGCATTAAAGAAGTTAAATTTTGACAATACAACAGATGGAGACTTGAGGCGAATGCAACTAAATGAATTGGAAGAATTTAGGTACCTAGCCTACGAAAATGCTAAGATGTACAAAGAAAAAAAAAATGTGGCATGACAACAAAATTAGGCCCAAAGAATTCTACAAAGGACAAAGAGTGTTGCTATTCAACTCAAGGCTGAAGTTATTCCCTGGAAAATTAAAATCAGGATGGTCTGGTCCGTTTATAGTTGAAGAAGTCGGCAATAACGATAAAACATGGAGACGAAAGGAGACCTTTCACAGTGAATGGACAGAGACTGAAGCCATATTTGGGTGGAGAATTAAAAAGAGGCATTGCCTCTTTAAGCTTAAAAAGCTGAAAAATAAAACATTTTGGAGCAAACGGGAGCTGACAAGAAACGGTAATAGGTAACAAACTCCCCGGAAGCCAAGTTAGTTTTTCTTCTCCTTTTATTTATGCACTTTTAATTATTTTTAAATAGTTATCTTCACTTATCTTAGAATGATAGTTTTTTAGATATTATTTTACATTTTTATCATAAATGACTCGCATGCCCCTAGAAAGTAGCTATTATTATTATTATTATTATTATTTTTTTTTTTTTTTTTTTGTAGATGAATTAGGTTGATTCTCATGTGGTTAACAAGGCTAATTTCAAAGTAGTAAGGAGGTTAATTACATTTGGTACATACTAAGTTGTGATTAGTGTCAAAGTTATTCTTTTTCGGTGTATGCTGCCATAAAGTACTGCGTTCTTTCTCATTTGCATGAATTTGATCTAATTTGTATGTGCTTTCTCACGAAACCTCAAGTCAAAACACCAACACAAAAAGATGACATCAATTGATATCAAACAAGAAAAAGGAAAACTTGAAAAAAATATATATATATATTTACAGCAATGTGCTGTATTAAAAAAAAAAAAATTGGCAGCAAGTATTCATTGAATATAGCAGAATGCTATGTTAATAGAAAAAAAATAAAAATAAAAATTACAGCAGCTTGCTGTCAACTTGACAGCAAACTGCTGTTCTACCCAAAGTACAGCCTGCTGTCAAAATGACAGAAGACTCCTATTAAAAAAAAAAAAAAAAAAAAAGAATACAAACTGTTGTCTGTTCTTGAAAGCAGATTGCTGTAGCTCCATACAACAGCCTATTTTCGTTTGGAAAAAAAAATAATAATAATTTAAAATTTAAAATTTTTGCAAAAAAAAAAAAAAAAAAAAAAACTTCCCCAAGAAGTCATTCTTTGTGTTATATACAAACTACTTTCACAAGAGATAACAATTCACTTTCACACTTACAAGCAACCAAGGATGAAAAAAAAAATTTAGCTTGCAACCGACAATCATGGCACCGAGAACAAGAGGAAAAAAATGGTACGAGGGAAGGAAGAAGTGCAGCAAGATGAAGTGCAAGAAATAAATCAAGATCTCTTCCTAACGGGCACCGGTTCGAAACGAAAAGAAAAGGGCAAGAACAAAATGGAGAACCTCCCAACACAAAAGGGAATATTCGCAAACGAGGAGGCGTACAACAGGTATGAACTCTTCAAGTCAAGAGTAGTGTTGGTGGAAAGAAGGTTCCCAACATTTTACCCTACATTCCCGGAGTCCTTTCTTAACGCCATCAACGATCTAGGGTGGGAGATGTTCTGTCACAAAAGGGAACAAGCTATAGTGCCGATAGTGAAGGAGTTTTACGCACATATTGATCAAGTGGAAGGGTACACAATATTAGTAAGAGGAAAAATAGTTGATTGGAGCCCTAAAGCCATCAACCAACTGTTTCACCTACAATCTTTTGAGTATGCCACCTTCAACGAAATGGTGCTAGCTCCATTGGATGATCAACTTGAGATGGCCTTGAAGATGGTAGCCATAGAAGGAACACGGTGGCAACTCTCGAGAGGAGGAGCAAGGACGATAATAGCAGCAGACCTCAACCCCAAAGCAAAAGTTTGGGCTGCCTTCGTAAAAACCAACTTACTACCCACTACACATGATACTACATTGTTAGCTGACAAAGTTTTACTTGTGTATGCAATCATAATGAATTTGAGCATCGATGTGGGCAAGATTGTAGCGGATGAGATTGTCAAATGTGCAAGTAAGAAAGTGGGGAGGCTATTTTTTCCACAGCTGATAACCATGATGTGCCTGGAGGTTGCAGTCCCTTTTGATGAGGAAGAAGAAAGACTTGAGGCAAGGAATTTGATGGACTACATAGAAACCCATAGGGATGGCGCACGCAGTGACAAAAGGAGGGACAGCAGAGCAACATACGATATGGATCAACTGCTGAAACAACAAGAGGCTTTACTTAGCTGGTGTGAAAACTGTGAAGGGAGTTGTAAGGCGTATTGGTCTTATGTCAAAAAGAGGGATGAGGAAATACATAAAGCCTTAAGAACAAAGTCCAAAAATTCTGCATTCCCAAGTTTTCCAGACGAAATTTTTAAAGAGTGGAGCCGCAAAGAATCATCGCATGCGGTAGAGGAGGAAGAGAACACTTCCTCTAATGATGCCTAAAATCAAGGAAATTCTCTTACCATACCTTTTATAACCTTGCTGCCTGATTTAGAAGCATGTATCCTTATGTTGTGGTTGTTTTTGTTGTGTTGACTGCATATAATTTTGAATCATGCTCATGCATGCAACCTAGAAGCATGAAGTTCTAGAAAGGGTAATAGATCATGCATATTTTGTTTCATATGTAGTCATGATGTTTTGTGCAAGAACTAGGGATGTATTGTCAAATGCATTATGGACAAATAAAATAGTAAAGGTGAGCGGTGTGTTTTTCAAAAAAAGAAAAAAGAAAGAAAAAAAAAGGGTTATCCTTATTGTTCAGGTGGGTTGCATCACAAATGTGGCCACACTGAAAACTAGAGGATGCTAGCAAAAGAGTCGAGCTAAGGGAGAATGAGTGTTAGCCTATATAGTCATCCCTTGAAGACTTAGGTGATTTGCACCACAAGTGGAGGCACCCACAGAATAGGGGGATGACTTAAGGATTCTTGGGAGAAAAAAAAAATGTAGAAAGTTAATCAAATAAATTATGAAGCCAAGTCACAAAAGCAAAGGTAAAGGCATAGTAATCATTTTCGAAGTGTTTTGGGGAATACGGTAGTAGTGAGGAATATGTTATTTTTTTCTTGTAAGATTTGGTGATAAGTGTAGGGTGAAATGTGGGGAAAAAACTAATTTGAGGAAGGAATATAAAGAATGTGATCTAAATCATGCCTTTGATGAATACTCTACAAACATTTTGTTAATGAGAAAAAAAGGGGGAGAGTGGAGAGAATGATTGCTCAATGATGAGCAATCTTTTAAGTTTGGGGGTGTGATAACTATTTAAAAGTAGAGTCATATCAAGTCTTTTTGGTGTTAATATTGCACCTTTATTCACCATTTTCTCATTTATAACCCCATTTATTCTACTTAGTGAGCATGAAATCGTTTATTGCGGTCCAACGTGAAAAAGAATATGATTTGGCATAAATCGATCTTAATTTTATATTTAATTGAGTTATGTGGTAAAATTTCAGACATTTATGCTAAACCATGCGGGAGTAGCGAATTTGGAAACAAATGGGGGATGACATAGAAATGATAAATCCACGTTAGCAGTCCAAGTGAGTCATTAACTACCCAATGAGGAACATCCTATGCGTACTACTTATTTCTTTTCAGCCCTAAAGGGGAAGTCATGCTCAATATAAAAGGAAAAGAAAAACCAAGAGGAGAAGAGCCACAATTTGGGGAGAAAATCAAATTGTAAGGGCTCAAGTCATTAAGCGTAGGAATGGTATCAGAGCCAGCATCTCAATTTTTGTGAGGGAAGAGAAGTTACTCGATCTTTAAGAATGACAGTGTAAACCAGGAGCATGATAAGAGAGATTCAGAAGAATTTGGAGTATGTGATAGCCGAGCGAATAGCCCTTGTGTTCCAGGTGGAAAGATGTAGGAAGCGCAGTTATGATAAAAAAAAAAGGGCATCAATCCACTATGAAGATGGCTCAAGATCTCCAACCCATACGGATATGGATACTCAATCCGTCTACGAAAGTCAGCTAAATGTCATTACGGCTGATTTCCAGATAGACAAAGAATTATTGAAGGCCGATTTTATGTCAGCTTCAAACTCTTCAAAGAGAAAAGCTTTCTTCCAAACCTACAAAGAAGCTGAGCGAAGTGAATTAAGAGCTCAATGGTATTCTCATATGGAAACCATAGAATAAAACATATCATTCTTCGAATGGTTTGAATAAAATATTTTGCAAATATGCACTTCGACTCAAAGAAGCTGGAAGACTACCAGAAGAGGCGAAGTATATTCAAAACATCCTCCGTTGGAAGAAGTCGAATTTGACAATTATTACGGAGAAAAGGTCAAAGCTAGTCCTTTCAAAACTATCCCAGAAGGACTAGAAAAGGGTAATCCGACCCTAAAGAACATCAAGAATATCCAGCATCAAAATAATTATTCAAACAAGATTTTATCCACGATCTCCACCCAGCTTGAGAGTATCGAGGGAAAAATCTCAAAAAATTATGGTACTCTGCAAGAACAAGCAGGCAGCTCTGTAACGAAAGTCGATGAGTCAATCCCAATACTCAGACCGTCAAACCTCGACGTATTTACAAAGAGGATTTCAAAAGAAGAGGCCACGATGGCCAAAATAGAAGAAAAGTTGGATAGAATCCTAAATCCTGGGATAACACATCAGGATTCATCTGTCAATGTCGTTAACAATGACGACGAAATTCGTTACAGAGCTGCCAATGAGGTAGAATAGCCTCTCTACAATCGAATTGAAAGAATCTCCGGAAGAAGTCAAAATAATACCAGTAATCAGAAAAACTTGTATCCTCAACTGTCTTTTCCGGATATTCAATTCGAAGAAAAGACTCTACAAACTCAAGCTCATTACGATGGTCTAGCAATCTATGAATAGAATATCGATGGATTGTCCGACTATCTAATAATGAATATTGTCAATAAATGATGATGGCCGCAGGCGCGTATAAATTATAGGGCCATAAATCCAACCATCAAATAGCTCAAGTTTTAGTGACCGAATTTACCAGGCAACTCAAGGACTAGTGGGACAAATATCTCGATGAAGCAACTCGCCAACAGATATTAAGCCACTATATCATTAGGCCAACTACTCAAATCATCAAAGAGGAAGGTCCATCAACTAGGATCGAACTACAACATGAAAGGGTAGAGGATGCTGTCAACACCCTCATTTATACCCTTATAGAATTCTTCGTTGGCGACCCTTTGAAATACCAAGAAAGATCTGCCGAAATACTTGTTAACCTGAAGTGTCCCACCTTAGGAGATTTCAGGTGGTACAAAGACATGTATTTCTGCAATGTTCTTATTAGAACAGACAGTTCGTTGGAATTCTGGAAAGAGAATTTTGTCAATGGACTACCAAAACACTTCTAAAGAAGGATCAAAGACGGTCTTAAGACAAAGTATAATGGAACAATTCCGTGGCATACTTTGTCATACGGGTCAATAACATCCTTCATCATAGAAGGACTCAGACTTTGCAATGAGTCAAAGATTCAAAACAAGCTTTCTTCGATATCAAATAGAAAAGAGCTTGGAAGATTTTGCGATCAATATGGATGCAAGGGGATAGAGGCCCCCTCAACCTCCAAAAAGAAGAAGGTTAAGACGCATCCAAAGCCTTATAATTCATACAAGCCCAGAGAAAAGTATCGAAACAAACCAGTACAATCTCAAAAGCCAACATATTCAAGAAGAAAGTATACTCCTACAAAAACCCATAGAGGAAAGAAAAAGCAAACTTGCTTCAAATGTCGAGAAGAAGGACACTTTGGTAACGAGTGTCCGATAAGAGGAAAGATCAATGAGTTGTATATAGATCAAGAGCTGAAAAATCAGCTACTACGACTGGCTCTAACCGACTCAGAACAATCAAGCGAAGGAGAAATCCTCGAACTCCAAGAAGAATCCGATTCATATTCTAGCATAGAATATGAATCAGGACAAGAAGGAAAGAGGACGTGCGAAGGATGCATAATTGCCTGGATCAAGAAATTCTACTCAAAGTAGTAGAAAAAGTTCAAGAAATAGAAATTCAATAGAAAATCGCTCAACGACTCAGAGATGTCATGACAATCTCTAAGCCACCTGAAAGGGAAGAAAAAAATCCCTACAGACTTCAATCAGTTCTCCAAAGGTTTGAAAAATCAAGAGAACTCACTACTCAAGACCTACAAAGAGAGATTAATAATCTCAAACAAGAAGTACAGGCATTAAGATCTGAAACTAGGTCAGAATCCTATATGCTTTGCCAAGAAGTTCTCAATCTTCAGGAACGGCTGCCCGAACGAAAGGAAACGGCGCAACCAAACCTGGACGAGGATGACTTTCAAAGTTCCTTCGTTGGAGCCATCATCATTTCTCAATATAAAAAATGGTATGCTCTCGTTACCTTAAAAATTTATGATTTCAAAATCACACTAAAGGTTCTCATAGATACTGGAGCCGATAAAAATTGCATTGAGAAAGGCCTAATACCTACAAAGTATTTTGAAAAAACTACTGAGGGCCTTAGAGGTTCAAATAACAATAGACTCAAAATTAATTACAAATTATCTAAAGTCCATGTTTGTAATGATGGAATTTGCTTCGTAAATTTCGTTCTTTTAGTAAAGGACTTAGGACAAGAACTAATCCTAGGTACTCCTTTAATTACTCAATTATACCCTTTTAAAATAACTAAAAAGTGGTTAGAGTCAAAAGCCTTAGGAAAGAAGATAAAATTTAATTTCCTTTCTCCGGTATGGAGTAGTGAAAGAATACAATTATTCAATCAATAAATGTATTAAATTATAAAGAAAAACAAATTTCTTTTTTTAAGAAGAAATTTCATTCAATAGAATAGAAGAACAAATTTCATTCAAGTCTAAAATCAAAACTTTACAAACTCAAATAGAAAGGGAGATTTGTTCAAATATCCCTAATGCCTTTTAGAATTGGAAGCAACACATAGTTAATCTTCCTTATGTCAAAAACATCGAGGAGAAAAATATTCCTACGAAGGCCCAACCTATTCAAATAAATAAGGAATTACTAACATTCTGCCGAGCTGAAACCAATGATCTTTTGCAGAAGGGTCTTATTAGGCCGTCAAAGAGCCCCTGGTCATGTGCGGCTTTTTACGTCAACAACCAGGTAGAGAAGGAACGTGGAGTCTCACAACTGGTAATAAACTACAAACCCTTAAATAAGGTTTTGGAATAGATTAGATATCCAATTCCAAATAAATCAGATTTAATGCAAAGAGTTTCAAATGCTAAAGTATTTTCAAAATTTGATATGAAATCCGAATTTTGGCAAATCCAGATTTCAGAAAAAGACAAGTACAAAACAGCTTTCAATGTCCCTTTCGGACAATACGAATGGAACGTTATGCCATTTGGGCTAACAAACTTTCCATCCGAATTTCAAAAGATTATGAATGATATTTTCAATCCTTTTCAATTGTTTATGTTGACGATGTTCTTATTTTTTCTCAAAACATCGATCAACATTTCAAGCATCTTCGAACATTTTTTACGACAGTCAAAAGAAGTGGTTTAGTTGTGTCTGAACCAAAAATAAACTTTTTCAAACAAAGATCCGTTTTCTTGGATTTGAAATTCATTTGGGTCTCATTAAACCCATTCAAAGATCCATTGAGTTTGCCTCAAACTTTTCGGACCAAATTACGGATAAAACCCAACTACAAAGATTTTTGGGATGTCTCAATTATGTGTCTACTTTCGTTCAAAATATCAGACCCATTTGCAAGCAACTTTTTGAAAAGCTCAAAAAGAATCCAAAGCCCTGGACTGAAGAACACACACAAACAGTCCAAAAAATCAAATCTCTTGTCAAGTCAATTCCGTGTTTATCGCTGATAAACCTAAGGGCTAGTTTAATAGTGGAGACCGACGCATCAGACATTGGATATGGAGGAATCCTGAAACAGTCTCTTGACAAGAAAGAATCCATTGTCCGTTTCCATTCGGGAATATGGAATTCTACTCAAAAAAATTACTCAATAGTGAAGAAAGAAATACTTTCAATAGTAATTTGTGTACAAAAATTTCAAAGCGATTTAATTAACAAAACTTTGTTATCAAAATAGAATCAAGGGCATCTAAATTTGTTTTAGAAAAAGATGTCAAGAATCTTGTGTCTAAACAAAGTTTTGGTAGATGGCAAGCCATTTAATCTTGCTTTGACTTCCAAATTTTGCCTATAAAAGGGGTCGAAAACCCATTGGCAGATTACCTCTCAAGAGAGTTCTTACTCTCGAAGAAAAACTCTCCCTAGCCAACCTCATTCTCCAGTGATGACCGGTAAGAAAGCAACAGAAAAAGGGAAGAAGCCCATTGCTTCTTCAAACACACCTACACCAATGACGTCCGATAGCTACGCAATGGATGCTGTTTCACATTAGTGACCAGGTCTAGAGCAAAGCTTTCTAAAAAACAAGTTGAGGTTATCACTGCGACGAGGACTTCTGCCACTTCAATACGGCCATCTGCCGCTATTCCATCGAGACCTACTGTCTCTTCCACTTCAAAGGGACCTTCTGTCCCCTCAACCTACTCAGACGTGGTTGTAACCGTTCGATTTTCTCCAGTTCCTGAAATCAGGACCTATTTTCAAAAATCTGTGTCTATACCAGAAGCCTTGGTAGAACCAGAATACGACGACCCAAAAATCAGCGAGGTTGTCAAGAAAGCCTATCCATCGGGATTCTTCTATATCCCAGAAGATCTTCATAAGACCAGACGGTTTTATGAATTCATTTTAGTCGACACAAAATCCGTCGAAATTACTCATATTTTGAGTCGCGATGATCCTTCAAAAATCTCGTACTCAAAGTTAAAAATTTTCAAAGTCATGAATCCGACGTACTAAAATCAAGATCCATGCACGGAAAGGACTTTTTCAAAACCGTTTGTTCCTCACTCCTACTCATACAGAGACTATCAGATGGCATGGTTCAATGTCATTTGGTATCAAAATTATGAGCACTGATGGTTTATCCAATTTTGCCAAAATGCTTATAAAATTCATTATCCATTTTGGTTCATCAAATGGTGGAAAATCTTTGGATCAGCCAAAGATATATTCCCGTTCCAATACAGGAATCCTTCCACTACTTTATAAAAAATATATTCAAAACCCCATTTCCATTAACCATGCGCTTTTGCGTATACTTTCAAATTTCTTGGATTTTAACTTAGAATTTTCAAATAAAAGAAGCGGAAGACCAAATAAAACCGGTCTTCAAAACTATTAAAATCAAATGGTGGGATAAATATACTTATACCCACGCAGATATCAAAGCGGTAAAGGTCTGGCAATCATAGAATTGCCACCTTCAGGATTTATCCAAGAAGAGGACCTCCGAATTCCTTAATTCAAAGTCGAAGCTACTCGTTGCATTAGCCCAGACAACTTCGAAAGCTGATTTTCAAAAGTTTCTTCAAGAGGCCGCATCAGTCGGTTCGACATCTTCTCCTTCTATTGTATAAGAAGAAGAGGAAGACACGATTTATGATCTAAATGATCCATTCTTGGATTCTCAACCACCACCACTCTCACTTTATAATGTCGTTTAGTGTTGAGACTGATTTTCTTTTCATTCGATAACCTAGGTAACTCGATTTTAATTCTGAGCTAACCATGTACTCCTGTTTATTCGAAATTATCCTTAGATTTGCACAGGTGAGAGTGGCTCTAGTTCGCCGACTCAATAAGCCTCCCATTTCAGGGGTAAGACTGGGTGAATGGCTGGGGACGTGGAGTGCAAGATGGAATTCACTCCTACCCACTTTTAGGGATAGAAGAAAGGTAGTTCCCTTAAGCACTGACTCCAGGTCTTGAACAAGGGGCCCCATCCTCTCATTGGCCTGAGAGGGATTCGGTTTACTGGTTGGACCACAAACCAATTGTTCACTAGAGGATCAGTGAGACATAAGAAACAAGATGTAACGACCCTAATATTTTACCTGTCTAATCTAAGGTCATTACTATACTTTGAAATGCGGGATATACATTTAATGGGCCCTGTTCATTAATGCGACACGCACTCGCCTTTTATTACCTCAGAGTAAAAATGGTTACAAGGGAAAAAGAGAAATTGAAAGAAAGGAAAAGGAACAGAAACCAAAAATGCATATTTTATTCTACCTAAGGTTTATTATGCAAACACATTTCATCCTATACTAACCTAAATTAATGATGCAGCCAAATTCGGCCTAGACTACGAAATGGAAAAAGAACAACCAACTACCCTATGCATGTGCCACGATCCTGGGGGTACGATGCCGTCGTCGTCGTCACATGGGTGCCTTGCCCTTATCTGCAAAAGTAAAGTAGCACGAGGCTTGAGTATTTCTAGAATACTTAGTAAGTGACCCCCTATCGGGGTTATGCGACAAACACATGCAATGAAATGATGGGACCTATCGTTTCGTTTCGTTTCGTTTCGTTTTCCCTACGGTGTAATCCTAACAGGTAATCGTGGACATGTACCATATACTCTACACGCAGCCCATACGTGCAAGTATGGGCTCACCAGCTAGTTCGCACACCGCTGGGCCACTGTCCCTAGCCAGTGGGCATGCTCTGGGGGCCCACCGGGACCCGTTAAAACTAAAACCGTCACGGCAGCGCTATGCAGGGCATAACGATCGTGGTCCTGCCATTTAAATGTACGCGTCCGTATCCTCGTGATGGGATAGGGGTATCCCCCCAAATGCATGATCACACAATATGCATGAGGTCCCACTAGTCCTATAGTCACCATTTAATGAACATAACCCTGTGTCCCGATTTCATGCTTACACGTCATTCTCATTCTCATTTCGTTACATATCATACATATTCCTAGCGGGGTTATGTATCATGCAATTCACCGTATTTCATGTCAAACAATTCATTCAGTTACATTTCAATATTCATACAACAAGCCATAATCATACAAGGGTCACACATCGTCACATGCATTCATATCACATCAACTAAGCAGCATAAACAACATACATTCACGATCACATGATTTCGTACTTAAGCACATTAAGCTAGCATACAATTTAATGGCACGTGCATAACCACGGGCACGTGCCAACATTCAGCAATTAACGCGTAACCTACAACGGGTGAGCCACTTACTTGGTAGGCCTTAGCCGAAGTACTCCCTAGAATATAACGTAAGCTCCTAGCTCCTCGTGGACGTTCTACGCTTCCGTTTGTGGTTGGTTCCTATTGGTTCATGAGTCACTTTCGTTAGTATTTCACAAATAAGAATAAATTCCCAACTCGAATTTGTGAAATACGACCTTAAAATGTTCCCTTTTACCTTAAACAGGGCCGAAACTAGGTCCAGGAGGGTCGGAACGGTGTCAAACGGGCTGGAAACAGGTTTCCCGAGCCCAATAAGCCGCCGGAGCCGCCGAGTCACCACCGAGCCGATGAAGCCGCCTGAGCCGAGAGTAGCCGCGCTGCAGACGTGACACGTGGCACAATCCGAGAGCGACGTGTGTGCAGGCGTCTCGGGTCGAGGCGCGGGTTAACGGGCCGCTCGCGGGTCTCGGACCGAACGCAGGTAACGGGCCGCGGGGTGACGGGCCGGCTCGCGGGTTGATGGGTCGCGCAGTGATGGGCCGGCTCGCGGGTGACGGGCCGCGGGTTGATGGGCCGGCTCGCGATTGAAGGTCGGGTGTCTGGGCTGCGGGTAACGTGGGTTCTGGGCTGACCGAAGGTACGGGGTTCGGTTCAGGTTTCTGGATCCAGATCGCGGGTCGGACTTCGTCCTCTTCGCCCGACTGCCTGCGCGATTTTCCGGCGATCCCTCTCTCTCTTCGACAACATCGTCCCGACGTCTTTTTTTTCCCTTTTTTTTCCCGTTCCCGAGCCTATCTTTCACCCTAACCCCATTTTTTATACCGATTTCGTTGGTAAGGGCCTCACACTCCCGGATCTAGAGAAGCTCGGAAGTCCGCCGTTCCGTCTTCCTTGCTGACGGTGTTCAGCGTACGGGATTCGCGTAGAACCTACTCCTGATGTGTGTAAAGGGTTCTGGGATTACTTTTGTGGTGTGAAATGGGGGTTTTCGACGTCGATTCGTACGATTCGGCTTCGCTGGAGTTCCGTCGGTTTTCTGTTCTCTCTCCTTTTTCCTTACCGTTTTCGTTTCTTTGCAGGTTCTTCCAAGGTGGCTGAAGGTCGGGGACGCGATTTTGTGGCAACCTAGCCCTCGGCCGCCCTTTGTGGGTCGTGTGTGAGCGAAAACTCCGGCGAACGCCGGAGTTTTTCGGCTCTGCCGACGACCATCATTTTTTTGTTTTTTTTTTTGGTTCCGTTACATTACCTACCCCTAAAAAGGACTTTCATCCTCGAAAGCCTCGAACTCGTGGATCAACTCGGGATATTTTTCCTTTATTTCCTCCTCTCGTTCCCACGTAGCTTCCTCGACTTGGTGGTTACGCCACAATATCTTAACGAAACCTATACTCCTATTACGTAAGGCTTTCACCTCTCGGGCTAGAATTTTAATCGGTTTCTCCTGGTAACTTAAATTTTCCTCAATTTCGAGAGGTTTGTAGTCTATTACGTGCGTCGGGTCTGGAATATATTTCCTTAACATGGACAGATGAAATACATCGTGTACGCTTGAAAGTGAAGGTGGTAAAGCTAGTTTGTAAGCTACCGGACCTACTCTTTCTAAAATTTCGAACGGTCCAATGAATCGGGGGCTGAGCTTCCCCTTGCGTCCGAATCTTAGAATACCTTTCATGGGGGCTACTTTTAGGAACACTGGGTCCCCCTCTTCAAACTCTAAATTCCTACGCCTAACGTCTGCGTAACTCTTTTGCCTACTCTGCGCGATACGCATTCTTACTCGGATTTTCTGAATTGCTTCGTTGGTGACACGGACCAGCTCGAGTCCTATCAATTCTTGTTCTCCTACTTCGTCCCAACACAATGGGGATCTACATCGTTTTCCATACAACGCTTCAAAGGGTGCCATCCCGATGGTTGCTTGGAAGCTGTTATTGTAAGAGAATTCCATTAAGTGTAGTTTGGTGTCCCAACTCCCTGTGAAATCCATAACGCATGCCCGAAGCATGTCTTCCAGAATTTGGTTTAATCGTTCTGTTTGGCCATCTGTTTGGGGGTGGAAGGCGGTGCTAAAGTCGAGGCAGGTACCCATCGCTTTTTGGAGTCTGCGCCAAAAGGTCGACGTAAAACGTGGGTCCCGATCCGACACAATTGACACTGGTACTCCATGCAACCTCACAATTTCTTTAACATACAGTTGTGCCCAATTGTCTACTGTATATGTTGCCTTACCCGGTAGGAAGTGAGCCAACTTTGTCAGGCGATCCACGACCACCCAGATTACCGTACAGCCCTTTAATGTTTTGGGTAAGCCTACTATGAAATCCATGGCAATGTTTTCCCATTTCCATTCCGGTATACTTAGAGGTTGTAGTAGCCCGGCGGTTTTCTGCCTAGGGGCTTTTACTTGTTGGCACACTAGACACTTACTCACGTACTCCGCGATATCCTTCTTCATACTTCGCCACCAGAAGTGTTTTTTCAAGTCTTGATACATCTTTGTTCCACCTGGATGTATCGAGAAGGTTGAGTTGTGTGCCTCCGTTAGGATTTCATTCTTTATTCCGCTCATGAGTGGGACACATAGACGCCCTTGGCATATTAATCCGTCATCTGTTGATTTAGTGAATCCGTCCACTGGACCAACAATCAATTAGTCTAGGATTTTACTTAGGCTTGGATCCTCACGTTGTGAGTCTATGATTCTTTGTCTGAGCGTGGGGCGCACTGTCAGTCGGGCTATTTGGGCGGCAACTTCTTTGGTTACTACCGCGATATCAGCCTGTTCGAAATCAGTTCGCACTCGTGGCTCCCTGGTGATGAGGGGCGACGAGTGTACTACTTTTCGGCTCAGTGCATCAGCGACTACGTTTGCTTTTCCAGGGTGGTACTGGATGTCTATGTCGTAATCTTTTACCAGCTCTAACCATCTACGTTGCCGCATGTTCAATTCTTTTTGCGTGAACAAATATTTTAGGCTTTTGTGGTCCGTGTAGATCTGGGTCTTTTCGCCATACAGGTAGTGTCGCCAAATTTTTAACGCGAACACTACTGCTGCCAGCTCCAAATCATGTGTAGGATAGTTTTTCTCGTAATCTTTTAGTTGGCGTGACGCATACGCAACAACCTTGCCATGTTGCATCAGTACACAACCTAATCCCTTTTTGGATGCGTCACTGTAAATCGCGTATCCCACAGAACTTTCTGGAACTGTGAGCACTGGGGCGGATACTAGTCGTTGTTTTAGTTCTTGAAAGCTGGCCTCACAAGTATCATCCCAAACAAAAGGTACACCTTTTTTTGTTAATTGGGTGAGAGGCGTGGCTATTCTAGCGAAGTCCTGGACAAACCTTCGATAATAACCCGCCAATCCCAAGAAACTTCGTATCTCAGTGACCGTTGTTGGGCGTTTCCATTTCGTGACCGCTTCTATCTTATTGGGATCTACGAAGATTCCGTCTTTAGACACTACGTGCCCCAGAAACGAAACCTGTCGTAGCCAAAATTCACACTTGGTGATATTGGCATACAGCTTGTTCTCTCTTAGGATAGTTAAGGCTTTGCGAAGGTGTTCTTGGTGTTCTAGGTCCGTTTTCGAGTAATCAGGATATCGTCTATGAACACGATCACAAACAAGTCTAGGCACTCCTTAAATACTCGGTTCATTAGTTCCATAAATACCGCTGGGGCATTGGTGAGACCAAAAGACATCATCACAAACTCGTAGTGGCCATATCTGGTTCGAAAGGCTATTTTCGGTATGTCTTCATTTTTAATCTTAATTTGATGGTATCCTGATCGAAGATCTATTTTAGAAAACACTGTCGCCCCACGTAGTTGATCAAATAGGTCCTCAATACGGGGTAACGGGTATTTGTTCTTTACCGTCCTCTTGTTTAATTCCCTATAATCAATGCACAAACGCATTGAGCCGTCTTTCTTTTTAACAAACAACACTGGCGCACCCCAAGGGGACACGCTAGGTTGAATGAAGCCCTTATCTAGCAGGTCTTGCAGTTGTGTTTTAAGCTCTTTTAGTTCTGCTGGTGCCATGCGGTACGGGGCCTTAGAGATGGGTCCCATTCCTGGTTCTAGATCTATTCCAAAGTCTACCTCTCGCGATGGAGGAATTCCCGGGAGGTCCTCCGGAAAGACATCCATAAATTCGTTTACTACCGGTATTGTATCTATGGGCTTTTCCTTTCCTTTTGTATTTACTGCATAGGCTAGGAACGCCCACCCCCCTTGTTGTATCAAACGTCTCGCTTTCATCATCGATATTATTTTTGGGGTGGTACCTGTGGAGGTTCCTTTAAACTTAAAGGTAAGTCCGTTAGGAGGTGTGAATATCACCTCCTTCTTATGGCAGTCTATGGTAGCAAAGTTTTCTGCTAACCAGTCCATTCCTAGTATGACGTCAAAATCCGTCATATCCACTACCTTTAAGTCTACGTGGATGGTTTGTCCAGCTATTACCACTTGTCCGTCCCTTACTCTATCTTTCGTAACTAGGTCTACCCCTGCCGGGGTACCGACCGACAACGCATGCATTAAGGGTTCTATTACGAACCCTGCTTGTTTAACAAATGGTAAAGCAACAAAGGAATGGGTAGAACCAGAATCAAACAATGTCAACGCAAAGTGTCCTAGTATAGTAAGCGTACCTGTCACCACGGTGCCAGATGTTCCCGCCTATTTACTGGTCGTTACATATGCCTTGGTCTGTGGACGGGTTTGTAAGGTGGGCTCTCGGATGACCGGTCCTCTAAGGGGTTTCCTTGCAACTCCCGGGCTCTTTGTAGGGCAAGTTCTGGCCACATGACCTGCATGACCACAGATATAACACATACCTGAGCCCGCCAAACATCTCCCAACATGTTGCTTTCCACAGTTACGGCACAGAGGCTTCTCCATTGCTAGGTATCGGCCTATTGGAGGTGGAGCAGATAGCCTACTCTGATACCGAGGCCTTTGGGACGGTGGTTGGAATTCTGTGGTATCGACCTCGACAGGGCGTTTCCTCCCTGTGGCGACTGTTGGCTCTGTTTTCTTTTCCTCTGGGGGTTCCTCTAGGGCCTTGGCCGTCCTTAGGGCCTCTTCATAGGTTTTTGGGTTAAAGGCCTCTACAATGCGGCGGGTTTTCGGATTCAATCCTAACACAAATTTTTCTGTCTGTTTCTCTTCAGTGTCGGCTAAAGACGGTGCAAACCTTCTTAATCTCATGAAGTCCTGATCGTACTGATCCACCGTGCGATCACCTTGGGTTAAGTGGTTAAACTCTTGCTGTTTCTTTATACGGGTTTCCTTTGGATAATAGTATTTTAGAAAGGCTTCCTTAAAGGTCTCCCATGTTGTAATTCCCCCACCCGGGTTGATGCTTTGTTTATTATCCGACCACCACACTTCTGCATCCTTTTGTAACACATATGTCGCACATGCCACCTTATGTTCATCAGGGCATCTCATTGATTCAAAGGTCGTTTTCATGTTTGCGATCCACATTTGAGCCGCTGTGGGATCTTCCTTTGAACCGACAAAAGGACGGGGGTTATACCGCCTGAAATCCTTTAACCAATTCACGCCCCTATCAGGGTGCGGGTTGTTCACCGGTTGGATAGCTACCGCATCCACCGGTTGCGGGGCCACCGCGTTGGCTGGTTGCGTGGCCACCGCGTTGGTAGGTTGCGTGGCCACCGCGTTGGCTGGTTGCGTGGCCACCGCATTGGCTGGTTGTGTGGCCATTGCCGCGACTTGTTGCGTAGCCAACAACGTGGCCTGTTGTGTGTCGAACATAGTTTGCATTGTTTTTGGAGGGATTCCAACATTAACCTTGTGGCGGGGTCTAACCCGGCCTGTGGTGCAGCTTGAGGGGGTGGTGCGTATTCAGGAGGAGGTACTGCTTGTGGGGGAGGTGCATATTCAGGGGGTGGTACGGTTTGGGGGGAGGTGCGTATTCAGGAGGTGGTACAAACGCATATGGGCCGGTAGTCGACCCCTCTTGGGAAGAGCTTCTATCGGCGTCTCCTCTTCCTCGTCTCCTAACGAGAGGTCGTCCTCTTCCTCTCCTACCTCTTCTACGTCCTCTGTGCGGCATGGTTCTAGAAACCAAGAAAAGGATTCTAGCTAAGTTTATGATTTACAACATCCCCTACATCCTACCATATAATTCATATGTATACATATATATAAACGAAAAACACAAATATCATACCATAAAGACATGCATTACATCAAATCACAACCACATCAGATAACATCAACATTTTTTTTTTTTTTCATACAGTAACATATCATGCATCATTTAAAGCCAACCACATTAAATATATCACACATGTCATAAATTCCTCATTCTACATAAGGTGTACCTGACAACGACGGGAAATCGGTAATTGGACCGTGGAACATGCCAAGCCTACTCTGTAGGCTAGTCTACAAGATCTATAACTTGGCTCTGATACCAACTGTAACGACCCTAATATTTTACCTATTTAATCTAAGGTTATTACTATACTTTGAAATGCGGGATATACATTTAATGGGCCCTGTTCATTAATGCGACACGAACTCGCCTTTTATTACCTCAGAGTAAAAATGGTTACAAGGGAAAAAGAGAAATTGAAAGAAAGGAAAAGGAACATAAACCAAAAATGCATATTTTATTCTACCCTAAGGTTTATTATGCAAACACATTTCATCCTATACTAACCTAAATTAATGATGCAGCCAAATTCGGCCTAGACTACGAAATGGAAAAAGAACAACCAACTACCCTATGCATGTGCCACGATCCTGGGGGTACGATGCCGTCGTCGTCGTCACATGGGTGCCTTGCCCTTATCTTCAAAAGTAAAGTAGCATGAGGCTTGAGTATTTCTAGAATACTCAGTAAGTGACCCCCTATCGGGGTTATGCGACAAACACATGCAATGAAATGATGGGACCTATCGTTTTGTTTCGTTTCGTTTCGTTTTCCCTACGGTGTAATCCTAACAGATAATCGTGGACATGTACCATATACTCTACACGCAGCCCATACGTGCGAGTATGGGCTCACCAGCTAGTTCGCACACCGCTGGGCCACTGTCCCTAGCCAGTGGGCATGCTCTGGGGGCCCACCGGGACCCGTTAAAACTAAAACCGTCACGGCAGCGCTATGCAGGGCATAACGATCGTGGTCCTGCCATTTAAATGTACGCGTCCGTACCCTCGTGATGGGATAGGGGTATCCTCCCAAATGCATGATCACACAATATGCATGAGGTCCCACTAGTCCTACAGTCACCATTTAATGAACATAACCCCGTGTCCCGATTTCATGCTTACACGTCATTCTCATTCTCATTTCGTTACATATCATACATATTCCTAGCGGGGTTATGTATCATGCAATTCACCGTATTTCATGTCAAACAATTCATTCAGTTACATTTCAATATTCATACAACAAGCCATAATCATACAAGGGTCACACATCGTCACATGCATTCATATCACATCAACTAAGCAGCATAAACAACATACATTCACGATCACATGATTTCGTACTTAAGCACATTAAGCTAGCATACAATTTAATGGCACGTGCATAACCACGGGCACGTGCCAACATTCAGCAATTAACGCGTAACCTACAACGGGTGAGCCACTTACTTGGTAGGCCTTAGCCGAAGTACTCCCTAGAATATAACGTAAGCTCCTAGCTCCTCGTGGACGTTCTACGCTTCTGTTTGTGGTTGGTTCCTATTGGTTCATGAGTCACTTTCGTTAGTATTTCACAAATAAGAATAAATTCATTTGTGAAATACGACCTTAAAATGTTCCCTTTTACCTTAAACAGGGCCGAAACTAGGTCCAGGAGGGTCGAAACGGTGTCAAACGGGCTGGAAACAGGTTTCCTGAGCCCAATAAGCCGTCGGAGCCGCCGAGCCACCACCGAGCTGATGAAGCCGCCTTAGCCGAGAGTAGCCGCGCTGCAGACGTGACACGTGGCACAATCCGAGAGCGACCTGTGTGCAGGCGTCTCAGGTCGAGGCGCGGGTTAACGGGCCGGCTTGCGATTCAAGGTCGGGTGTCTGGGCTGCGGGTAACGTGGGTTCTGGGCTGACCGAAGGTACGGGGTTCGGTTCGGGTTTCTGGATCCTGATCGCGGGTCGGACTTCGTCCTCTTCGCCCGACTGCCTGCGCGATTTTCCGGCGATCCCTCTCTCTCTTCGACAACGTCGTCCCGACGTCTTTTTTTTCCCTTTTTTTTCCCGTTCCCGAGCCTATCCTTCACCCTAACCCCGTTTTTGATACCGATTTCGTTGGTAAGGGCCTCGCAGTCCCGGATCTAGAGAAGCTCGGAAGTCCGCCGTTCCGTCTTCCTTGCCGACGGTGTTCAGCGTACGGGATTCGCGTAGATCCTACTCCTGATGTGTGTAAAGGGTTCTGGGATTACTTTTGTGGTGTGAAATGGGGGTTTTCGACGTCGATTCGTACGATTCGGCTTCGCCGGAGTTCCGTCGGTTTTCTGTTCTCTCTCCTTTTTCCTTACCGTTTTCGTTTCTTTGCAGGTTCTTCCAGGGTGGCTGAAGGTCGGGGACGCGATTTTGTGGCAACCCAGCCCTCGGCCGCCCTTTGTGGGTCGTGTGTGAGCAAAAACTCCGGCGAACGCCGGAGTTTTCGGCTCTGCCGACGACCATCATTTTTTTTTTTTCGGTTCCGTTACATAAGAAGTAACTTTAGGGGTAAAACGGTAAATTGACCCAGCTCTAGTTACGAACAACCTGTGAAGGATCGACTTACTAATCATGGTTATATCAAATGGACAAAAATATATCTAGAGTGAGGGGAGTGCAACTACTAGGCTATAATGGAGTGTTCTAGTAGTTAACGAATGTTGGGTAACAAGGTTAATGAGTTTAGCCGGTTAATCTTGGATCGTTGGAGCCCATGATCTACAGGTCCATTAGGTCCCTCTGCTAGCTCATATCGGACTAAACCATAGAACAGTGTGACGAGTGAGTTCGAAGTGTTCGAATTCAAATTAGGGAATATGCGCTACATATATATGATATATTTAACCGCATTTTTGTTTTATTTACGAATTAAACAAAAGAAGAGAATCTGAGATATTTAAATAAGATTTAAATATCTTAATCAATTATGTGTCTGAATTGATTGGGATTGGCATTTGAATTAATATTAAATATTAATTAAATAGTTTAATTAATCATTTAATGTTACTTTAATTTGAAATTTTTTATTCAAATTAATTGTTGAATTTAAATGAAGAAAGTCAAAATGTTGACTTCAATTAATGGAAAAATCCATGTTAGTGGAATTTTGAGGTGTCAAAATTTTGGTTTAACCAATGCTTGCCAAATAAACCCCACAAGTTTAAGTGGAATTTTGAGTGTCAAAATTTGGTTAACTCAAACATGCATGCTTGCCACATAATCCCAAACATTTGAGTGGAATTTTAAGTGTCAAAATTTGGTCATCTCAAATTTGCATGAACATGCAAACATGACTCTTTAAATAGAGTGATCATGGTACATGGAAGGTCTTCTTCTTCTTGGTGAAAAACTTTGAGAAGAACCTCTCACAAACACTCTCTTCATATATACAAAATCCCTCCCAAGTTTAGTCACTCACCGGATTCCACAATCCCGTTCTAAGGCTGGAGGATAGTGGAGAAGATACTAGTGGTGGTTCGAAACCGGTTCGTGAGGAAAAAGAAGTTTGAACTACAAAAGGTTAGTATTCAAATTCATTAAGTTTTAATACTTATGAACATGCTAGTTATTTACTATAATTGATGTTCTAAAAGTGCCTAAGATCCAAATTGCTTCCGCATGTGTTAATATTAACACCATCAATTTCCTCACATATCTGATCATGTTTATTTATCTTCTATCTTTTTTATTATTATTTTCATTTTTCCAACTTTTATTATTTTCAATTTTTCAATTTCCATCACATTAGGGATGAATATGGATTTCCATTTTCATCTAATTATTTGTATGTACATTACGAATTGTATTTTGAATAATTTCACAATTGGTTCCTTAGAAGTTTCTTGAGTATCCGCTACAATATCACTTTGTGAATCATTCAGCAACTCAACCTCAACTCCCACTTGCTTCACCTCTAGTTTCTCAGCAACAGTCTTAGGAGTTTCTCGAGTATCTGCTACAACATCACTCTGTGAATTGTTCTGCAACTCAACCTCAACTCCCACTAGATTCATTGTCCCGGTGCTTTTCTTCAATTCTCTTGCAGTCTTTGTGAAGCTAACTCGTTTCTGTTTCCTCATAACGCAGTTCTCACAAGGTCTCATATCAACATATTTCAGACCTTCCAAAAACTCCTTCCGGCATCTTCATTCCTTTGACGCTCATATGTCCAAGTCTATTGTGCCATGTACTTCAATTTGAAACACTTCAGCAACAGCAGCTCCGTTCATATACCCTGCAATGGTGTATAAAGTTCCAGATTTTGTGCCACGTGCTACCACCATAGCACCCTTCACAATCTTCCACGAACTCTTACAAAACTTTGTTGCATAACCTGTGCTATCCAACTGACCAATAGAGATTAGGTTCTTCTTGAAACTAGGAATATATCTAGCATCCTTTAATGTCCACTAATTTTCTACCGGAGTTTTTATGCAGACATCCCCTTTTACTTCGATCTTCAAATCTTTGTTGTTGGCAAGATACACATCTCGAAATTTCCAGACTTGAAATTTCGAAACAACTCTTTATTTTGAGACGAATGAAAAGACGCACCTGAATCCAAAATCAGAGATTCAATCGGACTATCCACGCTGAGGATTAGAGCATCCCCAATGTCTTCTGCTAAATGTATCAAATCATCGTCATTCTCTGCTTAAAGTTGAAATCTTAATAAGAACAACACAGTGAAAAACACTTAATCGAGGTTAATATTTTTTGACATTATTGTGATGAGTGTAACTCTCATAGTATGATATCGTAATTGCACACTATGGAGTGTTCATGAGTTGCATTAGGTTTTGTTGAGACATTTTTTTAGATCCAGTTCCATTATTTGATTGTAAATTTTCTAAGCTAAGCAACCCTCGTTAAATAATGGAATCAACCCACACCAATGAATATTTGTGTTAGGTTGGGTATGGCCGGGTCATTTGTTTAAATTTTATTTTCAATAGAAATAAAATGTTAATTTATTAAAAAAATCTATTTATTTATTTTAAAACATTGAATTAAATTTTTTTAATTCAATCTAAATATATATTTTGAAAAATCACCCTCTAAATACTTCAAAAAATTATTTTAAGAGATTATAGCTTCTCATCCAGCACATGTAAGTAAAAGAGTGAAATCAGTCAAAGGTTCATGAGTTCAATTAGGTTCAGGTTCAGTAGTTCTTCGTTTACTGTCTTTTCAGGGAAAGAAAGGATCAGATCCAGAATAGTTCCAACCGAGCCGAGTTCAGTTCAATCAGTCAAAGAAAGGGTGACGGTTTCTTCTTCTTCTCATACAGCCTATAAGGTGAAAGAGTTCTTCAATCATTTCTTTTCATTTATTTACTTAAGTGTCAGTAAAAGTCATTGAGGATAATAAATTAATTGAGTTTTTCAAACACCCATGAATTGATTACTTACTCTGGTTAGGTTTCCATAAGACCCCTAACGAGTTTCAAATGTAAATTTTTCAATTAAAAAACCCGTTATCAAACATGGTTCTATTTTTATTGTAAACAATGAAGGAGAACTCGTTACCAAACATGTACATAATTGCCTTCATTCACAACAAGAATATAAAATATTGAAACGTCATCCTTGTTCATCAACTATAAATTTAAAGAACCATTGCATTACACTTTAGAACCGGTGTTACTACTAACAACAGATGGTTAACAATAGCTCCCATTGGTGGTTTTCTAAAATATTACTAATAATAAATAATAAAATATACAAGCTTAACATGGTGGTGGTTACCCATTCAAATATAACAATAATATGTTTCTTTAGTTTTAGTGAGTGTAATTGACAATGGAACCTAATTTTACTCATATAAAAGTGGAACAAATCCAGCACAAATATTCTCATATTTACAAAATGAATTCATTTTCAACACTTTCACGGTCTCTCCTATTGTCATTGTTCTTTGCTACCCTATTTACTAACATCGATGGAAAAATCTTTCGAAACCCACCGATTACAATAAACATAACAAATGTTCTAAGAAGTCATGATCAGCTCACTATTCACTGCAAATCTGGTGATGATGACTTGGGAGTCCATCATCTCCCACCTTTGAGCGGTTACACTTTTAGTTTTCGACCAAACTTTTGGGGCTCAACACAGTTTCATTGCACCTTCCAGTGGTCTGGCTGGTCGCATTACTTTGATATATACATGGATGATAGAGATAGAACCAAATGCAACGATACTCTATGTTTGTGGTTAGTGGTTGAACATGGTATTTGTATGTTCAACTATAAAACCAAATTGTATGATATTTGCTACACATGGCCGGCTAAATGAATATAAAAAATCGATATATCCATGAATTGGAGGGTTTTGATTATGATATTATAATAAATCGATATAAATTTGATACGGTGTATAAGTTTTAATGAATTATATTATTAAGATTTGTTAAGGTATTTCAATGCATAAAATACTTATTTATTAATCTCTTCCACTTTGATCGGAATTATTTTGCCTCATTTATCGAAATCTCCCATCATTTTTTCGAACATAAATCAAACTCAAATATGACAAGAATACAAAACCAAATTAACTTTCTTTCTTTTTTTATTAGTTATAAAATTTAAACATCTCATTAGCTTTTAATGTTACGTTACTTGTCTATATTATTTTGATGAAAATGGGTCCGATTTCAATGTTGGCACAGTCTCGAAGAATATCATTATTTTTATTTGCTAATCTATTTACTATGGAATTGTCAATTGAATTTATAGCCACCCAATCAAAATAATTCATTTTATAAGCTTGTTCAAATTGACATGATTAGTGTCACGGTCTTACATCAATCGCATAATGGAATTTGTTTATTACGACTCTCAAGTGGTCCGATGGGCGACACTCGCATAATAAACTCAGTTTAGTTTGACCCGCAAATGCTTCCACTAATGAGAAACTGTCGTATTATTACCCCTAAGGATAAGGAAGGATAAGTAGGTAAACAAAGAAATGGTGCAAAACTATATTACCCCTAAGGATATCTAACTATGGTTCATGACCTAAAAGACCTCCAAATGCTATTAAATTATGTGGTAGACCTTATTGTGTGATGTCTGAAGATGTGATGATGTTTGAAAGTTATTGGAACACATTGATTAGCAAAACCAAGAATTAGAGATAAAATGACCAAAATGCCCCTAGGACTAGTTATTTAAATTCAAGGTCTATATGTGCTCCAAATGACTTGCTACTTCTTTTAAGGCCTATTGGTAAGAACAAGGAGTTATGTTCAATGGTTCAAGTTGATTAGAGCAAGCTTGGAACCTAAAGCAAGTTAGGACCAAAGAAACACCTAAAGGAAACACCTCAAGACATAAAAGTCAAGACCCTTCTAGAATCCTCTAAGGAATTCATTATGAATGTATGACCTTCTAGAACAACTCATGTTTGTTACTACGATGTATTCATATGTTTACGAATGCATGTTATAACTTATGCCTCAAGAAATTATGAACCTTAGAAACTTACAAGAATGAGAATCAAGAACAATATAGCTCCTTTCAAAAACTATAGAGAGAATACTTTATTGAATCCTAGAACAAATGCAAAATCTAAGCAATAGTTGGGTAACATAACCATTACCTCATATACTACAAACTCTGAAAATACTTTACAGGTTCTTTCCTATTATCGATGTTACTCCCTTCCCTGTTTGATGTTAACTTCTTGACAGTAATGGCCTGTTCAGAATGCATCACTGCCTTGTATACAGTCCCGCCATAAGCACATATCTCGTGAAAAGTAATAGTGGCCTCAATTAGATCTTGGGAAGAAATTCTTTCCTTAGGTGGGAAATAGACATCCAAATCCATAGATTTTCTTTCCTTATTTTGCTCCATTTTGAATGGATGTCTCATGCAATATAAGATGATCATAATTAGAACGATAGAAACTCCACCTACCTTAAAAGATGTAGACGATTAATCTCCATTGCAGTTGTCAAGAGGTCCACCACAGAGCCCCTCTTTGTCAATGAATCTACTAGTGGGCATGTTCTGAAAAAAAGTTTTTGAGGGGATCGGATGTCTCACGTTATGCTATATTGCTATGCCATAGCAAAATTAGTAGATTTGTACTCAAAATAGAATGATTGTTCTTCAACTAGGTATACTTTTTACGACTAAAACTTCTATTTCACATTTGTTAAATTTTATTATTCTCTTTCCAAAGTTCCTTACATATTAACTAACATTTTGTTTGTCAAGAAAAACACATTAGTTTGATTAAAAAAAAAAAAAAAAAAAACTCAACAAAAGATCAATTGAATAACTACTAAATTTATGTAATATATATAATATTACAATTAGTAGAACAAAAATATATTTATCTATATAATAATTAAAAAAGATTTTAAAGTAATATTCTTGTCAATTCATCTCAAATTTTATATTATTTTACTTTTTTTTATTCTTTTTTACTTTGAATTTATTAAATTTTGTTGAAAAAGTAATTTATGAAAAAACAATACTATGTGAATAAGTGTGACTTCTGAGTAAATTATGGGTACATGAATCACCTAAGATCACATCCTTATAAGAGCGACCGTGAGGATAAGATGACTAAGATATGTTTAAAAGACTTGAAAGTCACTACCTATACAACCAAGGAGCAGCTTCATTTATGGTAGCTCAATCGTAGGACCACATGGTTAAGCATGCTTTACTTGGAGCAATTATATGTTGGGAGACCTTTTAGAAATTTTCCTAGGATGCATGTGAATGAGGACAAAGTGATAACTATCTAAAAGTAGAGTCATATCAAGTCTTTTTGGAGTTAATATTGCACTCTTATTCACCATTTTCTCATTTATAACCACATTTATTCTACTTTGTGAGCATGAAATCGTTTATTGCGGTCCAACGTGAAAAAAATATGATTTGGCATAAATCGATCTTAATTGTATATTTAATTGAGTTATGTGGTAAAATTTCAGACATTTATGCTAAACCATGTGGGAGTAGCGAATTTGGAAACAAATGGGGGATGACATGGAAATGATAAATCCACGTTAGCAGTCCAAGTGGGTCATTGACTACCCAATGAGAAACATCCTATGTGTACTACTTATTTCTTTTCAGCCCTAAAGGGGAACCCATGCTCGATATAAGAGGAAAAAGAAAACCAAGAGAAAAAGAGCCACATTTTGGGGAGAAAATCGAATTACACAGCAGCAGCTTGTGCTGCAGTGAAATGCTGTGAAACCAGAGGAGAAGAAGAAAACCCTAATCCAGCAGCTGTTGACAGCAGAAGGAAAAGGAGACCAACAAGGATTGATTAGGGCAAAGAGGTGGACGTGAGAGCTCAAGAGAAGGGAACTTCCATTGACGAACGACAAAAAACCGGGATAACTCTCTATTTCCTATTATCTTTCCTTATTCCATCAATTTTACATGATGATGATGCGGATTTCTTCGTTTAGTTCAATTTGTATGGAAAGCTAAACTTAATAGGGGAGGCGAGAGAGTTTTATATAGTTTAAGTATGTTGACGATATGATTTTAGTTTATTAAAGAGTTGTTGTTAAAGATTTACATGTATGTTTAATTAGCTACTTTACATACATAGTTGTTCTCTTATTCGGGAGAAGAGAGGGAGCAATGAAATCCTCTTTAATACTCTAGTTCCGTAGCAAGGAGACTTGAAGGGTAATAGAAGGGTTAGAAATAATTCTTCTCCTAGAGCCTTGTTAATAGAAATTACAACGATTATGGAAATAATCACCATTCATGACCCTCGGATGTGGGCTTGAGAATCTATTAAAAGGAACTAAAATCTACCACAAAACTCAACAACTTATCTATTTAATCTCTCTTAGCCGAACCTTCCTCATTATAGTTGATTTTCTCATCATTTTCTGTTTTTCGACAGCAGTGACACTCTGTTTTAGTTTTGTTTAAACAGTTAAAATCTCCAACACCCATTTGAATGTTACCCAAAAACTCACTTAGTTTCCAGCGATAAAATTAACCAAAAAGATAGGTTCCCTGTGGAATCGATAATTTACTTATTACTTGCTACTTGTGATAGTGTATACTTGCACTTATTCTTGTGAATTTTACATCATTTTATTATATACATCCACAAGCAATCAAGTTTTTGGCGCCGTTGCCGGAGAACCTAATTTGGTTATTTTACTTGTTGTAGATTTTGTGAGCGGGAGCCAACAAGAAGTCATAGTAAGCTGAGTGTTCCTACTGCTGTATTTACTGCTGAAGAATTGAGTTTACTGTTGCAAAATTCTGTGTATGAACCCACCTACGAGTTTGGAATTTATTTTGGATCCTGAAATAGAGAGAATATTTAGACGAAGGTTGAGGGAGAAAAAGGAAATGACAAAACAGAATATACAGCAAATGGCCCAACTAAATCGGGAGTTTGAAAATCTAGTGATGATGGCTAATCAAGAGAGAATTACTGCCAATGCCATTCATTTAGCAGATGACATAGAAAGAGCGATCCGAGCATATGCACACCCAGCTGTGGAAGAGCTAAATCCGTGCATCATTATACCCGAAATACAAGCAACCACGTTTGAGCTAAAACCTGTGATGTTTCAAATGCTGCAAACCATTGGGCAATTTCATGGACTACCGTCGGAAGATCCTCACCTACACCTAAAGTCATTTTTGGGAGTTAGTGACTCATTTCGATTTCAAGGAGTGGATAAAGATGTGATTAGACTGAGCTTATTCCCATATTAATTGAGGGATGGTGCTAAATCATGGTTGAATACCTTAGCACCGGGAACAATTGATTCGTGGAATAGTCTAGAAGAGAAATTTTTTATCAAGTATTTCCCACCCACGAGAAATGCACGGTTCAGAAATGAGATTGTTGCTTTTCAATAGTTTGAAGATGAGACACTAAGTGAAGCTGAGGAGAGATTTAAGGAGATGCTTAGAAAGTGTCCTCACCATGGACTACCTCATTGTATACAAATGGAGACTTTCTACAATGGATTAAATATTGCTACTAAACAAGTAGTTGATGCTTCCGCCAATGGAGCTATTTTGTCAAAGACATACAATGAAGCATATGAGATTTTAGAGAGAATAGCATCTAACAATTGTCAATGGGCCGATGTGAGAAGCAACCCAGGAAGGAAGACTCAAGGAGTACTTGAAGTTGATGCTTTGTCCTCTATCAATGCTCAACTAGCTTCGGTGACTAATATTTTACAAAATCTAGCGTTGGGACAAGACTCCATGATCAAAGCACCAGTCCATACAGCTGCTGTAATTAACCAGACAACAGCCGAATCTTGTGTATGTTGTGGAGAGGAACACACCTTTGATCAATGTTCAAGCAATCTGACCTCAATTTTCTATGTTGGGAATCAAGTTAGTCAAGGCAACCCAAAAAATAACCCCTTCTCAAATACTTATAATCCGGGGTGGAGAAATCATCCAAATTTCTCATAGAAGGGACAATGCTCGTACAACCAACAAATGCCCCTTAAAGCAAATTACCCTCCGGGTTTTGGATTACAAAATCAATTGACATATGGTTCTCAACAAGCCACCACCACCCAAGGGGAAGGAACTAGCCAAGCTCAACACATATCGGGAATATCGCTTTAGAGCCTAATAAAGGAATATATGGCTAAAAATGATGCTGTGATACAAAGTCAACAAGCATCATTGCGAAATTTGGAAGTTCAAGTAGGTCAATTAGCAAATGAGTTACGAAATAGACCTCTTAGTAAGCCTCTACTCCACCCGTTGTGAAGCCTCCTAAAACAGACATCAGTCAGCAGTGGACAAGAAAGCAAAATATACACACCAACACCTCCTTTTCCACAAAGAATAAAAAAAAAAAAGAAGGAAGAAGCCAACTTTGAGAAGTTCATGGACATATTTAAGGAAATTCACATAAATATACCATTAGTTGAAGCTTTGAAGCAAATGCCAAATTATGTGAAATTCTTGAAGGATGTGCTCACCAATAGAAGAAAGTTTGAAGAATTCAAGGTGGTACCATTGAATGAAGAGTGTAGTGCAATATTGAAAAACAAGATCCCGCTAAAGGAGAAAGACCCCGGTTCATTCACAATTCCAATATCAATAGGAGGGAAGAAGTTAGGTCGAGCATTATGTGATTTGGTATCAAGCATTAATCTAATGCCGCTGTCTATTTACAAAAAGTTAAGTATTGGTGAAGCTAGACCAACTACAGTCACTCTTCAACTGGCAGATCGATCTTTCACTTATCCCGAAGGAAAGATTGAGAACATCTTAATTCAAGTTGACAAATTCATATTTCCTGCAGATTTTATCATTTTAGATGATGAAGCCTATCATGATGTTCCAATTATTTTAGGGAGACCATTTTTAAAGACCGGAAGAACATTAGTCGATGTCTACAAAGGAACCATCACATTAAGAATGGGTGACCAAAAAGTTGAATTTAACATCAATGACAGCATGAAATATCCAGCAGTGACAGAAGAATGCTCAGCAGTGTATGAATTGACAGAACAACCAGCGACCGAGGAATGGGATGATGGGGAAAGCGGGCAGGAAGAAGACAGCAGCTGAAATTACAGAATAGAACCGTTACCAGATTTAGGTGAATTTAGCACAGCTTTTGAGTCACTAGAATGTGAGGGAAGAAAGAATTCACTGATGAGACCATCTATTGAGGAAGCGCCGCAGCTGGACTTGAAACCACTACCACCTAACCTTAAGTATGCTTATTTAGGTGACAAGAAGACACTACCCATCATCATCTCAGCGACACTATCCTCGACTCAAGAGGATATGCTCCTAGAAACATTGAAGAAGCACAAGGGGGCGATAGGTTGGACATTGGCGGATATAAAAGGAATTAGCCCTTCACTATGCATGCACAAAATACAATTGAAGGAAGGAAAAGTTAAGTCCATTGAGCAACAAAGACAATTAAATCCCATGATGAAGGAGGTTGTTAGAAAGGAGATTCTCAAATGGCTAGATGCTGGAATAATTTATCCAATTGCAAACAGCAGCTGAGTCAGTCCTATTCAATGTGTTCCGAAGAAAGGAGGGATAACAGTAATGGCAAATGAGAACAATGAGTTGATCTCCACTAGAATAGTGAATGGATGGAGAATTTGCATGGATTATAGAAGGCTAAACAAAGCGACACGTAAGGATCATTTTCCTTTACCATTCATTGATCAAATGCTTGATAGGCTTGCTGGAAAGTCACATTATTGCTTCTTGGATGGTTATTCGGGATACAATCAAATTACAATCAGTCCAGAAGATCAAGAGAAAACTACATTCACATGCCCATATAGAATTTTTGCCTTTAGACGAATGCCCTTTGGACTATGTAATGCTCCAACGACATTTCAACGTTGCATGATGGCCATTTTTACAGATATGGTAGAAACATTTATGGAGATATTCATGGATGATATTTCGGTTTATGGAGAATCTTTTGAGACTTGTTTGTGCAATTTAGGGAAGGTTCTACAAAGATGTGAAGAGAAGAATCTTGTACTGAATTGGGAAAAATGTCATTTTATGGTCAATGAGGGAATAGTTTTAGGCCACAAGATCTCAAGAAGAGGAATAGAAGTTGATAGAGCCAAGATAGAAGCTATTGAAAGATTGAATCCACCTACGTCAGTTAAAGGTATAAGAAGCTTTTTGGGCCATGCAGGGTTTTATAGGAGGTTTATTAAAGATTTCTCCAAGATTGCAAAACCATTGTGTAGTTTGTTGGAGTCAAATAGAAAATTCGTTTTTGACAAACAATGCATGACTGCCTTCCAAGCATTAAAGACAGCGCTGACCACAACTCCTATAATGTCAACACCCGATTGGAATTCACCATTTGAGTTGATGTGTGATGCTAGTGGCCATGCTGTGGGGGCAATGTTAGGACAGAAAAAGGGGAAGGTACTTCATCCTATGTATTATGCCAGCAAAATGTTGAATGAGGCTCAAGTGAATTATACAACAACTGAAAAAGAATTGTTGGTCGTAGTATTCGCTGTTGAAAAGTTCAGAGCTTATTTATTTGGAGCGAAGGTGAAAGTGTACACTAACCACGCAGCAATCAAGCACCTAATGATGAAACCGAATGCCAAGCCAAGATTAATTAGATGGATTCTACTATTACAAGAGTTCGAGATAGAAATCGTGGACACGAAAGGAGCTAATAACCATGTAGCAGATCACTTATCTAGAATGGAGAACATGGAAGAAAAGGTCAATAGCAAAGAAATTGATGATGCATTTCCGGATGAACGGCTGCTTGGGATAAACAGCAGTAGCAGAATGACAGCAACTCCATGGTATGCAGACATAGCAAAATTTTTTGCTTGTGCCATCATACTCGAAGAGAAAAATTATCAACAAAGGAAGAGGTTTTCCATGAATCCAAAAGTTACATTTGGGATGAACCAAGGTTTGAATTAGGGCTTGGATGGAGTCACACATTAACCTAGTATTAGCATCTACTCCACCCGCTGGGGGTGTAGCTTCAGGTGCTACTTGGAGTGGTAGGGTAGGCTAGGGTGGAGGTTCTACTTGTTGTGGAGGCTCTACCGGTGGTGGAGGCTCAACTTGCAGTGGAGCTAGAGGAGGTAGCTCAACTGGTGGTAAGAATGGGGGCGGTGTAACTGTTACTGACCCAGTCTCTGATCTTTCTTGAGGTGGGCCCTCTACTGCCACACCTCGTCCTACTTCTCTTCGACGGGGTCGCCCCCATCCTCGTCTTCCTCTTCCTCTTCCCCTTTCTCTTCCTCATCCTCGTCCTCTAGGCATGGTTCTATAAACCAATATAAGGTTGCTTAAGTCTAAGGCCTTAATACTATGCATATACATAAATAACAATACACACACTATACAATACATCGTAACGCCAAAGAAGTAAACATTCATCATGCTAAACATCATATCATACCACCAACAAAATTACTCAGCATGCAACATATGACATCATACTCTTAAATAATAAATACGTGAAATATCACAACCATTTCAGTAATGTCCACATAAAAAAATGCATGCGAGTTTTAAAACGTTTCTCTTTTCTTATCTTATGCAAGGCGTACCTGACGGTGTCGGGGCATCGACGTTGGGACCGTGTAGTGTGCCAAGCCTACATCGTAGGCTAGTCTATAGAATCTAAAACCTAGAGCTCTGATACCAACTGTAACGACCTTAAATTTCCACATATCTAGAGTCGCCACTAACGAATCATGCTCATCTCTAATGAAGAATAAAAATCTAAGAATGCTAATCTTTATTAGCGGAAAAATTTAAAACTTCAAAACATTGGAAAACATTGCCGGACTTACGTGTTTCAAACATCATGCTGGAGTTCAAAAAGATAAAAAAAAAACGATTACAAATTAAATAATATAAATGAATGAAATGCAAACGCCCTATCCTAACCAAGACTTAGGAATTTTAAATATGCAACTATCCTATGCACGCGCCATAGTCTCTGATCACGACGCCACCGTTAACCATACATGGGAGTCTTGCCTTTACCTGAAAAATAATATGGCACACGGCCTGAGTATTTCGAAGAAATATTCAGTAAGTGACCCCACTATTGGGGTCATGCTATTGCAAACACATGCAATCATGAATTAGGGACCTATCTCTAATCATCTTAGGGGTGGCCTCCAGTCTCAGACAAATTGGATTTGTAGTACTTCCCTACACACGACTCACACATACGAGTGTGAATCCCCAGGGCGCTCGCACACCCCCTGGACCCTCTGGTCCAGCTAATATATAGCGACGTCCGGAGGTCAGCGGAACCCCATAGTGTCATACGCCTCATGAACACCCTCATCCGTGCGCATTCGCACCTATGCGCATTCGCGCTCATCATAAGGTGCGCGTCCGCACTCATCATCTCTAGGGGAAGTAGCCCTATGCTTATGAACATACAATATGCATGAGGTCTCTCTAAATCCATCGTAATGTCTCTTCCGACACAACCCTCTAGTCTCATCTCTTTGTTACTCTAGGTAACACATGCTCGTGGGTATTTATATTAATATCATATTCAAGCTCTTAGGGTTGTGTCCTATGTCGATCTAACGACATGATGCAATATGGCACTCATCATCATCTAGCATGCTCAATATGGAAACCATCATCATATTAAGGTAAACATCATGCAATCATCATACTCATCATATTGCCACAAAGTGCATCAAACATATCAAGTACATCATTCATAAATATGTATATACTGCACATATCATCAAGCATCGTAATCCACACATCATCATAACTCATACAATTTTTTAGCCTATCCTATAGTAAGGCCACTTACTTGGTTGGCCTTGGCCGAAGTACTCCCTAAATAGATAAACGTAAGCTCCCATTCCGTAAGAGCTGCTTCCTACGTCACCGGGGTTTGTTTTCTATCACACTGTTCACCACTTTCTGTTAGTATTTCACAATTAATTTCCCTATAATTCAATAAATGTGAAATACGGCTCTAAAACAGCCTCGGATACCTTAATCGGGGCCGAAAACAGATCTGGGAGGGTCGAAACAGTGGAAACCAGGCTGAAAAAAGATGAGCCGAGCCGAACAGCCGCTAGAGCGTCGCTGGAGGGAGCCTCAGCTGTTTACGCCGCACCGAGCCGAGCCGAGGGACTGCTAGTGCCGCTATGTGACACGTGGCAGCAGTAGAGCGAGCCATGTCGTGTGGTAGCGTCCGGTCAAAGTGCGGGTCGCAGTCTGGTTTAAGTCGTGGTCTGGGTCGCGGGTTGCGGAGGCTACTAGGCCAAGACTATCGTCGGGCCTCGGCTTATTGGGTTGGGCCAAAAGTTTTTTTTTTTTAGGTTGCAGGTCGGCTCGATTGGACCGATGGTCTGGTCTCGGGTTAGTTCAACTAAATCGTAGCTTCTGGGCTGATTTGAGGTTTGGGCCACTGTAGTTGGGCTTGGCCGAAGGCAGAGGCCAAGGGAAAGAATGGGCTGACTCTCTCGGGTTTTTGGTTCGGGTTGACCCGAATCCGTGGACTGATGGTGTTAATATAACACATGCGGAAGCAATTTGGATCTTAGGCACTTTTAGTACATGAATTATAGTAAATAACTAGCATGTTCATAAGTATTAAAACTTAATGAGTTTAGATACTAACCTTTTGTAGTTCAAACTCCTTTTTCCTCACGAACCGGTTTCGAACCACCACTAGTGTCTTCTCCACTATTCTCCGGCCTTAGAACGGGATTGTGGAATCCGGTGAGTGACTAAACTTGGGAGGGATTTTTTATATGTGAAGAAAGTGTTTGTGAGAGGTTTTTTCTCAAGGTTTTTCACCAAGAAGAAGAACACCTTCCATGTACCATGATCACTCTATTTAAAGAGTCATGTTTGAGATTATGTGGCAAGCATGCTTGTTTGAGTTAACCAAATTTTGACACTCAAAATTCAACTCAAACTTGTGGGGTTTATTTGGCAAGCATGCAAGTTTGGTTAAACCAAATTTTGACACCTCAAAATTCCACTACCATGGATTTTTCCATTAAATGAAGTCAACATTTTGACTTTCTTCCTTTTAATTCAACAATTTATTTGAATAATGAATTTCAAATTAAAGTAACATTAAATGATTAATTAAACTATTTAATTAATTCAAATGCCAATCCCAATCAATTCCGACACATAATTGATTAAGATATTTAAATCTTATTTAAATATCTCAGATCCTCTCTTTTTATTTAATGCGGTTAAATATATCGTATATATGTAGTGCATATTCCCTAATTTGAATTCGAACACATCGAAATCACTCGTCACATTGTTCTATGGTTTAGTCCGACATGAGCTAGCAGAGTGACCTAATGGACTTATAGATCATGGGCTCCAACGATCCAAGATTAACCGGTTAAACTCATTAACCTTGTTAACCAACATTCGTTAACTACTAGGACACTCCACTATAGCCTAGTAGTTGCACTCCCCTCACTATAGATATATTTATGTCCATTTGATATAACCATGATTAGTAAGTCGATCCTTCACAAGTTGTTCGTAACTAGAGCTGGGTCAATTTACCGTTTTACCCCTAAAGTTACTTCTTGTTCCTTATGTCTCACTGATCCTCTAATGAATAATTGATTTGTGGTCCAACCAGTAAACCGAATCCCTCTCAGGCTAATGAGAGGGTGGGGCCCCTTGTTCAAGACCTGAAGTCAGTGTTTAAGGGAACTACCTCTCTTCTATCCTTAAAAGTGGGTAGGAGTGAATTCCATCTTGCACCCCACGTCCCCAGCCATTCACCCAGTCTTACCCCTGAAATGGGAGGCCTATTAAGTCGGCGAACTAGAGCCACTCTCACCCATGCAAATCTAAGGATAATTTCGAACAAACAGGAGTTCATGGTTAGCTCAGGATTAAAACCGAGTTACCTAGGTTATCGAATGAAAAGAAAAATCAGTCTCAACAGTAAACGACATTATAAAGTGAGAGTGGTTTTCTTCATGGTCCGATCTTATGCAATACTCATTGCATAGGACGCCCCCACTCACATGTCTCCACATGTACAATTTAGTGATCTCATTGTTTATATCATATACAAAAGTGGGCCGCATCCATAGTGTCCCCAGAATAAGGTACTCAGCTTTATCCTTATACTATAGATCATTTTGACTATATATACTTGAACTTGATTCACTCTTATGTCTCTACAGATAGTTCAAGTAATCATACTATAGATAGAGTGTTCTTAGTTTATTGGATTTAGATTAATGATCGTAAAGTTCACTTTATTCAATAACAATCTTTACTGAATAAACAACAATAATAACTTTATTGAAAATAGAATATGTTTTTGTTTACAAACTATGAGTTTTAGGACATAAAACCCAACAAACTCCCACTTGGACTAAAACTCTAGTGGGGTTTTATAACGTTGAGTAGAGAGAAATACCATAAACTAGGGCATCACATACTCATGCCTTTTCTCTCACTGGCGCTAGATTACATAACTCGTAGTCCTAGACTCACTAGGTGCCCTTCAAACACATTAGCCGTGAGGGCTTTGTAAATGGATCAGCAATGTTGTGCTCTGAAGCTATCTGTGTGACGATCACATCTTCTCGTTGCACAATCTCCCTTATGAGATGATATTTGCGCTCAATATGTTTTCCTCGCTTATGGCTTCTTGGTTCTTTTGAATTTGCAACTGCTCCACTGTTATCACAATAAAGAGTGACAGGAAGATGCATATTTGGAACGACTTCCAAATCAGTTAAAAACTTCCTAAGCCATACAGATTCTTTCGCTGCTTCACAAGCAGCAACATACTCAGCCTCCATGGTGGAATCAGCAATGCAACCTTGCTTTATGCTTCTCCATATTATTGCTCCTCCGTTCAGAGTGAAGACAGATCCTGATGTCGATTTCCTCGAATCTACATCGGTCTTAAAATCTGAGTCAGTGTACCCTGTAAGGATCATATCCTTAGCACCGTACATTAGCATATAGTCCCTCGTTCTCCTAAGATACTTGAGAATATTCTTAACGGCAGTCCAATGAACATGTCCCGGATTGGACTGATATCTGCTGACAATTTCCACAGCATAGCATATGTCGGGTCGGGTACATAGCATGGCATACATCAGACTACCGACCGCTGATGCATAGGGAATGTGTCTCATATCCTCAACTTCTTGAGGTGTCTTAGGACTTTGTTCCTTCGACAAATAAGCTCCATGCCTGAAAGGTAATAATTCTTTCTTGGAGTCCTGCATCTTATATCAAATCAACATTTTGTCGATGTACGATGCATGAGACAATGCTAGTGTTTTGTTCTTGCGATTCTGAACAATTTGGATTCCAAGAACAAATTGAGCCTCTCCGAAATCTTTCATTTGGAATTGTGTCGCTAGCCAATGCTTAATGTCAGTCAAAAATCCCACATCATTTTCAATGAGTAGGATATCGTCAACGTACAACACCAGGAAAACTACTGTAGAGTTGACACTCCTTTATAAACACAAGGTTCGTCAACATTCTGTTTAACTAGCTTGATCAACAACTCTTGTTGTTTTTTCAGTAGCTTCTTTTGAAATCTCACTTAATACTAGTTTGCTACGAGGTTGATGATTTCTTATGTGGTCTTCCTCTAAGAATGTAGCGTTTGTTAATACAAACACTCTATTTTCTTGAGGGTCATAAAACAAACCACCTTTCGTCTCTTTGGGGTATCCTACGAATAGACATAATTTTGAACGACGTTCTAATTTCTTGGAGTTTTGCAACAACACATGTGCTGGACATCCCCAAATTCTGAAGTGACGTAAACTACCTTTACGCCCTTTCCATAACTCATAAGGTGTTTCTGAAACACTCTTAGTAGGAACCATGTTCAAAATGTATGTAGCAGTCTCCACTGCATATCCCCAAAACGAATCGGGTAATTGAGTGAAACTCATCATAGACCGAACCATGTCTAATAGAGTTCTATTTCTCCTTTCTGATACACCATTTTGTTGAGGCATACCAGGGGCTGAGAGTTGAGACCTTATTCCATGTTCTATCATATAGTTCTGAAATCTTAAGTCCATGTACTCTCCTCCTCGATCTGATCGAAGTGTTTTAATAGTTTTACCTAATAGATTCTCAACCTCAGTCTTATACTCTCTTAATTTTTCAAGAGCTTCGAATTTGTGACGCATTAGGTAAAGATAGCCATACCTTGAATAATCATCAATAAAACTGATGAAATATTCATACCCTCCTCGTGCTTTGACATTCATTGGACCACAGAGATCTATGTGCACGAGTTCTAAGGTTTCTTTGGCTCTATAACCTTTTTTGGAAAATGATCGTTTGGTCATTTTACCCTCAAGACAAGACTCACATGTAGGTAAAGAGTTATCTTCTAACTTATTTAGAAGTTCTCTTTTAACCAATCTCTCAATCCTATTGAGATTAATGTGGCCTAGTCTTAAGTGCCAAAGATAGGTATTAGGAGAAATCTTTTGTCGTTTATTTTGAGTTTCGCTCGGTTTTAACATATATAAGTTGTTTTCTAGTTTTGTAGAACAAATATGAATACCACTTTTGCAAATGAACACTTCATTGATTTCAAAAGATACTTTATACAATTGTTATAATAAACAAGAGATAGATATTAGATTTCTATTCATTTCAGGAACAAAAAGTACATTATCTAATATAATGAATCTATCTCCAAAAACAACTTTAAATTTCCTACTGATCTTGCTGAGACAACCTCTTCTGTTCCAACCCTGAGTGTTATCTCGCTGTCCGCAAGCATTCTCCAAGAGCTAGTTTCCTGGTAAAAAGAACAAATATGATTAGTCGCCCCTGAATCTAGTATCCAAGTTGAGTTGTCATACTCTACTAAACATATTTCTAAAACGAGTAAATCATATTTACCTTGTTGTGTCTTTTCGGCTTTCTTCTGTGCAAGGTATTTTGGGCAGTTTCTCTTCCAGTGCCCGTTTTCATTGCAATGGAAACATTTTCCTTTATCTGCTTTTTGAACCTTGTGTTTGCGGTTAATAGGAATCTTATTTTTCCATTTACCCTTCTTCTTCATCAAAACACTTTTAGAAGTTGAAGGTCCAGACTTATTTTTTGGAGGACGATCCTCGTTTTAATTTCTTGGAGATAGCAACATTTGCTTCTCCTGTTTGTCCCTTGTTCGTTAAGAGGGAATGATAAGTCTATAGCTCATTGAGAAGAGTAGTCAAGTTATATTCTATTTTGTTCATTACCACATTGGTGCGGAATTGGAAGAAGCTCTTCGGAAGAGACATCATGATAAAACTGACTTGACTCTTCTCATCTATGACAGCTTCATTTTCTTCTGCCACATTGAAATGGACCATCATGTCCAGGACATGTTCTCTAACTGAGGTCCCTTCTTTCATACGGCAGTTGTAAATGTATTTTATGGCTTCATGTCTAAGGGAGAAGGACAGTTGTCCAAACATCCCTTTTAGAGATTCCATAATCTCTTTTGCAGTACCCATAACATCGTGTTTCTTAGCAAAAACATCAGATATGCTGGCTAGAATGTACACTCGGGCTTTGTCATTTTCTTTTATCCATCTGTCATACGCATCCTAAACTGTTCGGTTTGCATTTGAGCTGGGGTTTGGAGGACACTCCTCAGTTAAAACAAACTTTAAATCATCAATGACCAGTATTGTATTTAGGTTTGATTTCCAAGTTGTGTAGTTGTCGCCGTTTAATTTCTCAGAAGCGAGTAATTGTACTATTGAGTTTGTCATGCTGTTATATAAAGAAAATTCTATTAGTGATTTGACTTAATCCTGTTTAATCCAATCAGTTTTAGCAAATGTAATAATGTACCCAAATCATTATTAATTTGCAACGATACTTTAGTGAGTTAGAGCAACTGCTACCGAGGGGCAGTCAATCACTCATTCACTAAACCAAGACATCTTGACTTAAACACTAATTTCAGAATAACTCTGGTTTCTATAGTGTTTTATTTATCGTTATTTTGGTCAAGAATATACTAACTCTTAGTAATTCTTCGCAAGTGTGACCCACCAATTTCAGACCTCAGAGATCGGTCCCAACAACGCTATCGAATGAAAAAGCCAAAGTTGGGAATGGACCTAAGAAATCCTATCCATTTCTGGAGTTTGCGTTGTTTCGACTCCCATGTTACGACCCTCCGAATGGGTAGTTGCTCTAGGGCAACATGCAGGCGGAACATGTGAATCCCACGGTGCAACCTAGTGGTGGAGACCATAGGACGTGTTGACTTCCTTCTCCCACTTACTATAAATACTTTCTCTATTCACCTTGTTATTAACTCATGCAAATACCTTTCGAATGGAGGACGCTCCCAGGGCGACACGAGGCCGAGCATGAATCTCACGGTGTGAATTTTTCAGAGAGCGTGAAAAGGAAAATGATGTATTTCATATACCTTTTTCCTCCCACTAAGTATTTTAGACGGTTGGGTATACTCATTACTTAGGTATATTCTGGCTAATTAAATATAACCTAAGTCTAGGTGATTTTTCCAAAACATACATCACTCAAGCATGCTCATAAAACTGGGCTAACTAAGCTCAAGTACTGGTCCGATCTCCAGGTAGTAGGTGTTCCGTAAACCGTCAACTTAAGTACCTCCAGCCTTAGACAAGATCATGCCAGGTGAGCTTTCTTGTGAGCACAATTTTACAAGACATCGACCTATTTTAACTATTAAAATTGATCGTGCTCGGTTCTTAACCCTAAGTGAGCATGCACTTATCTTTATTATAGATTTTAACGTCTATCTAGTTTTATGACGTTGAAAATAACCTATAACATGCATCTAACATGCTTTATATAACAATTATATAATCATCCATTCCATGTAATAATATAACAATTTATATCTATCACTCATGGAACCCTAAACATGCATACTATACATTGTAACACTTATAACATACTTGGAATGCATGAAACATGCTTAGTCTATGGTGGGATTTTAAATCTATATGACATACTTTATGCATATACATGTTCTATTTAATTAAAACATACATTCATAATGCATAATTAATTAAACACACTAAAGTGGGTTGGATTTGGCATTTTAAAGCAAGCAATTAACTAAATTATTACATTAATAATTAAAAATAACTTGAGCCGCTCTCGAGGACCACGAACTGGGCGAACCAACCCTTAATAATGTTGAATCGGACCCCAACGGCAGAAAAAACACCCGAACCGCCTCTTCTATCTTCTTCGGTTCTATTTGTTATCTCTTCCATTTTCGATCAATGACAACCTAAAATGGACTCTAATGACTCCATAATTATTACAGACATTTTCTCATTCATTAAAGCTCATACACATTAGGCTTATTACAATAATTGTATCAAATGAAAGCATAAAAGAAAATGCCAAAACCAAAACCATCCACTTTAGCAACCACAAATTTCATTCATGAAATGGTACCCACCATGATCAAATTAATGTAAATAAAGTGCCTAAAACTTGCTCTGATACCAATTGATGGTGTTAATATAACACATGCGGAAGCAATTTGAATCTTAGGCACTTTTAGAACATCAATTATAGTAAATAACTAGCATGTTCATAAGTATTAAAACTTAATGAGTTTAGATACTAACCTTTTGTAGTTCAAACTCCTTTTTTCTCACGAACCGGTTTCGAACCACCACTAGTGTCTTCTCCACTATTCTCCGGCCTTAGAACGGGATTGTGGAATCCGGTGAGTGACTAAACTTGGGAGGGATTTTGTATATGTGAAGAGAGTGTTTGTAAGAGGTTTTTTCTCAAGGTTTTTCACCAAGAAGAAGAACACCTTCCATGTACCATGATCACTTTATTTAAAGAGTCATGTTTGCATGTTCATGCAAATTTGAGATCACCAAATTTTGACACTTAAAATTCCACTCAAATGTTTCGGATTATGTGGCAAGCATGCATGTTTGAGTTAACCAAATTTTGACACTCAAAATTCAACTCAAACTTGTGGGGTTTATTTGGCAAGCATGCAAGTTTGGTTAAACCAAATTTTGACACCTCAAAATTCCACTAACCTCGATTTTACCATTAATGAAGTCAACTTTTTGACTTTCTTCATTTTAATTCAACAATTTATTTGAATAATGAATTTCAAATTAAAGTAACATTAAATGATTAATTAAACTATTTAATTAATTCAAATGCCAATCCCAATCAATTCCGACACATAATTGATTAAGATATTTAAATCTTATTTAAATATCTCTGATCCTCTCTTTTTGTTTAATGCGGTTAAATATATCGTATATATGTAGTGCATATTCCCTAATTTGAATTCGAACACTTCGAACTCACTCGTCACACTGTTCTATGGTTTAGTCCGATATGAGCTAGCAGAGGGACCTAATGGACCTATAGATCATGGGCTCCAACCATCCAAGATTAACCGGTTAAACTCATTAACCTTGTTAACCAACATCCGTTAACTACTAGGACACTCCACTATAGCCTAGTAGTTGCACGCCCCTCACTATAGATATATTTCTGTCTATTTGATATAACCATGATTAGTAAGTCGATCCTTCACAGGTTGTTCGTAACTAAAGTTGGGTCAATTTACCGTTTTACCCCTAAAGTTACTTGTTCCTTATGTCTCACCGATCCTCTAATGAACAATTGGTTTGTGATCCAACCTGTAAACCGAATCCCTCTCAAGCTAATGAGAGGGTGGGGCCCCTTGTTCAAGACTTGGAGTCAGTGTTTAAGGGAACTACCTCTCTTCTATCCTTAAAAGTGGGTAGGAGTGAATTCCATCTTGCACCCCACGTCCCCAGCCATTCACGCAGTCTTACCCCTGAAATGGGAGGCCTATTGAGTCGGCGAACTAGAGCCACTCTCACCCATGCAAATCTATGGATATTTCCGAACAAATAGGAGTTCATGGTTAGCTCAAGATTAAAACCGAGTTACCTAGGTTATCGAATGAAAAGAAAATCAGTCTCAACAGTAAACGACATTATAAAGTGAGAGTGGTTTTCTTCATGGTCCGATCTTATGCAATACTCATTGCATAGGACGCCCCCACTCACATGTCTCCACATGTACAATTTAGTGATCACATTGTTTATATCATATACAAAAGTGGGCCGCATCCATAGTGTCCCCAGAATAAGGTACTCAGCCTTATCCTTATACTATATATCATTTTGACTATATATACTTGAACTTGATCCACTCTTATGTCTCTACATATAGTTCAAGTAATCATACTATAGCTAGAGTGTTCTTAGTTTATTGGATTTAGACTAATGATCGTAAAGTTCAAACTATGAGTTTTAGGACATAAAACCCAACATGGACCTTGTCTTCCTTACCCGACTGCGGTCGATTTTTCGGCGAGTTTTCTCTCTCCTTCCCACGACGTTTCCGTTGCCGATTTCGGTCCTCTTTCTTCCTCTTCCTCTTTATTTGTCGTCCTTCTTTCTTTTCTTGAAGTTTTGCGGCCTAAAGGTTCCTAAAACCACATATCCAAGAACGATTAGGAAATACCCAATTGTCCGACCTTAGTTACCGACGACGACGTTTAGGAAAAAGCACAAAACGCACCTTGAGTTATCGTGCTTTCGTTAGGGATCCTTCTCGTGGCGGTAACAGGTCGTTTGGTGTTGGTTTGAGGGTGGTTTGAGGGTTCGTCGGAGAAACTGGACACTCACCGACTTTTTTTTTCTTTTCCGAAATCTCTTTCTCTCTCGTAGTTTTCTGTCTTTTCTCCCTTTGTAGGTATCCTGATGGTGCTGGGAGTCGTGGGCTAAAGGATGGCCATGTTGTGGCCGTCGTTTCGCGTGGGTTCCGCGAAACTCGGCGGTCGCCGGAAAACTCGCGAGTTTTTCGGCGACTAAGTTTTTTTTTTCGTTTTCTCGTTTTCTCATTTTTTTTCTTTCTTTCCCGGGTCATTACACTTGAGGCGAATGCAACTAAATGAATTGGAAGAATTTAGGTACCTAGCCTATGAAAATGCTAAGATGTACAAAGAAAAAACAAAAATGTGGCATGACAACAAATTTAGGCCCAAAGAATTCTACCAAGGACAAATTGTGTTGCTATTAAACTCAAGACTGAAGTTATTCCCTGGAAAATTAAAATCAAGATGGTCTGGTCCATTTATAGTTGAAGAAGTCACTCCCTATGGGGCAATAATGATAAAACATGGAGACGAAAGGAGATCTTTCACAGTGAATGGACAGAGACCGAAGCCATATTTGGGGGAGAAGTAAAAAGAGGCATTGCCTCTTTAAGCTTAAAAAGCTGAAAAATAAAACATTTTGGAGCAAACGGGAGCTGACAAGAAACGGTAACAGGTGACAAACTCCCGGGAAGCCAAGTTAGTTTTTCTTCTCCTTTTATTTATGCACTTTTAATTGTTTTGAAATAGTTATCTTCACTTATCTTAGAATGATAGTTTTTTTTAGATGTTATTTTACATTTTTATCATGAATAACTCGCATGCCCAAAGAAAGTAGCTAATTTTTTTTTTTTTGTAGATGAATTAGGTGGATTCTGATGTGGTTAACCAGGCTAATTTCAAAGTAGTAAGGAGGTTAATTACATTTTGTACATACTAAGTTGTGATTAGTGTCAAAGTTATTTTTTTTCGGTGTATGTTGCCATGAAGTACCGCGTTCTTCCTCATTTGCATGAATTTGATCTAATTTGTGTGCGCTTTCTCACGAAACCTCAAGTCAAAACACCAACACAAAAAGATGACATCAATTGATATCAAACAAGAAAAAGGAAAACTTTGAAAAAAAAAATTTATAGCAATCTGCTGCATTAAAAAAAAAAAAAAATGGCAGCAGTCTGCTGTATTCAGACTGCTATGTTATATATAATAAAAATAAATAAATAAATAAACTACTGTCCTACCCAAAATACAGCAGCCTGCTGTCGAAATGACAGCAGACTACTGTTAGAAAAAAAAAAATACAAACTGCTATCTGTTCTTGACAGCAGACTACTATAGCTGCATACATTAGCCTATTTTCCTTTGTGTAAAAATAAAAAATAAAAAATAAAAAATAAATTACTTCCCCAAGAACTCCTTTGTGTTATATACAAACTACTTCCACAAGAGATAATGATTCACTTTCAAACTTACAAGCAACAAGGATAAAAAAAAAAAAAAAATAGATTGCAACCGACAATCATGGCACCGAGAAAAAGAGGGAAGAAAATGGTGCGAGGAAAGGAAGAAGTGCAGCAAGATGAAGTGCAAGAAATAAATCAAGATCTCTTTCTAACGGGCACCGGTTCGAAATGAAAAGAAAAGGACAAGAACAAAATGGAGAACCTCCCAACACAAAAAGGAATATTCGCAAACGAGGAGGCGTACAACAGATATGAACTCTTCAAGTCAAGAGTAGTGTTGGTGGAAAGAAGGTTCCCAGCATTTTACCTTACATTCCTGAAGTCCTTTCTTAATGCCATCAACGATCTAGGGTGGGAGATGTTCTATCACAAAAGGGAACAAGCTATAGTGCCGATAGTGAAGGAGTTTTACGCACATATTGATCAAGTGGAAGGGTACACAACATTAGTAAGAGGAAAAATAGTTGATTGGAGCTCTAAAGCTATCAACCAACTGTTTCACCTACAATCTTTTGAGTATGCCACCTTCAACGAAATGATGCTAGCTCCATTGGGTGATCAACTTGAGATGGCCTTGAAGATGGTAACCATAGAAGGAACACGGTGGCAACTCTCGAGAGGAGGAGCAAGACGATAATAGCAGCAGACCTCAACCCCGAAGCGAAAGTTTGGGCTGCCTTCGTAAAAACCAACTTACTACCCACTACACATGATACTACATTGTTAGTTGACAGAGTTTTACTTGTGTATGCAATCATAATGAATTTGAGCATCGATGTGGGCAAGATTGTAGCGGATGAGATTGTCAAATGTGCAAGTAAGAAAATGGGGAGGCTGTTTTTTCCACAACTGATAACCATGCTGTGCCTGGAGGCTGCAGTCCCTTCTGATGAGGAAGAAGAAAGACTTGAGGCAAGGAATTTGATGGACTACATAGAAACCCATAGGGATGGCGCCAGCAGTGGCAAAAGGAGGGACAGTAGAGTAACAGACGATATGGATCAACTGCTAAAACAACAAGAGGCTTTACATAGTTGGTGTGAAAACAATGAAGGGAGTTGTAAGGCGTATTGGTCTTATGTCAAAAAGAGGGATGAGGAAATACATAAAGCCTTAAGAACCAAGTCCAAAAATTTAGCATTCCCAAGTTTTCCAGACGAAATTTTTAAAGAGTGGAGCCGCAAAGAATCATCGCATGCGGTAGAGGAGGAAGAGAACACTTCCTCTAATGATGCCTAAAATCAAGGAAATTCTCTTACCATACCTTTTATAACCTTGCTGTCTGATTTACCTTGCTGCCTGATTTAGAAGCATGCATCCTTATGTTGTGTTTGTTTTGTTGTATTGACTGCATATAATTTTGAATCATGCTCATGCATGCAACCTAGAAGCATGAAGTTCTAGAAAGGGTAATAGATCATGCATATTTTGTTTCATATGTAGTCATGATGTCTTGTGCAAGAACTAGGGATGTATTGAAAAAAAAAAAAAAAGTTATCCTTATTGTTTAGGTGAGTTGCATCACAAATGTGGCCACACTAAAAACTACAGGATGCTAGCAAAAGAGTCGAGCTAAGGGAGAATGAGTGTTAGCCTATATAGTCATCCCTTGAAGACTTAGGTGATTTGCACCACAAGTGGAGGCACCCAAAGAATAGGGGGATGACTTGAAGGATTCTTGAGAGAAAAAAAAAATGTAGAAAGTTAATCAAATAAATTATGAAGCCAAGTCACAAAAGCAAAGGTAAAGGCATAGTAATCATTTTAGAAGTGTTTTGGGGAATACGGTGGAAGTTATGAATGTGTTATTTTTTTTCTTGTAAGATTTTGTGACAAGTGTAGGGTGAAATGTGGGGAAAAAACTAATTTGAGGAAGGAATATAAAGAATGTGATCTAAATCATGCCTTTGATGAATACTCTACAAACATTTTGTTAATGAGAAAAAAAGGGGAGAGTGGAGAGAATGATTGCTCAAGGATGAGCAATATATTAAGTTTGGGGGTGTGATAACTATCTAAAAGTAGAGTCATATCAAGTCTTTTTGGAGTTAATATTGCACTCTTATTCACAATTTTCTCATTTATAACCCTATTTATTCTACTTAGTGAGCATGAAATCGTTTATTGCGGTCCAACCTGAAAAAAATATGATTTGGCATAAATCGATCTTAATTGTATATTTAATTGAGTTATGTGGTAAAATTTCAGACATTTATGCTAAACCGTGTGGGAGTAGCGAATTTGGAAACAAATGGGGGATGACATGGAAATGATAAATTCACGTCAGCAGTCCAAGTGGGTCATTGACTACCCAATGAGGAACATCCTATGTGTACTACTTATTTTTTTTCAGCCCTAAAGGGGAACCCATGCTCAATATAAAAGGAAAAGGAAGACCAAGAGGAGAAGAGCCACATTTTGGGGAGAAAATCTAATTACACAGCAGCAGCTTCTGCTGCAGTGAACTACTGTGAAACCAGAGACGAAGAAGAAAATCGTAATCCAGCAGCTATTGACAGCAGAAGGAAAAGGAGACCAACAAGGATTGATTAGGGCAAAGAGGTGGACGTGAGAGCTCAAGAGAAGGGAACTTCCATTGACGAACGGCAACAAACCGGGATAACTCTCTATTTCCTTATTCCATCAATTTTACATGATGAAGATGTGGATTTCTTTGTTAATTCAGTTTGTATGGAAAGCTAAACTTAATAGAGGAGGCGATAGAGTTTTATATAGTTTAAGTATGTTGACGATATGATTTTAGTTTATTAAAGAGTTGTTGTTAAAGATTTACATGTATGTTTAATTAGCTACTTTACATACATCGTTGTTCTCTTATTCGGGAGAAGAGAGGGAGCAATGAAATCCTCTTTAATACTCTAGTTCCATAGCAAGGAGACTTGAAGGGTAATAGAAGGATTAGGAATAATTCTTCTCCTAGAGCCTTGTTAATAGAAATTACAACCATTATGGAAATAATCACCATTCTGACCCTCGGAAGTGGGCTTGAGAATCTATTAAAAGGAACTAAAATCTACCACAAAACTCAACAACTTATTTATTTAATCTCTCTTAGCCGAACCTTCCTCGTTATAGTTGATTTTCTCATCATTTTCTGTTTTTCGACAGCAGTAGCACTCTGTTTAGTTTTATTTAAATAGTTAAATCTCCAACACCCATTTGAATGTTACTCAAAAACTCACTTAATTTCCAGCGATAAAATTAACCAAAAAGATAGGTTCCCTGTGGAATCGATAATTTACTTATTACTTGCTACTTGTGATAGTGTATAATTGCACTTATTCTTGTGAATTTTACATCACAAAGCATGTTGGAAAGACTACATTGGTCTATCGAGATAGTTTTCATGCCTTGAATCGAGTATCCGCTGCAACATTAAAAAAAAAAAAAAAAATCGTAGGTGAAATATGTCAGTTCCTCACATATCTCATCATGTTTGTTTGTCTTCTATCTTTTGCTTTATCATTTTCACTTTTCCCACCCATTTTCATCACATTATTGATGAATATGGATTTCCACTTTCATCTAATTATTTGTATGTACATTAAGAATTGTACTTTGAATATGTAAATTAAGCTAGGATGACAGAGCTCATGTAAATTGTAAGGACTAAAGTCATTAAGCATAGGAATGGTATCAGAGCTAGCCTCTCAATTTTTGTGAGGGAAGAGGAATTACTTGATCTTTAAGAACGACAGTGTAAACTAGGAGGATGATAAGAGAGATTCAGAAGAATTTGGAGTATGTGATAGCTGAGCGAATAGCCCCTGTGTTCCAGGTGGTAAGACGCGGGAAGCGCAGTAAGTCCGTTGGCAAGCTTGGGTGCTTAGTCATATGAAAAATTCTGAAGAAAATATTATCTAACCTGACACCTTTATCAGAGACAAAAAAAAAAAAAAAAAAAGATTGACAACTTGCCAGCTACACAGTGAAGGCTCACATGTGAATTATCAGTGTTTGTAAATTATTAGTCTTTCAAATTATTAGTTTGCTTTATGTCTTTTCTTACTTTTAGGAAAGCAGATCTTGCAGGGGTCCTGTCCTGTTAGATTTGATCTTATCTCTTAGTTGGTGTTTTTCAAATTTACGTTCAAACCCGAAGTCTATAAAACAACTTCATCAATGTAAGGAGAGCATCGATCAGCCAATAGCTCTCTCTTGAATATCAATTGAAAAATTCACAGAAAAAATATTCTACTCAATCTCTTATCTTATCTATCTTCTTATGAATGAATTTCTGCGAAAGCTCAGAAAATCAAACCATTTCAAATGTTCTACCAATGAAGAAGAAAGTTCAAATGAACATAGAAGGGGAGAAAATCTCACAATCTCAAATACTGTCAATCAAGAATATCAGATTGCCAGGATCGAAGATCAATTCCAAAATTGGACTATTCCAAAGATAGATCCTAAAACTATCTACCAAATCTCAATCTTCAATTTTACTCAAAGATCATGCATCAAATTCTCAGAGAAAAACATCCCAATTCATAGCAATCGGGAATCTCTTATACTCCAACATCGTGAAGAGTTTAACTATCTTCACGTCGGTCTTGTCCAAATCGCTGTAAAACCATTGTTCAGACTTGGGTTAGATATCCCAGTCCTTATCTCCTTACGAGATAAGAGACATGAAGATTTCTCAAATTCTTTATTGGGAATGGTTTAATCCAATCTACAGAATGGACTAGTCTATTTCAATTGTTATCCAAATTTTACTTTGTCGCTCCACGACCCGCACATATTATAAGCCCTCATGCTGGACTTACAATAAAAAAATTTGAACATCACGGCTGAAACTCATTCTTCCATCGTCATATTCAAGGTTTATTACAAACTCATGAATACAAATATTTCTCCAAGAGCATTAAGATCCCCGCCAAAAGGATCAATCATGCTCATAGAGACAAATATTGGAAAGTCCTCAGTGACTGTTCCAAAAACTCTTTCTTGGGATCAAATAACCAGAAATACTCTCTGGAAAATAGAAGATGCGAATCTTCCTTGGAAAAAGGAATCTCAAAACCCATTACAAATCATCGAACATGACAATGGAAGCGTTGAAATAAAATTCAGCAAAGAACCCTCGGACGCGGTTGTTCCCGTTCGATTTTCTCCAGTTCCTGAAATCAGGACCTATTTTCAAAGATCTGTGACTATACCAGAAGCCCTGGTAGAACCAGAATACGACGACCCAAAAATCAGAGAGGTCGTCAAGAAAGCCTATCCATCGGGATTCTTCTATATCCTAGAAGATCTTCATAAGACTAGACGGTTTTATGAATTCATTTTAGTCGACACAAAATTCATCGAAGATACTCATATTCCGAGTCGCGATGATCCTTCAACCATGCGCTTTTGCGTATACTTTCAAATTCCTTTGATTTTAACTTGGAATTTTCAAATAAAAGAAACGGAAGACCAAATAAAACAGGTCTTCAAAACTATTAAAATCAAATGGTGGGATAAATATACTTATACCCACGCAGATATCAAAGCGGTAAAGGTCTGGCTATCATAGAATGGCCACCTTCAGGATTTATCCAAGAAGAGGACCTCCGAATTCCTTAATTCAAAGTCGAAGCTACTCGCTGCATTAGTTCAGACAACTTCGGAAGCTGATTTTCAAAAGCATCTTCAAGAGGCCGCATCAGTCGGTTCGACATCTTCTCCTTCTATTGTAGAAGAAGAAGAGGAAGACACGATTTATGATCTTAATGATCCATTCTTGGATTCTCAACCACCTCTGTAAATATCATCATCAATGACTGAATAGTCGTTAAACTATTTGTAAAAAATAAACAATAAATCGCAGGTGAAATATGTCAGGATGAAACATATTTCCTCACATATCTCATCATGATTGTTTGTCTTCTATCTTTTGTTTTATTATTTTCACTTTTCCCACTTTTATTATTTTCACTTTTTCCATTTTCATCACATTATTGATAAATATGGATTTCCACTTTCATCTAATTATTTGTATGTACATTAAGAATTGTATTTTGAATATGTAAATTAAGCTAGGATGACAGAGGTCATGTAAATTGTAAAGGCTCAAGTCACTAAACCCTCAACTCCAACTTGCTTCACCACTGGTTCCTCAGCAAGAGTCTCAGAAGTTTCTTGAGTATCCGCTACAACATCACTATGTGAATCTTTCACCAACTCAACCTCAGCTGCCACTTGCTTCACCTCTAGTTTGTTAGCAACAGTCTTAGGAGTTTCTCGAGTATCTGCTACAACATCACTCTGTGAATTATTCTGCAACTCAACCTCAACTCCCACTGGCTTCGTTGTTTGGTTACTTTTCTTCAATTTTGTGGCAGACTTTGTGAAGCTAACTTGTTTCTGTTTCCTCATAACGCAGTTCTCACAAGGACTCATATCAACAGATTTCAGACCTTCCAAAAACTTCTTCTGGCTATGTCCAAGTCTATTGTGTCATATACTTCAATTTGAAACACTTCAGCAACAACAGCTCTGTTCATACACCCTGCAGTGGTGTATAAAGTTCCAGATTTTGTGCCACGTGCTTCCATCATAGCACCCTTCATAATCTTCCACGAACTCTTACCAAACTTCGCTGCATAACCTGTGCTATCCAACTGACCAATAGAGATCAGGTTCTTCTTGAGACTAGGAATATATCTAACATCCTTTAATCTCCAGTAATTTCCTGTCGGAGTTTTTATGCAGACATCCCCTTTTACTTCGATCTTCAAATATTTGTTGTTGGCAAGATACACATCTCAAAACTTCCAGACTTGAAATTTCAAAACAACTCTTTATTTTGAGACGAATGAAAAGACGCACCTGAATCCAAAATCCAAGATTCAATCGGACTATCCACGCTGAGGATTAGAGCATCCCCAATGTCTTCTACTAATTGTATCGAATCATCGTCATTCTCTGCTTAAAGTTGAAATCTTAATAAGAACCACACGGTGAAAAAAACTAAATCGGGGTTAATATTTTTTGACATTATTGTGATGAGTGTAACTCTCATAGTATGATATCGTAATTGCACATAATAGAGTGTTCATGAGTTGCATTAGGTTTTGTTGAGACATTTTTTAGATCTAGTTCCATTATTTGACTGTAAATTTTGTAACCTAAGAAATCCTTATTAAATAATGGAATCAACCCACACCAATGAATATTTGTGTTAGGTGGGTAAGACCCGGTCATTTGTTTAAATTTTATTTTCAATAAAAATAAAATGTTAATTTATTAAAAAAATCTATTTATTTATTTTAAAACATTGAATTACATTTTTTTTTTATTCAATCTCAATATATATTTTGAAAAATCACCCTCTAAATACTTAAAAAAATTATTTAAAGAGATTATAGAATAATTAATAAAAATATTAATTATTTTAAGAGGTTACACAATAATTAATAAAAAAATTAATTGAGTTTTTTAAACACCCATAAATTGATTACTTACTCAGTATTGTTTAACTCATTCATGCTACTCTCTCATGGAGTTTCCTTAAGACCCCTAACGAGTTTCAAATGTATATTTTTCAATTAAAAAACCCGTTATCAATCATGGTTCTATTTTTATAGTAAACAATGAAGGAGAACTCGTTACCAAACATGTCCATAATTTCCTTCATTCACAACAAGAATATAAAATATTGAAACGTCATCCTTGTTTATCCACTTTAAATTTAAAGGACCATTGCATTACACTTTAGAACCCGTGTTACTGCTAACAACAGATGGTTAACAATAGCTCCCATGGGTTGTTTTGAAAATAACTAAAATATTACTAATAATAAATAAAAAAAATATACAAGCGGTTACCTATTCCAATATAACAATAATATGTTTCTTTAGTTTTAGTGGGGTAATTGACAATGGAACCTAATTTTACTCATATAAAAGTGGAACAAATCCAACACAAATATTCTCATATTTGCAAAATGAATTCATTTTCAACACTTTTAGGGTCTCTCCTATTGTCATTGTTCTTTGCTACCCTATTTACTAACATCGATGGAAAAATCTTCCGAAACCCACCGATTACAGTAAACATAACAAATGTTCTAAGAAGTCATGATCAGCTCACTATTCACTGCAAATCTGGTGATGATGACTTGGGAGTCCATCATCTCCCACCTTTGAGCGGTTACGCTTTTAGTTTTCGACCAAACTTTTGGGGCTCAACACAGTTTTACTGCACCTTCCAGTGGTCTGACTGGTCGCATTACTTTGATATATACAAGGATGATAGAGATAGAACCAAATGCAACGATACTCTATGTTTGTGGTTAGTGGTTGAACATGGTATTTGTATGTTCAACTATAAAACCAAATTGTATGATATTTGCTACACATGGCCGGCAAAATGAATATAAAAAATCGATATATCCATGAATTGGAGGGTTTTGATTATGATATTATAATAAATCAATATAAATTTGATACGGTGTATTAGTTTTAATGAATTATATTATTAAGATTTGTTAAGGTATTTCAATGCATAAAATACTTATTTATTAATTTCTTCCCGGTAGGAATTATTTGCCCTCATTTATCGAAATCTCCCATCATTTTTTCAAACATAAATCAAACTCAAATATGACAAGAATACAAAACCAAATTAACTTTCTTTCTTTTTTTATTGGTTATAAAATTTAAACATCTCATTAGCTTTTAATGTTACGTTACTTGTCTATATTATTTCGATGATAATGGGTCCGATTTCAATGTGGGCGAAGTCTCGAAGAATATCATTATTTTTATTTGCTAATCTATTTACTATGGAATTATCAATTAAATTTATAGCAACCCAATCAAAACAATTCATTTTATAAGTTTGTTCAAATTTACATGATTAGTGTCACGGTCTTACATCAATGGCATAATGGAATTTGTTTATTACGACTCTCAAGTGGTCCGATGGGCGACACTCGCATAATAAACTCAGTTTTGTTTGACCCGCAAATGCTTCCACTAATGAGAAACTGTCGTATTATAGTAGTTTGACCCATACATTTTGACCGTTTGCAAATAAGGTATGAACTACCCTAAGCATAATTTAGTAGATACGGTATGAATTAAGATCACAAAGTTCCGTAGTTCAATTTCTTACTCCTAAAATGTTGAACTTACAAAAATGAAAATTTAGAGACCTATTGGACATAGTCTTAGGTTTACGGACCAAATAGATATAAAGTTGAAAGTTTGTCGTGGACTAAACGTACAATATAGATAATTTTGAATGTCCAATACACTTTTAGTCTTACCTGATTTTAAAACTTCATCATAAAGTATGTATTCCATCTTATTGGAGGTCCTAATGATGATGAAAGAGATGTCATTCTACAAATGGGTCAAACCCTTACCTTGTTTAAGATATTTGAAGGTGGAGAATATAGGGCTTGGATTCTTTTCTCCGACTAGTCTATGAATCCACAAGTAATGAGAGTCGAGATGGTCACTGTTGAGAGTCGAGATTGGATATGGGTCAAACCCCTTACCTTGTTTAAGATCTTTGCTCCAATAGGCTGAGAGTCGAGATTCGATGGATTTTGTGCAAATGGTCACGGTTGATCATCTGATTCTTGTCATAATGGCAGTTTCGTAATTATCCATATCTTCAGGGGTCACTAGGTAGTTTGTCATGTTCAGAATATATTATTACTATTTTTCTATAAAAAAAAATCCATAATTTTCCTAACAATTCTTCATCCCTTCTTGGTCATTATTAAGACGGTTGTCCTTGATCAATCCTCTTGATTTCTTTTCTTGCATTCATTGGGTCTTACATGGATGGCTTTTCTTCACTTTTGGGGTGTTACATTGGATAAGGAAGGATAAGTAAGTAATCAAAGAAATGGTGCAAAACTATATTACCCCTAAAAATATCTAATTATGGTTCATGACCTAAAAGGCCTCCAAATGCTATTATCTTATGTGGTAGACCTTATTATGTGATGTCTGAAGATGTGATGATGTTTGAAAGTTGTTGGAACACTTTAATTAGCCAAACCAAGAATTAAAGATAAAATGACCAAAATGCCCCTAGGACTAGTTATTTAAATTCAAGGATGTGCTCCAAATGACTTGCTACTTCTTTTGAGGCCTATTGGTAAGGACAAGGAGTTATGTTCAATGGTTCAAGTTGATTAGAGCAAGCTTGAAACCTAAAGCAAGTTAGGAGCAAAGAAACACCTAAAGGAAACACCTCAAGACACAAAAGTCAAGACCCTTCTAGAATCCTCTAAGGAATTCATCATGAATGTATGACATTCTAAAACAACTCATGTTTGTTATTACGATGTATTCATATGGTTACGAACGCATGTTATAACTTATGCCTCAAGGAATTATGAACCTTAGAAACTTACAAGATTGAGAATCAAGAACAAAATAGCTCCTTTCAAAAACTATACAGAGAATACTTTATTGAATCCTAGAACAAATGCAATAGTTGGGTAACATAACCATTACCTCATATATTACAAACTCTGAAAATACTTTACAGGTTCTTTCCTATTATCGATGTTAGTCCCTTCCCTGTTTGATGTTAACTTCTTGACAGTAATGGCCTGTCCAGAATGCATCACTGCCTTGTATATAGTCCCGCCATAAGCACACATCTCGTGAAAAGTAATAGTGACCTCAATTAGATCTTGGGAAGAAAGTTTTTTCCTTAGGTGGGAAATAGACATCCGAATCCATAGATTTTCTTTCCTTGTTTTGCTCCATTTCGAATGGATGTCTCATGCAATATAAGATGATCATAATTAGAACGATAGAAACTCCACCTACCTTAAAAGATGGAGATGATGAATCTCCATTGCAGTTGTCAAGAGGTCCACCACAGAGCCCCTATTTGTCAATGAATCTACTAATGGGCATGTTCTGAAAAAAAGTTTTTGAAGGGATCGGATGTCTCACGTTATGCTATATTACTATGCGGTAGCAAAATTAGTAGATTTGTACTCAAAATAGAATGATTGTTCTTCAACTAGGTATACTTTTGTTAGGACTAAAACTTCTATTTCACATTTGTTAAATTTTATTTTTCTCTTTCCAACATTCCTTACATATTAACTAACATTTTGTTTGTCAAGAAAAACATATTAGTTTGATGAAAAAAAAAAGAAAAAAAGCTCCGACAAAAAATCAATTGAGTAACTACTAAATTTATGTAATATATATAATATTACAATTATTAGAACAAAAATATATTTATCCATATAATAATTAAAAAAGATGTTAAAGTAATATTCGGGTCAATTTATCTCAAATTCCGTTTTATTTTACTTTTTTTTTCTTTTTAACTTTGAATTTATTAAATTTGGTTGAAAAAGTAATGTATGAAAAAACAATACTATGTGAATAAGTGTGACTTCTGAGTAAATTATGGGTACATGAATGAGCGACCGTGAGGATAAGATGACTAAGAAATGTTTAAAAGACTTGAAAGTCACTACCTATACAACCAAGGAGCACCTTCCTTCATGGTAGCTCAATCATAGGACCACATGGTTAAGCATGCTTTACTCTGAGCAATTATATGTTGGGAGACCTTTTAGAAATTTTCCTAGGATGCATGTGAATGAGGACAAAGTGATAACTATCTAAAAGTAGAGTCATATCAAGTCTTTTTGGAGTTAATATTCCACTCTTATTCACCATTTTCTCATTTATAGCCCCATAATCCGACCATCAAATGAATGTTGTCAATGAAATGATGATGGCCACAGGCGCGTAAAATTACAGGGCCATAAATCCGACCATCAAATAGCTCAAGTTTTAGTGACCGGATTTACCGGGCAACTCAAGGACTGGTGGGACAAATATCTCGATGAAGCAACTCGCCAACAGATATTAAGCCACTATGTCATTAGGCCAACTACTCAAATCATCAAAGAGGAAGGTCCATCAACTACGACCGAAGTACAACATGAAAGGGTAGAGGATCCTGTCAACACCCTCATTTATACCCTTATAGAATTCTTTGTTGGCGACCCCTTGAAATACCAGGAAAGATCCACCGAAATACTCATGAACCTGAAGTATCCCACCTTAGGAGACTTCAGGTGGTACAAAGACATGTATTTCTGCAATGTTCTTATTAGAACAAACAGTTCGTTGGAATTCTGGAAAGAGAATTTTGTCAATGGACTACCAAAACACTTCTCAAGAAGGATCAAAGACGGTCTTCAGACAAAGTTTAATGGAACAATTCCGTGGCTGACTTTGTCATACGAGTCAATAGCATCCTTCATCATAGAAGAAGGACTCAGACTTTGCAATGAGACAAAGGTTCAAAACAAGCTTTCTTCGATATCAAATAGAAAAGAGCTTTGAAGATTTTGCGATCAATATGGATGCAAGGGGATAGAGGCCCCCTCAACCTCTAGAAGGATGAAGGTTAAGATGCATCCAAAGCCTTATAATTCGTACAGGCCCAGAGAAAAGTATCGGAACAAACCAGTACAATCTCAAAAACCAACATATTCAAGAAGAAAGTATACTCCTACAAAAACCCATAGAGGAAAGAAAAAGCAAACTTGCTTCAAATGTCGAGAAGAAGGACACTATGCTAACGAGTGTCCGATAAGAAGAATGATAAATGAGTTGGATATAGATCAAGAGCTGAAAAATCAGCTACTACGACTGGCTCTAACCGACTCAGAACAATCAAGTGAGGGAGAAATCCTCGAACTCCAAGAAGAATCCGATTCATATTCTAGCACAGAATATGAATCAGGAAAAGAAGGAAAGAGGACGTGCGAAGGATGCATAAATGTCTGGATCAAGAAATTCTACTCAAAGTAGTAGAAAAAGTTCAAGAAATAGAAATTCAATAGAAAATCGCTCAACGACTCAGAGATGCCATGACAATCTCTAAGCCACCTGAAAGGGAAGAAAGAAATCCCTACAGACTTCAATCAGTTTAACAAAGGTTTGAAAAATCGAGAGAACTCACTACTCAAGACCTACAAAGAGAGATTAATAATCTCAAACAAGAAGTACAAGCATTAAGATATGAAACTAGGTCAGAATCCTATATGCTTTGCCAAGAAGTTCTCAAACTTCAGGAACGGCTGCCAGAACGAAAGAAAATGGCGCAACCAAACCTGGACGAGGATGACTTTCAAAGTTCCTTCGTTGGAGCCATCACCACTTCTCAATATCAAAAATGGTATGCTCTCGTTACCTTAAAAATTTATGATTTCAAAATCACACTAAAAGTTCTCATAGATACTGGAGCCGATAAAAATTGCATTGAGGAATGCCTAATACCTACAAAGTATTTTAAAAAAACTACTGAGGGCCTTAGAGGTTCAAATAACAATAGACTCAAAATTAATTACAAATTATCTAAAGTCCATGTTTGTAATGATGGAATTTGCTTCGTAAATTCCTTCCTTTTAGCAGAGGACATAGGACAAGAACTAATCCTAGGTACTCCTTTAATTACTCAATTATACCCTTTTAAAATAACTTAAAAGTGGTTAGAATCCAAAGCCTAGGAAAGAAGATAAAATTTAATTTTCTTTCTACTGTATGAATTAGTGAAATAAATAACCTTCAAAAGAATACAATTATTCAATCAATAAATGTATTAAATTATAAAGAAAAACAAATTTCTTTTTTAAAAAGAAATTTCATTCAAAAGAATAGAAGAACCGATTCAAAGTAAGACCGTCCAGTCTAAAATCAAAACTTTACAAACTCAAATAGAAAGGGAGATTTGTTCAACTATCCCTAATGCCTTTTAGAATAGGGAGAACACATAGTTAATATTCCTTATGTCAAAAAACTTTGAGGAGAAAAATATTCCTACGAAGGCCCAACCTATTCAAATGAATAAGGAATTACTAACATTCTGCCGAGTAGAAACCAATGATCTTTTGTAGAAGTGTCTTATTAGGCCGTCAAAGAGCCCCTGGTCATGTGCGGCTTTTTACGTCAACAACCAGGCAGAGAAGGAATGTAGAGTCTCACAACGGGTAATAAACTACAAACCCTTAAATAAGGTTTTGGAATGGATTAGATATCCAATAACAAATAAATCAGATTTAATGCAAAGAGTTTCAATGCAAAAGTATTTTCAAAATTTGATATGAAATCAGAATTTTGGCAATCCAGATTTTAGAAAAGACAAGTACAAAACCGCTTTCAATGTCCCTTTCGGACAATACGAATGGAACGTTATGCCATTTGGGCTAACAAACGCTCCATCCGAATTTCAAAAGATTATGAATGATATTTTCAATCCTTTTCAATTGTTTATGTTGACGATTTTCTTATTTTTTCTCAAAACATCGATCAACATTTCAAGCATCTTCGAACATTTTTTACGACAGTCAAAAGAAGCGGTTTAGTTGTGTCTAAACCAAAAATTAAACTTTTTCAAACAAAGATCCGTTTTCTTGGATTTGAAATTCATTTGGGTCTCATTAAACCCATTCAAAGATCCATTGAGTTTGCCACTAACTTTTCGGACCAATTACGGATAAAACCCAACTACAAAGATTTTTGGGATGTCTCAATTATGTCTGATTTCGTTCAAAATATCAGACCCATTTACAAGCCACTTTTTGAAAGGCTAAAAAAGAATCCAAAGCTCTGGATTGAAGAACACACCAAAACAGTCGAAAAAATCAAATCCCTTGTCAAGTCAATTCCGTGTTTATCGCTGATAAACCTAAGGGCTAGTTTAATAGTGGAGACCGACGTATCCACTATTGGATATGGAGGAATCCTGAAATAGTCTCTTGACAAGAAAGAATCCATTGTCCGTTTCCATTCGGGACTATGGAATTTTACTAAAAAAAAATTACTGAACAGTGAAGAAAGAAATACTTCAATAGTACTTTGTGTACAAAAATTTCAAAGCAATTTAATTAACAAAAGCTTTGTTATCAATGCAAAATCAAGGGCATCTAAATTTGTTTTAGAAAAAGATGTCAAGAATCTTGTGTCTAAACAAAGTTTTGCTAGATGGCAAGCCATTTAATCTTGCTTCGACTTCCAAATTTTGCCTATAAAAGGGGTCGAAAACCCCTTGGCAGATTATCTCAAAAGAGTTCTTACTCTGGAAGAAAAACTCTCCCTAGCCAATCTCATTCTCTAGTGATGACCGGTAAGAAAGCAACAGAAAAAGGGAAGAAGCCCATTGCTTCTTCAAACACACCTACTCCAATGACGTCTGATAGCTACACAATGGATGCTGGTTTCACATTGGTGACCAGGTCTAAAGCAAAGCTTTCTTAAAAACAAGCGGAGGTTATCACTCCGACGAGGCCTTCTACCTCTTCAACATGGCCATCTGCCGCTACTTCATCGAGACCTACTGTCTCTTCCACTTCAAAGCGACCTTCTGTCCCCTCAACCTACTCGGACGCGGTTGTAACCGTTCGATTTTCTCTAGTTCCTGAAATCATGACCTATTTTTAAAAATTTGTGTCTATACCAGAAGTCCTAGTAGAACCAGAATACGACGACCCAAAAATCAGCGAGGTCGTCGAGAAAGCCTATCCATTGGGATTCTTCTATATCCCGGAAGATCTTCATAAGACAAGACGGTTTTATGAATTCATTTTAGTCGACACAAATTCCGTCGAAATTACTCATATTCCGAGTCGCGATGATCCTTCAAAAATCGCGTACTCAAAGTTAAAAATTTTCAAAGTCATGAATCCGACGTACTCGAAACAAGATCCGTACATGGAAAAGTCTTTTTCAAAATCGTTTGTTCCTCACTCCTACTCATACCGAGACTATCAGATGACATGCTTCAATGTCATTTGGTATCAAAATTATGAGCACTCATGGTTTATCCAATTTTGCTAGAATGCTCATAAAATTCATTATCCATTTTGGTTCATCGAATGGTGGAAAATCTTTGGATAAGCCAAAGATATATTCCCCGTTCCAATACAGGAATCCTTCCACTACTTTATTTAAAATATATTCAAAACCCCATTTCCATTAACCATGCGGTTTTGCGTATACTTTCAAATTCCTTGGATTTTAACTTAGAATTTTTAAATAAAAGAAGTGAAAGACCAAATAAAACATGTCTTCAAAACTATTAAAATCAAATGGTGGGATAAATATACTTATACCTATGCAGATATCAAAGCGGTAAAGGTCTGGTTATCAGAGAATGGCCACCTTTAGGATTTATCCAAGAAGAGGACCTCAAAATTCCTTAATTCAAAGTCGAAGCTACCTGCTGCATTAGCCCAGACAACTTCGAAATCTGATTTTCAAAAGCTTCTTCAATAGGCCGCATCAGTCGGTTCGACATCGTCTCCTTCTATTGTAGAAGAAGAAGAGTAAGACACGATTTATGATCTCAATGATCCATTCTTGGATTCTCAACCACCTCTGTAAATATCATCATCAATGACTGAATAGTCGTTAAACTATTTATAAAAAATAAATAAATAAATAGTAGGTGAAATATGTCAGGATGAAACATATTTCCTCACATATCTCATCATGTTTGTTTGTCTTCTATCTTTTGTTTTATTATTTTCACTTTTCCCACTTTTATTATTTTCACTTTTTCCATTTTCATCACATTATTGATGAATATGGATTTCCACTTTCATCTAATTATTTGTATGCACATTAAAAATTTTATTTTGAATATGTAAATTGAACTAGGATGACAGAGCTCATGTAAATTGTAAGGGCTTAAGTCACTAAACCCTCAACTCCAACTTGCTTCACCACTGGTTCCTAAGCAAGTGTCTCAGAAGTTTCTTGAGTATCCGCCACAACATCAATATGTGAATCTTTCAGCAACTCAACCTCAACTCCCACTTGCTTCACCTCTAGTTTCTCAGCAATAGTCTCAGGAGTTTCTCGAGTATCTGCTACAACATCACTCTGTGAATTGTTCTGCAACTCAACCTCAACTCCCACTGGCTTCGTTGTCCCGGTACTTTTCTTCAATTCTCTAGCAGTCTTTGTGAAGCTAACTCGTTTCTGTTTCCTCATAATGCAGTTCTCACAAGGACTCATATGAACAGATTTCAGACCTTCCAAAAACTCCTTCCGGCATCTTCATTCCTTTAACGCTCATATGTCCAAGTCTATTGTGTCATATACTTCAATTTGAAACGTTTCAGCAACAACAGCTCTGTTCACATACCCTGCAATGGTGTATAAAGTTCTAGATTTTGTGCCACGTGCTACCACCATAGCAGCCTTCACAATCTTCCACGAACTCTTACCAAACTTTGTTGCATAACCTGTGCTATCCAATTGACCAATAGAGATCAGGTTCCTCTTGAGACTAGGAATATATCTAACATCCTTTAATGTCCATTAATTTCCTACCAGAGTTTTTATGCAGACATCCCCTTTTACTTTGATCTTCAAATCTTTGTTGTTGGCAAGATACACATCTCGAAACTTCCAGACTTGAAATTTCGAAACAACTCTTTATTTTGAGACGAATGAAAAGACGCACCTAAATCCAAAATCAAAGATTCAATTGGACTATCCACGCTGAGGATTAGAGCATCCCCAATGTCTTCTGCTAAATGAATCGAATCATCGTCATTCTCTGATTAAAGTTCAAATCTTAATAAGAATGGCACGGTGAAAAAAACTAAATTGGGGTTAATATTTTTTGACATTATTGTGATGAGTGTAACTCTCATATATGATATCGTAATTGCACACTATGGAGTGTTCATTGGTTGCATTAGGTTTTGTTGAGACATTTTTATAAGTTTGTTCAAATTGACATGATTAGTGTCACGGTCTTACATCAATCGCATAATGGAATTTGTTTATTACGACTCTCAAGTGGTTCGATGGGCGACACTCGCATAATAAACTCAGTTTAGTTTGACCCACAAATGCTTCCACTAATGAGAAACTGTCGTATTATAGTAGTTTGACCCATACATTTTGACCGTTTGCAAATAAGGTATGAACTACCCTAAACATAATTTAGTAGATACGGTATGAATTAAGATCACAAAGTTCCGTAGTTCAATTTCTTACTCCTAAAATGTTGAACTTAAAAGAATGAAAATTTTGAGACCTGTTGGACATATTCTTAGGTTTACGGACCAAATAGATATAAAGTTGAAAGTTTGTCCTGGACTAAATGTACGATATAGATAATTTTGAATGTCCAATACACTTTTAGTCTTACCTGATTTTAAAACTTCATCATAAAGTATGTATTCCATCTTATTGGAGGTCCTAATGATGATGAAAGAGATGTCATTCTACAAATGGGTCAAACCCTTACCTTGTTTAAGATATTTGAAGGTGGAGAATATAGGGCTTAGATTCTTTGCTCCGACTAGTCTATGAATCCAAAAGTAATGAGAGTCGAGATGGTCACTGTTCAGAGTCGAGATTCGATATGGGTCAAACCCCTTACCTTGTTTAAGATCTTTGCTCCAATAGGCTGAGAGTCGAGATTCGATGGATTTTGTGCAGATGGTCACGGTTGATCATCTGATTCTTGTCATAATAGCAGTTTCGTAATTATCCATATCTTCAGATATCTAACTATGGTGCAAAACTATATTACCCCTAAAGATATCTAACTATGGTTCATGACCTAAAAGACCTTCAAATGCTATTAAATTAAGTGGTAGACCTTATTATGTGATGTCAGAAGATGTGATGATGTTTGAAAGTTGTTTGAACACTTTAATTAACCAAACCGAGAATTAAAGATAAAATGACCAAAATGCCCCTATGACTAGTTATTTAAATTCGAGGTCTATATCTGCTCCAAATGACTTGCTACTTCTTTTAAGGCCTATTAGTAAGGACAAGGAGTTATATTCAATGGTTCAAGTTGATTAGAGCAAGCTTGGAACCTAAAGCAAGTTAGGACCAAAGAAACACCTAAAGGAAACACCTCAAGATACAAAAGTCAAGACCCTTCTAGAATTCTCTAAGGAATTCATTCTGAATGTATGACCTTCTAGAACAACCCATGTTTGTTATTACAATGTATTCATATGTTTACGAAATGCATGTTATAACTTATGCCTCAAGAAATTATGAACCTTAGAAACTTACAAGAATGAGAATCAAGAACAATATAGCTCCTTTAAAAAATTATACAGAGAATACTTTATTGAATCCTACAACAAATGTAAAATCTAAGCAATAGTTGGGTAACATAACCATTACCTCATATACTACAAACTCTGAAAATACTTTACAGGTTCTTTCCTATTATCGATATTACTCCCTTCCCTGTTTGAGTTAACTTCTTGACAGTAATGGCCTGCCTAGAATGCATCACTACCTTGTATACAGTCCCGCCATAAGCACATATCTCGCGAAAAGTAATAGTGGCCTCAATTAGATCTTGGGAAGAAATTCTTTCCTTAGGTGGGAAATAGACATTTGAATCCATAGATTTTCTTTCCTTGTTTTGCTCCATTTCGAATTGATGTCACATGCAATATAAGATGACCATAATTAGAATGATAGTAACTCCACCTACTTTAAAAGATGGAGACGATGAATCTCCATTGCAGTTGTCAAGAGGTCCACCACAGAGCCCCTCTTTGTCAATGAATCTACTAGTGGGCATGTTCTGAAAAAAAGTTTATGAAGGGATCGGATGTCTCACGTTATGCTATATTGCTATGCCGTAGCAAAATTAGTAGATCTTGTACTCAAAATATAATGATTGTTCTTCAACTAGGTATACTTTTTACGACTAAAACTTCTATTTCACATTTGTTAAATTTTATTTTTGTCTTTCCGACGTTTCTTTACATATTAACTAACATTTTGTTTGTCAAGAAAAACATATTAGTTTGATTAAAATAATAATAAAAAAAAACTCATACAAAAAATCAATTGAGTAACTACTAAATTTATTTAATATATATAATATTACAATTATTAGAACAAAAATATATTTATCCATATAATAATTAAAAAAGAGGTTAAAGTAATATTCATGTCAATTTATCTCAAATTCCATTTTATTTTACTTTTTTTTTTTCTTTTTTACTTTGAATTTATTAAATTTGGTTGAAAAAGTAATTTATGAAAAAACAATACTATGTGAATAATTGTGACTTCTGAGTAAATTATGGGTACATGAATCACCTAAGATCACACCCTTATAAGAGCGACCGTGAGGATAAGATGATTAAGAAATGTTTAAAAGACTTGAAAGTCACTACCTATACAACCAAGGAGCACCTTCCTCTATGGTAGCTCAATCAAAGGACCACATGATTAAGCATGCTTTACTCGGAGCAATTATATGTTGGGAGACCTTTTAGAAACTTTCCTAGGATGCATGTGAATGAGGACAAAACATGTTGGAAAGGCTACATTGGTCTATCGAGATTGTTTTCATGCCTAGAATCGAGTATCCACCACAACATTAATAAAAAAAAAAAAAAAAAAAAAAAAAAATCGTAGGTGAAATATGTCACGTTGAAACTTATTTCATCACATATCTCATCATGTTTGTTTGTCTTCTATCTTTTAGGAAAGCAGATCTTGCAGGGGTCCTATCCTGTTAGATTTGATCTTATCTCTTAGTTGGTGTTTTTCAAATTCATGTTCAAATCCGAAGTCTATAAAACGACTTCATCAATGTAAGGAGAGCATCAATCGGCCCATAGCTCTCTCTTGAATATCAATTGAAGAATTGAGAGAAAAATTAATCTACTCTATCTCTTATATTATCTATCTTCTTATGAACAAATTTCTGAGAAAGCTCCAGAAAATCAAACCATTTCAAATGTTGTACCAAGAAAGAAAAGTTCAAATGAACATAGAAGGGGAGAAAATCTCACAATCTCAAATATTGTCAATCAAGAATATCAGATTGCCAGGATCGAAGATCAACTCCAAAATTGGATTATTCCAAAGGTAGATCCTAACACTATATACCAAATCTCAACCTTCAATTTTACTCAAAGATTTCTCAAATTCTTTATTGGGAATGATTCAATCCAATCTAGAGAATGAACCAGTCTATTTCAATTGTTATCCAAATTTTACTTTGTCGCTCCACGACCCGCACATATTATCAACCCTCATGCTGGACTTACAATAAAAAAAATTTAACATCAAGGCTGAAACTCATTCTTCAGTCGTCATATTCAGGGTTTATTACAAACTCGTGAATACAAATATTTCTCCAAGAGCATTAAGATCCTCGCCAAAAGGATCAACCATGCTCATAGAGGCAAATATTGGAAAGTCCCGTAACAAAAACTCTTTGTTGGGATCAAATAACAAGAAATACTCTCTAGAAAATAGAAGATGCTAATCTTCCGAGGAAAAAGAAATCTCAAAACCCATTACAAATCATCGAACATGACGATGGAAGCGTTGAAATAAAATTCAGCGAAGAACCCTCGTTAGAATCAAAAGTAAAAGAATTCTTGAGTTCTAGACCAAGTACGTCGGGAGTTTCAAGATCAATGTATGACCCCTTAAAGGTAAAAGATGTCAGTTATGATCAAAAAAGGGCATCAATCCACTATGAATATGGCTCAAGATCTCCAACCCATATGGATATGGATACTCAATCCGTCTACGAAAGTCAACTAAATGTCATTACGGCTGATTTTCAGATAGGCAAAGAATTATTGAAGGCAGATTTTATGTCAGCTGCCAACTTTTCAAAGAGAAGAGCTTTCTTCCAAACCTACAAAGAAGCTGAGTGAAGTGAATTAAGAGCTCAATGGTATTCTCATACCATCACATCAGAGGGTTAACGTCACTACCAGCGTAAGGAGTCAGGGTGGAGCTTATTATCTGTCTAAACGTCATACCTCCGTATCTCTACCCCGCGCTGCATGAGGATAGGCAAAATGCAGTAACGGAAGGAAATGCCACTACGCCTTCGGCTTTTGCGTACAGTGGAGGGTGCCTCACCGTAAAAGGAGGGTCCGGTCTACGATGCAACTGTTAAACTACGTAGCCGGAAGGTGTAAGGAGTATAGGATACATTGGTGTGAGTTAGAAGTTATTGAGAGTGATAATTGTGTGATATCTTTGGTGTGTAACGTTTTAGAACAGCATTCTGGGTATTGTTTTATGTATTTTGGCTCAAAGAGGAGAAATCGCATTATCCGATATGTAAGTGTTGTTTGAGTGGTTCAGTGTTTTGAAGGGAGTTTATGGAGTTTGTGTAAGTGTGTCAGTAGTATGATATGGCTAGTGGTATTTTTCATGTTTGTTGTTGGTTGAAAATGTCTATGTTTTTGTAAAGTATACTGTTTGTGTTTTTATGTGTAATGACTGTTCTGAAGAGTGACGTGTACTCTATAGGGTACGTTTTTTAGGAGAGTACTTTTTTTTTTTTTGTTACCGCGAGATATATTGGCAGCTGCAGATCATTTGATTGGACTGAAATTTGGAATGGGTACACTTGATGATATGAATCATTTGAAAAATAAACGGATTCGTTCTGTCGCCGATCTCTTACAAGATCAATTCGGATTGGCTCTAGTTCGTTTAGAAAATATGGTTAGAGGAACTATATGTGGAGCAATTAGACATAAATTGATACCGACTCCTCAGAATTTGGTAACTTCAACTCCATTAACAACCACGTTTGAATCTTTTTTCGGATTACACCCATTATCTCAAGTTTTAGATCGAACTAATCCATTGACACAAATAGTTCATGGGAGAAAATTGAGTTATTTGGGCCCAGGAGGATTGACAGGGCGAACTGCTAGTTTTCGGATACGAGATATCCATCCTAGTCATTATGGACGCATTTGCCCAATTGACACGTCTGAAGGAATTAATGTTGGACTTATTGGATCATTAGCAATTCATGCAAGGATTGGTCATTGGGGATCTCTAGAAACTCCATTTTATGAAATTTCTAAGAGATCAAAAAAAGTGCGGATGCTTTATTTATCACCAAGTCGAGATGAATACTATATGGTAGCGACAGGAAATTCTTTGGCACTGAATCCAAGTATTCAGTAAGAACAAATTGTTCCAGCTCGATACCGTCAAGAATTCTTGACTATTGAATGGGAACAAGTTCATCTTCGAAGTATTTTTCCCTTCCAATATTTTTCTATTGGAGCTTCCCTCATTCCTTTTATCAAACATAATGATGCGAATCGTGCTTTAATGAGTTCTAATATGCGAATCGGTCCGAAAAGTGCATTGTTGGAACTGGGTTGGAACGCCACGTGGCTCGAGATTCAGGGGTTGCGCTATAGCCGAACACGGGGGAAAGATCATTTATACCGATACTGACAAGATCATTTTTTCGGGCAATGGGTATACTCGAAGAATTCCATTAGTTCTGTATCAACGTTCTAACAAAAATACTTGTATGCAGCAAAAATCCCAGGTTCACCAGGGTAAATGCATTAAAAAAGGGCAAATTTTAACGGACGGTGCTGCTACAGTTAGTGGCGAACTTGCGTTGGGAAAAAACGTATTAGTAGCTTATATGCCATGGGAAGGTTACAATTCTGAAGATGCGGTACTAATTAGCGAGCGTCTGGTATATGAAGATATTTATACTTCTTTCCACATACGAAAATATGAAATTCAAACTCATGTGACAAGCCATGGACCTGAAAGAATCACTAACGAAATCCCACATCTAGAAGCCCGCTTACTCCGAAATTTAGACAAAAATGGAATTGTGATGCTGGGATCGTGGGTGGAGACAGGCGATATTTTAGTAGGTAAATTAACGCCTCAGATGGCGAAAGAATCATCATATGCCCCCGAAGATAGATTATTACGAGCCATACTTGGCATTCAGATATGTTTTGGAATAACTGCTGCTATTACTATCCCTAACTAAAAAAGTGTCATCAGATACGAAATTCCGAATGCCGACTAAATCATCAACAGTACTGTAACTAGAATTGTCACTATGACTAGGAATGTTTTTATTCATATTATTGATAATTGATCATTCACTTTCAATAGGACCAAGACTATTGATTGATTTACTTAGCCTAGACCTGTATTCTAACTCCCCGTTAGACAACCTCGAATTTAACCATCTTTTTTCCATAGAGCTTTCTTGCCCCTATTTCCATCAAAATACAATAGATGAATAGTCATTGGATAAAAAATAAATCATTTGAATATCTCATTTCCTACCACGAATAGGATCTAAATCCAATCACTCGGATTATTAACTACTAACGAGTGGGTCTTAAAAAAAAGGGTTCCGTTATATATAATATAGTGAAGTTATACTTAGGGTTCTCGCAAAAGAGAATTTTTTTTTCAATTAAATTATTAATTTAATTGATTTAATTGAAAAATAGCGGTTTCTCACCTGTTATATCAAATTCACATAAAAAAAATCGTTGTTCTCCCTATGAATATGAAGAACTTTTTTCGTAAAATCTCGTTTACTAAAAAATTTGTATTCCGACAAAGAACGAACAGTCCCGTGGTGGTACGTAAGGCACGGACTCCGCGAACGTCCCGCGCCCCCTTTACTAATAAAGGAAAGAAAGCCTCAACCAGAACCACATTCCTTTTGCGTGCAGATGTAGCTAAGTGTCTGACTATATTGGTCATAGTTCCCTGCTGTTGCGGCCGGTGCTCGTTTGCGCGTGAACCAACCCAACAAAGAAGGAAAGGATGCCTCTCTCTCGTCGGGGCATCTGAGAATGATTCGAGCTGTATGAAGGGAAACTCTCACGTACAGTTTCTTGTTTTTTTTGGGGGGGGGGGGGGGAAGGAGCCCGACAGGGTCCCCCCACTGACTTTTTACGGGCCTAAGTGAAAGTGAAGTGGTGGGCCTACCCATCCCAACCAGGGGTATGCTGGAATTTGTGAAGAGCAGCACCTTACGATGTTCATGACCAATTGGATCCTGACGTACCCGTAGGTACCAGAGGAGATTGCTATGATCGTTACTGTATCCGTATCGAAGAGATGCGACAAAGTGTTCGTATCATTGTGCAATGTCCTAATCAAATGCCTAGTGGCATGATAAAAGCCGATGATCGTAAGCTATGTCCTCCATCACGATCTCGAATGAAACTATCCATAGAATCGTGTGCCGTGTGAAACGTAGATAATCGCCGTTCTTAACCGAGACTCAGGTTAAGCTCCGTCTCGGACCTTGTGGGGTTAGGAGTAAAGCATCCCGAGGTTGATGAATCTCGTTGGGCGTGGAGAAACATTGGGAACCAAAATAGCTTTCTTCGGAGCCGTTTCTTGTCCCGTCCCCCCGCCCCGGCATAGCGCTTCGCTTTCGGGGATTCGGAAGAATACACACACTTCTCCCTTCTTCATTGATATGGGGGAAAAGGAACCGTCTACCTGTTGGGAAGCTAGACATTAAGTGGGTTGATGAGGATAACTAAGCTGACACGCCGGAGTTGGCTGCTGGCACAACTGGGTGGTGCCTTACCGCACCGAAGGTGAACCCGCGGTAGCTTTCGTGGTGGTGCTTCAGGATTCCAATGTACTGCATCCAAGATCAGAACGAGCTTGCCGGCGGACCATTGCTGTCCCATTCTTGAGTGAGCTGGAGCGTAGCCATCTTAGCCACTGAACTAGCTAGAAGCTATTGCTTCGGGTCGAAGCACTAAAAGAAAAGGACCAAGAAACACGGCGGTATAGGAACCACGGGACCCCACCACTAGTCTAGTAAAGGGAAAACAGAAGTGCGCTCCTGCACACCAGCTGAAAAAGCCCTTTACCCTTTGAATGAATAATAAGGTCAGCTTCATAGTTCCAACCGTCATAAGGTTTTTTTATGACCTTTTTTTAGGTTGGGTTGCTGGATACGGGATCCTCGTAGTAGGCTGGAACAACATCCAGCCGAGAGAGGGCAGCCTTTAGAAGCAAGAGGTTGGGAAACCAAGAGAACGTTTCGCCCTTTCTTAGTCTTTTTACCGCTGACGGAGTAGGAGTAGCACAAAAAGAGGGATTTTGCTTATTGACCCAATGAGAAACCACTAACATCTTCTTCGTTGGGGCTTCGCGCACTGGGAAAAGGCTATAACGCCACGGGAAATCGACCACTAGTAACAAAACTCACATAATAAGGTATCGAGAGGGCTATCACAGTCAGGTGCGAATCAATTACCCCCTATTTGTAAAGTACCCCTCTCCCTACCGGTCGAGCTGTTTCACCCCTCTCCCTTTGGTCTCGCTGTTTCACCCCTCTTCCTATATGACGGGGGTTGAGACGAGAAATGGCTTGATGAACCGTTCGCCACGCACCGCCCCCATTCACTTGCTTATCGTAGAAGCTATCAGTATACAGTGCCCCACAACTATTTATTCAGAGTATAGTGGGGTTGAAACACGAGAGTGCCCGCCCTTTCTTTCACGCTGGCCTAATTCAGTCTTTTAGTAAGCGTAACCGTGTATATATATCTTCGATGCTCTCATTTCGAAATGTCCGCTTCAACTACCAAAAAGCTAAGTTGGCTTGACGAGCCCAGTGAGGAAGCAGGAGCAATAAAACAACAAATCTCTCGCTTAAGGCTTTCATCGTAAGGGGCAAAGAGAAGAGCTTTTGCTACTGAGAAAGCGAACGATCAGCGCGAAGGTTCAAGACTTAGCCGAGCGTTAGCGAAGCGCTGTAGTAGCGCTGAAGCCCTATGTGCTATAATGCTGAGCCAAGGACGCTCCGCCTTATCTATAAAAGCAGTCAACTGAGTTCTGAACGAATTAGCTCCTTGGTAATGCCTCAATCTATAGATAGAAAGCCCTATGATGTGAAACTACAGGATCATCATCGGTCTACTCTACCTCAATTCACCATTTCGAACTTTATACAGAAGGTTTTTCCGTACCAGCTTCTTCTACCTATACCGCAGTGGAAGCACCTAAAGGAGAATTTGGTGTCTTTCTGGTCAGTAATGGAAGCAATCGTCCCTACCGTCGTAAAATAAGAGCACCTGGCTCTGCCCATTCACAAGGACTCGATTCTATGGCCAAACATCACATGCCAGCAGGTGTAGTCACCATCATTGGTACTCAAGATATTGTGTCTGGAGAGGTAGATAGATAGGACTACTAGTTGCTCGATCAGGGCCCTAGCTTTATTGCGAGCCAAAAACCTCAGCGGATCCCCTATAAAGAAAGAAAGAAAGAGAACGCCTCTCGGAGAAAGTTATTGTCGCTAAAGTCGAGAGAGAAGTCTCGTCAGCCGCTATGGTCTGGGCTCTCACTCACGTCGTCCGTCCACTCTATTATGCTGCTCGCCCTATTAGCTAGCCGACGCCAACCAACCAGGGTAATTCATTAGTTTCAGCCTGTCTTGGGTTCTATATTGTACGGCGAAACTCGCTCATAATATATATCCGTTTTCTCAGGAACCAGACCTAGATGCACAAAGAATAATAGATATCTCTGGGGTCATATTTTTGTGTAACTTCTCTCGTCCCGTTCATTGTGGTTACTCGGCCCTGCTAGCCATTTGCTTGCTCGAACTGTACACATTCAAAGAGGGGACAAGCTAAACAAGCAAGCCATACAAGTTTATAGAGTCGGAAGTTCGAAAGCACTTTGAGGTTTCCCTGTGACTAACTTAGCACACTTCGGGTGGTAGCCATTGGGCTAAGTCTCCAAAAAGAGCCACTCACACACATATATAGGCATTACAGAGGAGCTTCGCTTTCTGCTTCGGGCGTTGCAGTAATTCATAAAAAAGAATGAGATTAGTTCTGTCTTCAGTCTTTGGGTGAATGAATTTGGGTATCGAAGTTTGAGTTATTGCCATCCCTTGCGGTGAGCTTGGTAGTAGCATAGGTCGATCCTCGGGCAGTTTTTTCAAGGCTGGAGCTTGATTCCCACTCCCAGTAGTCTTTCTTCAGTAATTAGCTTGGAAAGTAGTCTTTCGTAAGCAGGAGCGTAGCGCTTCGCAAGTGAAGGTGGAGGATGTGCTTCTTCCCCTTAAAGCTCTGTCATTTTCACATAAATGTTGGAGTTGTAATAAATCCTATCTCTACTTCTGATAACGAACGCTAGAATTGGGATATCTCCAAAGAGGGTAGACCGACCAGGTGGAGGGTTCAACAAAGAAAAAGAAAACTGAAGCCAAGCTCTTGTTTGGATAGGCTGGGCTTACGGTTTTCAACTGCATCGTACGGTAGGGTTCCGTACCTCCTTTAGATATCTCGAGCCCCCGTGCTCCTAATGTCGAGCTAGAACGAGAGCTACCGTGGAATCTGCCGATCACACATGAGTACCTCGCCTTCCAAAAGAAGCGGTTGCTAATTGGCATGCTAATGGGGACCATCGATCAAGAAGGACTTCGGAGACAGCAATCGAATTTCGCAAAAAAGAGAAAGAAAGAAATATAGGGCCAACTCGGAGAATTGAATTGCGCCTCTAACCTGACTACGCTACCCAACCTGCTGATAAAAGGTCGAATTCTGAAGGGCGCACGAAATGCCGATCAAATCCCTTAAAGTTCACCTAAGAAAAGTCAACAATCAGATCTATCTGACTGAGTTGATGATGGACCGGATCTCGAAAGGTGAGGCGAGAGGCTTGAATAAAGAAGACGTATGAGAAAGGGAAGGTCAAGAGAGACTTATTGCACGATCCACCCAACTCAGCTAAGCTAATAAATGCTACAGTTAAGAGAGTGGGAGGCCGGCCCCTGCCCATCTGGAGGTGCACCCCAATTTAGAAGGATATCAAACAAAAGGGGTAAAGAGAAAAGAAGCGTTGAGATAATATACTTGCATCTGTCTTTCATCTACTGAAAAAGGGGGCCTGCTTGAAGAAATTTAGCCGCTTGGCCCTCTTGTGATGCGAACAGGCGTTTACGGGTTCAAGATTTGTAACATAGGAAGGAGGTACATAGCATCTCTTGTACAGGGAAGAAGCTTAGATCCAATCGAACTCCTGGTAGGAATTCCTCAGGGCGTATTACGGGGTTTCCGAAGGAAGGTACTAGCAACTTGCTGTGTCATGTCCGTTTTAGTTCTTTATTCTCAATTCTTCTTGTTTTGAGTTGAGTCAGGATGAATTCAATCCTTCACCTTATTTCACAGGGTAAACTGGACAATTGATTCTTCTTGAACGAGGTAAAGCTGCTTGGCTCCTGAACCAGAACCAGAACCTTTACATAATGAAAGAAGGGAGAGGAAAGACGAAACGAAAGAGGAAGACGACTGAATTACTGAACCAGATGGAACTCCTACACCTCGGCTTCTTGATCTGATCTTTCTCCTCGAGCAGCGACTTACTCATGAACCTCTACAACTCTTATGATCTTACCTCTGGAACCTATTTCTTCTTGAACTGTAAACAAAGACGAAAGATTAATGCAAGATGAATGAGAGTTTACAGTGAGGGGAGACGAAACAAAGACAAAGACTCCTACTTCTGGAACTCTGACGGACCATTAATTAATTTATTCTATCAAACATAGGGGTAAAACATTAAAAGAGCTTTTTCCCTAACAGCTGAAGCTTCAAGAAAAGAAATTCTATCCAGCATAGGGGTAAAACATTAAAAGACCTTTTTCCCTAATAGCTGGAGCTTCAAGAAAAGAAATTCTATCATCCCCCCTATTTTTAGGGATAAAAGAGTCCATTTTCCCTGATTTCCCTCTAGAACTCGACTGTAAACACTCAAAAAACAAGAATGATCCTATCTCCCCCTCATTTTTTTTATTAAAAAGTCTATCTTTACCCTATTTTTTTGGGATAAAAGAGAGTCAAGGTAATTCATTCATTATTAAGGAAAGACGAAACGAAAGAAGAATTGAAGACGACTTGACAGTGAAAGAAAGAAGGGAAAGAGAAGGGAGACGAAACGAAAGATAAATGAGAATGAACTGTCAGAATAGGGGTTCGTTCAGTAGTTCTGTCTCATTCTGGAAACCATAGAAGAAAACATATCATTCTTCGAATTGTTTGAAGAAAATATTTTTCAAATATGCACTTCGACTCAAAGAAGCTGGAAGACTACCAGAAGAGGCGAAGTATATTCAAAACATCCTACGTTGGAAGAAGTCGAATTTGACAATTATTACGGAGAAAAGGTCAAAGCTAGTCCTTTCAAAACTATCCCAGGAGGACTAGAAAAGGGTAATCCGACCCTAAAGAATATCAAGAATATCTAGCATCAAAATAATTATTCAAACAAGATTTTATCCACGATCTCCACCCAGCTTGAGAGTATCGAGGGAAAAATCTCAAAAAATTCTGGTACTCGGCAAGAACAAGTAGGCAGCTCTGTACCAAAAGTCGATGTGTCAATCCCAATACTCAGACCGGCAAACCTCGACGTATTTACAAAGAGGATTTCAAAAGAAGAGATCGCGATGGCCAAAATAGAAGAAAAGTTGGATAGAATCCTAAATCCTCGGATAACACATCAGGATTCATCTGTTAATGTCGTTAACAATGACGACGAAATTAAAGAATTCGAAGACGTGATTTTAGATGAGGTAGAAGAGCCTCTCTACAATTGAATTGAAAGAATCTCCAGGAGAAGTCAAAATAATACCAGTAATCAGAAAAACTGGTATCCTCAATCGTCTTTTCCGAATATCAATTCGAAGAAAAGACTCTACAAACTCAAGCTCATTACGATGGTCTACCAATATATGAATGGAATATCGATTGATTATCCGACTATCAAATAATGAATGTTGTCAATGAAATGATGATGGCCGCAGGCGCGTATAAATTATAGGGCCATAAATCCAACCATCAAATAGCTTAAGTTTTAGTGAACGAATTTACCGGGCAACTCAAGGACTGGTGGGACAAATAGCTTGATGAAGCAACTCGCCAACAGATATTAAGCCACCATGTCATTAGGCCAACTACTCAAATCATCAAAGAGGAAGGTCCATCAACTAGGACCGAAGTACAACATGAAAGGGTAGAGGATGCTGTCAACACCCTCATTTATACCCTTATAGAATTCTTCGTTGGCGACCCCTTGAAATACCAGGAAAGATCCGTCGAAATACTCATGAACCTGAAGTGCCCCACCTTAGGAGATTTCAGGTGGTACAAAGACATGTATTTGAGCAAAGTTCTTATTAGAACAGACAGTTCGTTGGAATTATGGAAAGAGAATTTTGTCAATGGACAACCAAAACACTTCTCATGAAGGATCAAAGACGGTCTTAAGACAAAGTATAATGGAACAATTCCATGGCAGACTTTGTCATAAAGGTCAATAGAATCCTTCATCATAGAAGAAGAACTCAGACTTTGCAATGAGTCAAAGATTCAAAACAAGCTCAATTCTTCGATATCAAATAGAAAAGAGCTTGGAAGATTTTGTGATCAATATGGATGCAAGGGGATAGAGGCCCCCTCAACCTCAAGAAGGAAGAAGGTTAAGATGCATCCAAAGCCTTATAATTCATACAGGCCTAGAGAAAAGTATCGAAAAAAACTAGTACATCTCAAAAGCCAACATATTCAAGAAGAAAGTATACTCCTACAAAAATCCATAGAGGAAAGAAAAAGAAAACTTGCTTCAAATGTCGAGAAGAAGGACACTATGCTAACAAGTGTTCGATAAGAGGAAAGATCAATGAGTTGGATATAGATCAAGAGCTAAAAAATCACCTGAAAGGGAAGAAAAAAATCCCTACAGACTTCAATCAGTTCTCCAAAGGTTTGAAAAACCGAGAGAACTCACTACTCAAGACCTACAAAGAGACATGCTTCGCCAAGAAGTTCAATCTTCAGGAACGGCTGCCCGAACGAAAGGAAACGGCGCAACCAAACCTGGACGAGGATGACTTTCAAAGTTCCTTCATTGGAGCCATCACCACTCCTCAATACCAATAATTGTACGCTCTCGTTACCTTAAAAATTTATGATTTCAAAATCACACTAAAGGCTCTCATAGATACTGGAGCCGATCAAAATTGCATTCAAGAAGGCGTAATACCTACAAAGTATTTTGAAAAAACTACTGAGGGCCATAGAGGTGCAAATAACAATAGACTAAAAAATAATTACAAATTATCTAAAGTCCATGTTTATAATGACGGAATTTGCTTCGTAAATTCCTTTCTTTTAGTAAAGGACTTAGGACAAGAACTAATCCTAGGTACTCCTTTCATTACTCAATCATACCCTTCTAAAATAACTGAAAAGGGGTTAGAGTCAAAAGCCCTAGAAAAGAAGATAAAATTTAATTTCCTTCCTCTCATAAAGATTAGTGAAATAAATAACTTTGAGAAGAACAATAAATGTATTAAATTATAAAGAAAAAAAAATTTCTTTTTTGAAGGAAGAAATTTCATTCAAAAGAAAAGAAGAATAGATTCAAAGTAAGACCGTCCATCTAAAATCAAAACTTTACAAACTCAAATAGAAATGGAGATTTGTTCAATTATCCCTAATGCCTTTTGGAATAGGAAGCAACACATAGTTCATCTTCCTTATGTCAAAAACTTCGAGGAGAAAAATATTCCTACGAAGGCCCGACCTATTCAAATGAATAAGGAATTACTAACATTCTGCAGAGCAGAAATCAATGATCTTTTGCAGAAGGATCTTATTAGGCCGTCAAAGAGCCCCTAGTCATGTGCGGCTTTTTATGTCAACAACCAGGCAGAGAAGGAACCTGGAGTCCCACGACTGGTAATAAACTACAAACCCTTAAATAAGGTTTTGGAATGGATTAGATATCCAATTCCAAATAAATCAGATTTAATGCAAAGAATTTCAAATGCAAAAGTATTTTCAAAATTTGATATGAAATCAGAATTTTGGCAAATCTAGATTTCAGAAAAAGACAAGTACAAAATGGCTTTCAATGTTCCTTTCGGACAACACGAATGGAACGTTATGCCATTTGGGCTAAAAAACGCTCCATCCGAATTTCAAAAGATTATGAATGAAATTTTCAATCCTTTTCAATTTTTTATGTTGAGATGTTCTGATTTTTTCTCAAAACATCAATCAACACTTCAAGCATCTTCAAACATTTTTTACGACAGTCAATAGAAGCGGTTTAGTTGTGTCTAAACCAAAAATTGAACTTTTTCAAACAAAGATCCGTTTTCTTGGATTTGAAATTCTTTTGGTATTAATTAAACTCATTCAAAGATCCATTGAGTTTGCCTCAAACTTTTCGGACCAAATTACAGATAAAACCCAACTACAACGATTTTTGGGATGTCTTAATTATGTGTCTGATTTCCTTCAAAACATCAGACCCATTTCCAAGCCACTTTTGAAAGGCTCGAAAAGAATCCAAAGCCCTGGACTAAAGAACACACTAAAACAGTCCAAATAATCAAATCTCTTGTCAAGTCAATTCCGTGTTTATAGCTGATAAACCTAAGGACTAGTTTAATAGTGGAGACCAACGCATCCGATATTGGATATGGAGGAATCCTGAAACAGTCTCTTGACAAGAAAGAATCCATTGTCGGTTTCCATTCGGAAATATGGAATTCTACTCAAAAAAATTACTCATCAGTGAAGAAAGAAATACTTTCAATAGTACTTTGTACAAAAATTTCAAAGCGATTTAATTAACAAAAACTTTGTTATCAAAACAGATTCAATGGCATCTAAATTTATTTTAGAAAAAGATGTCAAGAATCTTGTGTCTAAACAAATTTTTGCTAGATGGCAAGCCATTTTATCTTGCTTCAACTTCAAAATTTTGCCTATAAAAGGGGTCGAAAACCCCTTGGCAGATTACCTCTCAAGAGAGTTCTTACTCTCGAAGAAAAACTCTCCCTAACCAACCTCCTTCTCCCAGTGTTAACCGGTGAGAAAGCAACAGAAAAAGGGAAGAAGCCCATTTCTTCTTCAAACACACCTACTCCAATGACATCCGATAGCTACGCAATGGATGCTGGTTTCACATTGGTGACCAAGTCTAGAGCAAAGCTTTCTAAAAAAAAAGCGGAGGTTATTACTCCGAGGAGGCCTTCTGCCTCTTCAACACGGCCATCTGCCACTACTCCATCGAGACCTACTTTTTCTTCCACTTCAAAGTGACCTTCTGTCCCCTCAACCTACTTGGACGCGGTTGTTCCCATTCGATTTTCTCCAGTTCCTGAAATCAGGACCTATTTTCAAAAATCTGTGTCTATACCAGAAGCCCTAGTAAAACAAGAATACGACAACCTAAAAATCAGCGAGGTCGTCAAGAAAGCCTATCCATCGGGATTCTTCTATATCCCGAAAGATATTCATAAGACCAAACGGTTTTATGAATTCATTTTAGTCGACACAAAATCCGTCGAAATTACTCATATTCCGAGCCGCGATGATCCTTCAAAAATTGCGTACTCAAAGTTAAAAATTTTCAAAGTCATAAATCCGACGTACTGGAATCAAGAACCGTACACGGAAAAGACTTTTTCAAAACCGTTTGTTCTTCACTCCTACTCATATAGAGACTAACAGATGGCATGGTTCAATGTCATTTGGTATCAAAATGATGAGCACTCATGGTTTATCCAATTTTGCCAAAATGCTCATAAAATTCATTATCCATTTTGGTTCATCAAATGGTGGAAAATTTTTGGATCAGCCAAAGATATATTCCCGGTTCCAATACAGGAATCCTTCCACTACTTTACTCAAAATATATTCAAAACCCCATTTCCATTAACCATGCGCTTTTGTGTATACTTTCAAATTTCTTGTATTTTAACTTGGAATTTTCAAATAAAAGAAATAGAAGACCAAATAAAACAGGTCTTCAAAACTATTAAAATCAAATGGTGGGATAAATATACTTGTACCCACGCATATATCAAAGCGGTAAAGGTCTGGCTATCAGAGAATTGCCACCTTCAGGATTTATCCAAGAAGAGGACCTCCGAATTTCTTAAGTCAAAGTCGAAGCTACTCACTGCATTAGCCTAGACAACTTGAAGCTGATTTTCAAAAGCATCTTCAAGAGGCCGCATCAGTCGGTTCGACATCTTCTCCTTCTATTGTAGAAGAAGAAGAGGAAGACACGATTTATGATCTCAATTATCCATTCTTGGATTCTCAACCACCTCTGTAAATATCATCATGAATGACTGAATAGTCGTTAAACTATTTATAAAAAATAAATAAATAAATCGTAGGTGAAATATGTCACGATGAAACATATTTCCTCACATATCATGTTTGTTTGTCTTCTATCTTTTGTTTTATTATTTTCACTTTTTCCACTTTTATTATTTTCACTTTTTCCATTTTCATCACATTATTGATGAATATGGATTTCCACTTACGTCTAATTATTTGGATGTACATTAAGAATTGTATTTTGAATATGTAAATTAAGCTAGGATGACAGAGCTCATGTATATTGTAAGGGCTCAAGTCACTAAACCCTCAACTCCAACTTGCTTCACCACTAGTTCCTAAGCAAGTGTCTCAGAAGTTTCTTGAGTATCCGCTACAACATCACTATGTGAATCTTTCAGCAACTCAACCTCAACTTCCACTTGCTTCACCTCTAGTTTCCAGCAACGGTCTTAGGAGTTTCTCGAGTATCTGCTACAACATCACTTTGTGAATTGTTCTGCAACTCAACCTCAACTCCCATTGGCTTCGTTGTCCCGATACTTTTCTTCAATTCTTTGGCAGTATTTGTGAAGCTAACTCGTTTCTGTTTGCTCATAACGCAGTTCTCACTAAGATTCCTATCAACAGATTTCAGACCTTCCAAAAATTTCTTCCAGCATTTTCATTCCTTTAACACTCATATGTCAAAGTCTATTGTGCCATATACTTCAATTGGAAACACTTAAGCAATAGCAGCTCTGTTCATACATCCTACAGTGGTGTATAAAGTTTCAAATTTTGTGCCACGTGCTTCCATCATAGCACCCTTCAGAATCTTCCACGAACTCTTACCAAACTTTGTTGCATAATCTGTGCTATCTAACTGACCAATAAAGATCAGGTTCTTCTTGAGACTAGGAATATATCTAACATCCTTTAATGTCCACTAATTTCCTGTCGGAGTTTTTATGCAGACATCCCCTTTTACTTCGATCTTCAAATCTTTGTTGTTGGCAAGATACACATCTCAAAACTTCCAGACTTGAAATTTCGAAACAACTCTTTATTTTGAGACGAATGAAAAGACGCACCTGAATCCAAAATCAGAGATTCAATCGGACTATCCACGCTGAGGATTAGAGCATCCCCAATGTCTTCTGCTAATTGTATCGAATCATCGTCATTCTCTACTTGAAGTTGAAATCTTAATAAGAACCACACGGTGAAAAAAACTAATTCGGGGTTAATATTTTTTGACATTATTGTGATGAGTGTAACTCTCATAGTATGATATCGTAATTGCACACTATGGAGTGTTCATGGGTTGCATTAGGTTTTGTTGAGACATTTTTTAGATTTAGTTCCATTATTTGACTGTAAATTTTTTAACCTAAGCAACCCTTATTAAATAATGGAATCAACCCACACCAATTAATATTTGTGTTAGGTTCGGTAAGGCCCAGTCATTTGTTTAAATTTTATTTTCAATAAAAATAAAATGTTAATATATTAAAAAATCTATTTATTTATTTTAAAACATTGAATTACATTTTTTTAATTCAAACTCAATATATGTTTTGAAAAATCACCCTCTAAATACTTCAAAAAATTATTTTAAGAGATTATAGAATAATTAATAAAAAAATTAATTGAGTTTTTCAAAAATACCCATGAATGGATTACTTACTCACTATTGTTTAACTCATTCATGCTACTCTCTGGCGGAGTTTCCATAAGACCCCTAACGAGTTTCAAATGTAAATTTTTCAATTAAAAAACCCGTTATCAAACATGGTTCTATTTTTATTGTAAACAATGAAGGAGAACTCGTTACCAAACATGTCCATAATTGCCTTCATTCACAACAAGAATATAAAATATTGAAACGTCATCCTTGTTCATCAACTTTAAATTTAAAGGACCATTGCATTACACTTTAGAACCGGTGTTACTACTAACAACAGATGGTTAACAATAGCTCCCATTGGTGGTTTTCTAAAATATTACTAATAATAAATAATAAAATATACAAGCTTAACATGGTGGTGGTTACCCATTCAAATATAACAATAATATGTTTCTTTAGTTTTAGTGAGTGTAATTGACAATGGAACCTAATTTTACTCATATAAAAGTGGAACAAATCCAGCACAAATATTCTCATATTTACAAAATGAATTCATTTTCAACACTTTCACGGTCTCTCCTATTGTCATTGTTCTTTGCTACCCTATTTACTAACATCGATGGAAAAATCTTTCGAAACCCACCGATTACAGTAAACATAACAAATGTTCTAAGAAGTCATGATCAGCTCACTATTCACTCCAAATCTGGTGATGATGACTTGGGAGTCCATCACCTCCCACCTTTGAGCGGTTACACTTTTAGTTTTCGACCAAACTTTTGGGGCTCAACACAGTTTCATTGCACCTTCCAGTGGTCTGGCTGGTCGCATTACTTTGATATATACAAGGATGATAGAGATAGAACCAAATGCAACGATACTCTATGTTTGTGGTTAGTGGTTGAACATGGTATTTGTATGTTCAACTATAAAACCAAATTGTATGATATTTGCTACACATGGCCGGCTAAATGAATATAAAAAATCGATATATCCATGAATTGGAGGGTTTTGATTATGATATTATAATAAATCGATATAAATTTGATACGGTGTATAAGTTTTAATGAATTATATTATTAAGATTTGTTAAGGTATTTCAATGCATAAAATACTTATTTATTAATCTCTTCCACTTTGATCGGAATTATTTTGCCTCATTTATCGAAATCTCCCATCATTTTTTCGAACATAAATCAAACTCAAATATGACAAGAATACAAAACCAAATTAACTTTCTTTCTTTTTTTATTAGTTATAAAATTTAAACATCTCATTAGCTTTTAATGTTACGTTACTTGTCTATATTATTTCGATGAAAATGGGTCCGATTTCAATGTTGGCACAGTCTCGAAGAATATCATTATTTTTATTTGCTAATCTATTTACTATGGAATTGTCAATTGAATTTATAGCCACCCAATCAAAATAATTCATTTTATAAGCTTGTTCAAATTGACATGATTAGTGTCACGGTCTTACATCAATCGCATAATGGAATTTGTTTATTACGACTCTCAAGTGGTCCGATGGGCGACACTCGCATAATAAACTCAGTTTAGTTTGACCCGCAAATGCTTCCACTAATGAGAAACTGTCGTATTATTACCCCTAAGGATAAGGAGGGATAAGTAGGTAAACAAAGAAATGGTGCAAAACTATATTACCCCTAAGGATATCTAACTATGGTTCATGACCTAAAAGACCTCCAAATGCTATTAAATTATGTGGTAGACCTTATTGTGTGATGTCTGAAGATGTGATGATGTTTGAAAGTTATTGGAACACGTTGATTAGCAAAACCAAGAATTAGAGATAAAATGACCAAAATGCCCCTAGGACTACTTATTTAAATTCAAGGTCTATATGTGTTCCAAATGACTTGCTACTTCTTTTAAGGCCTATTGGTAAGAACAAGGAGTTATGTTCAATGGTTCAAGTTGATTAGAGCAAGCTTGGAACCTAAAGCAAGTTAGGACCAAAGAAACACCTAAAGAATGTTAGGTTATGGAGCCTACTCCTTATTTATAGCTTGGTTAACGGTTATATCCGGTAAAGCTATATTTGGTAAAGCTATATATGGTAAAGTTATATCCGGTAAAGCTATATATGGTAAATAGCTATATATAGTAGATGGCTAAATCTGGTAAAGTTATATATAGTAAACTAAACCATATATATATCCCGTTCGATAGAGTTTTGAAGATGTACTCTATATTCTCTGTACTCTCTCTTGTTGTATATACCTGAAGTCATCAATAAAAAAAAATTCTTTTAGCCAGAGTTCTCCTTGCACAATTCTCTATCCCATTCTTTGTGTTCATCTAGATCGAGCGTGTGCGTTGTTGTGCGATCCTAACAACTGGTATCAGAGCTAACAACTGGTATTGATCCCAACAAAGGAAACACCTCAAGACACAAAAGTCAAGACCCTTCTAGAATTCTCTAAGGAATTCATTATGAATGTATGACCTTCTAGAACAACCCATGTTTGTTACTACGATGTATTCATATGTTTACGAATGCATGTTATAACTTATGCCTCAAGAAATTATGAACCTTAGAAACTTACAAGAATGAAAATCAAGAACAATATAGCTCCTTTCAAAAACTATAGACAGAATACTTTATTGAATCCTAGAACAATTGCAAAATCTAAGCAATAGTTGGGTAACATAACCATTACCTCATATACTACAAACTCTGAAAATACTTTACAGGTTCTTTCCTATTATCGATGTTACTCCCTTCCCTGTTTGATGTTAACTTCTTGACAGTAATGGCCTGTTCAGAATGCATCACTGCCTTGTATACAGTCCCGCCATAAGCACATATCTCGTGAAAAGTAATAGTGGCCTCAATTAGATCTTGGGAAGAAATTCTTTCCTTAGATGGGAAATAGACATCCAAATCCATAGATTTTCTTTCCTTATTTTGCTCCATTTCGAATGGATGTCTCATGCAATATAAGATGATCATAATTAGAACGATAGATACTCCACCTACTTTAAAAGATGTAGACGATGAATCTCCATTGCAGTTGTCAAGAGGTCCACCACAGAGCCCCTCTTTGTCAATGAATCTACTAGTGGGCATGTTCTGAAAAAAAGTTTTTGAGGGGATCGGATGTCTCACGTTATGCTATATTGCTATGCCATAGCAAAATTAGTAGATTTGTACTCAAAATAGAATGATTGTTCTTCAACTAGGTATACTTTTTACGACTAAAACTTCTATTTCACATTTGTTAAATTTTATTATTCTCTTTCCAACGTTCCTTACATATTAACTAACATTTTGTTTGTCAAGAAAAACACATTAGTTTGATTAAAAAAAAAAAAAAAAAAAAAAAAAAAAAAGCTCAACAAAAGATCAATTGAGTAACTACTAAATTTATGTAATGTATATAATATTACAATTAGTAGAACAAAAATATATTTATCCATATAATAATTAAAAAAGATTTTAAAGTAATATTCTTGTCAATTTATCTCAAATTTTATATTATTTTACTTTTTTTATTCTTTTTTACTTTGAATTTATTAAATTTTGTTGAAAAAGTAATTTATGAAAAAACAATACTATGTGAATAAGTGTGACTTCTGAGTAAATTATGGGTACATGAATCACCTAATATCACATCCTTATAAGAGCGACCGTGAGGATAAGATGACTAAGATATGTTTAAAAGACTTGAAAGTCACTACCTATACAACCAAGGAGCAGCTTCCTTTATGGTAGCTCAATCATAGGACCAAATGGTTAAGCATGCTTTACTTGGAGCAATTATATGTTGGGAGACCTTTTAGAAATTTTCCTAGGATGCATGTGAATGAGGACAAAGTGATAACTATCTAAAAGTAGAGTCATATCAAGTCTTTTTGGAGTTAATATTGCACTCTTATTCACCATTTTCTCATTTATAACCACATTTATTCTACTTTGTGAGCATGAAATCGTTTATTGCGGTCCAACGTGAAAAAAATATGATTTGGCATAAATTGATCTTAATTGTATATTTAATTGAGTTATGTGGTAAAATTTCAGACATTTATGCTAAACCATGTGGAAGTAGCGAATTTGGAAACAAATGGGGGATGACATGGAAATGATAAATCCACGTTAGCAGTCCAAGTGGGTCATTGACTACCCAATGAGGAACATCCTATGTGTACTACTTATTTCTTTTCAGCCCTAAAGGGGAACCCATGCTCAATATAAGAGGAAAAAGAAGACCAAGAGAAAAAGAGCCACATTTTGGGGAGAAAATCGAATTACACAGCAGCAGCTTGTGCTGCAGTGAACTGCTGTGAAACCAGAGAAGAAGAAGAAAACCCTAATCCAGCAGCTGTTGACAGCAGAAGGAAAAGGAGACCAACAAGGATTGATTAGGGCAAAGAGGTGGACGTGAGAGCTCAAGAGAAGGGAACTTCCATTGACGAACGACAACAAACCGGGATAACTCTCTATTTCCTTATTATCTTTCCTTATTCCATCAATTTTACATGATGATGATGCGGATTTCTTCGTTTAATTCAGTTTGTATGGAAAGCTAAACTTAATAGGGGAGGCGAGAGAGTTTTATATAGTTTAAGTATGTTGACGATATGATTTTAGTTTATTAAAGAGTTGTTGTTAAAGATTTATATGTATGTTTAATTAGCTACTTTACATACATAGTTGTTCTCTTATTCGGGAGAAGAGAGGGAGCAATGAAATTCTCTTTAATACTCTAGTTCCGTAGCAAGGAGACTTGAAGGGTAATAGAAGGGTTAGGAATAATTCTTCTCCTAGAGCCTTGTTAATAGAAATTACAACGATTATGGAAATAATCACCATTCATGACCCTCAGAAGTGGGCTTGAGAATCTATTAAAAGGAACTAAAATCTACCACAAAACTCAACAACTTATCTATTTAATCTCTCTTAGCCGAACCTTTCTCATTATAGTTGATTTTCTCATCATTTTCTGTTTTTCGACAGCAGTGACACTCTGTTTTAGTTTTGTTTAAATAGATAAAATCTCCAACACCCATTTGAATATTACCCAAAAACTCACTTAGTTTCCAGCGATAAAATTAACCAAAAAGATAGGTTCCCTGTGGAATCGATAATTTACTTATTACTTGCTACTTGTGATAGTGTATACTTGCACTTATTCTTGTGAATTTTACATCATTTTATTATATACATCCACAAGCAATCAAGTTGTTGGCGCCGTTGCCGGAGAACCTAATTTGGTTATTTTACTTGTTGTAGATTTTTGTGAGCGGGAGCCAACAAGAAGTCATAGTAAGCTGAGTGTTCCTACTGCTGTATTTACTGCTGAAGAATTGAGTTTACTGCTGCAAAATTATGTGTATGAACCCACCTACGGGTTTGGAATTTATTTTGGATCCTGAAATAGAGAGAATATTTAGACGAAGGTTGAGGGAGAAAAAGGAAATGACAAAACAGAATATACAGCAAATGGCCCAACTAAATCGGGAGTTTGAAAATCCAGTGATGATGGCTAATCAAGAGAGAATTACTGCCAATGCCATTCATTTAGCAGATGACAGAGAAAGAGCGATCCGAGCATATGCACACCCAGCTGTGGAAGAGCTAAATCCGTGCATCATTATACCCGAAATACAAGAAACCACGTTTGAGCTAAAACCTGTGATGTTTCAAATGCTGCAAACCATTGGGCAATTTCATGGACTACCGTTGGAAGATCCTCACCTACACCTAAAGTCATTTTTTGGGAGTTAGTGACTCATTTCGATTTCAAGGAGTGGATAAAGATGTGATTAGACTGAGCTTATTCCCATATTAATTGAGGGATGGTGCTAACTCATGGTTGAATACCTTAGCACCGGGAACAATTGATTTGTGGAATAGTCTAGAAGAGAAATTTTTTATCAAGTATTTCCCACCCACGAGAAATGCACGGTTCAGAAATGAGATTGTTGCTTTTCAATAGTTTGAAGATGAGACACTAAGTGAAGCTTAGGAGAGATTTAAGGAGATGCTTAGAAAGTGTCCTCACCATGGACTACCTCATTGTATACAAATGGAGACTTTCTACAATGGATTAAATATTGCTACTAAACAAGTAGTTGATGCTTCCGCCAATGGAGCTATTTTGTCAAAGACATACAATGAAGCATATGAGATTTTAGAGAGAATAGCATCTAACAATTGTCAATGGGCCGATGTGAGAAGCAACCCAGGAAGGAAGACTCAAGGAGTACTTGAAGTTGATGCTTTGTCCTCTATCAATGCTCAACTAGCTTCGGTGACTAATATTTTACAAAATCTAGCGTTGGGGCAAGACTCCATGATCAAAGCACCAGTCCATACAGCTGCTGTGATTAACCAGACAGCAGCCGAATCTTGTGTATGTTGTGGAGAGGAACACACCTTTGATCAATGTTCAAGCAATCTGACCTCAATTTTCTATTTCGGGAATCAAGTTAGTCAAGGCAACCCAAAAAATAACCCCTTCTCAAATACTTATAATCCGGGGTGGAGAAATCATCCAAATTTCTCATGGAAGGGACAAGGCTCGTACAACCAACAAATGCCCCTTAAAGCAAATTACCCTCCGGGTTTTGGATTACAAAATCAATTGACATATGGTTCTCAACAAGCCACCACCACCCAAGGGGAAGGAACTAGCCAAGCTCAACACATACCGGGAATATCGCTTTAGAGCCTAATAAAGGAATATATGGCTAAAAATGATGCTGCGATACAAAGTCAACAAGCATCATTGCGAAATTTGGAAGTTCAAGTAGGTCAATTAGCAAATGAGTTACGAAATAGACCTCTTAGTAAGCCTCTACTCCACCCATTGTGAAGCCTCCTAAAACACAGACATCAGTCAGCAGTGGACAAGAAAGCAAAATATACACACCAACACCTCCTTTTCCACAAAGAATAAAAAAAAAAGAAGGAAGAAGCCAACTTTGAGAAGTTCATGGACATATTTAAGGAAATTCACATAAATATACCATTAGTTGAAGCTTTGAAGCAAATGCCAAATTAGTTGAAATTCTTGAAGGATGTGCTCACCAATAGAAGAAAGTTTGAAGAATTCAAGGTGGGTACCATTGAATGAAGAGTGTAGTGCAATATTGAAAAACAAGATCCCGCTAAAGGAGAAAGACCCCGGTTCATTCAAAATTCCAATATCAATAGGAGGGAAGAAGCTAGGTCGAGCATTATGTGATTTGGTATCAAGCATTAATCTAATGCCGCTGTCTATTTACAAAAAGTTAAGTATTGGTGAAGCTAGACCAACTACAGTCACTCTTCAACTAGCAGATCGATCTTTCACTTATCCCGAAGGAAAGATTGAGAACATCTTAATTCAAGTTGACAAATTCATATTTCCTGCAGATTTTATCATTTTAGATGATGAAGCCTATCATGATGTTCCAATTATTTTAGGGAGACCATTTTTAAAGACCGGAAGAACATTAGTCGATGTCTACAAAGGAACCATCACATTAAGAATGGGTGACCAAAAAGTTGAATTTAACATCAATGACAGCATGAAATATCCAGCAGTGACAGAAGAATGCTCAGCAGTGTATGAATTGACAGAACAACCAGCGACCGAGGAATGGGATGATGGGGAAAGCGGGCAGGAAGAAGACAGCAGCTGAAATTACAGAATAGAACCGTTACCAGATTTAGGTGAATTTAGCACAGCTTTTGAGTCACTAGAATGTGAGGGAAGAAAGAATTCACCGATGAGACCATCTATTGAGGAAGCGCCGCAACTGGACTTGAAACCACTACCACCTAACCTTAAGTATGCTTATTTAGGTGACAAGAAGACACTACCTATCATCATCTCAGCGACACTATCCTCGACTCAAGAGGATATGCTCCTAGAAACATTGAAGAAGCACAAGGGGGCGATAGGTTGGACATTGGCGGATATAAAAGGAATTAGCCCTTCACTATGCATGCACAAAATACAATTGAAGGAAGGAAAAGTTAAGTCCATTGAGCAACAAAGACGATTAAATCTCATGATGAAGGAGGTTGTTAGAAAGGAGATTCTCAAATGGCTACATGCTGGAATAATTATCCAATTGCAAACAGCAGCTGAGTCAGTCCTATTCAATGTGTTCCGAAGAAAGGAGGGATAACAGTAATGGAAAATGAGAACAATGAGTTGATCTCCACTAGAATAGTGAATGGATGGAGAATTTGCATGGATTATAGAAGGCTAAACAAAGCGACACGTAAGGATCATTTTCCTTTACCATTCATTGATCAAATGCTTGATAGGCTTGCTGGAAAGTCACATTATTGCTTCTTGGATGGTTATTCGGGATACAATCAAATTACAATCAGTCCAGAAGATCAAGAGAAAACTACATTCACATGCCCATATAGAATTTTTGCCTTTAGACGAATGCCCTTTGGACTATGTAATGCTCCAGCGACATTTCAACGTTGCATGATGGCCATTTTTACAGATATGGTAGAAACATTTATGGAGATATTCATGGATGATATTTCGGTTTATGGAGAATCTTTTGAGACTTGTTTGTGCAATTTAGGGAAGGTTCTACAAAGATGTGAAGAGAAGAATCTTGTACTGAATTGGGAAAAATGTCATTTTATGGTCAATGAGGGAATAGTGTTAGGCCACAAGATCTCAAGAAGAGGAATAGAAGTTGATAGAGCCAAGATAGAAGCTATTGAAAGATTGAATCCACCTACGTCAGTTAAAGGTATAAGAAGCTTTTTGGGCCATGCAGGGTTTTACAGGAGGTTTATTAAAGATTTCTCCAAGATTGCAAAACCATTGTGTAGTTTGTTGGAGTCAAATAGAAAATTCGTTTTTGACAAACAATGCATGACTACCTTCCAAGCATTAAAGACAGCGCTGACCACAACTCCTATAATGTCAACACCCGATTGGAATTCACCATTTGAGTTGATGTGTGATGCTAGTGGCCATGCTGTGGGGGCAATGTTAGGACAGAAAAAGGGGAAGGTACTTCATCCTATCTATTATGCCAGCAAAACGTTGAATGAGGCTCAATTGAATTATACAACAACTGAAAAAGAATTGTTGGTCGTAGTATTCGCTGTTGAAAAGTTCACAGCTTATTTATTTGGAGCGAAGGTGAAAGTGTACACTAACCACGCAGCAATCAAGCACCTAATGATGAAACCAAATGCCAAGCCAAGATTAATTAGATGGATTCTACTGTTACAAGAGTTCGAGATAGAAATCGTGGACACGAAAGGAGCTAATAACCATGTAGCAGATCACTTATCTAGAATGGAGAACATGGAAGAAAAGGTCAATAGCAAAGAAATTGATGATGCATTTCCGGATGAACAGTTGCTTGGGATAAACAGTAGTAGCAGCAGCTACAGCAGTAGCAGAATGACAGCAACTCCATGGTATGCAGACATAGTAAAATTTTTTGCTTGTGCCATCATACCCGAAGAGAAAAATTATCAACAAAAGAAGAGGTTTTCCATGAATCCAAAAGTTACATTTGGGATGAACCAAGGTTTGAATTAGGGCTTGGATGGAGTCACACATTAACCTAGTATTAGCATCTACTCCACCCGCTGGGGGTGTAGCTTCAGGTGCGACTTGGAGTGGTAGGGTAGGCTGGGGTGGAGGTTCTACTTGTTGTGGAGGCTCTACTGATGGTGGAGGCTCAGCTTGCAGTGGAGCTAGAGGAGGTAGCTCAACTGGTGGTAAGACTGGGGGCGGTGTAACTGTTACTGACCCAGTCTCTGATCTTTCTTGAGGTGGGCCCTCTACTGCCACACCTCGTCCTACTTCTCTTCGACGGGGTCGCCCCCATCCTCGTCTTCCTCTTCCTCTTCCCCTTTCTCTTCCTCATCCTCGTCCTCTAGGCATGGTTCTATAAACCAATATAAGGTTGCTTAAGTCTAAGGCCTTAATACTATGCATATACATAAATAACAATACACACACTATACAATACATCGTAACGCCAAAGAAGTAAACATTCATCATGCTAAACATCATATCATACCACCAAAAAAATTACTCAGCATGCAACATATGACATCATACTCTTAAATAATAAATACGTGAAATATCACAACCATTTCAGTAATGTCCACATAAAAAAATGCATGCGAGTTTTAAAACGTTTCTCTTTTCTTATCTTATGCAAGGCGTACCTGACGGTGTCGGGGCATCGACGTTGGGACCGTGGAGTGTGCCAAGCCTACATCGTAGGCTAGTCTATAGAATCTAAAACCTAGAGCTCTGATACCAACTGTAACGACCTTAAATTTCCACATATCTAGAGTCGCCACTAACGAATCATGCTCATCTCTAATGAAGAATAAAAATCTAAGAATGCTAATCTTTATTAGCGGAAAAATTTAAAACTTCAAAACATTGGAAAACATTGCCGGACTTACGTGTTTCAAACATCATGCTGGAGTTCAAAAAGATAAAAAAAAAAAAACGATTACAAATTAAATAATATAAATGAATGAAATGCAAACGCCCTATCCTAACCAAGACTTAGGAATTTTAAATATGCAACTATCCTATGCACGCGCCATAGTCTCTGATCACGACGCCACCGTTAACCATACATGGGAGTCTTGCCTTTACCTGAAAAACAATATGGCACACGGCCTGAGTATTTCGAAGAAATATTCAGTAAGTGACCCCACTATAGGGGTCATGCTATTGCAAACACATGCAATCATGAATTAGGGACCTATCTCTAATCATCTTAGGGGTGGCCTCCAGTCTCAGACAAATTGAATTTGTAGTACTTCCCTACACACAACTCACACATACGAGTGTGAATCCCCAGGGCGCTCGCACACCCCCTGGATCCTCTGGTCCAGCTAATATATAGCGACGTCCGGAGGTCAGCGGAACCCCATAGTGTCATACGCCTCATGAACACCCTCATCCGTGCGCATTCGCACCTATGCGCATTCGCGCTCATCATAAGGTGCGCGTCCGCACTCATCATCTCTAGGGGAAGTAGCCCTATGCTTATGAACATACAATATGCATGAGGTCCCTCTAAATCCATCGTAATGTCTCTTCCGACACAACCCTCTAGTCTCATCTCTTTGTTACTCTAGGTAACACATGCTCGTGGGTATTTATATTAATATCATATTCAAGCTCTTAGGGTTGTGTCCTATGTCGATCTAACGACATGATGCAATATGCCACTCATCATCATCTAGCATGCTCAATATGGAAACCATCATCATATTAAGGTAAACATCATGCAATCATCATACTCATCATATTGCCACAAAGTGCATCAAACATATCAAGTACATCATTCATCAAAATATGTATATACTGCACATATCATCAAGCATCGTAATCCACACATCATCATAACTCATACAATTTTTTAGCCTATCCTATAGTAAGGCCACTTACTTGGTTGGCCTTGGCCGAAGTACTCCCTAAATAGATAAACGTAAGCTCCCATTCCGTAAGAGCTGCTTCCTACGTCACCGGGGTTTGTTTTCTATCACACCGTTCACCACTTTCTGTTAGTATTTCACAATTAATTTCCCTATAATTCAATAAATGTGAAATACGGCTCTAAAACAGCCTCGGATACCTTAATCGGGGCCGAAAACAGATCTGGGAGGGTCGAAACAGTGGAAACCAGGCTGAAAAAAGATGAGCCGAGCCGAACAGCCGCTAGAGCGTCGCTGGAGGGAGCCTCAGCTGTTTACGTCGCACCGAGCCGAGCCGAGGGACTGCTAGCACCGCTATGTGACACGTGGCAGCAGTAGAGCGAGCCACGTCGTGTGGTAGCGTCCGGTCAAAGTGCGGGTCGCAGTCTGGTTTAGGTCGTGGTCTGGGTCGCGGGTTGCGGAGGCTACTAGGCCAAGACTATCGTCGGGCCTCGGCTTATTGGGTTGGGCCAAAAGTTTTTTTTTTGGGTTGCAGGTCGGCTCGATTGGACCGATGGTCTGGTCTCGGGTTAGTTCAACTAAATCGTAGCTTCTGGGCTAATTTGAGGTTTGGGCCACTGTAGTTGGGCTTGGCCGAAGGCAGAGGCCAAGGGAAAGAATGGGCTGACTCTCTCGGGTTTTTGGTTCGGGTTGACCCGAATCCATGGACTGATGGTGTTAATATAACACATGCGGAAGAAATTTGGATCTTAGGCACTTTTAGAACATCAATTATAGTAAATAACTAGCATGTTCATAAGTATTAAAACTTATTGAGTTTAGATACTAACCTTTTGTAGTTCAAACTTCTTTTTCCTCACGAACCGGTTTCGAACCACCACTAGTGTCTTCTCCACTATTCTCCGGCCTTAGAACGGGATTGTGGAATCCGGTGAGTGACTAAACTTGGGAGGAATTTTGTATATGTGAAGAAAGTGTTTGTGAGAGATTTTTTCTCAAGGTTTTTCACCAAGAAGAAGAACACCTTCTATGTACCATGATCACTCTATTTAAAGAGTCATGTTTGAGATTATGTGGCAAGCATGCATGTTTGAGTTAACCAAATTTTGACACTCAAAATTCAACTCAAACTTGTGGGGTTTATTTGGCAAGCATGCAAGTTTGGTTAAACCAATTTTTGACACCTCAAAATTCCACTACCATGGATTTTTCCATTAAATGAAGTCAACATTTTGACTTTCTTCCTTTTAATTCAACAATTTATTTGAATAATGAATTTCAAATTAAAGTAACATTAAATGATTAATTAAACTATTTAATTAATTCAAATGCCAATCCCAATCAATTCCGACACATAATTGATTAAGATATTTAAATCTTATTTAAATATCTCAGATTCTCTCTTTTTGTTTAATGCGGTTAAATATATCATATATATGTAGTGCATATTCCCTAATTTGAATTCGAACACTTCGAACTCACTCGTCACACTATTCTATGGTTTAGTTCGATATGAGCTAGCAGAGGGACCTAATGGACCTATAGATCATGGGCTCCAACCATCCAAGATTAACCGGTTAAACTCATTAATCTTGTGAACCAACATTCGTTAACTACTAGGACACTCCACTATAGCCTAGTAGTTGCACTCCCCTCACTATAGATATAATTTTGTCCATTTGATATAACCATGATTAATAAGTCGATCCTTCACAGGTTGTTCGTAACTAGAGCTGGGTCAATTTACCGTTTTACCCCTAAAGTTACTTCTTGTTCCTTATGTGTCACTGATCCTCTAATGAATAATTGATTTGTGGTCCAACCAATAAACCGAATCCCTCTCAGGCTAATGCGAGGGTGGGGCCCCTTGTTCAAGACCTGAAGTCAGTGTTTAAGGGAACTACCTCTCTTCTATCCTTAAAAGTGGGTAGGAGTGAATTCCATCTTGCACCCCATGTCCCCAGCCATTCACCCAGTCTTACCCCTGAAATGGGAGGCCTATTGAGTCGGCGAACTAGAGCCACTCTCACCCATGAAAATCTAAGGATAATTCCGAACAAACAGGAGTTCATGGTTAGCTCAGGATTAAAACCGAGTTACCTAGGTTATCGAATGAAAAGAAAAATCAGTCTCAACAGTAAACGACATTATAAAGTGAGAGTGGTTTTCTTCATGGTCCGATCTTATGCAATACTCATTGCATAGGACGCCCCCACTCACATGTCTCCACATGTACAATTTAGTGATCTCATTGTTTATATCATATACAAAAGTGGGCCGCATCCATAGTGTCCCCAGAATAAGGTACTCAGCTTTATCCTTATACTATAGATCATTTTGACTATATATACTTGAACTTGATTCACTCTTATGTCTCTACAGATAGTTCAAGTAATCATACTATAGCCAGAGTGTTCTTAGTTTATTGGATTTAGATTAATGATCGTAAAGTTCACTTTATTCAATAACAATCTTTACTGAATAAACAACAATAATAACTTTATTGAAAATAGAATATGTTTTTGTTTACAAACTATGAGTTTTAGGACATAAAACCCAACAAATCCCACTTGGACTAAAACTCTAGTGGGGTTTTATAACGTTGAGTAGAGAGAAATACAATAAACTAGGGCATCACATACTCATGCCTTTTCTCTCACTGGCGCTAAATTACATAACTCGTAGTCCTAGACTCACTAGGTGCCCTTCAAACACTTTAGCCGTGAGGGGCTTTGTAAATGGATCAGCAATGTTGTGCTCTGAAGCTATCTGTGTGACGATCACATCTTCTCGTTGCACAATCTCCCTTATGAGATGATATTTGCGCTCAATATGTTTTCCTCGCTTATGGCTTCTTGGTTCTTTTGAATTTGCAACTGCTCCACTGTTATCACAATAAAGAGTGACAGGAAGATGCATATTTGGAACGACTTCCAAATCAGTTAAAAACTTCCTAAGCCATACAAATTCTTTCGCTGCTTCACAAGCAGCAACATACTCAGCCTCCATGGTGGAATCAGCAATGCAACCTTGCTTTATGCTTCTCCATATTATTGCTCCTCCGTTTAGAGTGAAGACAGATCCTGATGTCGATTTCCTCGAATCTACATCGGTCTTAAAATCTGAGTCAGTGTACCCTGTAAGGATCATATCCTAAGCACCGTACATTAGCATATAGTCCCTCGTTCTCCTAAGATACTTGAGAATATTCTTAATAGCAGTCCAATGAACATGTCCCGGATTTGACTGATATCTGCTGACAATTCCCACAGCATAGCATATGTCGGGTCGGGTACATAGCATGGCATACATCAGACTACCGACCACTGATGCATAGTGAATGTGTCTCATATCCTCAACTTCTTGAGGTGTCTTAGGACTTTGTTCCTTCGACAAATAAGCTCCATGCCTGAAAGGTAATAATTCTTTCTTGGAGTCCTGCATCTTATATCAAATCAACATTTTGTCGATGTACGATGCATGAGACAATGCTAGTGTTTTGTTCTTGCGATTCTGAACAATTTGGATTCCATGAACAAACTGAGCCTCTCCCAAATCTTTCATTTGGAATTGTGTCGCTAGCCAATGCTTAATGTCAGTCAGAAATCCCACATCATTTTCAATGAGTAGGATATCGTCAACGTACAACACCAAGAAAGCTACTGTAGAGTTGACACTCCTTTTATAAACACAAGGTTCGTCAACATTCTGTTTAACCAGCTTGATCAACAACTCTTGTTGTTTTTTCAGTAGCTTCTTTTGAAATCTCACTTAATACTAGTTTGCTACGAGGTTGATGATTTCTTACGAGGTTGATGATTTCTTACGTGGTCTTCCTCTAAGAATGTAGCGTTTGTTGATACAAACACTCTATTTTCTTGAGGGTCATAAAACAAACCAACTTTCGTCTCTTTGGGGTATCCTACGAATAGACATAATTTTGAACGACGTTCTAATTTCTTGGAGTTTTGCAACAACACATGTGCTGGACATCCCCAAATTCTGAAGTGACGTAAACTACCTTTACGCCCTTTCCATAACTCATAAGGTGTTTCTGAAACACTCTTAGTAGGAACCATGTTCAAAATGTATGTAGCAGTCTCCACTGCATATCCCCAAAACGAATCGGGTAATTGAGCGAAACTCATCATAGACCGAACCATGTCTAATAGAGTTCTATTTCTCCTTTCTGATACACCATTTTGTTGAGGCATACCAGGGGCTGAGAGTTGAGATCTTATTCCATGTTCTATCATATAGTTCTGAAATCTTAAGTCCATGTACTCTCCTCCTCGATCTGATCGAAGTGTTTTAATAGTTTTACCTAATAGATTCTCAACCTCAGTCTTATACTCTCTGAATTTTTCAAGAGCTTCGAACTTGTGACGCATTAGGTAAAGATAGCCATACCTTGAATAATCATCAATAAAACTGATGAAATATTCATACCCTCCTCGTGCTTTGACATTCATTGGACCACAGAGATCTATGTGCACGAGTTCTAAGGTTTCTTTGGCTTTATAACCTTTTTTGGAAAATGATCGTTTAGTCATTTTACCCTCAAGACAAGACTCACATGTAGGTAAAGAGTTGTCTTCTAACTTATTTAGAAGTCCTCTTTTAACCAATCTCTCAATCATATTGAGATTAATGTGGCCTAGTCTTAAGTGCCAAATATAGGTATTAAGAGAAATCTTTTGTCGTTTATTTTGAGTTTCGCTCGGTTTTAACATATATAAGTTGTTTTCTAGTTTTGTAGAACAAATATGAATACCACTTTTGCAAATGAACACTTCATTGATTTCAAAAGATACTTTATACAATTGTTCTAATAAACAAGAGATAGATATTAGATTTCTTTTCATTTCAGGAACAAAAAGTACATTATCTAATATAATGAATCTATCTCCAAAAAACAACTTTAAATTTCCTACTGATCTTGCTGAGACAACCTCTCCTGTTCCAACCCTGAGTGTTATCTCGCTGTCCGCAAGCATTCTCCAGGAGCTAGTTTCCTGGTAAAAAGAACAAATATGATTAGTCGCCCCTGAATCTAGTATCCAAGTTGAGTTGTCATACTCTACTAAACATATTTCTACAACGAGTAAATCATATTTACCTTGTTGTGTCTTTTCGGCTTTCTTCTGTGCAAGGTATTTTGGGCAGTTTCTCTTCTAGTGCCCGTTTTCATTGCAATGGAAACATTTTCCTTTATCTGCTTTTTGAACCTTGTGTTTGCGGTTAGTAGGAATCTTATTTTTCCCTTTACCCTTCTTCTTCATCAAAACACTTTTAGAAGTTGAAGGTCCAGACTTATTTTTTGGAGGACGATCCTCGTTTTAATTTCTTGGAGATAGCAACATTTGCTTCTCCTGTTTGTCTCTTGTTCGTTAAGAGGGAATGATAAGTCTATAGCTCATTGAGAAGAGCAGTCAAGTTATATTCTATTTTGTTCATTACCACATTGGTGCGGAATTGGAAGAAGCTCTTCGGAAGAGACATCATGATAAAACTGACTTGCTCTTCTCATCTATGACAGCTTCATTTTCTTCTGCCACATTGAAATGGACCATCATGTCCAGGACATGTTCTCTAACTGAGGTCCCTTCTTTCATACGGCAGTTGTAAATGTATTTTATGGCTTCATGTCTAAGGGAGAAGGACGGTTGTCCAAACATCCCTTTTAGAGATTCCATAATCTCTTTTGCAGTACCCATAACATCATGTTTCTTAGCCAAAACATCAGATATGCTGGCTAGAATGTACACTCGGGCTTTGTCATTTGCTTTTATCCATTTGTCATACGCATCCCGAACTGTTTGGTTTGCATTTGAGCTGGGGTTTGGAGGACACTCCTCAGTTAAAACAAACTTTAAATCATCAATGACCAGTATTATGTTTAGGTTTGATTTCCAAGTTGTGTAGTTGTCGTCGTTTAATTTCTCAGAAGCGAGTAATTGTACTATTGAGTTTGTCATGCTGTTATATAAAGAAAATTCTATTAGTGATTTGACTTAATCCTGTTTAATCCAATCAGTTTTAGCAAATGTAATAATGTACCCAAATCATTATTAATTTGCAACGATACTTTAGTGAGTTAGAGAAACTGCTACCGAGGGGCAGTCAATCACTCATTCACTAAACCAAGACATCTTGACTTAAACACTAATTCCAGAATAACTCTTGTTTCTATAGTGTTTTAGTTATCGTTATTTTGGTCAAGAATATACTAACTCTTAGTAATTCTTCGCAAGTGTGACCCACCAATTTCAGACCTCAGAGATCGGTCCCAACAACGCTATCGAATGAAAAAGCCAAAGTTGGGAATGGACCTAAGAAATCCTATCCATTTCTGGAGTTTGCGTTGTTTCGACTCCCATGTTACGACCCTCCGAATGGGTAGTTGCTCTAGGGCAACATGCAGGCGGAACATGTGAATCCCACGGTGCAACCTAGTGGTGGAGACCATAGGACGTGTTGACTTCCTTCTCCCACTTACTATAAATACTTTCTCTATTCACCTTGTTATTAACTCATGCAAATACCTTCCGAATGGAGGACGCTCCCAGGGTGACACGAGGCCGAGCATGAATCTCACGGTGTGAATTTTTCAGAGCGCGTGAAAAGGAAAATGATGTATTTCATATACCTTTTTCCTCCCATTAAGTATTTTAGACGGTTGGGTATACTCAGTACTTAGGTATATTCTGGCTAATTAAATATAACCTAAGTCTAGGTGATTTTTCCAAAACATACATCACTCAAGCATGCTCATAAAACTGGGCTAACTAAGCTCAAGTACTGGTCCGATCTCCAGGTAGTAGGTGTTCCGTAAACCGTCAACTTAAGTACCTCCAGCCTTAGACAAGATCGTGCCAGGTGAGCTTTCTTGTGAGCACAATTTTACAAGACATCGACCTATTTTAACTATTAAAATTGATCGTGCTCGGTTCTTAACCCTAAGTGAGCATGCACTTATCTTTATTATAGATTTTAACGTCTATCTCATTTTATGACGTTAAAAATAACCTGTAACATGCATCTAACATGCTTTATATAACAATTATATAATCATCCATTCCATGTAATAATATAACAATTTATATCTATCACTCATGGAACCCTAAACATGCATACTATACATTGTAACACTTATAACATACTTGGAATGCATGAAACATGCTTAGCCTATGGTGGGATTTTAAATCTATATGACATACTTTATGCATATACATGTTCTATTTAATTAAAACATACATTCATAATGCATAATTAATTAAACACACTAAAGTGGGTTGGTTTTGGCATTTTAAAGCAAGCAATTAACTAAATTATTACATTAATAATTAAAAATAACTTGAGCCGCTCTCGAGGACCACGAATTGGGCGAACCAACCCTTAAAAATGTTGAATCGGATCCCAACGGCAGAAAAAACACCTGAACCGCCTCTTCTATCTTCTTCGGTTCTATTTGTTATCTCTTCCATTTTCGATCAATGACAACCTAAAATGGACTCTAATGACTCCATAATTATTACAGACCTTTTTTCATTCATTAAAGCTCATACACATTAGGCTTATTACAATAATTGTATCAAATGAAAGCATAAAAGAAAATGCCAAAACCAAAACCATCCACTTTAGCAACCACAAATTTCATTCATGAAATGGTACCACCATGATCAAATTAATGTAAATAAAGTGCCTAAAACTTGCTCTGATACCAATTGATGGTGTTAATATAACACATGCGGAAGCAATTTGAATCTTAGGCACTTTTAGAACATCAATTATAGTAAATAACTAGCATGTTCATAAGTATTAAAACTTAATGAGTTTAGATACTAACATTTTGTAGTTCAAACTTCTTTTTCCTCACGAACCGGTTTCGAACCACCATTAGTGTCTTCTCCACTATTCTCCGGCCTTAGAACGGGATTGTGGAATCCGGTGAGTGACTAAACTTGGGAGGGATTTTGTATATGTGAAGAGAGTGTTTGTAAGAGGTTTTTTCTCAAGGTTTTTCACCAAGAAGAAGAACACCTTCCATGTACCATGATCACTCTATTTAAAGAGTCATGTTTGCATGTTCATGCAAATTTGAGATCACAAATTTTGACACTTAAAATTCCACTCAAATGTTTGGGATTATGTGGCAAGCATGCATGTTTGAGTTAACCAAATTTTGACACTCAAAATTCAACTCAAACTTGTGGGGTTTATTTGGCAAGCATGCAAGTTTGGTTAAACCAAATTTTGACACCTCAAAATTCCACTAACCTGGATCTTTCCATTAAATGAAGTCAACATTTTGACTTTCTTCATTTTAATTCAACAATTAATTTGAATAATGAATTTCAAATTAAAGTAACATTAAATGATTAATTAAACTATTTAATTAATTCAAATGCCAATCCCAATCAATTCCGACACATAATTGATTAAGATATTTAAATCCAGATCCTCTCTTTTTGTTTAATGCGGTTAAATATATCGTATATATGTAGTGCATATTCCCTAATTTGAATTCGAACACTTCGAACTCACTCGTCACACTGTTCTATGGTTTAGTCCGATATGAGCTAGCAGAGGGACCTAATGGACCTATAGATCATGGGCTCTAACAATCCAAGATTAACCGGTTAAACTCATTAACCTTGTTAACCAACATTCGTTACCTACTAGGACACTCCACTATAGCCTAGTAGTTGCACGCCCCTCACTATAGATATATTTTTGTCCATTTGATATAACCATGATTAGTAAGTCGATCCTTCACAGGTTGTTCGTAACTAAAGTTGGGTCAATTTACTGTTTTACCCCTAAAGTTACTTCTTGTTCCTTATGTCTCACCGATCCTCTAATGAACAATTGGTTTGTGATCCAACCTGTAAACCGAATCCCTCTGAAGCTAATGAGAGGGTGGGGCCCCTTGTTCAAGACTTGGAGTCAGTGTTTAAGGGAACTACCTCTCTTCTATCCTTAAAAGTGGGTAGGAGTGAATTCCATCTTGCACCCCACGTCCCCAGCCATTCACCCAGTCTTACCCCTGAAATGGGAGGCCTATTGAGTCGGCGATCTAGAGCCACTCTCACCCATGCAAATCTATGGATATTTCCGAACAAATAGGAGTTCATGGTTAGCTCAAGATTAAAACCGAGTTACCTAGGTTATCGAATGAAAAGAAAATCAGTCTCAACAGTAAACGACATTATAAAGTGAGAGTGGTTTTCTTCATGGTCCGATCTTATGCAATACTCATTGCATAGGACGCCCCCACTCACATGTCTCCACATGTACAATTTAGTGATCACATTGTTTATATCATATACAAAAGTGGGCCGCATCCATAGTGTCCCCAGAATAAGGTACTCAGCCTTATCCTTATACTATATATCATTTTGACTATATATACTTGAACTTGATCCACTCTTATGTCTCTACATATAGTTCAAGTAATCATACTATAGCTAGAGTGTTCTTAGTTTATTGGATTTAGATTAATGATCGTAAAGTTCACTTTATTCAATAACAATCTTTACTGAATAAACAACAATAATAACTTTATTGAAAATAGAATATGTTTTTGTTTACAAACTATGAGTTTTAGGACATAAAACCCAACATGGACCTTGTCTTCCTTACCCGACTGCGGTCGATTTTCCGGCGAGTTTTCTCTCTCCTTCCCGCGACGTTTCCGTTGCCGATTTCGGTCCTCTTTCTTCCTCTTCCTCTTTATTTGTCGTCCTTCTTTCTTTTCTTGGAGTTTTGATGCCTAAAGGTTCCTAAAACCACACATCCAAGAACGATTAGGAAATACCCAATTTTCCGACCTTAGTTACCGACGACGACGTTTAGGAAAAAGCACAAAACGCACCTTGAGTTATCGTGCTTTCGTTAGGGATTCTTCTCGTGGCGGTAACAGGTCGTTTGGTGTTGGTTTGAGGGTGGTTTGAGGGTTCGTCGGAGAAACTGGACACTCACCGACTTTTTTTTTCTTTTCCGAAATCTCTCTCTCTCTCTCGTAGTTTTCTGTCTTTTCTCCCTTTGTAGGTATCCTGATGGTGCTGGGAGTCGTGGGCTAAAGGATGGCCATGTTGTGGCCGTCGTTTCGCGTGGGTTCCGCGAAACTCGGCGGTGGCCGGAAAACTCGCGAGTTTTTCGGCGACTAAGTTTTTTTTTTGTTTTCTCGTTTTCTCATTTTTTTTTTCTTTCTTTCCCGGGTCGTTACACTTGAGGCGAATGCAACTAAATGAATTGGAAGAATTCAGGTACCTAGCCTATGAAAATGCTAAGATGTACAAAGAAAAAACAAAAATGTGGCATGACAACAAAATTAGGCCCAAAGAATTCTACAAAGGACAAAGAGTGTTGCTATTAAACTCAAGGCTGAAGTTATTCCCTGGAAAATTAAAATCAAGATGGTCTGGTCCATTTATAGTTGAAGAAGTCACTCCCTATGGGGCAATAATGATAAAACATGGAGACGAAATGAGATCTTTCACAGTGAATGGACAGAGACTGAAGCCATATTTCGTGGAGAAGTAAAAAGGGGCATTGGCTCTTTAAGCTTAAAAAGCTGAAAAATAAAACATTTTGGAGCAAACGGGAGCTGACAAGAAACGGTAACAGGTGACAAATCCCGGGAAGCCAAGTTAGTTTTTCTTCTCCTTTTATTTATGCACTTTTAATTGTTTTGAAATAGTTATCTTCACTTATCTTAGAATGATAGTTTTTTTTAGATGTTATTTTACATTTTTATCATGAATGACTCGCATGCCCCAAGAAAGTAGCTAATTTTTTTTTTAGATGAATTAGGTGGATTCTGATGTGGTTAACCAGGCTAATTTCAAAGTAGTAAGGAGGTTAATTACATTTTGTACATACTAAGTTGTGATTAGTGTCAAAGTTATTCTTTTTCGGTGTATGTTGCCATGAAGTACCGCGTTCTTTCTCATTTGCATGAATTTGATCTAATTTTTGTGCGCTTTCTCACGAAACCTCAAGTCAAAACACCAACACAAAAAGATGACATCAATTGATATCAAACAAGAAAAAGGAAAACTTTGAAAAAAAAAATTTATAGCAATCTGCTGCATTAAAAAAAAAATTTGGCAGCAGTCTGCTGTATTCAGACTGCTATGTTATATATAATAAAAATAAATAAATAAATAAACTACAGTCCTACCCAAAGTACAGCAGCCTGCTGTCGAAATGACAGCAGACTACGGTTAGAAAAAAAATACAAACTGCTATCTGTTCTTGACAGCAGACTACTGTAGCTGCATAGAGTAGCCTATTTTCCTTTGTGTAAAAAAAAAATAATAAATAAAAAATAAATTACTTCCCCAAGAAGTCATCCTTTGTGTTATATACAAACTACTTCCACAAGAGATAACAATTCACTTTCAAACTTACAAGCAACAAGGATAAAAAATAAAAATAAAAATAGCTTGCAACTAACAATCATGGCACCGAGAAAAAGAGGGAACAAAATGGTGCGAGGAAAGGAAGAAGTGCAGCAAGATGAAGTGCAAGAAATAAATCAAGATCTCTTTCTAACGAGCACCGGTTCGAAATGAAAAGAAAAGGACAAGAACAAAATGGAGAACCTCCCAACACAAAAAGGAATATTCGCAAACGAGGAGGCGTACAACAGATATGAACTCTTCAAGTCAAGACTAGTGTTGGTGGAAAGAAGGTTCCCAGCATTTTACCTTACATTCCTGGAGTCCTTTCTTAATGCCATCAACGATCTAGGGTGGGAGATGTTCTGTCACAAAAGGGAACAAGCTATAGTGCCGATAGTGAAGGAGTTTTACGCACATATTGATCAAGTGGAAGGGTACACAACATTAGTAAGAGGAAAAATAGTTGATTGGAGCTCTAAAGCCATCAACCAACTGTTTCACCTACAATATTTTGAGTATGCCACCTTCAACGAAATGATGCTAGCTCCATTGGGTGATCAACTTGAGATGGCCTTGAAGATGGTAACCATAGAAGGAACACGGTGGCAAATCTCGAGAGGAGGAGCAAGACAATAATAGCAGCAGACCTCAACCTCGAAGCGAAAGTTTGGGCTGCCTTCGTAAAAACCAGCTTACTACCCACTACACATGATACTACATTGTTAGTTGACAAAGTTTTACTTGTGTATGCAATCATAATGAATTTGAGCATCGATGTGGGCAAGATTGTAGCGGATGAGATTGTCAAATGTGCAAGTAAGAAAATGGGGAGGCTGTTTTTTCCATAGCTGATAACCATGCTGTGTCTGGAGGCTGCAGTCCCTTCTGATGAGGAAGAAGAAAGACTTGAGGCAAGGAATTTGATGGACTACATAGAAACCCATAGGATGGCGCCAGCAGTGGCAAAAGGAGGGACAGTAGAGTAACAGACGATATGGATCAACTGCTAAAACAACAAGAGGCTTTACATAGTTGGTGTGAAAACAGTGAAGGGAGTTGTAAGGCATATTGGTCTTATGTCAAAAAGAGGGATGAGGAAATACATAAAGCCTTAAGAACCAAGTCCAAAAATTTAGCATTCCCAAGTTTTCCAGACGAAATTTTTAAAGAGTGGAGCCGCAAAGAATCATCGCATGCGGTAGAGGAGGAAGAGAACACTTCCTCTAATGATGCCTAAAATCAAGGGAATTCTCTTACCACACCTTTTATAACCTTGCTGTCTGATTTACCTTGCTGCCTGATTTAGAAGCATGCATCCTTATGTTGTGTTTGTTTTGTTGTATTGACTGCATATAATTTTGAATCATGCTCATGCATGCAACCTAGAAGCATGAAGTTCTACAAAGGGTAATAGATCATGCATATTTTATTTCATATGTAGTCATGATGTCTTGTGCAAGAACTAGGGATGTATTGAAAAAAAAAAAAAGTTATCCTTATTGTTCAGGTGAGTTGCATCACAAATGTGGCAACACTGAAAACTACAGGATGCTTGCAAAAGAGTCGAGCTAAGGGAGAATGAGTGTTAGCCTATATAGTCATCCCTTGAAGACTTAGGTGATTTGCACCACAAGTGGAGGCACCCAGAGAATAGGGGGATGACTTGAAGGATTCTTGGGAGAAAAAAAAAATGTAGAAAGTTAATCAAATAAATTATGAAGCCAAGTCACAAAAGCAAAGGTAAAGGCATAGTAATCATTTTAGAAGTGTTTTGGGGAATACGGTGGAAGTTATGAATGTGTTATTTTTTTTCTTGTAAGATTTTGTGACAAGTGTAGGGTGAAATGTGGGGAAAAAACTAATTTGAGGAAGGAATATAAAGAACGTGATCTAAATCATGCCTTTGATGAATACTCTACAAACATTTTGTTAATGAGAAAAAAAGGGGAGAGTGGAGAGAATGATTGCTCAAGATGAGCAATATTTTAAGTTTGGGGGTGTGATAACTATCTAAAAGTAGAGTCATATCAAGTCTTTTTGGAGTTAATATTGCACTCTTATTCACAATTTTCTCATTTATAACCCCATTTATTCTACTTAGTGAGCATGAAATCGTTTATTGCGGTCCAACGTGAAAAAAATGTGATTTGGCATAAATCGATCTTAATTGTATATTTAATTGAGTTATGTGGTAAAATTTCAGACATTTATGCTAAACCGTGTGGGAGTAGCGAATTTGGAAACAAATGGGGGATGACATGGAAATGATAAATTCACGTCAGCAGTCCAAGTGGGTCATTGACTACCTAATGAGGAACATCCTATGTGTACTACTTATTTTTTTTTCAGCCCTAAAGGGGAACCCATGCTCAATATAAAAGGAAAAAGAAGACCAAGAGGAGAAGAGCCACATTTTGGGGAGAAAATCGAATTACACAGCAGCAGCTTCTGCTGCAGTGAACTACTGTGAAACCAGAGACGAAGAAGAAAACCGTAATCCAGCAGCTATTGACAGCAGAAGGAAAAGGAGACCAACAAGAATTGATTAGGGCAAAGAGGTGGACGTGAGAGCTCAAGAGAAGGGAACTTCCATTGACGAACGGCAACAAACCGGAATAACTCTCTATTTCCTTATTCCATCAATTTTAAATGATGAAGATGCGGATTTCTTTGTTAATTCAGTTTGTATTGAAAGCTAAACTTAATAGAGGAGGCGATAGAGTTTTATATAGTTTAAGTATGTTGACGATATGATTTTAGTTTATTAAAGAGTTGTTGTTAAAGATTTACATGTATGTTTAATTAGCTACTTTACATACATCGTTGTTCTCTTATTCGGGAGAAGAGAGGGAGCAATGAAATCCTCTTTAATACTCTAGTTCCATAGCAAGGAGACTTGAAGGGTAATAGAAGGGTTAGGAATAATTCTTCTCCTAAAGCCTTGTTAATAGAAATTACAACGATTATGGAAATAATCACCATTCATGACCCTCGGAAGTGAGCTTGAGAATCTATTAAAAGAAACTAAAATCTACCACAAAACTCAACAACTTATTTATTTAATCTCTCTTAGCCGAACCTTCCTCGTTATAGTTGATTTTCTCATCATTTTCTGTTTTTCGACAGCAGTAGCACTCTGTTTAGTTTTATTTAAATAGTTAAATCTCCAACACCTATTTGAATGTTACTCAAAAACTCACTTAATTTCCAGCGATAAAATTAACAAAAAAGATAGGTTCCCTGTGGAATCGATAATTTACTTATTACTTGCTACTTGTGATAGTGTATAATTGCACTTATTCTTGTGAATTTTACATCACAAAGCATGTTGGAAAGACTACATTGGTCTATCGAGATAGTTTTCATGCCTTGAATCGAGTATCCGCTACAACATTAAAAAAAAAAAAATAATTGTAGGTGAAATATGTCAGTTCCTCACATATCTCATCATGTTTGTTTGTCTTCTATCTTTTGCTTTATCATTTTCATTTTTCCCACCCATTTTCATCATATTATTGATGAATATGGATTTCCACTTTCATCTAATTATTTGTATGTACATTAAGAATTGTACTTTGAATATGTAAATTAAGCTAGGATGACAGAGCTCATGTAAATTGTAAGGATTAAAGTCATTAAGCATAGGAATGGTATCAGAGCTAGCCTCTCAATTTTTGTGAGGGAAGAGGAATTACTCGATCTTTAAGAACGACAGTGTAAACTAGGAGGATGATAATTGAGATTCAGAAGAATTTGGAGTATGTGATAGCTGAGCGAATAGCCCTTGTGTTCCAGGTGGTAAGACGCGGGAAGCGCAGTAAGTCCGTTGGCAAGCTTGGGTGCTTAGTCATATGAAAAATTCTGAAGAAAATATTATCTAACCGGACACCTTTATCAGAGACAAAAAAAAAAAAAAAAAAAGATTGACAACTTGTCAGCCACACAGTGAAGGCTCACATGTGAATTATTAGTGTTTGTAAATTATTAGTCTTTTAAATTATTAGTTTGGTTTATGTCTTTTCTTTCTTTTAGGAAAGCAGATCTTGCAGGGGTCCTGTCCTGTTAGATTTGATCTTATCTCTTAGTTGGTGTTTTTCAAATTTACGTTCAAACCCGAAGTCTATAAAACGACTTCATCAATGTAAGGAGAGCATCGATCAGCCAATAGCTCTCTCTTGAATATCAATTGAAAAATTCACAGAAAAAAATATTCTACTCTATCTCTTATCTTATCTATCTTCTTATGAATGAATTTCTGCGAAAGCTTAGAAAATCCAACCATTTCAAATGTTCTACCAATGAAGAAGAAAGTTCAAATGAACATAGAAGGGGAGAAAATCTCACAATCTCAAATACTGTCAATCAAGAATATCAGATTGCCAGATCGAAGATCAATTCCAAAATTGGACTATTCCAAAGGTAGATCCTAAAACTATCTACCAAATCTCAACCTTCAATTTTACTCAAAGATCATGCATCAAATTCTAGAGAAAAACATCCCAATTCATAGCAATCGGGAATCTCTGAATCTTTTGTCAAAATCTCTTATACTCCAACATCGTGAAGAGTTTAACTATCTTCACGTCGGTCTTGTCCAAATCGCTGTAAAACCATTGTTCAGACTTGGGTTAGATATCCCAGTCCTTATCTCCTTACGAGATAAGAGACATGAAGATTTCTCAAATTCTTTATTGGGAATGGTTTAATCCAATCTACAGAATGGACTAGTCTATTTCAATTGTTATCCAAATTTTACTTTGTCGCTCCACGACCCGCACATATTATCAGCCCTCATGCTGGACTTACAATAAAAAAATTTCAACATCACGGCTGAAACTCATTCTTCCGTCGTCATATTCAAGGTTTATTACAAACTCATGAATACAAATATTTCTCCAAGAGTGATATAAACTGAGAGACATCAATCATACAATATACTTCAATGAAGATGTGAAGAAAATGTTGTCAAAATTATCAAAATATGTTTCAATTCATGCTACATTGAAGAAGAATAAAGTTTGATTGTTGTAAATTTTGGGTGGGTTATAATTTAGAGTAATTTAGAGTTATTGTATTTTAAGACTTTTTATTTAATTTCGGTTACATTTACATAATGGCTAATTATGGCCATAAAGTGTGAATGTTACAACTTTTGGAATACCTTTAATAGTTTCATTTTGAGGCTATATAAAGCCATGTATGTTGTATTTGTAAGGTAGACTTGGAAAATATTATTAAAGAAGCATTTGTGCTCTTTTTTAGCCAATGGCTAAGTTTCTTTGCAATTCTATGTAGTTTAGATTGCATGTAGAATCATTCAAGCTAGACATGATCGATCTTGCTTGTGGAGTGATTCGAATCTCAAACAATGTTCTTGCCTTGAGATATTCGATCAACAAGGTAATCCGAATCTTATTCCCCTTGTATTGATTCCTTATCTTATCATTTGGTATCAGAGCTTCAGGCTCAAGATCGGATATATGTTTCATTGCGCTTATCTCTTTTAATTCTCTTATTATTTTTTTTTCTCAGTTTGTGTAGAATGTTCATATTCTATCACAAAAATATATAACAAAAAAAAAAAATAAAAATACATTTTTTTTTTCTGTTCTTTAAAGTGTTAGATCTCAATCTTATCAACACTATATTCTTCTTTAAGATCTTCGAAATCAATTTTCTTGTTGGTAAATTGATTAGATTTTGCGAATAAGAAGGAAAAAAAAAAAAAAAAAAAAAAAAAACCATTGAAAGAAAGAAAGCATATTGATGTTAAATGTCTTTCTTTTTTTCCTCTTGATTATTATATGTAACTCTCCTATGTTCCTACGTCTAAATTAGTCCTTAATCATTTCCTTTCTGTAATTCGTTTCTTTGTCGTTATTCGGATTGCTCCTTCAATACCCTTGTTTATGTATTGAGTGTGCTGTCTATTCACATTGAATTGCACTTAGCTCTATAACATAGCTTGTCTCACATCCCAATTTGTTTTTTGGAGTGTGATTTGTGTGTGCTCAATTGTGAGGGTGAGTTTGTAAGGGAGTGACACATTGATTCGAGTGTTGAGTGCTAAACACGAGTGAACTACATTTACGAGTGAATACACGTGAGGGAGCGCTTGTGAGGTCCTTTTTTTTTTTCTTTTACCCTTCTCTTTTGTAGCATGGAAAATTCAGACGACAATACTAACATTACTGATGCACGATTGAGAGAAGCACAACAACGAACCATGGAAAGACTAATTCGAGGAATAGAAGAGTTGACTGATCGAATAGGAAGATTGGAGATTCAAAATCAAGCACGACAGAGGATTCCACAACCTACGCCCTCAACCGATACATATGAGGGCGACAATTCTGATCACCACGAGGATAATCCACATGCGGTTGGTCATGGCTTGATGCGAGGGCGAGACCATGGAAGAAGGTATCATAATTTACAACAACGAGTTCCTTATGATGATCGAATTGATCGTAACGTGGGGAGCATCAAATTAAAACTTCCCAAGTTTTATGGCAAAACCGATCCAGAGGAGTACCTTCAATGGGAGAAAACGGTGGAGTCGGTGTTCAACTGTCATAATGTTAGTGATAAAAAGAAGGTACTGTTATGCATTGCTCAATTCAAACAATATGCTCAAGTTTGGTGGGATAAATTGATGTCAAGTAGGAGAAGAAACCTTGAAGCACCAATTGATTCATGGTACGAGTTCAAAGAGTCCATGAGGAAGCGTTTTGTTCCACAATATTTTCAACGGGACATGGCGCAAAAGCTTCAAGCATTGAAACAAGGACGCAAGTCTGTGGAAGATTATTACAAGGAGATGGATACATTGATGGATCGACTTGATCTCGATGAGGACATGGAGGCTCTCATGGCGCGGTTTCTTAATGGGTTAAACACAGAGATTGCAGACAAGACTGATTTACAGCCTTATTCTAATATTGAGGAGTTGTTGCACATTGCAATTAAGATCGAGAGGCAAATCCAAAGAAGATCTCAACGGTATTCTTCTAAAACTTTTCCCAATTCTACTTCTACATGGAAAAAGGATAGTAAGAACATTGATTATAAGCATAGAAATCCAGAGATTAATGAGAAGCCTCAAGCTAAATTTGAGAAAGGGGAGAGTTCTAGAACAGGGAAAGAAAAAGTAGAAAAGTCTAATGTTCGAAATAGGGATTTAAAGTGTTGGCGATGTCAAGGGGTAGGACACTATAGTAGAGATTGCCCAAATGCAAGAATTATGACCATCAAGGAGGGAGAAATTGTTACGGATGACGAGGCACATGACGACATAAATGAGGAAACTGATGAGAGTGAGGAGTTTAGCGAAGAGGACCCTACACATATATCTTTGGTTACTCGACGAGCTCTAAACACCCACATTAAGGAGGACGGCCTAGACCAAAGAGAGAACTTGTTTCAAACTCATTGTCTTGTTCAATCTGTACCTTGTAGTGTTGTCATTGATAGCGGTAGTTGCACCAATGTTGTGAGTTCCATTCTGGTCAAAAGACTTAATTTGAAGACACAACCACATCCAAGACCCTACAAGCTTCAATGGTTGAATGATTGTGGGGAAGTACGGGTAACTCAACAAACTCTTGTTTCATTTACTATTGGAAAATATGTTGATGATGTTTTATGTGATGTTGTATCCATGCATGTTGGAGATTTACTACTGGGGAGGCCATGGCAATTTGATCGTCGGGTAATGTATGATGGGTATGCAAATCGATACTCTTTTACTCACAATGGTAGAAAAACTACTCTTGTTCCATTGTCTCCAAAAGATGTATTTATTGATCATTGCAAACTTGAAAAGAAAAGGCAAGAGGCTGATGCAAAAGCAGAGATTGAAAAAGAATCAAGTGAAAAAATGAGCTTGAGTGAAAAGCAAGAGAGTAACACTCAGCCTAGAGAAAAAAAAGAGAGAAAAGCCAAATCAGTAAGCTTGTATGTTAGATCAAGTGAGGCTAGGAATGTTTTGCTCTCTAACCAGACTATTCTTGTACTTATGTGCAAGGGGTCTTGTTACTTTACTAACATGCTTAACCCTTCTTTGCCTAGTGATTTTGTTGTGCTTTTGCAAGAGTTTGAAGATTTATTTTCTGAGGAGATGCCTAGTAGTTTGCCACCACTTAGAGGGATTGAACACAAGATTGACTTCATTCCTGGCGCGCCCATTCCAAACCGACCAGCATATAGGACTAATCCAAAGGAGGCTGAAGAGATACAAAGGCAAGTAAGTGAACTCCTTGCTAAAGGGTATGTACGTGAAAGTTTGAGTCCTTGTTCTGTTCCAGTTATTCTTGTACCTAAGAAAGATGGTTCTTGGCGTATGTGTGTTGATTGTAGGGCTATAAACAAGATAACTATAAAGTATAGGCATCCAATTCCTAGATTAGATGATATGCTTGATGAATTGCATGGATGTCGTCTTTTTACTAAGATTGATTTAAAATCGGGTTATCATCAAATTCGCATGCATATTGGGGATGAGTGGAAAACAGCTTTTAAAACCAAGTATGGTCTTTATGAATGGTTGGTTATGCCTTTTGGATTAACTAATGCACCTAGTACATTCATGAGACTAATGAACCATGTCTTACGAGAATACTTAGGTAAGTTTGTGGTTGTTTATTTTGATGACATCCTTGTTTACTCTAAATCTTTAGATGATCATATTACCCATGTACGCAATGTTTTGACTACTTTAAGAAATGAATGTTTGTATGTAAATTTAAAGAAATGTAGCTTTTGCATGGAAAAAGTTAACTTTCTTGGGTTTGTAGTTTCATCTAATGGTGTTGAAGTTGATGAGGAGAAAGTGAAGGCTATAAAAGAGTGGCCTACACCTAAAAATGTAAGTGAGGTAAGAAGTTTTCATGGTCTTGCAAGTTTCTACCGTAGGTTCATTAAGAATTTTAGTACAATTGCTTCTCCCTTGAATGAACTTGTTAAGAAAAATGTATCCTTTATATGGGAAAAAGATCAAGAACTTGCTTTTAATACTTTGAAAGAAAAATTGAGTTCTGCTCCTTTGCTTGCATTACCTAATTTTGAGTCTACTTTTGAAATTGAATGTGATGCTAGTGGAGTAGGGATAGGTGCTGTCTTAATGCAAAATCAAAGACCTTTAATGTTCTTTAGTGAGAAGTTGACTGGTGCATCTTTGAGGTATTCAACTTATGACAAAGAGCTTTATGCTTTGGTTCGTGCATTGCAAACCTGGCAACATTATCTTTGGCCTAAGGAGTTCATTATTCATACGGATCATTAAAGTTTAAAGCATTTGAGAGTACAAAATAAACTCAACAGACGACATGCTAAGTGGTTAGAATTTATTGAAACATTCCCTTATGTCATAAGATATAAACAAGGTAAGGAGAACATTGTTGCCGATGCTTTATCACGAAGGTATGTCTTCCTCAATACTTTGAATGCTAGGTTGTTGGGTTTTGAACACATAAAGGATTTGTATCAACATGACATGTTCTTTGCTCCTTTTGTTGAATCTTGTGAAAAAGGACTCATTGTGGATAATTACTTGTTGTTAGATGGATTTTTGTTCCGAAAAGGCAAACTTTGCATACCATCTTGTTCCATACGTGAGCTACTTGTGAGGGAAGCTCATGGAGGTGGTTTAATGGCACACCATGGAGTTTCTAAAACTTATGATATGCTGTCTGAACATTTTTTTTGGCCTAAAATGAGACATGATGTTCATAAAGTTTGTGCTCGTTGCATAGCATGTAAACAAGCTAAGTCTAGGCTTCAACCACATGGTTTATACTCCCCATTACCAGTTCCTAATGGTCCTTGGATTGATATATCAATGGATTTTGTTTTAGGTTTACCTAGGACTAGGAAAGGTTATGATAGCATCTTTGTTGTGGTTGATCGATTTAGTAAAATGGCTCATTTTATTCCTTGTCACAAAACTGATGATGCAAAACATATTGCAGACCTGTTCTTTAGGGAAGTTGTACGATTGCATGGCATTCCTAAAAGCATCGTTAGTGATCGTGATGTCAAATTTTTAAGCCACTTTTGGCGTGTTTTATGGGGTAAGTTAGGAACTAAGCTCGTATATTCAACTACTTGTCATCCTCAAACGGATGGACAAACTGAAGTTGTTAACAGAACCATGACTACTATGCTTAGGGCTATTATTGATAAGAATCTTAAGACTTGGGAGGATTGTTTGCCATTTATAGAATTTGCATATAATAGGGTTGTTCATAGCACTACTAAATGCACACCTTTTGAAATTGTTTATGGCTTTAATCCTTTAACCCCCATTGACTTGTTACCTATACCGTCAAAAGAATTTGTGAATTTTGATGCAAATACCAAGGTTGAGTGATATGGAAATCAACCCAAGGGAAAGTATGGAACGGATTACCTTGATGATCAAGATCAAGAGTAAAGAAAACTCGTTTCTAAACTCGTGATTCGAATCACTCCACAAGAGGTTTGATCAATACCACTTGAATGACTCTACATGCAAGTTCTAAACACAAGAATTTGCAAAGAAAAGTTTAGCTCTCAACAAAGCTAAAATAGAAATTCTATTCTCAATTCCAAAATCTGATGTCTAATCAAAGAAAAGAAGGCTTTATATAGCCTTTACAAACCTTAACCTATGTGATACATAACTCCAAAATTAAATGGGCTAGTAAATATGAAATACCCATAATCTCCATATTAAAATGGCTGGTTAATGGTGGAATATAGTAACCTATGTGGGTTACAATATCACCTTAACTCCTATATTTAAAACTAGCTTAAATATGAAAACAAATAGTTAAACTATAATTAAATAATGCAAATAATAAAATGGGCTTATTAGTCATCCTTGGACTATTGATAAATTCAGCGGAGTTCATTAAATGCAACTTAAAGTGCATTTAATTCATCTCTGTCTTGAAGCTCAACTTTGCATAACATATAAGGGAGGTCACCAACGTCTTCTAGAATTTCCTTTGATGAGCTCATCATAGCTTGAATATAACTGTATAAGGTTTGTTGTAGCTTCTTGGCTCTCGTCCTTGTAATTGGACCTTGAGGCATGGAAATTCCTTGGTCGTTGTTCATATCATTCTCCCCCTCTTGAGAAGGATTCGTCCTCTAATCCAAGCTATCACCTACATCAAAAGGACTCAAATCAGCAACATTAAAAGTTGCGCTAACACCGTACTTACCTGGTAAATCAATTTTATAAGTGTTGAGTTATGGAGTCTGCTCCCTGTATTTATAGCTTGGTCAATGGCTATATCCGGTAAAGCTATATATGGTACATAGCTATATATAGTAGATGGTTAAATCTGGTAAAGCTATATTTAGTAGACTGAACCATATATATATCCCGTCCAGTAAAGCTCTTAAATGTACTTTTCTATTCTCTGTACTCTCTTGTTGTACATGCCTGAAGTCATCAATAAAAAATCCTTTTAGCCAGAGTTCTCCTTGCAACTTCTCTCTATCCTTCTCTTTGTGTTCATCTAGATCGAGCGTGTGCGTTGTTGTGCGATCCTAACAACTGGTATCGATCCTAACAACTGGTATCAGAGCAAGGCAAAATTCACCACGATCTGTGAAGATGGAAAGTTCAAAGATTGGAATTGAGAAGTTCGATGGATCCGATTTCGGTTTCTGGAAGATGCAGATTGAAGATTATCTGTACCAGAAAGATCTTCACGAACCTCTGTTGGGGGTGAAGCCGGATACCATGACCACGGAACAGTGGAAGCTCAAGGATCGACAAGCCTTAGGGATGATCCGGTTGACGCTATCCAGAAACGTGGCGTTTAACATCATCAAGGAGAAGACAACGTCAGATCTGATGAAGGCGCTGTCAAATATGTATGAAAAACCGTCGGCTATGAACAAGGTGTATTTGATGCGTAGATTGTTCAATCTACAGATGTATGAAGGTGGACGTGTTGCGGATCATATAAATGAATTCAATATGATCATAAGTCAACTGGGTTCGGTGGAAATTAATTTCGAAGATGAAATTAAAGCGTTGATTTTGATGTCATCCTTACCCGAGTCATGGGATACTGTTGTTGCCGCAATCAGCAGTTCCCGAGGATCTGATAAACTGAAGTTTGATGAAATTCGAGATGTAGTTCTCAGCGAAAGTATTCGCAAACGGGAAACTGGAGATTCATCAGGCAATGCTCTCAGTGTTGATCGAAGGGGAAGAAGCAAATCAAAGAGCTCAAACAAACATGGGCGTTCAAAATCAAAGAACCGGGGAAAATCTCCAAACAAACCCAACGTAACGTGTTGGAGCTGTGGGGGAAAAGGACACTTTCGGACAGATTGTACAAAGCTAAAGAAGAAGCAGAATCATAAATCTGAAGATGATGATGATTCTATATACACAACAGAAGATGCTGAGGACGTTTTAATCCTTAGTGTGGATAGCCCAGCTGAATCCTGGATTTTGGATTCAGGTGCATCGTTCCATTCGTCTCCAAGTAAGGAATTGTTTCGAAATTTCAAATCAGGAAATTTCGGGAAGGTGTATCTTGCCGACAATAAAACCTTGGAGATTGAAGGAAAGGGAGATGTCTCCATACAAACTCCAGCAGGAAATCAATGGACATTACAAGATGTCAGATACATTCCTGGTCTCAAGAAGAACCTGATCTCTATTGGTCAGTTGGATAGCACAGGCTATGCAGCAGAGTTTGGAAAGAGTTCCTGGAAGATTGTGAAGGGCGCCATGGTTGTTGCGCGTGGCACAAAATCTGGAACCTTATACACTACTGCAGAGTGTATAAACATGACTGCTGCTGCTGAGAGTGCTTCCAATTCAAGTCTATGGCACAATAGACTTGGACATATGAGCGTCAAAGGAATGAAGATGCTCACTGCGAAAGGAGCTTTAGAAGGCTTAAAATCTGTTGATATGGGTCTTTGTGAGAGCTGCGTTATGGGCAAACAGAAACGAGTTAGTTTCACAAAGGCTGCCAGAGAACCGAAGAAAGTGCGGTTGGAAATGGTCCATACAGACGTCTGGGGACCATCTCCAGTTTCATCACTTGGTGGATCAAGGTACTACGTCACCTTCATCGATGACTTCAGCAGGAAGGTATGGGTTCACTTTCTGAAACATAAGTCAGATGTGTTTACCACCTTCAAGAAGTGGAAAGCTGAAGTTGAAAATCAGACCGGCTTGAAGATCAAATGCCTGAGGTCTGACAATGGAGGAGAGTACAACAAATCAGAGTTTATAACATTTTGTGCAGCTGAGGGAATTAGATTAATAAGAACAATTCCCGGTAAGGCAAGACAAAATGGTATTGCAGAAAGGATGAACAGAACCTTGAATGAGCGAGCAAGAAGCATGAGGATTCATTCTGGATTGCCAAAGGCATTCTGGGCTGATGCTGTGAACACAGCAGCATATTTGATTAATAGAGGGCCGTCAGTACCCTTGAAGTTCAAATTGCCCGAAGAAGTATGGACAGGAAAAGAACTCAAGTACTCTCACTTGAGAACCTTTGGCTGTACTGCATATGTTCATGTTGATCCAGAGAAGAGAGATAAGCTTGATGCTAAGGCTGTGAAATGCTACTTCATAGGCTATGGCTCTGACATGTTCGGGTATAGGTTTTGGGATGAGAAAAATATGAAGATCCTAAGACACTGTGATGTGACCTTTGATGAAAATGTCATGTACAAGGACAGAGAGAAGATAAACTCTGAGACTACGAAGCAAGTGGGAGTTGAATTTGAGTGGCAAGAAAATTCACACAGTGATGGTACAACAGAAGCTCAAGAAACTCCTGATCCTATTGCTGAAGAACCAGACGTGGCTGATCCTAGTGCTGAAGAACCAGACGTGGAGCAAGTTGCACCTGAACAGGTGTTGAGAAGATCATCCAGAACTACCAGAGCACCAGACAGATATTCAACCTCATTACACTATCTGTTGCTGACTGACGAAGGAGAACCAGAGTCCTTTGATGAGGCCCTACAAGTGGAAGATTCAACTAAGTGGGAGCAAGCCATGGATGATGAGATGAGCTCACTTGAAAGGAATAATACGTGGGTGCTGACTGAGTTGCCTACAGGAAAGAGAGCTCTGTTGAACAAATGGGTGTTCAAAATCAAGGTTGAACCAGATGGCAGAAGGAGGTTTAAGGCTCGGTTAGTAGTTAAAGGATATTCACAAAGAAAAGGCATTGATTATGCTGAGATCTTTTCTCCAGTTGTGAAATTAACTACTATCCGAATTCTACTGAGTATTGTTGCATCGGAGAATTTGCACCTTGAGCAAATGGATGTAAAAACGGCATTTTTACATGGAGATCTAGACGAGGAGATCTATATGCAACAACCCGAAGGATTTGCAGCTCCAAGCAAGGAGCACATGGTGTGTAAGCTCAATAAGAGCTTGTATGGACTGAAACAAGCACCGAGACAATGGTACAAGAAGTTTGACTCCTTCATGAGCAAGAGTGGTTTCCACAGAAGTGAAAAGGATCAGTGTTGCTACCTCAAGAAATACACTGATTCTTATGTGTTTCTACTCCTGTATGTGGATGATATACTAATTGCTGGATCAAGTATGAGGGAGATAAACCACCTGAAGGCAAGCTTGTCTTCAGTATTTGAGATGAAAGATTTAGGTGCAGCGAAGCAGATCCTTGGGATGAGGATTTCTCGAGATAGATCTGCTGGCACATTAAATCTATCCCAAGAGCAGTACATTGAGAAGGTGTTGTCCAAATTCAAGATGAATAACGCTAAACCCAGGACTACCCCCTTGGCAAATCATATTAAATTGTCAAAGGGGCAATCTCCCAAGACAGTTGAGGAACGTGAGCACATGGCATCAGTTCCGTACGCTTCTGCAGTTGGGAGTTTGATGTATGCTATGGTCTGCACTAGACCTGACATAACACATGCAGTGGGAGTTGTTAGCAAGTACATGGCAAATCCAGGGAAGGAACATTGGGAAGCTGTGAAGTGGCTTCTAAGATATCTGAGAGGTACATCCAATACTACACTTTGTTATGGCAATGGCAAAGTAGTTCTGCAAGGTTTTGTGGATGCTGATCTGAGTGGAGATGTAGACTCCAGCAAGAGCACATCTGGGTATATCTACACTATAGATGGAACAGCAGTGAGTTGGATGTCTAAGCTTCAGAAATGCGTTGCTCTTTCATCTACTGAAGCTGAGTACGTGGCCATAGCTGAAGCTGGAAAGGAGATGATATGGATGACAGACTATCTAGAAGAATTAGGCCGGAAGCAGTGCAAGAAGATCCTTTATACAGATAGTCAGAGTGCCATACAGTTGGTGAAAAACCCAGTCTATCATTCAAGAACAAAACACATTAGAAGACGGTACCATTTCACTCGCAGGTTAGTGGAAGAAGGCGATATGTGTTTGGAGAAGATAGAGGGTGCAAAGAATCCAGCAGACATGTTGACAAAATGTGTTGATGTTGGAAAATTAAAGCTATGCAAAGCCCTAATTGGTATGGTGTAGGATCAGTCTCCAAGTGGGAGAATTGTTGAGTTATGGAGTCTGCTCCCTGTATTTATAGCTTGGTCAATGGCTATATCCGGTAAAGCTATATATGGTACATAGCTATATATAGTAGATGGTTAAATCTGGTAAAGCTATATTTAGTAGACTGAACCATATATATATCCCGTCCAGTAAAGCTCTTAAATGTACTTTTCTATTCTCTGTACTCTCTTGTTGTACATGCCTGAAGTCATCAATAAAAAATTCTTTTAGCCAGAGTTCTCCTTGCAACTTCTCTCTATCCTTCTCTTTGTGTTCATCTAGATCGAGCGTGTGCGTTGTTGTGCGATCCTAACAACTGGTATCGATCCTAACAATAAGCATTGTCATTGATGCGCTCAAGAACTTGAAAAGGTCCATCTCCTCGTGGTAAAAGCTTAGATTTTCTTTGAGTAGGAAATCTTTCTTTTCGAAAATGCACCCAAACCCAATCTCCTGGCTTGAAGATGACAATCTTACGTCCTTTATTAATTCGGGTGGCAACCTTGGAATTTTGTTTCTCAATTTGTTCTTTTACTTGCTTGTGCAATTTATGAACAAACTCAATGATATAAACTGAGAGACATCAATCATACAATATACTTCAATGAAGATGTGAAGAAAATGTTGTCTAAATTACTCTAAATTATAACCCACCCAAAATTTACAACAATCAAACTTTATTCTTCTTCAATGTAGCATGAATTGAAACATATTTTGATAATTTTGACAACATTTTCTTCACATCTTCATTGAAGTATATTGTATGATTGATGTCTCTCAGTTTATATCATTCTCCACTTCTTCAAGAGCATTCGTCCTCGAATCTATTTGTGAAACTTTGCTGCAAAAAATAAGTTATGGAAATACGAAGGACCTCACAACACTCTCCTCAAGAGTATACACTCAAGGAAATTTTAGGACACTCTTTTTACACTCAGTTACACAAATGAAGCTCTCATTCTCACCTCTCAAAGATGAAAATAAATAAAAATCAAATTGAGAAGAAACGCAAAGGAAACATATATCCGATCTTGAGCCTGAAGCTCTGATACCAAATGATAAGATAAGGAATCAATACAAGGGGAATAAGATTCGGATTACCTTGTTGATCGAATATCTCAAGGCAAGAACATTGTTTGAGATTCGAATCACTCCACAAGCAAGATCGATCATGTCTAGCTTGAATGATTCTTGTTGATCAAATATCTCAACGCAAGAACACTTGATTGAGATTCGAATCACTCCACAAGCAAGATTGATCATGTCGAGCTTGAATGATTCTACATGCAATCTAAACTACATAGAATTGCAAAGAAACTTAGCCATTGGCTAAAAAAGAGCACAAATGCTTCTTTAATAATATTTTCCAAGTCTACCTTACAAATACAACATACATGGCTTTATATAGCCTCAAAATGAAACTATTAAAGGTATTCCAAAAGTTGTAACATTCACACTTTATGGCCATAATTAGCCATTATGTAAATGTAACCGAAATTAAATAAAAAGTCTTAAAATACAATAACTCTAAATTACTCTAAATTATAACCCACCCAAAATTTACAACAATCAAACTTTATTCTTCTTCAATGTAGCATGAATTGAAACATATTTTGATAATTTTGACAACATTTTCTTCACATCTTCATTGAAGTATATTGTATGATTGATGTCTCTCAGTTTATATCATTTGATATGAACAACGACCAAGGAATTTCCATGCCTCAAGGTCCAATTACAAGGACGAGAGCCAAGAAGCTACAACAAACCTTATACAGTTATATTCAAGCTATGATGAGCTCATCAAAGGAAATTCTAGAAGACGTTGGTGACCTCCCTTATATGTTATGCAAAGTTGAGCTTCAAGACAGAGATGAATTAAATGCACTTTAAGTTGCATTTAATGAACTCCGCTGAATTTATCAATAGTCCAAGGATGACTAATAAGCCCATTTTATTATTTGCATTATTTAATTATAGTTTAACTATTTGTTTTCATATTTAAGCTAGTTTTAAATATAGGAGTTAAGGTGATATTGTAACCCACATAGGTTACTATATTCCACCATTAACCAGCCATTTTAATATGGAGGTTATGGGTATTTCATATTTACTAGCCCATTTAATTTTGGAGTTATGTATCACATAGGTTAAGGTTTGTAAAGGCTATATAAAGCCTTCTTTTCTTTGATTAGACATCAGATTTTGGAATTGAGAATAGAATTTCTATTTTAGCTTTGTTGAGAGCTAAACTTTTCTTTGCAAATTCTTGTGTTTAGAACTTGCATGTAGAGTCATTCAAGTGGTATTGATCAAACCTCTTGTGGAGTGATTCGAATCACGAGTTTAGAAACGAGTTTTCTTTACTCTTGATCTTGATCATCAAGGTAATCCGTTCCATACTTTCCCTTGGGTTGATTTCCATATCATTTTGGTATCAGAGCTTTAGGCTCAAGATCGGATATATGTTTCATTGCGCTTATCTCTTTTAATTCTCTTATTATTATTTTTTTTTCTCAGTTTGTGTAGAATGTTCATATTCTATCACAAAAATATATAACAAAAAAAAAAAAAAAAAAAATACATTTTTTTTCTGTTCTTTAAAGTGTTAGATCTCGATCTTATCAACACTATATTCTTCTTTAAGATCTTCGAAATCAATTTTCTTGTTGGTAAATTGATTAGATTTTGCGAATAAGAAGGAAAAAAAAAAAAAAAAAAAAAAACCATTGAAAGAAAGAAAGCATATTGATGTTAAATGTCTTTCTTTTTTTCCTCTTGATTATTATATGTAACTCTCCTATGTTCCTACGTCTAAATTAGTCCTTAATCATTTCCTTTCTGTAATTCGTTTCTTTGTCGTTATTCGGATTGCTCCTTCAATACCCTTGTTTATGTATTGAGTGTGCTGTCTATTCACATTGAATTGCACTTAGCTCTATAACATAGCTTGTCTCACATCCCAATTTGTTTTTTGGAGTGTGATTTGTGTGTGCTCAATTGTGAGGGTGAGTTTGTAAGGGAGTGACACATTGATTCGAGTGTTGAGTGCTAAACACGAGTGAACTACATTTACGAGTGAATACACGTGAGGGAGCGCTTGTGAGGTCCTTTTTTTTTTTTCTTTTACCCTTCTCTTTTGTAGCATGGAAAATTCAGACGACAATACTAACATTACTGATGCACGATTGAGAGAAGCACAACAACGAACCATGGAAAGACTAATTCGAGGAATAGAAGAGTTGACTGATCGAATAGGAAGATTGGAGATTCAAAATCAAGCACGACAGAGGATTCCACAACCTACGCCCTCAACCGATACATATGAGGGCAACAATTCTGATCACCACGAGGATAATCCACATGCGGTTGGTCATGGCTTGATGCGAGGGCGAGACCATGGAAGAAGGTATCATAATTTACAACAACGAGTTCCTTATGATGATCGAATTGATCGTAACGTGGGGAGCATCAAATTAAAACTTCCCAAGTTTTATGGCAAAACCGATCCAGAGGAGTACCTTCAATGGGAGAAAACGGTGGAGTCGGTGTTCAACTGTCATAATTTTAGTGATAAAAAGAAGGTACTGTTATGCATTGCTCAATTCAAACAATATGCTCAAGTTTGGTGGGATAAATTGATGTCAAGTAGGAGAAGAAACCTTGAAGCACCAATTGATTCATGGTACGAGTTCAAAGAGTCCATGAGGAAGCGTTTTGTTCCACAATATTTTCAACGGGACATGGCGCAAAAGCTTCAAGCATTGAAACAAGGACGCAAGTCTGTGGAAGATTATTACAAGGAGATGGATACATTGATGGATCGACTTGATCTCGATGAGGACATGGAGGCTCTCATGGCGCGGTTTCTTAATGGGTTAAACACAGAGATTGCAGACAAGACTGATTTACAGCCTTATTCTAATATTGAGGAGTTGTTGCACATTGCAATTAAGATCGAGAGGCAAATCCAAAGAAGATCTCAACGGTATTCTTCTAAAACTTTTCCCAATTCTACTTCTACATGGAAAAAGGATAGTAAGAACATTGATTATAAGCATAGAAATCCAGAGATTAATGAGAAGCCTCAAGCTAAATTTGAGAAAGGGGAGAGTTCTAGAACAGGGAAAGAAAAAGTAGAAAAGTCTAATGTTCGAAATAGGGATTTAAAGTGTTGGCGATGTCAAGGGGTAGGACACTATAGTAGAGATTGCCCAAATGCAAGAATTATGACCATCAAGGAGGGAGAAATTGTTACGGATGACGAGGCACATGACGACATAAATGAGGAAACTGATGAGAGTGAGGAGTTTAGCGAAGAGGACCCTACACATATATCTTTGGTTACTCGACGAGCTCTAAACACCCACATTAAGGAGGACGGCCTAGACCAAAGAGAGAACTTGTTTCAAACTCGTTGTCTTGTTCAATCTGTACCTTGTAGTGTTGTCATTGATAGCGGTAGTTGCACCAATGTTGTGAGTTCCATTCTGGTCAAAAGACTTAATTTGAAGACACAACCACATCCAAGACCCTACAAGCTTCAATGGTTGAATGATTGTGGGGAAGTACGGGTAACTCAACAAACTCTTGTTTCATTTACTATTGGAAAATATGTTGATGATGTTTTATGTGATGTTGTATCCATGCATGTTGGAGATTTACTACTGGGGAGGCCATGGCAATTTGATCGTCGGGTAATGTATGATGGGTATGCAAATCGATACTCTTTTACTCACAATGGTAGAAAAACTACTCTTGTTCCATTGTCTCCAAAAGATGTATTTATTGATCATTGCAAACTTGAAAAGAAAAGGCAAGAGGCTGATGCAAAAGCAGAGATTGAAAAAGAATCAAGTGAAAAAATGAGCTTGAGTGAAAAGCAAGAGAGTAACACTCAGCCTAGAGAAAAAAAAGAGAGAAAAGCCAAATCAGTAAGCTTGTATGTTAGATCAAGTGAGGCTAGGAATGTTTTGCTCTCTAACCAGACTATTCTTGTACTTATGTGCAAGGGGTCTTGTTACTTTACTAACATGCTTAACCCTTCTTTGCCTAGTGATTTTGTTGTGCTTTTGCAAGAGTTTGAAGATTTATTTTCTGAGGAGATGCCTAGTAGTTTGCCACCACTTAGAGGGATTGAACACAAGATTGACTTCATTCCTGGCGCGCCCATTCCAAACCGACCAGCATATAGGACTAATCCAAAGGAGGCTGAAGAGATACAAAGGCAAGTAAGTGAACTCCTTGCTAAAGGGTATGTACGTGAAAGTTTGAGTCCTTGTTCTGTTCCAGTTATTCTTGTACCTAAGAAAGATGGTTCTTGGCGTATGTGTGTTGATTGTAGGGCTATAAACAAGATAACTATAAAGTATAGGCATCCAATTCCTAGATTAGATGATATGCTTGATGAATTGCATGGATGTAGTCTTTTTACTAAGATTGATTTAAAATCGGGTTATCATCAAATTCGCATGCATATTGGGGATGAGTGGAAAACAGCTTTTAAAACCAAGTATGGTCTTTATGAATGGTTGGTTATGCCTTTTGGATTAACTAATGCACCTAGTACATTCATGAGACTAATGAACCATGTCTTACGAGAATACTTAGGTAAGTTTGTGGTTGTTTATTTTGATGACATCCTTGTTTACTCTAAATCTTTAGATGATCATATTACCCATGTACGCAATGTTTTGACTACTTTAAGAAATGTATGTTGTATTTGTAAGGTAGACTTGGAAAATATTATTAAAGAAGCATTTGTGCTCTTTTTTAGCCAATGGCTAAGTTTCTTTGCAATTCTATGTAGTTTAGATTGCATGTAGAATCATTCAAGCTCGACATGATCAATCTTGCTTGTGGAGTGATTCGAATCTCAATCAAGTGTTCTTGCGTTGAGATATTTGATCAACAAGAATCATTCAAGCTAGACATGATTGATCTTGCTTGTGGAGTGATTCGAATCTCAAACAATGTTCTTGCCTTGAGATATTCGATCAACAAGGTAATCCGAATCTTATTCCCCTTGTATTGATTCCTTATCTTATCAAAGAGCATTAAGATCCTCGCCAAAAGGATCAACCATGCTCATAGAGACAAATATTGGAAAGTCCTCAGTCACTGTTCCAAAAACTCTTTCTTGGGATCAAATAACCAGAAATAATCTCTGGAAAATAGAAGATGCTAATCTTCCTTGGAAAAAGGAATCTCAAAACCCATTACAAATCATCGAACATGACGATGGAAGCGTTGAAATAAAATTCAGCAAAGAACCCTCGGACGCGGTTGTTCCCGTTCGATTTTCTCCAGTTCCTGAAATCAGGACCTATTTTCAAAGATCTGTGACTATACCAGAAGCCCTGGTAGAACCAGAATACGACGACCCAAAAATCAGAGAGGTCGTCAAAAAAGCCTATCCATCGGGATTCTTCTATATCCCGGAAGATCTTCATAAGACCAGACGGTTTTATGAATTCATTTTAGTCAACACAAAATTCGTCAAAATTACTCATATTCTGAGTCGCGATGATCCTTCAACCATGCGCTTTTGCGTATACTTTCAAATTCCTTTGATTTTAACTTTGAATTTTCAAATAAAAGAAACGGAAGACCAAATAAAACAGGTCTTCAAAACTATTAAAATCAAATGGTGGGATAAATATACTTATACCCACGAAGATATCAAAGCGATAAAGGTCTGGCTATCATAGAATGGCCACCTTCAGGATTTATCCAAGAAGAAGACCTCCGAATTCCTTAATTGAAAGTCGAAGCTACTCGCTGCATTAGTTCAGACAACTACGAAAGCTGATTTTCAAAAGCATCTTCAAGAGGCCGCATCAGTCGGTTCGACATCTTCTCCTTCTATTGTAGAAGAAGAAGAGGAAGACACGATTTATGATCTTAATGATCCATTCTTGGATTCTCAACCACCTCCGTAAATATCATCATCAATGACTGAATAGTCGTTAAACTATTTGTAAAAAATAAACAATAAATCTCAGGTGAAATATGTTAGGATGAAACATATTTCCTCACATATCTCATCATGTTTGTTTGTCTTCTATCTTTTGTTTTATTATTTTCACTTTTCCCACTTTTATTATTTTCACTTTTTCCATTTTCATCACATTATTGATAAATCTGGATTTCCACTTTCATCTGATTATTTGTATGTACATTAAGAATTGTATTTTGAATATGTAAATTAAGCTAGGATGACAGAGCTCATGTAAATTGTAAGGGCTCAAGTCACTAAACCCTCAACTCCAACTTGCTTCACCACTGGTTCCTCAGCAAGAGTCTCAGAAGTTTCTTGAGTATCCGCTACATCACTATGTGAATCTTTCACCAACTCAACCTCAGCTGCCACTTGCTTCACCTCTAGTTTGTCAGCAACAGTCTCAGGAGTCTCTCGAGTATCTACTACAACATCACTCTGTGAATTATTCTGCAACTCAACCTCAACTCTCACTGGCTTCGTTGTCCGGTTACTTTTCTTCAATTTTGTGGCAGACTTTGTGAAGCTAACTTGTTTCTGTTTTCTCATAACGCAGTTCTCACAAGGACTCATATCAATAGATTTCAGACCTTCCAAAAACTTCTTCTGGCTATGTCCAAGTCTATTGTGTCATATACTTCAATTTGAAACACTTCAGCAACAACAGCTCTGTTCATACACCCTGCAGTGGTGTATAAAGTTCCAGATTTTGTGCCACGTGCTTCCATCATAGCACCCTTCATAATCTTCCACGAACTCTTACCAAACTTTGTTGTATAACCTGTGCTATCCAACTGACCAATAGAGATCAGGTTCTTCTTGAGACTAGGAATATATCTAACATCCTTTAATGTCCACTAATTTCCTGTCGGAGTTTTTATGTAGACATTCCCTTTTACTTCGATCTTCAAATATTTGTTGTTGGCAAGATACACATCTCAAAACTTCCAGACTTGAAATTTCGAAACAACTCTTTATTTTGAGACGAATGAAAAGACGCACCTGAATCCAAAATCCAAGATTCAATCGGACTATCCACGCTGAGGATTAGAGCATCCCCAATGTCTTCTACTAATTGTATCGAATCATCGTCATTCTCTGCTTAAAGTTGAAATCTTAATAAGAACCACACGGTGAAAAAAACTAAATCGGGGTTAATATTTTTTGACATTATTGTGATGAGTGTAACTCTCATAGTATGATATCGTAATTGCACACTATAGAGTGTTCATGAGTTGCATTAGGTTTTGTTGAGACATTTTTTAGATCCAGTTCCATTATTTGACTGTAAATTTTTTAACCTAAGAAACCCTTATTAAATAATGGAATCAACCCACACCAATGAATATCTGTGTTAGGTGGGTAAGACCGGGTCATTTGTTTAAATTTTATTTTCAATAAAAATAAAATGTTAATTTATTAAAAAAATCTATTTATTTATTTTAAAACATTGAATTACATTTTTTTTTAATTCAATCTCAATATATATTTTGAAAAATCACCCTCTAAATACTTCAAAAAATTATTTTAAGAGATTATAGAATAATTAATAAAAATATTAATTATTTTAAGAGGTTACAGAATAATTAATAAAAAAATTAATTGAGTTTTTTAAACACCCATGAATTGATTACTTACTCAGTATTGTTTAACTCATTCATGCTTCTCTCTCATGGAGTTTCCTTAAGACCCCTAACGAGTTTCAAATGTATATTTTACAATTAAAAAACCCGTTATCAATCATGATTCTATTTTTATAGTAAACAATGAAGGAGAACTCGTTACCAAACATGTCCATAATTGCCTTCATTCACAACAAGAATATAAAATATTGAAACGTCATCCTTGTTCATCAACTTTAAATTTAAAGGACCATTGCATTACACTTTAGAACCGGTGTTACTGCTAACAACAGATGGTTAACAATAGCTCCCATGGGTTGTTTTGAAAATAACTAAAATATTACTAATAATAAATAAAAAAAAATATACAAGCGGTTACCTATTCCAATATAACAATAATATGTTTCTTTAGTTTTAGTGGGGTAATTGACAATGGAACCTAATTTTACTCATATAAAACTGGAACAAATCCAGCACAAATATTCTCATATTTACAAAATGAATTCATTTCCAACACTTTTAGGGTCTCTCCTATTGTCATTGTTCTTTGCTACCCTATTTACTAACATCGATGGAAAAATCTTCCGAAACCCACCGATTACAGTAAACATAACAAATGTTCTAAGAAGTCATGATCAGCTCACTATTCACTGCAAATCTGGTGATGATGACTTGAGAGTCCATCATCTCCCACCTTTGAGCGGTTACGCTTTTAGTTTTCGACCAAACTTTTGGGGCTCAACACAGTTTTACTGCACCTTCCAGTGGTCTGGCTGGTCGCATTACTTTGATATATACAAGGATGATAGAGATAGAACCAAATGCAACGATACTCTATGTTTGTGGTTAGTGGTTGAACATGGTATTTGTATGTTCAACTATAAAACCAAATTGTATGATATTTGCTACACATGGCCGGCTAAATGAATATAATAAATCGATATAAATTTGATACGGTGTATTAGTTTTAATGAATTATATTATTAAGATTTGTTAAGGTATTTCAATGCATAAAATACTTATTTATTAATTTCTTCCCGATAGGAATTATTTGCCCTCATTTATCGAAATCTCCCATCATTTTTTCGAACATAAATCAAACTCAAATATGACAAGAATACAAAACCAAATTAACTTTCTTTCTTTTTTTATTGGTTATAAAATTTAAACATCTCATTAGCTTTTAATGTTATGTTACTTGTCTATATTATTTCGATGATAATGGGTCCGATTTCAATGTGGGCGAAGTCTCGAAGAATATCAATATTTTTATTTGCTAATCTATTTACTATGGAATTATCAATTAAATTTATAGCAACCCAATCAAAACAATTCATTTTATAAGTTTGTTCAAATTGATCCCTTCTTGGTCATTATTAAGACGGTTGTCCTTGATCAATCCTCTTGATTTCTTTTCTTGCATTCATTGGGTCTTACATGGATGGCTTTTCTTCACTTTTGGGGTGTTACATTGGATAAGGAAGGATAAGTAAGTAATCAAAGAAATGGTGCAAAACTATATTACCCCTAAGGATATCTAATTATGGTTCATGACCTAAAAGACCTCCAAATGCTATTATCTTATGTGGTAGACCTTATTATGTGATGTCTGAAGATGTGATGATGTTTGAAAGTTGTTGGAACACTTTAATTAGCCAAACCAAGAATTAAAGATAAAATGACCAAAATGCCCCTAGGACTAGTTATTTAAATTCAAGGTCTATATGTGCTCCAAATGACTTGCTACTTCTTTTGAGGCCTATTCGTAAGGACAAGGAGTTATGTTCAATGGTTCAAGTTGATTAGAGCTAGCTTGGAACCTAAAGCAAGTTAGGAGCAAAGAAACACCTAAAGGAAACACCTCAAGACACAAAAGTCAAGACCCTTCTAGAATCCTCTAAGGAATTCATTATGAATGTATGACATTCTAAAACAACTCATGTTTGTTATTACGATGTATTCATATGGTTACGAATGCATGTTATAACTTATGCCTCAAGGAATTATGAACCTTAGAAACTTACAAGATTGAGAATCAAGAACAAAATAGCTCCTTTCAAAAACTATACAGAGAATACTTTATTGAATCCTAGAACAAATGCAATAGTTGGGTAACATAACCATTACCTCATATATTACAAACTCTGAAAATACTTTACAGGTTCTTTCCTATTATCGATGTTAGTCCCTTCCCTGTTTGATGTTAACTTCTTGACAGTAATGGCCTGTCCAGAATGCATCACTGCCTTGTATACAGTCCCGCCATAAGCACACATCTCGTGAAAAGTAATAGTGACCTCAATTAGATCTTGGGAAGAAAGTTTTTTCCTTAGGTGGGAAATAGACATCCGAATCCATAGATTTTCTTTACTTGTTTTGCTCCATTTCGAATGGATGTCTCATGCAATATAAGATGATCATAATTAGAACGATAGAAACTCCACCTACCTTAAAAGATGGAGACGATGAATCTCCATTGCAGTTGTCAAGAGGTCCACCACAGAGCCCCTATTTGTCAATGAATCTACTAATGGGCATGTTCTGAAAAAAAGTTTTTGAATGGATGGGATGTCTCACGTTATGCTATATTACTATGCCGTAGCAAAATTAGTAGATTTGTACTCAAAATAGGTATACTTTTGTTAGGACTAAAACTTCTATTTCACATTTGTTAAATTTTATTTTTCTCTTTCCAAAGTTCCTTACATATTAACTAACATTTTGTTTGTCAAGAAAAACATATTAGTTTGATGAAAAAAAAGAAAAAAAGCTTAGACAAAAAGTATATTTATCCATATAATAATTAAAAAATATGTTAAAGTAATATTCGGGTCAATTTATCTCAAATTCCGTTTTATTTTACTTTTTTTTTTCTTTTTAACTTTGAATTTATTAAATTTGGTTGAAAAAGTAATGTATGAAAAAACAATACTATGTGAATAAGTGTGACTTCTGAGTAAATTATGGGTACATGAATCACCTAAGATCACATCCTTATAAGAGTTCATCCTTAAAAGTTCAAATGAACATAGAAGGGGAGAAAATCTCACAATCTCAAATATTGTCAATCAAGAATATCAGATTGCCAGGATCGAAGATCAACTCCAAAATTGGATTATTCCAAAGGTAGATCCTAACACTATATACCAAATCTCAACCTTCAATTTTACTCAAAGATTTCTCAAATTCTTTATTGGGAATGATTCAATCCAATCTAGAGAATGAACCAGTCTATTTCAATTGTTATCCAAATTTTACTTTGTCGCTCCACGACCCGCACATATTATCAACCCTCATGCTGGACTTACAATAAAAAAAAATTTAACATCAAGGCTGAAACTCATTCTTCACTCGTCATATTCAGGGTTTATTACAAACTCGTGAATACAAATATTTCTCCAAGAGCATTAAGATCCTCGCCAAAAGGATCAACCATGCTCATAGAGGCAAATATTGGAAAGTCCCCAGTGACTGTAACAAAAACTCTTTGTTGGGATCAAATAACAAGAAATACTCTCTAGAAAATAGAAGATGCTAATCTTCCGAGGAAAAAGAAATCTCAAAACCCATTACAAATCATCGAACATGACGATGGAAGCGTTGAAATAAAATTCAGCGAAGAACCCTCGTCAGAATCAAAAGTAAAAGAATTCTTGATTTCTAGACCAAGTACGTCGGGAGTTTCAAGATCAATGTATGGCCCCTTAAAGGTAAAAGATGTCAGTTATGATAAAAAAAAGGGCATCAATCCACTATGAATATGGCTCAAGATCTCCTACCCATATGGATATGGATACTCAATCCGTCTACGAAAGTCAACTAAATGTCATTACGGCTGATTTTCAGATAGGCAAAGAATTATTGAAGGCAGATTTTATGTCAGCTGCCAACTCTTCAAAGAGAAGAGCTTTCTTCCAAACCTACAAAGAAGCTGAGCGAAGTGAATTAAGAGCTCAATGGTATTCTCATACCATCACATTAGAGGGTTAACGTCACTACCAGCGTAAGGAGTTAGGGTGGAGCTTATTATCTGTCTAAACGTCATACCTCCGTATCTCTACCCCGCACTGCATGAGGATAGGCAAAATGCAGTAACCGAAGGAAATGCCACTACGCCTTCGGCTTTTGCGCACAGTGGAGGGTGCCTCACGGTAAAAGGAGGGTCCGGTCTACGATGCAACTGTTAAACTACGTAGCCGGAAGGTGTAAGGAGTATGGGATACATTGGTGTGAGTTAGAAGTTATTGAGAGTGATAATTGTGTGATATCTTTGGTGTGTAACGTTTTAGAACAGCATTCTGGGTATTGTTTTATGTATTTTGGCTCAAAGAGGAGAAATCGCATTATCCGATATGTGAGTGTTGTTTGAGTGGTTCAGTGTTTTGAAGGGAGTTTATGGAGTTTGTGTAAGTGTGTCAGTAGTATGATATGGGTAGTGGTATTTTTCATGTTTGTTGTTGGTTGAAAATGTCTATGTTTTTGTAAAGTATAGTGTTTGTGTTTTTATGTGTAATGACTGTTCTGAAGAGTGACGTGTACTCTATAGGGTACGTTTTTTAGGAGAGTACTTTTTTTTGTTGTTACCGCGAGATATATTGGCAGCTGCAGATCATTTGATTGGACTGAAATTTGGAATGGGTACACTTGACGATATGAATCATTTGAAAAATAAACGATTCGTTCTGTCGCCGATCTCTTACAAGATCAATTCGGATTGGCTCTAGTTCGTTTAGAAAATATGGTTAGAGGAAATATATGTGGAGCAATTAGACATAAATTGATACCGACTCCTCAGAATTTGGTAACTTCAACTCCATTAACAACCACGTTTGAATCTTTTTTCGGATTACACCCATTATCTCAAGTTTTAGATCGAACTAATCCATTGACACAAATAGTTCATGGGAGAAAATTGAGTTATTTGGGCCCAGGAGGATTGACAGGGCGAACGGCTAGTTTTCGGATACGAGATATCCATCCTAGTCATTATGGACGCATTTGCCCAATTGACACGTCTGAAGGAATTAATGTTGGACTTATTGGATCATTAGCAATTCATGCAAGGATTGGTCATTGGGGATCTCTAGAAACTCCATTTTATGAAATTTCTGAGAGATCAAAAAAAGTGCGGATGCTTTATTTATCACCAAGTCGAGATGAATACTATATGGTAGCGACAAGAAATTCTTTGGCACTGAATCCAGGTATTCAGGAAGAACAGATTGTTCCAGCTCGATACCGTCAAGAATTCTTGACTATTGAATGGGAACAAGTTCATCTTCGAAGTATTTTTCCCTTCCAATATTTTTCTATTGGAGCTTCCCTCATTCCTTTTATCGAACATAATGATGCGAATCGTGCTTTAATGAGTTCTAATATGCAACGTCAAGCAGTCCTGCTTTCTCGGTCCGAAAAGTGCATTGTTGGAACTGGGTTGGAACGCCACGTGGCTCGAGATTCAGGGGTTGCCGCTATAGTCGAACACGGGGGAAAGATCATTTATACCGATACTGACAAGATCATTTTTTCGGGCAATGGGTATACTCGAAGAATTCCATTAGTTCTGTATCAACGTTCTAACAAAAATACTTGTATGCAGCAAAAATCCCAGGTTCACCAGGGTAAATGCATTAAAAAAGGGCAAATTTTAGCGGACGGTGCTGCTACAGTTAGTGGCGAACTTGCGTTGGGAAAAAACGTATTAGTAGCTTATATGCCATGGGAAGGTTACAATTATGAAGATGCGGTACTAATTAGCGAGCGTCTGGTATATGAAGATATTTATACTTCTTTCCACATACGGAAATATGAAATTCAAACTCATGTGACAAGCCACGGACCTGAAAGAGTCACTAACGAAATCCCACATCTAGAAGCCCGCTTACTCCGAAATTTAGACAAAAATGGAATTGTGATGCTGGGATCGTAGGTGGAGACAGGCGATATTTTAGTAGGTAAATTAACGCCTCAGATGGCGAAAGAATCATCGTATGCCCCCGAAGATAGATTATTACGAGCCATACTTGGCATTCAGGTATCTTTTGGAATAACTGCTGCTATTACTATCCCTAACTAAAAAAGTGTCATCAGATACGAAATTCCGAATGCCGACTAAATCATCAACAGTACTGTAACTAGAATTGTCACTATGACTAGGAATGTTTTTATTCATATTATTGATAATTGATCCTTCACTTTCAATATGACCAAGACTATTGATTGATTTACTTAGCCTAGACCTGTATTCTAACTCCCCATTAGACAACCTCGAATTTAACCATCTTTTTTCCATAGAGCTTTCTTGCCCCTATTTTCATCAAAATACAATAGATGAATAGTCATTCGATAAAAAATAAATCATTTGAATATCTCATTTCCTACCAGGAATAGGATCTAAATCCAATCACTCGGATTATTAACTACTAACGAGTGGGTCTTAAAAAAAAAGGGTTCCGTTATATATAATATAGTGAAGTTATACTTAGGGTTCTCGCAAAAGAGAATTTTTTTTTTCAATTAAATCAATTAAATTATTAATTTAATTGATTTAATTGAAAAATAGCGGTTTCTCACCTGTTATATCAAATTCACATTAAAAAAAAAAATCGTTGTTCTCCCTATGAATATGAAGAACTTTTTTCGTAAAATCTCGTTTACTAAAAAATTTGTATTCCGAAAAAGAACGAACAGTCCCGTGGTGGTACGTAAGGCACGGACTCCGCGAACGTCCCGCGCCCCCTTTACTAATAAAGGAAAGAAAGCCTCAACCAGAACCACATTCCTTTTGCGTGCAGATGTAGCTAAGTGTCTGACTATATTGGTCATAGTTTCCTGCTGTTGCGGCCGGTGCTCGTTTGCGCGTGAACCAACCCAACAAAGAAGGAAAGGATGCCTCTCTCTCGTCGGGGCATCTGAGAATGATTCGAGCTGTATGAAGGGAAACTCTCACGTACAATTTCTTGTTTTTTTTTAGGGGGGGGGGGGGAAGGAGCCCGACAGGGTCCCCCCACTAACTTTTTACGGGCCTAAGTGAAAGTGAAGTGGTGGGCCTACCCATCCCAACCAGGGGTATGCTGGGATTTGCGAAGAGCAGCACCTTACGATGTTCATGACCAATTGGATCCTGACGTACCCGTAGGTACTAGAGGAGATTGCTATGATCGTTACTGTATCTGTATCGAAGAGATGCGACAAAGTGTTCGTATCATTGTGCAATGTCCTAATCAAATGCCTAGTGGCATGATAAAAGCCGATGATCGTAAGCTATGTCCTCCATCACGATCTCGAATGAAACTATCCATAGAATCGTTTGCCGTGTGAAACGTAGATCATCGCCGTTCTTAACCGAGACTCAGGTTAAGCTCCGTCTCGGAACCTTGTGGGGTTAGGAGTAAAGCATCCTGAGGTTGACGCATCTCGTTGGGCGTGGAGAAACATTGGGAACCAAAATAGCTTTCTTTGGAGCCGTTTCTTGTCCCGTCCCCCCGCCCCGGCATAGCGCTTCGCTTTCGAGGATTCGGAAGAATACACACACTTCTCCCTTCTTCATTGATCTGGGGGAAAAGGAACCGTCTACCTGTTGGGAAGCTAGACATTAAGTGGCTTGATGAGGATAACTAAGCTGACACGCCAAGGTTGGCTGCTGGCACAACTGGGTGGTGCCTTACCGCACCGAAGGTGAACCCGCGGTAGCTTTCGTGGTGGTGCTTCAGGATTCCAATGTACTGCATCCAAGATCAGAACGAGCTTGCCGGCGGACCATTGCCGTCCCATTCTTGAGTGAGCTGGAGCGCAGCCATCTTAGCCACTGAACTAGCTAGAAGCTATTGCTTTGGGTCAAAGCACTAAAAGAAAAGGACCAGGAAACACGACGGTATAGGAACCACGGGACCCCACCACTAGTCTAGTAAAGGGGAAACAGCGCTCCTGCACACCAGCTGAAAAAGCCCTTTACCCTTTGAATGAATAATAAGGTCAGCTTCATAGTTCCAACCGTCATAAGGTTTTTTGATGCCCTTTTTTTAGGTTGGGTTGCTGGATACGAGATCCTCGTAGTAGGCTGGAACAACATCCAGCCGAGAGAGGGCAGCCTTTAGAAGCAAGAGGTTGGGAAACCAAGAGAACGCTTCGCCTTTTCTTAGTCTTTTTACCGCTGACGGAGTAGGAGTAGCACAAAAAGAGGGATTTTGCTTATTGACCCAATGAGAAACCACTAACATCTTCTTCGTTGGGGCTTCGCGCACTGGGAAAAGGCTATAACGCCACGGGAAATCGACCACTAGTAACAAAGCTCACATAATAAGGTATCGAGAGGGCTATCACAGTCAGGTGCGAATCAATTACCCCCTATTTGTAAAGTACCCCTCTCCCTACCGGTCTCGCTGTTTCACCCCTCTCCCTTTGGTCTCGCTGTTTCACCCCTCTTCCTATATGACGGGGGTTGAGGCGAGAAATGGCTTGATGAACCGTTCGCCACACACCGCCCCCATTCACTTGCTTATCGTAGAAGCTATCAGTATACAGTGCCCCACAACTATTTATTCAGAGTATAGTGGGGTTGAAACACGAGAGTGCCCGCCCTTTCTTTCATGCTGGCCTAAGTCAGTCTTTTAGTAAGCGTAACCGTGTATATATATCTTCGATGCTCTCATTTCGAAATGTCCGCTTCAACTACCAAAAAGCTAAGTTGGCTTGACGAGCCCAGTGAGGAAGCAGGAGCAATAAAACAACAAATCTCTCGCTTAAGGCTTTCATCGTAAGGGGCAAAGAGAAGAGCTTTTGCTACTGAGAAAGCGAACGGTCAGCGCGAAGGTTCAAGACTTAGCCGCGTTAGCGAAGCGCTGTAGTAGCGCTGAAGCCCTATGTGCTATAATGCTGAGCCAAGGACGCTCCGCCTTATCTATAGAACCAGTCAACTAAGTTCTGAACGAATTAGCTCCTTGGTAATGCCTCAATCTATAGATAGAAAGCCCTATGATGGGAAACTACAGGATCATCATCGGTCTACTCTACCTCAATTCACCATTTCGAACTTTATACAGAAGGTTTTTCCGTACCAGCTTCTTCTACCTATACCGCAGTGGAAGCACCTAAAGGGGAATTTGGTGTCTTTCTGGTCAGTAATGGAAGCAATCGTCCCTACCATCGTAAAATAAGAGCACCTGGCTCTGCCCATTCACAAGGACTCGATTCTATGGCCAAACATCACATGCCAGCAGATGTAGTCACCATCATTGGTACTCAAGATATTGTGTCTGGAGAGGTAGATAGATAGGACTACTAGTTGCTCGATCAGGGCCCTAGCTTTATTGCGAGCCAAAAACCTCAGCGGATCCCCTATAAAGAAAGAAAGAAAGAGAAAGCCTCTCGGAGAAAGTTTATTGTCGCTAAAGTCGAGAGAGAAGTCTCGTCAGCCGCTATGGTCTGGGCTCTCACTCACGTCGTCCGTCTACTCTATTATGCTGCTCGCCCTATTAGCTAGCCGACGCCAACCAACCAGGGTAATTCATTAGTTTCAGCCTGTCTCGGGTTCTATATTGTACGGCGAAACTCGCTCATAATATATATTCGTTTTCTCAGGAACCAGACCTAGATGCACGAAGAATAATAGATATCTCTAGGGTCATATTCTTGTGTAACTTCTCTCATCCCGTTCATTGTGGTTACTCGGCCCTGCTAGCCATTTGCTTGCACGAACTGTACACATTCAAAGAGGGGACAAGCTAAACAAGCAAGCCATACAAGTTTATAGAGTCGAAAGTTCGAAAGCACTTTGAGGTTTCCCTGTGACTAACTTAGCACACTTCGGGTGGTAGCCATTGGGCTAAGTCTCCAAAAAGAGCCACTCACACACATATATAGGCATTACAGAGGAGCTTCGCTTTCTGCTTCGGGCGTTGCAATAATTCATAAAAAAGAATGAGATTAGTTCTGTCTTCAGTCTTTGAGTGAATGAATTTGGGTATCGAAGTTTGAGTTATTGCCATCCCTTTCGGTGAGCTTGGTAGTAGCATAGGTCGATCCTCGGGCAGTTTTTCAAGGCTGGAGCTTGATTCCCACTCCCAGTAGTCTTTCTTCAGTAATTAGCTTGGAAAGTAGTCTTTCGTAAGCAGGAGCGTAGCGCTTCGCAAGTGAAGGTGGAGGATGTGCTTCTTCCCCTTAAAGCTCTGTCATTTTCACATAAATGTTGGAGTTGTAATAAATCCTATCTCTACTTCTGATAACGAACGCTAGAATTGGGATATCTCCAAAGAGGGTAGACCGACCAGGTGGAGGGTTCAACAAAGAAAAAGAAAACTGAAGCCAAGCTCTTGTTTGGATAGGCTGGGCTTACGGTTTTCAACTGCATCGTACGGTAGGGTTCCGTACCTCCTTTAGATATCTCGAGCCCTCGTGCTCCTAATGTCGAGCTAGAACGAGAGCTACCGTGGAATCTGCCGATCACACATGAGTACCTCGCCTTCCAAAAGAAGCGGCTGCTAATTGGCATGCTAATGGGGCCATCGATCAAGAAGGACTTCGGAGACAGCAATCGAATTTCGCAAAAAAGAGAAAGAAAGAAATATAGGGCCAACTCGGAGAATTGAATTGCGCCTCTAACCTGACTACGCTACCCAACCTGCTGATAAAAGGTCGAATTCCGAAGGGCGCACGAAATGCCGATCAAATCCCTTAAAGTTCACCTAAGAAAAGTCAACAATCAGATCTATCTGACTGAGTTGATGATGGACCGGATCTTGAAAGGCGAGGCGAGAGGCTTGAATAAAGAAGACGTATGAGAAAGGGAAGGTCGAGAGAGGCTTATTGCACGATCCACCCAACTCAGCTAAGCTAATAAATGCTATAGTTAAGAGAGTGGGAGGCCGACCCCTGCCCATCTGGAGGTGCACCCCAATTTAGAAGGATATCAAATAAAAGGGGTAAAGAGAAAAGAAGCGTTGAGATAATATACTTGCATCTGTCTTTCATCTACTTAAAAAGGGGGCCTGCTTGAAGAAATTTAGCCGCTTGGCCCTCTTGTGATGCGAACAGGCGTTTACGGGTTCAAGATTTGTAACATAGGAAGGAGGTACATAGCATCTCTTGTACAGGGAAGAAGCTTAGATCCAATCGAACTCCTGGTAGGAATTCCTCAGGGCGTATTACGGGGTTTCCGAAGGAAGGTACTAGCAACTTGCTGTGTCATGTCCGTTTTAGTTCTTTATTCTCAATTCTTCTTGTTTTGAGTTGAGTCAGGATGAATTCAATCCTTCACCTTATTTCACAGGGTAAACTGGACAATTGATTCTTCTTGAACGAGGTAAAGCTGCTTGGCTCCTGAACCGGAACCAGAACCTTTAAAGAATGAAAGAAGGGAGAGGAAAGACGAAACGAAAGAGGAAGACGACTGAACTACTGAACCAGATGGAACTCCTACACCTCGGCTTCTTGATCTGATCTTTCTCCTCGAGCAGCGACTTACTCATGAACCTCTACAACTCTTATGATCTTACCTCTGGAACCTATTTCTTCTTGAACTGTAAACAAAGACGAAAGATTAATGCAAGATGAATGAGAGTTTACAGTGAGGGGAGACGAAACAAAGACAAAGACTCCTACTTCTGGAACTCTGACGGACCATTAATTAATTTATTCTATCCAACATAGGGGTAAAACATTAAAAGAGCTTTTTCCCTAACAGCTGAAGCTTCAAGAAAAGAAATTCTATCCAGCATAGGGGTAAAACATTAAAAGACCTTTTTCCCTAATAGCTGGAGGTTCAAGAAAAGAAATTCTATCCTCCCCCCTATTTTTAGGGATAAAAGAGTCCATTTTCCCTGTTTTCCCTCTAGAACTCAACTGTAAACACTCAAAAAACAAGAATGATCCTATCTCCCCCTTATTTTTTTGATTAAAAAGTCTATCTTTACCCTATTTTTTTGGGATAAAAGAGAGTCAAGGTAATTCATTCATTATTAAGGAAAGACGAAACGAAAGAAGAATTGAAGACGACTTGACAGTGAAAGAAAGAAGGGAAAGAGAAGGGAGACGAAACGAAAGATAAATGAGAGTGAACTGTCAGAATAGGGGTTCGTTCAGTAGTTCTGTCTCATTCTGGAAACCATAGAAGAAAACATATCATTCTTCGAATTGTTTGAAGAAAATATTTTTCAAATATGCACTTCGACTCAAAGAAGCTGGAAGACTACCAGAAGAGGCGAAGTATATTCAAAACATCCTACGTTGGAAGAAGTCGAATTTGACAATTATTACGGAGAAAAGGTCAAAGCTAGTCCTTTCAAAACTATCCCAGGAGGACTAGAAAAGGGTAATCCGACCCTAAAGAATATCAAGAATATCTAGCATCAAAATAATTATTCAAACAAGAATTTATCCACGATCTCCACCCAGCTTGAGAGTATCGAGGGAAAAATCTCAAAAAATTCTGGTACTCTGCAAGAACAAGTAGGCAGCTCTGTACCAAAAGTCGATGTGTCAATCCCAATACTCAGACCGGCAAACCTCGACGTATTTACAAAGAGGATTTCAAAAGAAGAGGCCGCGATGGCCAAAATAGAAGAAAAGTTGGATAAAATCCTAAATCCTGGGATAACACATCAGGATTCATCTGTTAATGTCGTTAACAATGACGACGAAATTAAAGAATTCGAAGACGTGATTTTAGATGAGGTAGAAGAGCCTCTCTACAATTGAATTGAAAGAATCTCCAGGAGAAGTCAAAATAATACCAGTAATAAGAAAAACTGGTATCCTCAATCGTCTTTTCCGAATATTCAATTCGAAGAAAAGACTCTACAAACTCAAGCTCATTACGATGGTCTACCAATATATGAATGGAATATCGATTGATTATCCGACTATCAAATAATGAATGTTGTCAATGAAATGATGATGGCCGCAGGCGCGTATAAATTATAGGGCCATAAATCCAACCATCAAATAGCTTAAGTTTTAGTGAACGAATTTACCGGGCAACTCAAGGACTGGTGGGACAAATAGCTTGATGAAGCAACTCGCCAACAGATATTAAGTCACCATGTCATTAGGCCAACTACTCAAATCATCAAAGAGGAAGGTTCATCAACTAGGACCGAAGTACAACATGAAAGGGTAGAGGATGCTGTCAACACCCTCATTTATACCCTTATAGAATTCTTCGTTGGCGACCCCTTGAAATACCAGGAAAGATCCGTCGAAATACTCATGAACCTGAAGTGCCCCACCTTAGGAGATTTCAGGTGGTACAAAGACATGTATTTGAGCAAAGTTCTTATTAGAACAGACAGTTCGTTGGAATTATGGAAAGAGAATTTTGTCAATGGACAACCAAAACACTTCTCATGAAGGATCAAAGACGGTCTTAAGACAAAGTATAATGGAACAATTCCATGGCAGACTTTGTCATAAAGGTCAATAGAATCCTTCATCATAGAAGAAGAACTCAGACTTTGCAATGAGTCAAAGATTCAAAACAAGCTCAATTCTTCGATATCAAATAGAAAAGAGCTTGGAAGATTTTGCGATCAATATGGATGCAAGGGGATAGAGGCCCCCTCAACCTCAAGAAGGAAGAAGGTTAAGATGCATCCAAAGCCTTATAATTCATACAGGCCCAGAGAAAAGTATCGAAAAAAACTAGTACATCTCAAAAGCCAACATATTCAAGAAGAAAGTATACTCCTACAAAAATCCATAGAGGAAAGAAAAAGAAAACTTGCTTCAAATGTCGAGAAGAAGGACACTATGCTAACAAGTGTTCGATAAGAGGAAAGATCAATGAGTTGGATATAGATCAAGAGCTAAAAAATCAGCTACTACGACTGGCTCTAACCGACTCAGAATAATCAAGCGAGGGAGAAATCCTTGAACTCCAAGAAGAATCCGATTCATATTCTAGCACAGAATATGAATCAAGACAGGAAGGAAAGATGACGTGCGAAGGATGCCTAAATGTCCTTACAAAGGATCAAGAAATTCTACTCGAAGTAGTAGAAAAAGTTCAAGATGCAGAAATTCAACAGAAAATCGCTCAACGACTCAGAGATGCCATGACAATCTCTAAGCCACCTGAAAGGGAAGAAAGAAATCCCTACAGACTTCAATCAGTTCTCCAAAGGTTTGAAAAACCGAGAGAACTCACTACTCAAGACCTACAAAGAGACATTAATAATCTCAAACAAGAAGTACAGGTATTAAGATCTGGAACCATGTCAGAATCCTATATGCTTCGCCAAGAAGTTCAATCTTCAGGAACGGCTGCCCGAACGAAAGGAAACGGCGCAACCAAACCTGGACGAGGATGACTTTCAAAGTTCCTTCATTGGAGCCATCACCACTCCTCAATACCAATAATTGTACGCTCTCGTTACCTTAAAAATTTATGATTTCAAAATCACACTAAACGCTCTCATAGATACTGGAGCCGATCAAAATTGCATTCAAGAAGGCCTAATACCTACAAAGTATTTTGAAAAAACTACTGAGGGCCATAGAGGTGCAAATAACAATAGACTAAAAAATTATTACAAATTATCTAAAGTCCATGTTTATAATGACGGAATTTGCTTCGTAAATTCCTTTCTTTTAGTAAAGGACTTAGGACAAGAACTAATCCTAGGTACTCCTTTCATTACTCAATCATACCCTTCTAAAATAACTGAAAAGGGGTTAGAGTCAAAAGCCGTAGAAAAGAAGATAAAATTTAATTTCCTTCCTCTCATAAAGATTAGTGAAATAAATAACTTTGATAACAACAATAAATGTATTAAATTATAAAGAAAAAAAAATTTCTTTTTTGAAGGAAGAAATTTCATTCAAAAGAAAAGAAGAATAGATTCAAAGTAAGACCGTCCATCTAAAATCAAAACTTTACAAACTCAAATAGAAATGGAGATTTGTTCAATTATCCCTAATGCCTTTTGGAATAGGAAGCAACACATAGTTCATCTTCCTTATGTCAAAAACTTCGAGGAGAAAAATATTCCTACGAAGGCCCGACCTATTCAAATGAATAAGGAATTACTAACATTCTGCAGAGCAGAAATCAATGATCTTTTGCAGAAGGATCTTATTAGGCCGTCAAAGAGCCCCTAGTCATGTGCGGCTTTTTATGTCAACAACCAGGCAGAGAAGGAACTTGGAGTCCCACGACTGGTAATAAACTATAAACCCTTAAATAAGGTTTTGGAATGGATTAGATATCCAATTCCAAATAAATCAGATTTAATGCAAAGAATTTCAAATGCAAAAGTATTTTCAAAATTTGATATGAAATCAGAATTTTGGCAAATCTAGATTTCAAAAAAAGACAAGTACAAAATGGCTTTCAATGTTCCTTTTGGACAACACGAATGGAACGTTATGCCATTTGGGCTAAAAAACGCTCCATCCGAATTTCAAAAGATTATGAATGAAATTTTCAATCCTTTTCAATTTTTTATGTTGAGATGTTCTGATTTTTTCTCAAAACATCAATCAACACTTCAAGCATCTTCAAACATTTTTTACGACAGTCAATAGAAGCGGTTTAGTTGTGTCTAAACCAAAAATTAAACTTTTTCAAACAAAGATCCGTTTTCTTGGATTTGAAATTCTTTTGGTATTAATTAAACTCATTCAAAGATCCATTGAGTTTGCCTCAAACTTTTCGGACCAAATTACAGATAAAACCCAACTACAACGATTTTTGGGATGTCTTAATTATGTGTCTGATTTCCTTCAAAATATCAGACCCATTTCCAAGCCACTTTTGAAAGGCTCGAAAAGAATCCAAAGCCCTGGACTAAAGAACACACTAAAACAGTTCAAATAATCAAATCTCTTGTCAAGTCAATTCCGTGTTTATAGCTGATAAACCTAAGGACTAGTTTAATAGTGGAGACCAACGCATCCGATATTGGATATGGAGGAATCCTGAAACAGTCTCTTGACAAGAAAGAATCCATTGTCGGTTTCCATTCGGAAATATGGAATTCTACTCAAAAAAATTACTCATCAGTGAAGAAAGAAATACTTTCAATAGTACTTTGTACAAAAATTTCAAAGCGATTTAATTAACAAAAACTTTGTTATCAAAACAGATTCAATGGCATCTAAATTTGTTTTAGAAAAAGATGTCAAGAATCTTGTGTCTAAACAAATTTTTGCTAGATGGCAAGCCATTTTATCTTGCTTCAACTTCAAAATTTTGCCTATAAAAGGGGTCGAAAACCCCTTGGCAGATTACCTCTCAAGAGAGTTCTTACTCTCCAAGAAAAACTCTCCCTAACCAACCTCCTTCTCCCAGTGTTAACCGGTGAGAAAGCAACAGAAAAAGGGAAGAAGCCCATTTCTTCTTCAAACACACCTACTCCAATGACATCCGATAACTACGCAATGGATGCTGGTTGCACATTGGTGACCAAGTCTAGAGCAAAGCTTTCTAAAAAACAAGCGGAGGTTATTACTCCGAGGAGGCCTTCTGCCTCTTCAACACGGCCATCTGCCACTACTCCATCGAGACCTACTTTTTCTTCCACTTCAAAGTGACCTTCTGTCCCCTCAACCTACTTGGACGCGGTTGTTCCCATTCGATTTTCTCCAGTTCCTGAAATCAGGACCTATTTTCAAAAATCTGTGTCTATACTAGAAGCCCTAGTAAAACAAGAATACGACAACCCAAAAATCAGCGAGGTCGTCAAGAAAGCCTATCCATCGGGATTCTTCTATATCCCGAAAGATATTCATAAGACCAGACGGTTTTATGAATTCATTTTAGTCGACACAAAATCCGTCGAAATTACTCATATTCCGAGCCGCGATGATCCTTCAAAAATTGCGTACTCAAAGTTAAAAATTTTCAAAGTCATAAATCCGACGTACTGGAATCAAGAACCGTACACGGAAAAGACTTTTTCAAAACCGTTTGTTCTTCACTCCTACTCATATAGAGACTAACAGATGGCATGGTTCAATGTCATTTGGTATCAAAATTATGAGCAATCATGGTTTATCCAATTTTGCCAAAATGCTCATAAAATTCATTATCCATTTTGATTCATCAAATGGTGGAAAATCTTTGGATCAGCCAAAGATATATTCCCCGTTCCAATACAGGAATCCTTCCACTACTTTACTCAAAATATATTCAAAACCCCATTTCCATTAACCATGCGCTTTTGCGTATACTTTTAAATTTCTTGTATTTTAACTTGGAATTTTCAAATAAAAGAAATAGAAGACCAAATAAAACAGGTCTTCAAAACTATTAAAATCAAATGGTGGGATAAATATACTTGTACCCACGCATATATCAAAGCGGTAAAGGTCTGGCTATCAGAGAATTGCCACCTTCAGGATTTATCCAAGAAGAGGACCTCCGAATTTCTTAAGTCAAAGTCGAAGCTACTCGCTGCATTAGCCTAGACAACTTGAAGCTGATTTTCAAAAGCATCTTCAAGAGGCCGCATCAGTCGGTTCGACATCTTCTCCTTCTATTGTAGAAGAAGAAGAGGAAGACACGATTTATGATCTCAATTATCTATTCTTGGATTCTCAACCACCTCTGTAAATATCATCATCAATGACTGAATAGTCGTTAAACTATTTATAAAAAATAAATAAATAAATCGTAGGTGAAATATGTCAGGATGAAACATATTTCCTCACATATCATGTTTGTTTGTCTTCTATCTTTTGTTTTATTATTTTCACTTTTTCCACTTTTATTATTTTCACTTTTTCCATTTTCATCACATTATTGAAGAATATGGATTTCCACTTACATCTAATTATTTGGATGTACATTAAGAATTGTATTTTGAATATGTAAATTAAGCTAGGATGACAGAGCTCATGTAAATTGTAAGGGCTCAAGTCACTAAACCCTCAACTCCAACTTGCTTCACCACTAGTTCCTAAGCAAGTGTCTCAGAAGTTTCTTGAGTATCCGCTACAACATCACTATGTGAATCTTTCAGCAACTCAACCTCAACTTCCACTTGCTTCACCTCTAGTTTCCAGCAACGGTCTTAGGAGTTTCTCGAGTATCTGCTACAACATCACTTTGTGAATTGTTCTGCAACTCAACCTCAACTCCCATTGGCTTCGTTGTCCCGATACTTTTCTTCAATTCTTTGGCAGTATTTGTGAAGCTAACTCGTTTCTGTTTGCTCATAACGCAGTTCTCACTAGGACTCCTATCAACAGATTTCAGACCTTCCAAAAATTTCTTCCAGCATTTTCATTCCTTTAACACTCATATGTCAAAGTCTATTGTGTCATATACTTCAATTGGAAACACTTCAGCAATAGCAGCTCTGTTCATACATCCTACAGTGGTGTATAAAGTTCCAAATTTTGTGCCACGTGCTTCCATCATAGCACCCTTCAGAATCTTCCACGAACTCTTACCAAACTTTGTTGCATAATCTGTGCTATCTAACTGACCAATAAAGATCAGGTTCTTCTTGAGACTAGGAATATATCTAACATCCTTTAATGTCCACTAATTTCCTGTCGGAGTTTTTATGCAGACATTCCCTTTTACTTCGATCTTCAAATCTTTGTTGTTGGCAAGATACACATCTCAAAACTTCCAGACTTGAAATTTCGAAACAACTCTTTATTTTGAGACGAATGAAAAACGCACCTGAATCCAAAATCAGAGATTCAATCGGACTATCCACGCTGAGGATTAGAGCATCCCCAATGTCTTATGCTAATTGTATCGAATCATCGTCATTCTCTACTTAAAGTTGAAATCTTAATAAGAACCACACGGTGAAAAAAACTAATTCGGGGTTAATATTTTTTGACATTATTGTGATGAGTGTAACTCTCATAGTATGATATCGTAATTGCACACTATGGAGTGTTCATGGGTTGCATTAGGTTTTGTTGAGACATTTTTTAGATTTAGTTCCATTATTTGACTGTAAATTTTTTAACCTAAGCAACCCTTATTAAATAATGGAATCAACCCACACCAATTAATATTTGTGTTAGGTTCGGTAAGGCCCAGTCATTTGTTTAAATTTTATTTTCAATAAAAATAAAATGTTAATATATTAAAAAATCTATTTATTTATTTTAAAACATTGAATTACATTTTTTTAATTCAAACTCAATATATGTTTTGAAAAATCACCCTCTAAATACTTCAAAAAATTATTTTAAGAGATTATAGAATAATTAATAAAAAAAATTAATTGAGTTTTTCAAAAATACCCATGAATGGATTACTTACTCACTATTGTTTAACTCATTCATGCTACTCTCTGGCCGAGTTTCCATAAGACCCCTAACGAGTTTCAAATGTATATATTTTCAATTAAAAAATCCGTTACCAAACATGGTTCTATTTTTATTGTGAACAATGAAGGAGAACTCGTTACCAAACATGTCCATAATTGCCCTCATTCACAACAATAATATAAAATATTGAAACGTCATCCTTGTTCATCAACTTTAAATTTAAAGGACCATTGCATTACAATTTAGAACGGGTGTTACTGCTAACAACAGATGGTTAACAATAGCTCCCATGGGTGGTTTTGAAAATAACTAAAATATTACTAATAATAAATAAAAAAAAATATACAAGCTTAACATGGTGGTGGTTACCCATTCCAATATAACAATAATATGTTTCTTTAGTTTTAGTGGGGGTAATTGACAATGGAACCTAATTTTACTCATATAAAAGTGGAACAAATACAACACAAATATTCTCATATTTACAAAATGAATTCATTTTCAACACTTTCACGGTCTCTCCTATTGTCATTGTTCTTTGCTACCCTATTTACTAACATCGATGGAAAAATCTTCCGAAACCCACCGATTACAGTAAACATAACAAATGTTCTAAGAAGTCATGATCAGCTCACTATTCACTGCAAATCTGGTGATGATGACTTGGGAGTCCATCATCTCCCACCTTTGAGCGTTTACGCTTTTAGTTTTCGACCAAACTTTTGGGGCTCAACACAGTTTTACTGCACCTTCCAGTGGTCTGGCTGGTCGCATTACTTTGATATATACAAGGATGATAGAGATAGAACCAAATGCAACGATACTCTATGTTTGTGGTTAGTGGTTGAACATGGTATTTGTATGTTCAACTATAAAACCAAATTGTATGATATTTGCTACACATGGCCGGCAAAATGAATATAAAAAATCGATATATCCATGAATTGGAGGGTTTTGATTATGATATTATAATAAATCAATATAAATTTGATACGGTGTATTAGTTTTAATGAATTATATTATTAAGATTTGTTAAGGTATTTCAATGCATAAAATACTAATTTATTAATTTCTTCCACTTTGATCGGAATTATTTGCCCTCATTTATCGAAATCTCCCATCATTTTTTCGAACATAAATCAAACTCAAATATGACAAGAATACAAAACCAAATTAACTTTCGTTCTTTTTTTATTAGTTATAAAATTTAAACATCTCATTAGCTTTTAATGTTACGTTACTTGTCTATATTATTTCGATGAAAATGGGTCGGATTACAATGTGGGCGCAGTCTCGAAGAATATCATTATTTTTCTTTGCTAATCTATTTACTATGGAATTATCAATTGAATTTATAGCCACCAAATAAAAATAATTCATTTTATAAGCTTGTTCAAATTGACATGATTAGTGTCACGGTCTTACATCAATCGCATAATGGAATTTGTTTATTACGACTCTCAAGTGGTCCGATGGGCGACACTCGCATAATAAACTCAGTTTAGTTTGACCCGCAAATTCTTCCACTAATGAGATACTATCGTATTATAGTAGTTTGACCCATACATTTTGACCGTTTGCAAATAAGGTATGAACTACCCTAAGCATAATTTAGTAGATACGGTATGAATTAAGATCACAAAGTTCGGTAGTTCAATTTCTTACTCCTAAAATGTTGAACTTAAAAAAATGAAAATTTAGAGACCTATTGGACATAGTCTTAGGTTTACGGACCAAATAGATATAAAGTTGAAAGTTTGTCGTGGACTAAACGTACAATATAGATAATTTTGAATGTCCAATACACTTTTAGTCTTACCTGATTTTAAAACTTCATCATAAAGTATGTATTCCATCTTATTGGAGGTCCTAATGATGATGAAAGAGATGTCATTCTACAAATGGGTCAAACCCTTACCTTGTTTAAGATATTTGAAGGTGGAGAATATGGGCTTGGATTCTTTTCTTCGACTAGTCTACGAGTCCACAAGTAATGAGAGTCGAGATGGTCATTGTTGAGAGTCGAGATTCGATATGGGTCAAACCCCTTACCTTGTTTAAGATCTTTGCTCCAATAGGCTGAGAGTCGAGATTCAATGGATTTTGTGCAAATGGTCACGGTTGATCATCTGATTCTTGTCATAATGGCAGTTTCGTAATTATCCATATCTTCAGGGGTCACTAGGTAGTTTGTCACGTTCAGAATATATTATTACTATTTTTTTATAAAAAAATCCATAATTTTCGTAACAATTCTTCATCCCTTCTTGGTCATTATTAAGACCGTTGTCCTTGATCAATCCTCTTGATTTTTTTTCTTGCATTCATTGGGTCTTACATGGATGGGTTTTCTTCATTTTTTGGGTGTTACATTGGATAAGGAAGGATAAGTAGGTAAACAAAGAAATGGTGCAAAACTATATTACCCCTAAGGATATCTAATTATGGTTCATGACCTAAAAGACCTCCAAATGCTATTAACTTATGTGGTAGACCTTATTATGTGATGTCTGAAGATATGATGATGTTTGAAAGTTATTGGAACATGTTGATTAGCAAAACAAAAAATTAGAGATAAAATGACCAAAATGCCCCTAGGACTACTTATTTAAATTCAAGGTCTATATGTGCTCCAAATGACTTGCTACTTCTTTAGAGGCCTATTTGTAAGGACAAGGAGTTATGTTCAATGGTTCAAGTTGATTAGAGCAAGCTTGGAACCTAAAGCAAGTTAGGACCAAAGAAACACCTAGAGGAAACACCTCAAGACATAAAAGTCAAGACCCTTCTAGAATCCTCTAAGGAATTCATTATGAATGTATGACCTTCTAGAACAACTCATGTTTGTTATTACAATGTATTCATATGTTTACGAACGCATGTTATAACTTATGCCTCAAGGAATTATGAACCTTAGAAACTTACAAGATTGAGAATCAAGAACAAAATAGCTCCTTTCAAAAACTATACAGAGAATACTTTATTGAATCCTAGAACAAATGCAAAATCTAAGCAATAGTTGGGTAATATAACCATTACCTCATATACTACAAACTCTTAAAATACTTTACAGGTTCTTTCCTATTATCGATGTTACTCCCTTCCCTGTTTGATGTTAACTTCTTGACAGTAATGGCCTATCCAGAATGCATCACTGCCTTGTATACAGTCCCGCCATAAGCACACATCTCGTGAAAAGTAATAGTGACCTCAATTAGATCTTGGGAAGAAAGTTTTTTCCTTAGGTGGGAAATAGAAATCTGAATCCGTAGATATTCTTTCCTTGTTTTGCTCCATTTGGAATGGATGTCTCATGCAATATAAGATGATCATAATTAGAATGATAGAAACTCCACCTACCTTAAAAGATGGAGACGATGAATCTCCATTGCAGTTGTCAAGAGGTCCACCACAGAGCCCCTCTTTGTCAATGAATCTACTAGTGGGCATGTTCTGAAAAAAAGTTTTTGAAGGGATCGGATGTCTCACATTATGCTATATTACTATGCCGTAGCAAAATTAGTAGATTTGTACTCAAAATAGAATGATTGTTCTTCAACTAGGTATACTTTTTTTACGACTAAAACTTCTATTTCACATTTGTTAAATTTTATTTTTCTCTTTCCAACGTTCCTTACATATTAACTAACATTTTGTTTGTCAAGCAAAATATATTAGTTTGATTAAAAAAAAAAAAAAAAGCTCACATAAAAAATTAATTGAGTAACTACTAAATTTATGTAATATATATAATATTACAATTACTAGAACAAAAATATATTTATCCATATAATAATTAAAAAAGATGTTAAAGTAATATTCTTGTCAATTTATCTCAAATTCCATTTTATTTTACTTTTTTTTCTTTTTTACTTTGAATTTATTAAATTTGGTTGAAAAAGTAATTTATGAAAAAACAATACTATGTGAATAAGTGTGGCTTCTGAGTAAATTATGGGTATAAGAATCACCTAAGATCACATCCTTATAAGAGCGACCCGTGAGAATAAGATGACTAAGAAATGTTTAAAAGACTTGAAAGTCACTACCTATACAACCAAGGAGCACCTTCCTTTATGGTAGCTCAATCATAGGACCACATGGTTAGGCATGCTTTACTCGGAGCAATTATATGTTGGGAGACCTTTTAGAAATTTTCCTAGGATGCATGTGAACGAGGACAAAGCATGTTGGAAAGACTACATTGGTCTATCGAGATAGTTTTCATGCCTAGAATCGAGTATCCGCTACAACATTAAAAAAAAAAAAAAAAATTGTAGGTCAAATATGTCAAGATGAATCATATTTCTTCACATATCTCATCATGGTTGTTCTTCTTCTATCTTTTGCTTCATCATTTTCACTTTTCCCACTTTTATTATTTTCACCTTTTCCATTTTGATCACATTATTGATGAATATGGATTTCCACTTTCATCTAATTATTTGTATATACATTAAGAATTGTATTTTGAATATGTAAATTAAGCTAGGATGACAGAGCTCATGTAAATTGTTAGGGCTTAAGTCATTAAGCGTAGGAATGGTATCCGAGCCAGCCTCTCAATTTTTGTGAGGGAAGAGGAGTTACTCGATCTTTAAGAACGACAGTGTAAACCAGGAGGATGATAAGAGAGATTCAGAAGAATTTGGAGTATGTGATAGCTGAGCGAATAACCCTTGTGTTCCAGGTGGTAAGACGCGGGAAGCACAGTAAGTCCGTTGGCAAGCTTGGGTGCTTAGTCATATGAAAAATTCTGAAGAAAATCTTATCTACAACCTGACACCTTTATCAGAGACAAAACAAAGATTGACAACTTGTCAGCCACACAGTGAAGGCTCACATGTGAATTATCACTGTTTGTAAATTATTAGTCTTTTAAATTATTAGTTTGCTTTGTCTTTTCATACTTCTAGGAAAGTAGATCTTGTAGGGGTCCTCTCCTGTTAGATTTGATCTTATATCTTAGTTGGTGTTTTTCAAATTTACGTTCAAATCCGAAGTCTATAAAATGACTTCACCAATGTAAGGAGAGCATCGATCGACCGATAGCTCTCTCTTGAATATCAATTGAAGAATTCAGATAAAAATTATTCTACTCTATCTCTTATCTTATCTATCTTCTTATGAATTTCTGAGAAAGCTCCGAAAATTAAACCATTTCAAATGTTCTACCAATGAATAAGAAAGTTCAAATGAACATAGAAGGGGAGAAAATCTCACAATCTCAAATACTGTCAATCAAGAATATCAAATTGCCGAAGATCAACTCCAAAATTGGACTATTCCAAAGATAGATCCTAAAACTATCTACCAAATCTCAACCTTCAATTTCACTCAAAGATCATGCATCAAATTCTCAGAGAAAAACAACCCAATTCATAGCAATAGGGGATCTCTGAATCTTTTTTCAAAATCTCTTATACTCCAACACCGTGAAGAGTTTAACTATCTTCACGTCGGTCATGTCCAAGTCGCTGTAAAACCATTGTTCAGACTTGGGTTAGATATCCCAGTTCTTATCTCCTTACGAGATAAGAGACATGAAGATTTCTCAAATTCTTTATTGGGAATGGTTCAATCCAATCTAGAGAATGGACCAGTCTATTTCAATTGTTATCCAAATTTTACTTTGTCGCTCCAGGACTCGCACATATTATCAGCCCTCATGCTGGACTTACAATAAAATAATTTGAACATCAAGGCTGAAACTCATTCTTCAGTCGTCATATTCAGGGTTTATTACAAAACTCATGAATACAAATATTTCTCCAAGAGCATTAAGATCCTCGCCAAAAGGATCAACCATGCTCATAGAGGCAAATATTGGAAAGTCCTCGTTGGCTGTTCCGAAAAATCTTTCTTGGGATCAAATAACCAGAAATACTCTCTAGAAAATAGAAGATGCTAATCTTCCGAGGAAAAAGAAATCTCAAAACCCATTATAAATCATCGAACATGACGATGGAAGCGTTGAAATAAAATTGAGCAAAGAACCCTCGTCAGAATCAAAAGTAAAAGAATTCTTGAGTCCTAGACCAAGTACGTCTGGAGTTTCAAGATCAATGTATGACCTCTTAAAGGTAAAAGAGGTCAGTTATGATAAAAAAAAGAGCATCAGTCCACTATGAAGATGGCTCAAGATCTCCAACCCATACGGATATGGATACTCAATCTGTCTACGAAAGTCAGCTAAATGTCATTACGACTGATTTCCAGATAGACAAAGAATTATTGAAGGCATATTTTATGTCAGCTGCCAACTCTTCAAAGAGAAAGGCTTTCTTCCAAACCTACAAAGAAGCTGAGCGAATTGAATTAAGAGCTCAATGGTATTCTCATATGGAAACCATAGAAGAAAACATATCATTCTTCAAATGGTTTAAAGAAAATATGTTGCAAATATGCACTTCGACTCAAAGAAGCTGGAAGACTACCAGAAGAGGCGAAGTATATTCAAAACATCCTCCGTTGGAAGAAGTCGAATTTGACAATTATTACGGAGAAAAGGTCAAAGCTAGTCCTTTCAAAACTATCCCACAAGACTAGAAAAGGGTGATCCGACCCTAAAGGATATCAAGAATATCCAGCATCAAAATAATTATTCAAACAAGATTTTATCCACGATCTCCACCCAGCTTGAGAGTATCGAGGGAAAAATCTCAAAAAATTATGGTACTCTGCAAGAACAAGCAGGCAGCTCTGTAACGAAAGTCGATGAGTCAATCCCAATACTCAGACCGACAAACCTCGACGTATTTACAAAGAGGATTTCCAAAGAAGAGGCCACGATGGCCAAAATAGAAGAAAAGTTGGATAGAATCCTAAATCCTGGGATAACACATCAGGATTAATCTGTCAATGTCGTTAACAATGACGACGAAATTCAAGAATTCGAAGACGAGATTTTAGATGAGGTAGAATAGCCTCTCTACAATCGAATTGAAAGAATCTCCGGAAGAAGTCAAAATAATACCAGTAATCAGAAAAACTTGTATCCTCAACCGTCTTTTCCGGATATTCAATTCGAAGAAAAGACTCTACAAACTCAAGCTCATTACGATGGTCTAACAATCTATGAATAGAATATCGATGGATTGTCCGACTATCTGATAATGAATATTGTCAATGAAATGATGATGGCCGCAGGCGCGTATAAATTACAGGGCCATAAATCCAACCATCAAATAGCTCAAGTTTTAGTGACCGGATTTACCAGGTAACTCAAGGACTAGTGGGACAAATATCTCGATGAAGCAACTCGCCAACAGATATTAAGCCACTATATCATTAGGCCAACTACTCAAATCATCAAAGAGGAAGGTCCATCAACAAGGACCGAAGTACAACATTAAAGGGTAGAGGATGTTGTCAACACCCTCATTTATACCCATATAGAATTCTTCGTTGGCAACCCCTTGAAATACCAGGAAAGATCCGCCGAAATACTCATGAACCTGAAGTGCCCCACCTTAGGAGATTTCAGGCGGTAAAAAGTCATGTATTTCAGCAAAGTTCTTATTAGAACAGACAGTTCGTTGGAATTATGGAAAGAGAATTTTGTCAATGGACTACCAAAACACTTCTAAAAAAGGATCAAAGACGGTCTTAAGACAAAGTATAATGGAAAAATTCCGTGGCAAACTTTGTCATACGGGTCAATAGCATCCTTCATCATAGAAGAAGGACTCAGACTTTGCAATGAGTCAAAGTTTCAAAACAAGCTTTCTTCGATATCAAATAGAAAAGAGCTTGGAAGATTTTGCGATCAATATGGATGCAAGGGGATAGAGGCCCCTTCAACATCCAGAAAGAAGAAGGTTATGACGCATCCAAAGCCTTATAATTCGTACAGGCCCAGAGAAAAGTATCGAAACAAACCAGTACAATCTCAAAAGCCAACATATTCAAGAAGAAAGTATACTCCTACAAAAACCCATAGAGGAAAGGAAAAGCAAACTTGCTTCAAATGTCGAGAAGAAGGACTCTATGCTAACGAGTCTCCGATAAGAGGGAAGATCAATGAGTAGGATATAGATCAAGAGCTGAAAAATCAGCTACTACGACTGGCTCTAACCGACTCAGAACAATCAAGCGAGGGAGAAATCCTCGAACTCCAAGAAGAATCCGATTCATATTCTAGCACAGAATATGAATCAGGAAAAAAAGGAAAGAGGACGTGCGAAAGATGCATAAATGTCCTTACAAAGGATCAAGAAATTCTACACGAAGTAGTAAAAAAGGGAAGAAAGAAATCCCTACAGACTTCAATCAGTTCTCCAAAGGTTTGAAAAACCGAGAGAACTCACTACTCAAGACCTACAAAGAGAGATTAATAATCTCAAATAAGAAGTACAGGCATTAGGATCTGAAACCAGGTCAGAATGCTATATGCTTCGCCAAGAAGTTCTCAATCTTCAGGAATGGCTGCCCGAACGAAAGGAAACGGCGCAACCAAACCTGGACGAGGATGACTTTCAAAGTTTCTTCATTGGAGCCATCACCACTTCTCAATATCAAAAATGGTACGCTCTCGTTACCTTAAAAATTTATGATTTCAAAATCACACTAAAGGTTCTCATAGATACTAGAGCAGATCAAAATTGCATTCAAGAAGGCGTAATACCTACAAAGTATTTTGAAAAAACTACTGAGGGCCTTAGAGGTGCAAATAACAATAGACTCAAAATTAATTACAAATTATCTAAAGTCCATGTTTGTAATCACGGAATTTGCTTCGTAAATTTCTTCCATTTAGTAAAGGACTAGGACAAGAACTAATCCTAGGTACTCCTTTAATTACTCAATTATACCCTTTTAAAATAACTGAAAAGTGGTTAGAGTCAAAAGCCCTAGGAAAGAACATGAACTTTAATTTCCTTTCAACTATAAGGATTAGTGAAATAAATAATCTTCAAAAAGAATACAATTATTCAATCAATAAATGTATTAAAGTATAAATATAAAAAAAATTCTATTTTGAAAGAAGAAATTTCATTCAAAAGAATAGAAGAACAAATTCAAAGTAAGACCATCCAGTCTAAAATCAAAACTTTACAAACTCAAATAGAAAAGGAGATTTGTTCAATTATCTGTAATGCATTTTGGAATAGGAAGCAATATATACTTAATCTTCCTTATGTCAAAAACTCCGAGGAGAAAAATATTCCTACGAAGGCCGACCTGTTCAAATGAATAATGAATTACTAACATTCTACAGAGTAGAAATCAATGATCTTTTGCAGAAGAGTCTTATTTGGCCGTCAAAGAGCCCCTGGTCATGTGCGGCTTTTTACGTCAACAACCAGGCACAGAAGGAACGTGGAGTCCCACGACTGGTAATAAACTACAAACCCTTAAATAAGGTTTTGGAATGGATTAGATATCCAATTCCAAATAAATCAGATTTAATGCAAAGAATTTCAAATGCAAAAGTATTTTCAAAATTTGATATGAAATCAGGATTTTGGCAAATCCAGATTTCAGAAAAAGACAAGTACAAAACGGCTTTCAATGTCCCTTACGGACAATACGAATGGAACGTGATGCCATTTGGGCTAAAAAACGCTCCATCCGAATTTCAAAAGATTATGAATGATATTTTCAATTCTTTTCAATTGTTTATGTTGACGATGTTCTGATTTTTTCTCAAAACATCGATCAACACTTCAAGCATCTTCAAACATTTTTTTCGACAGTCAAAAGAAGCGGTTTAGTTGTGTCTAAACCAAAAATTAAACATTTTCAAACAAAGATCCGTTTTCTTGGATTTGAAATTCATTTGGGTCTCATTAAACCCATTCAAAGATCCATTGAGTTTGCCTCAAACTTTTCGAACCAAATTACGGATAAAACCCAACTACAAAGATTTTTGGGATGTCTCAATTATGTGTCTTTTTTCGTTCAAAATATCAGACCCATTTGCAAGCCACTTTTTGAAAAGCTCAAAAAGAATCCAAAGCCCTGGACTGAAGAACACACACAAACAGTCCAAAAAATCAAATCTCTTGTCAAGTCAATTTCGTGTTTATCGCTGATAAACCTAAGGGCTAGTTTAATAATGGAGACCGACGCATCCGATATTGGATATGGAGGAATCCTGAAACACTCTCTGGACAAGAAAGAATCCATTGTCCATTTCCATTCGGGAATATGGAATTCTACTCAAAAAAATTACTCAACAGTGAAGAAAGAAATACTTTCAATAGTACTTTGTGTACAAAAATTTCAAAGCGATTTAATTAACAAAAGCTTTGTTATCAAAACAGATTCAAGGGTATCTAAATTTGTTTTAGAAAAAGATGTCTAGAATCTTGTGTCTAAACAAAATTTTGCTAGATGGCAAGCCATTTTATCTTGCTTCAACTTCAAAATTTTGCTTATAAAAGGGGTCGAAAACCCCTTGGCAGATTACCTCTCAAGAGAGTTCTTACTCTCGAAGAAAAACTCTCCCTAGCCAACCTCCTTCTCCCAGTGATGACCGGTAAGAAAGCAACAGAAAAAGGGAAGAAGCCCATTGCTTCTTCAAACACACCTACTCCAATGACGTCCGATAGCTACGCAATGGATGCTGGTTTCACATTGGTGACCAGGTCTAGAGCAAAGCTTTCTAAAAAACAAGCGGAGGTTATCACTCCGACGAGGCCTTCTGCCTCTTCAACACGGCCATCTGCCGCTACTCCATCGAGACCTACTGTCTCTTCCACTTCAAAGGGACCTTCTGTCCTCTCAACCTACTCAGACGTGGTTGTTCCCGTTCGATTTTCTCCAGTTCTTGAAATCATGACCTATTTTCAAAAAACTGTGTCTATACTAGCCCTGGTAGAACCAGAATACGACGACCCAAAAATCAGCGAGGTCTTCAAGAAAGCCTATCCATCGAGATTCTTCTATAGCCCGGAAGATCTTCATAAGACCAGATGGTTTTATGAATTCATTTTAGTCGACACAAAATCCATCGAAATTACTCATCTTCCGAGTCGCGATGATCCTTCAAAAATCACGTACTCAAAGTTAAAAAATTTCAAAGTCATGAATCCGACGTACTGGAATCAAGATCCGTACATGGAAAAGACTTTTTCAAAACCGTTTGTTCCTTACTCCTACTCATACAGAGACTATCAGATGGCATGGTTCAATGTCATTTGGTATCAAAATTATGAGCACTCATGGTTTGTCCAATTTTGCCAGAATGCTCATAAAATTCATTATCCATTTTGGTTCATTAAAGGGTGGAAAATCTTTGGATTCCCCGTTCCAATACAGGAATCCTTCCACTACTTTATTCAAAATATATTCAAAACCCCATTTCCATTAACCATGCGCTTTTGCGTATACTTTCAAATTCCTTGGATTTTAACTTGGAATTTTCAAATAAAAGAAACCGAAGACCAAATAAAACAGGTCTTCAAAACTATTAAAATCAAATGGTGGGATAAATATACTTATACCCACCCAGATATCAAAGCGGTAAAGGTCAGGCTATCATAGAATGGCCACTTTCAGGAGTTATCCAAGAAGAGGACCTCCAAATTCTTTAATTCAAAGTCGAAGCTACTCGCTACATTAGTCCAGACAACTTCAGAAGCTGATTTTCAAAAGCTTCTTCAAGAGGCCACATCAGTCGGTTCGATATCTTCTCCTTCTATTGTAGAAGAAGAAGAGGAAGACACGATTTATGATCTAAATGATCCATTCTTGGATTCTCAACCACCACCACTCTCACTTTATAATGTCGTTTATTGTTGAGACTGATTTTCTTTTCATTCGATAACCTAGGTAACTCGATTTTAATCCTGAGCTAACCATGTACTCGTGTTTATTCGAAATTATCCTTAGATTTGCACGGGTGAGAGTGGCTCTAGTTCGCCGACTCAATAAGCCTCCCATTTCAGGGGTAAGACTGGGTGAATGGCTGGGGACGTGGAGTGCAAGATGGAATTCACTCCTACCCACTTTTAGGGATAGAAGAAAGGTAGTTCCCTTAAGCACTAATTTCAGGTCTTGAACAAGGGGCCCCACCCTCTCATTGGCCTGAGAGAGATTCAGTTTACTGGTTGGACCACAAACCAATTGTTCATTAGAGGATCAGTGAGACATAAGAAACAAGAAGTAACTTTAGGGGTAAAACGGTAAATTGACCCAGCTCTAGTTACGAACAACCTGTGAAGGATCGACTTAATAATCATGGTTATATCAAATGGACAGAAATATATCTAGAGTGAGGGGAGTGCAACTACTAGGCTATAGTGGAGTGTCCTAGTAGTTAACGAATGTTGGTTAACAAGGTTAATGAGTTTAGCCGGTTAATCTTGGATCGTTGGAGCCCATGATCTACAGGTCCATTAGGTCCCTCTGCTAGCTCATATCGATCTAAACCATAGAACAGTGTGACGAGTGAGTTCGAAGTGTTCGAATTCAAATTAGGGAATATGCGCTACATATATATGATATATTTAACCGCATTTTTGTTTTATTTACGAATTAAACAAAAGAAGAGAATCTGAGATATTTAAATAAGATTTAAATATCTTAATCAATTATGTGTCGGAATTGATTGGGATTGACATTTGAATTAATATTAAATATTAATTAAATAGTTTAATTAATCATTTAATGTTACTTTAATTTGAAATTTTTTATTCAAATTAATTGTTGAATTTAAATGAAGAAAGTCAAAATGTTGACTTCATTTAATGGAAAAATCCATGTTAGTGGAATTTTGAGGTGTCAAAATTTTGGTTTAACCAAACTTGCATGCTTGCCAAATAAACCCCACAAGTTTGAGTGGAATTTTGAGTGTCAAAATTTGGTTAACTCAAACATGCATACTTGCCACATAATCCCAAACATTTGAGTGGAATTTTAAGTGTCAAAATTTGGTGATCTCAAATTTGCATGAACATGCAAACATGACTCTTTAAATTGAGTGATCATGGTACATGGAAGGTCTTCTTCTTCTAGGTGAAAAACCTTGAGAAGAACCTCTCACAAACACTCTCTTCATATATACAAAATCCCTCCCAAGTTTAGTCACTCACCGGATTCCACAATCCCGTTCTAAGGTCGGAGGATAGTGGAGAAGACACTAATGGTGGTTCGAAACCGGTTCGTGAGGAAAAAGAAGTTTGAAATACAAAAGGTTAGTATTCAAATTCATTAAGTTTTAATACTTATGAACATGCTAGTTATTTAGTATAATTGATGTTCTAAAAGTGCCTAAGATCCAAATTGCTTCCGCATGTGTTAATATTAACACCATCAATTTCCTCACATATCTCATCATGTTTGTTTATCTTCTATCTTTTTTTTTTTATTATTTTCATTTTTCCAACTTTTATTATTTTCAATTTTTCAATTTCCATCACATTATGGATGAATATGGATTTCCATTTTCATCTAATTATTTGTATGTACATTACGAATTGTATTTTGAATAATTTCACAATTGGTTCCTTAGAAGTTTCTTGAGTATCCGCTACAATATCACTATGTGAATCTTTCAGGAACTCAACCTCAACTCCCACTTGCTTCACCTCTAGTTTCTCAGCAACAGTCTTAGGAGTTTCTCGAGTATCTGCTACAACATCACTCTGTGAATTGTTCTGCAACTCAACCTCAACTCCCACTAGATTCATTGTCCCGGTGCTTTTCTTCAATTCTCTTGCAGTCTTTGTGAAGCTAACTCGTTTCTGTTTCCTCATAACGCAGTTCTCACAAGGTCTCATATCAACATATTTCAGACCTTCCAAAAACTCCTTCCGGCATCTTCATTCCTTTGACGCTCATATGTCCAAGTCTATTGTGCCATATACTTCAATTTGAAACACTTCAGCAACAGCAGCTCCGTTCATATACCCTGCAATGGTGTATAAAGTTCCAGATTTTGTGCCACGTGCTACCACCATAGCACCCTTCACAATCTTCCACGAACTCTTACAAAACTTTGTTGCATAACCTGTGTTATCCAACTGACCAATAGAGATCAGGTTCTTCTTGAGACTAGGAATATATCTAGCATCCTTTAATGTCCACTAATTTTCTGCCAGAGTTTTTATGCAAACATCCCCTTTTACTTCGATCTTCAAATCTTTGTTGTTGGCAAGATACACATCTCGAAACTTCCAGACTTGAAATTTCGAAACAACTCTTTATTTGAGACGAATGAAAAGACGCACCTGAATCCAAAATCAGAGATTCAATCGGACTATCCACGCTGAGGATTAGAGCATCCCCAATGTCTTCTGCTAAATGTATCGAATCATCGTCATTCTCTGCTTAAAGTTGAAATCTTAATAAGAACAACACAGTGAAAAACACTTAATCGAGGTTAATATTTTTTGACATTATTGTGATGAGTGTAACTCTCATAGTATGATATCGTAATTGCACACTATGGAGTGTTCATGAGTTGCATTAGGTTTTGTTGAGACATTTTTTAGATCCAGTTCCATTATTTGATTGTAAATTTTCTAAGCTAAGCAACCCTTGTTAAATAATGGAATCAACCCACACCAATGAATATTTGTGTTAGGTTGGGTATGGCCGGGTCATTTGTTTAATTTATTTTCAATAGAAATAAAATGTTAATTTATTAAAAAAATCTATTTATTTATTTTAAAACATTGAATTACATTTTTTTAATTCAATCTAAATATATATTTTGAAAAATCACCCTCTAAATACTTCAAAAAATTATTTTAAGAGATTATAGCTTCTCATCCAGCACATGTAAGTAAAAGAGTGAAATCAGTCAAAGGTTCATGAGTTCAATTAGGTTCAGGTTCAGTAGTTCTTCGTTTACTGTCTTTTCAGGGAAAGAAAGGATCAGATCCAGAATAGTTCCAACCGAGCCGAGTTCAGTTCAATCAGTCAAAGAAAGGGTGATGGTTTCTTCTTCTTCTCATACAGCCTATAAGGTGAAAGAGTTCTTCAATCATTTCTTTTCATTTATTTACTTAACTGTCAGTAAAAGTCATTGAGTATAAGGTTACAGAGCAAGGATAATAAATTAATTGAGTTTTTTAAACACCCATGAATTGATTACTTACTCTGGTTGAGTTTCCATAAGACCCCTAACGAGTTTCAAATGTAAATTTTTCAATTAAAAAACCCGTTATCAAACATGGTTCTATTTTTATTGTAAACAATGAAGGAGAACTCGTTACCAAACATGTCCATAATTGCCTTCATTCACAACAAGAATATAAAATATTGAAACGTCATCCTTGTTCATCAACTTTAAATTTAAAGGACCATTGCATTACACTTTAGAACCGGTGTTACTACTAACAACAGATGGTTAACAATAGCTCCCATTGGTGGTTTTCTAAAATATTACTAATAATAAATAATAAAATATACAAGCTTAACATGGTGGTGGTTACCCATTCAAATATAACAATAATATGTTTCTTTAGTTTTAGTGAGTGTAATTGACAATGGAACCTAATTTTACTCATATAAAAGTGGAACAAATCCAGCACAAATATTCTCATATTTACAAAATGAATTCATTTTCAACACTTTCACGGTCTCTCCTATTGTCATTGTTCTTTGCTACCCTATTTACTAACATCGATGGAAAAATCTTTCGAAACCCACCGATTACAGTAAACATAGCAAATGTTCTAAGAAGTCATGATCAGCTCACTATTCACTGCAAATCTGGTGATGATGACTTGGGAGTCCATCATCTCCCACCTTTGAGCGGTTACACTTTTAGTTTTCGACCAAACTTTTGGGGCTCAACACAGTTTCATTGCACCTTCCAGTGGTCTGGCTGGTCGCATTACTTTGATATATACAAGGATGATAGAGATAGAACCAAATGCAACGATACTCTATGTTTGTGGTTAGTGGTTGAACATGGTATTTGTATGTTCAACTATAAAACCAAATTGTATGATATTTGCTACACATGGCCGGCTAAATGAATATAAAAAACTCGATATATCCATGAATTGGAGGGTTTTGATTATGATATTATAATAAATCGATATAAATTTGATACGGTGTATAAGTTTTAATGAATTATATTATTAAGATTTGTTAAGGTATTTCAATGCATAAAATACTTATTTATTAATCTCTTCCACTTTGATCGGAATTATTTGGCCTCATTTATCGAAATCTCCCATCATTTTTTCGAACATAAATCAAACTCAAATATGACAAGAAAACAAAACCAAATTAACTTTCTTTCTTTTTTTATTAGTTATAAAATTTAAACATCTCATTAGCTTTTAATGTTACGTTACTTGTCTATATTATTTCGATGAAAATGGGTCCGATTTCAATGTCGGCACAGTCTCGAAGAATATCATTATTTTTATTTGCTAATCTATTTACTATGGAATTGTCAATTGAATTTATAGCCACCCAATCAAAATAATTCATTTTATAAGCTTGTTCAAATTGACATGATTAGTGTCACGGTCTTACATCAATCGCATAATGGAATTTGTTTATTACGACTCTCAAGTGGTCCGATGGGCGACACTCGCATAATAAACTCAGTTTAGTTTGACCCGCAAATGCTTCCACTAATGAGAAACTGTCGTATTATTACCCCTAAGGATAAGGAGGGATAAGTAGGTAAACAAAGAAATGGTGCAAAACTATATTACCCCTAAGGATATCTAACTATGGTTCATGACCTAAAAGACCTCCAAATGCTATTAAATTATGTGGTAGACCTTATTGTGTGATGTCTGAAGATGTGATGATGTTTTAAAGTTATTGGAACACGTTGATTAGCAAAACCAAGAATTAGAGATAAAATGACCAAAATGCCCCTAGGACTACTTATTTAAATTCAAGGTCTATATGTGCTCCAAATGACTTGCTACTTCTTTTAAGGTCTATTGGTACGAACAAGGAGTTATGTTCAATGGTTCAAGTTGATTAGAGCAAGCTTGGAACCTAAAGCAAGTTAGGACCAAAGAAACACCTAAAGAATGTTAGGTTATGGAGCCTGCTCCTTATTTATAGCTTGGTTAACGGTTATATCCGGTAAAGCTATATTTGGTAAAGCTATATATGGTAAAGTTATATCCGGTAAAGCTATATATGGTAAATAGCTATATATAGTAGATGGCTAAATCTGGTAAAGCTATATATAGTAAACTAAACCATATATATATCCCGTCCGGTAGAGTTTTGAAGATGTACTCTATATTCTCTGTACTCTCTCTTGTTGTATATACCTGAAGTCATCAATAAAAAAAAAAATCCTTTTAGCCAGAGTTCTCCTTGCACAATTCTCTATCCCATTCTTTGTGTTCATCTAGATCGAGCGTGTGCGTTGTTGTGCGATCCTAACAACTGGTATCAGAGCTAACAACTGGTATTGATCCCAACAAAGGAAACACCTCAAGACACAAAAGTCAAGACCCTTCTAGAATTCTCTAAGGAATTCATTATGAATGTATGACCTTCTAGAACAACCCATGTTTGTTACTACGATGTATTCATATGTTTACGAATGCATGTTATAACTTATGCCTCAAGAAATTATGAACCTTAGAAACTTACAAGAATGAAAATCAAGAACAATATAGCTCCTTTCAAAAACTATAGAGAGAATACTTTATTGAATCCTAGAACAATTGCAAAATCTAAGCAATAGTTGGGTAACATAACCATTACCTCATATACTACAAACTCTGAAAATACTTTACAGGTTCTTTCCTATTATCGATGTTACTCCATTCCCTGTTTGATGTTAACTTCTTGACAGTAATGGCCTGTTCAGAATGCATCACTGCCTTGTATACAGTCCCGCCATAAGCACATATCTCGTGAAAAGTAATAGTGGCCTCAATTAGATCTTGGGAAGAAATTCTTTCCTTAGGTGGGAAATAGACATCCAAATCCATAGATTTTCTTTCCTTATTTTGCTCCATTTCGAATGGATGTCTCATGCAATATAAGATGATCATAATTAGAACGATAGAAACTCCACCTACCTTAAAAGATGTAGACGATGAATCTCCATTGCAGTTGTCAAGAGGTCCACCACAGAGCCCCTCTTTGTCAATGAATCTACTAGTGGGCATGTTCTGAAAAAAAGTTTTTGAGGGGATCGGATGTCTCACGTTATGCTATATTGCTATGCCATAGCAAAATTAGTAGATTTGTACTCAAAATAGAATGATTGTTCTTCAACTAGGTATACTTTTTACGACTAAAACTTCTATTTCACATTTGTTTAATTTTATTATTCTCTTTCCAACGTTCCTTACATATTAACTAACATTTTGTTTGTCAAGAAAAACACATTAGTTTGATTAAAAAAAAAAAAAAAAAAAAAAAAAAAAAAAAAAAAAAAAAAGCTCAACAAAAGATCAATTGAGTAACTACTAAATTTATGTAATATATATAATATTACAATTAGTAGAACAAAAATATATTTATCCATATAATAATTAAAAAAGATTTTAAAGTAATATTCTTGTCAATTTATCTCAAATTTTATATTATTTTACTTTTTTTATTCTTTTTTACTTTGAATTTATTAAATTTTGTTGAAAAAGTAATTTATGAAAAAACAATACTATGTGAATAAGTGTGACTTCTGAGTAAATTATGGGTACATGAATCACCTAATATCACATCCTTATAAGAGCGACCGTGAGGATAAGATGACTAAGATATGTTTAAAATACTTGAAAGTCACTACCTATACAACCAAGGAGTAGCAAGTTTGGTTAAACCAATTTTTGACACCTCAAAATTCCACTACCATGGATTTTTCCATTAAATGAAATCAACATTTTGACTTTCTTCCTTTTAATTCAACAATTTATTTGAATAATGAATTTCAAATTAAAGTAACATTAAATGATTAATTAAACTATTTAATTAATTCAAATGCCAATCCCAATCAATTCCGACACATAATTGATTAAGATATTTAAATCTTATTTAAATATCTCAGATCCTCTCTTTTTGTTTAATGCGGTTAAATATATCGTATATATGTAGTGCATATTCCCTAATTTGAATTCGAACACTTCGAACTCACTCGTCACACTATTCTATGGTTTAGTCCGATATGAGCTAGCAGAGGGACCTAATGGACCTATAGATCATGGGCTCTAACCATCCAAGATTAACCGGTTAAACTCATTAACCTTGTTAACCAACATTCGTTACCTACAAGGACACTCCACTATAGCCTAGTAGTTGCACGCCCCTCACTATAGATATATTTCTGTCCATTTGATATAACCATGATTAGTAAGTCGATCCTTCACAGGTTGTTCGTAACTAAAGTTGGGTCAATTTACTGTTTTACCCCTAAAGTTACTTCTTGTTCCTTATGTCTCACCGATCCTCTAATGAACAATTGGTTTGTGATCCAACCTGTAAACCGAATCCCTCTGAAGCTAATGAGAGGGTGGGGCCCCTTGTTCAAGACTTGGAGTCAGTGTTTAAGGGAACTACCTCTCTTCTATCCTTAAAAGTGGGTAGGAGTGAATTCCATCTTGCACCCCACGTCCCCAGCCATTCACCCAGTCTTACCCCTGAAATGGGAGGCCTATTGAGTCGGCGATCTAGAGCCACTCTCACCCATGCAAATCTATGGATATTTCCGAACAAATAGGAGTTCATGGTTAGCTCAAGATTAAAACCGAGTTACCTAGGTTATCGAATGAAAAGAAAATCAGTCTCAACAGTAAACGACATTATAAAGTGAGAGTGGTTTTCTTCATGGTCCGATCTTATGCAATACTCATTGCATAGGACGCCCCCACTCACATGTCTCCACATGTACAATTTAGTGATCACATTGTTTATATCATATACAAAAGTGGGCCGCATCCATAGTGTCCCCAGAATAAGGTACTCAGCCTTATCCTTATACTATATATCATTTTGACTATATATACTTGAACTTGATCCACTCTTATGTCTCTTCATATAGTTCAAGTAATCATACTATAGCTAGAGTGTTCTTAGTTTATTGGATTTAGATTAATGATCGTAAAGTTCACTTTATTCAATAACAATCTTTACTGAATAAACAACAATAATAACTTTATTGAAAATAGAATATGTTTTTGTTTACAAACTATGAGTTTTAGGACATAAAACCCAACATGGACCTTGTCTTCCTTACCCGACTGCGGTCGATTTTCCGGCGAGTTTTCTCTCTCCTTCCCGCGACGTTTCCGTTGCCGATTTCGGTCCTCTTTCTTCCTCTTCCTCTTTATTTGTCGTCCTTCTTTCTTTTCTTGGAGTTTTGATGCCTAAAGGTTCCTAAAAGCACACATCCAAGAACGATTAGGAAATACCCAATTTTCCGACCTTAGTTACCGACGACGACGTTTAGGAAAAAGCACAAAACGCACCTTGAGTTATCGTGCTTTCGTTAGGGATCCTTCTCGTGGCGGTAACAGGTCGTTTGGTGTTGGTTTGAGGGTGGTTTGAGGGTTCGTCGGAGAAACTGGACACTCACCGACTTTTTTTTTCTTTTCCGAAATCTCTCTCTCTCTCTCGTAGTTTTCTGTCTTTTCTCTCTTTGTAGGTATCCTGATGGTGCTGGGAGTCGTGGGCTAAAGGATGGCCATGTTGTGGCCGTCGTTTCGCGTGGGTTCCGTGAAACTCGGCGGTGGCCGGAAAACTCGCGAGTTTTTCGGCGACTAAGTTTTTTTTTTGTTTTCTCGTTTTCTCATTTTTTTTTCTTTCTTTCCCGGGTCGTTACACTTGAGGCGAATGCAACTAAATGAATTGGAAGAATTCAGGTACCTAGCCTATGAAAATGCTAAGATGTACAAAGAAAAAACAAAAATGTGGCATGACAACAAAATTAGGCCCAAAGAATTCTACAACGGACAAAGAGTGTTGCTATTAAACTCAAGGCTGAAGTTATTCCCTCGAAAATTAAAATCAAGATGGTCTGGTCCATTTATAGTTGAAGAAGTCACTCCCTATGGGGCAATAATGATAAAACATGGAGACGAAAGGAGATCTTTCACAGTGAATGGACAGAGACTGAAGCCATATTTGGTGGAGAAGTAAAAAGAGGCATTGCCTCTTTAAGCTTAAAAAGCTGAAAAATAAAACATTTTGGAGCAAACGGGAGCTGACAAGAAACGGTAACAGGTGACAAATCCCGGGAAGCCAAGTTAGTTTTTCTTCTCCTTTTATTTATGCACTTTTAATTGTTTTGAAATAGTTATCTTCACTTATCTTAGAATGATAGTTTTTTTTAGATGTTATTTTACATTTTTATCATGAATGACTCACATGCCCCAAGAAAGTAGCTAATTTTTTTTTTTTTTGTAGATGAATTAGGTGGATTCTGATGTGGTTAACCAGGCTAATTTCAAAGTAGTAAGGAGGTTAATTACATTTTGTACATACTAAGTTGTGATTAGTGTCAAAGTTATTCTTTTTCGGTGTATGTTGCCATGAAGTACCGCGTTCTTCCTCATTTGCATGAATTTGATCTAATTTTTGTGCGCTTTCTCACGAAACCTCAAGTCAAAACACCAACACAAAAGGATGACATCAATTGATATCAAACAAGAAAAAGGAAAACTTTGAAAAAAAAAATTTATAGCAATCTGCTGCATTAAAAAAAAAAATTGGCAGCAGTCTGCTGTATTCAAACTGCTATGTTATATATAATAAAAATAAATAAACTACAGTCCTACCCAAAGTACAGCAGCCTGGTGTCGAAATGACAGCAAACTACGGTTAGAAAAAAAAAAATACAAACTGCTATCTGTTCTTAACAGCAGACTACTGTAGCTGCATACAGTAGCCTATTTTCCTTTGTGTAAAAAAAATAATAATAAATAAAAAATAAATTACTTCCCCAAGAAGTCCTCCTTTGTGTTATATACAAACTACTTCCGCAAGAGATAACAATTCACTTTCAAACTTACAAGCAACAAGGATAAAAAATAAAAAAAAAAATAGCTTGCAACTGACAATCATGGCACCGAGAAAAAGAGGGAACAAAATGGTGCGAGGAAAGGAAGAAGTGCAGCAAGATGAAGTGCAAGAAATAAATCAAGATCTCTTTCTAACGGGCACCGGTTCGAAATGAAAAGAAAAGGACAAGAACAAAATGGAGAACCTCCCAACACAAAAAGGAATATTCGCAAACGAGGAGGCGTACAACAGATATGAACTCTTCAAGTCAAGAGTAGTGTTGGTGGAAAGAAGGTTCCCAGCATTTTACCTTACATTCCTGGAGTCCTTTCTTAATGCCATCAACGATCTAGGGTGGGAGATGTTCTGTCACAAAAGGGAACAAGCTATAGTGCCGATAGTGAAGGAGTTTTACGCACATATTGATCAAGTGGAAGGGTACACAACATTAGTAAGAGGAAAAATAGTTGATTGGAGCTCTAAAGCCATCAACCAACTGTTTCACTTACAATCTTTTGAGTATGCCACCTTCAACGAAATGATGCTAGCTCCATTGGGTGATCAACTTGAGATGGCCTTGAAGATGGTAACCATAGAAGGAACACGGTGGCAACTCTCGAGAGGAGGAGCAAGACGATAATAGCAGCAGACCTCAACCCCGAAGCGAAAGTTTGGGCTGCCTTCGTAAAAACCAACTTACTACCCACTACACATGATACTACATTGTTAGTTGACAGAGTTTTACTTGTGTATGCAATCATAATGAATTTGAGCATCGATGTGGGCAAGATTGTAGCGGATGAGATTGTCAAATGTGCAAGTAAGAAAATGGGGAGGCTGTTTTTTCCATAGCTGATAACCATGCTGTGCCTGGAGGCTGTAGTCCCTTCTGATGAGGAAGAAGAAAGACTTGAGGCAAGGAATTTGATGGACTACATAGAAACCCATAGGGATGGCGCCAACAGTGGCAAAAGGAGGGACAGTAGAGTAACAGACGATATGGATCAACTGCTAAAACAACAAGAGGCTTTACATAGTTGGTGTGAAAACAGTGAAGGGAGTTGTAAGGCGTATTGGTCTTATGTCAAAAAGAGGGATGAGGAAATACATAAAGCCTTAAGAACCAAGTCCAAAAATTTAGCATTCCCAAGTTTTCCAGATGAAATTTTTAAAGAGTGGAGCCGCAAAGAATCATCGCATGCGGTAGAGGAGGAAGAGAACACTTCCTCTAATGATGCCTAAAATCAAGGGAATTCTCTTACCACACCTTTTATAACCTTGCTGTCTGATTTACCTTGCTGCCTGATTTAGAAGCATGCATCCTTATGTTGTGTTTGTTTTGTTGTATTGACTGCATATAATTTTGAATCATGCTCATGCATGCAACCTAGAAGCATGAAGTTCTACAAAGGGTAATAGATCATGCATATTTTGTTTCATATGTAGTCATGATGTCTTGTGCAAGAACTAGGGATGTATTGAAAAAAAAAAAAAAAGTTATCCTTATTGTTCAGGTGAGTTGCATTACAAATGTGGCCACACTGAAAACTACAGGATGCTAGCAAAAGAGTCGAGCTAAGAGAGAATGAGTGTTAGCCTATATAGTCATCCCTTGAAGACTTAGGTGATTTGCACCACAAGTGGAGGCACCCAAAGAATAGGGGGATGACTTGAAGGATTCTTGAGAGAAAAAAAAAATGTAGAAAGTTAATCAAATAAATTATGAAGCCAAGTCACAAAAGCAAAGGTAAAGGCATAGTAATCATTTTAGAAGTGTTTTGGGGAATACGGTGGAAGTTATGAATGTGTTATTTTTTTTCTTGTAAGATTTTGTGACAAGTGTAGGGTGAAATGTGGGGAAAAAACTAATTTGAGGAAGGAATATAAAGAATGTGATCTAAATCATGCCTTTGATGAATACTCTACAAACATTTTGTTAATGAGAAAAAAAGGGGAGAGTGGAGAGAATGATGGCTCAAGATGAGCAATATTTTAAGTTTGGGGGTGTGATAACTATCTAAAAGTAGAGTCATATCAAGTCTTTTTGGAGTTAATATTGCACTCTTATTCACAATTTTCTCATTTATAACCCCATTTATTCTACTTAGTGAGCATGAAATCGTTTATTGCGGTCCAACGTGAAAAAAATATGATTTGGCATAAATCGATCTTAATTGTATATTTAATTGAGTTATGTGGTAAAATTTCAGACATTTATGCTAAACCGTGTGGGAGTAGCGAATTTGGAAACAAATGGGGGATGACATGGAAATGATAAATTCATGTCAGCAGTTCAAGTGGGTCATTGACTACCCAATGAGGAACATCCTATGTGTACTACTTATTTTTTTCAGCCCTAGAGGGGAACCCATGCTCAATATAAAAGGAAAAAGAAGACCAAGAGGAGAAGAGCCACATTTTGGGGAGAAAATCGAATTACACAGCAGCAGCTTCTGCTGCAGTGAACTACTGTGAAACCAGAGACGAAGAAGAAAACCGTAATCCAGCAGCTATTGACAGCAGAAGGAAAAGAAGACCAACAAGGATTGATTAGGGCAAAGAGGTGGACGTGAGAGCTCAAGAGAAGGGAACTTCCATTGACGAACGGCAACAAACCGGAATAACTCTCTATTTCCTTATTCCATCAATTTTAAATGATGAAGATGCGGATTTCTTTGTTAATTCAGTTTGTATGGAAAGCTAAACTTAATAGAGAAGGCGATAGAGTTTTATATAGTTTAAGTATGTTGACGATATGATTTTAGTTTATTAAAAAGTTGTTGTTAAAGATTTACATGTATGTTTAATTAGCTACTTTACATACATCGTTGTTCTCTTATTCGGGAGAAGAGAGGGAGCAATGAAATCCTCTTTAATACTCTAGTTCCATAGCAAGGAGACTTGAAGGGTAATAGAAGGATTAGGAATAATTCTTCTCCTAGAGCCTTGTTAATAGAAATTACAACGATTATGGAAATAATCACCATTCATGACCCTTGGAAGTGGGCTTGAGAATCTATTAAAAGGAACTAAAATCTACCACAAAACTCAACAACTTATTATTTAATCTCTCTTAGCCGAACCTTCCTCGTTATAGTTGATTTTCTCATCATTTTCTGTTTTTCGACAGCAGTAGCACTCTGTTTAGTTTTATTTAAATAGTTAAATCTCCAACACCCACACAGTGAAGGCTCACATGTGAATTATTAGTGTTTGTAAATTATTAGTCTTTTAAATTATTAGTTTGCTTTATGTCTTTTCTTTCTTTTAGGAAAGCAGATCTTGCAGGGGTCCTGTCCGGTTAGATTTGATCTTATCTCTTAGTTGGTGTTTTTCAAATTTACGTTCAACCCGAAGTCTATAAAACGACTTCATCAATGTAAGGAGAGCATCGATCAGCCAATAGCTCTCTCTTGAATATCAATTGAAAAATTCACAGAAAAAATATTCTACTCTATCTCTTATCTTATCTATCTTCTTATGAATGAATTTCTGCGAAAGCTCAGAAAATCCAACCATTTCAAATGTTCTACCAATGAAGAAGAAAGTTAAAATGAACATAGAAGGGGAGAAAATCTCACAATCTCAAATACTGTCAATCAAGAATATCAGAATGCCAGGATCGAAGATCAATTCCAAAATTGGACTATTCCAAAGGTAGATCCTAAAACTATCTACCAAATCTCAACCTTCAATTTTACTCAAAGATCATGCATCAAATTCTAGAGAAAAACATCCCAATATAACAATAATATGTTTCTTTAGTTTTAGTGGGGGTAATTGACAATGGAACCTAATTTTACTCATATAAAAGTGGAACAAATCCAGCACAAATATTCTCATATTTACAAAATGAATTCATTTCCAACACTTTTAGGGTCTCTCCTATTGTCATTGTTCTTTGCTACCCTATTTACTAACATCGATGGAAAAATCTTTCGAAACCCACCGATTACAGTAAACATAACAAATGTTCTAAGAAGTCATGATCAGCTCACTATTCACTGCAAATCTGGTGATGATGACTTGGGAGTCCATCATCTCCCACCTTTGAGCGGTTACGCTTTTAGTCTTCGACCAAACTTTTGGGGCTCAACACAGTTTTACTGCACCTTCCAGTGGTCTGGCTGGTCGCATTACTTTGATATATACAAGGATGATAGAGATAGAACCAAATGCAATGATACTCTATGTTTGTGGTTAGTGGTTGAACATGGTATTTGTATGTTCAACTATAAAACCAAATTGTATGATATTTGCTACACATGGCCGGCTAAATGAATATAATAAATCGATATAAATTTGATACGGTGTATTAGTTTTAATGAATTATATTATTAAGATTTGTTAAGGTATTTCAATGCATAAAATACTTATTTATTAATTTCTTCCCGATAGGAATTATTTGCCCTCATTTATCGAAATCTCCCATCATTTTTTCGAACATAAATCAAACTCAAATATGACAAGAATACAAAACCAAATTAACTTTCTTTCCTTTTTTATTGGTTATAAAATTTAAACATCTCATTAGCTTTTAATGTTATGTTACTTGTCTATATTATTTCGATGATAATGGGTCCGATTTCAATGTGGGCGAAGTCTCGAAGAATATCAATATTTTTATTTGCTAATCTATTTACTATGGAATTATCAATTAAATTTATAGCAACCCAATCAAAACAATTCATTTTATAAGTTTGTTCAAATTGATCCCTTCTTGGTCATTATTAAGACGGTTGTCCTTGATCAATCCTCTTGATTTGTTTTCTTGCATTCATTGGGTCTTACATGGATGGCTTTTCTTCACTTTTGGGGTGTTACATTGGATAAGGAAGGATAAGTAAGTAATCAAAGAAATGGTGCAAAACTATATTACCCCTAAGGATATCTAATTATGGTTCATGACTTAAAAGACCTCCAAATGCTATTATCTTATGTGGTAGACCTTATTATGTGATGTCTGAAGATGTGATGATGTTTGAAAGTTGTTGGAACACTTTAATTAGCCAAACCAAGAATTAAAGATAAAATGACCAAAATGCCCCTAGGACTAGTTATTTAAATTCAAGGTCTATATGTGCTCCAAATGACTTGCTACTTCTTTTGAGGCCTATTCGTAAGGACAAGGAGTTATGTTCAATGGTTCAAGTTGATTAGAGCTAGCTTGGAACCTAAAGCAAGTTAGGAGCAAAGAAACACCTAAAGGAAACACCTCAAGACACAAAAGTCAAGACCCTTCTAGAATCCTCTAAGGAATTCATTATGAATGTATGACATTCTAAAACAACTCATGTTTGTTATTACGATGTATTCATATGGTTACGAATGCATGTTATAACTTATGCCTCAAGGAATTATGAACCTTAGAAACTTACAAGATTGAGAATCAAGAACAAAATAGCTCCTTTCAAAAACTATACAGAGAATACTTTATTGAATCCTAGAACAAATGCAATAGTTGGGTAACATAACCATTACCTCATATATTACAAACTCTGAAAATACTTTACAGGTTCTTTCCTATTATCGATGTTAGTCCCTTCCCTGTTTGATGTTAACTTCTTGACAGTAATGGCCTGTCCAGAATGCATCACTGCCTTGTATACAGTTCCGCCATAAGCACACATCTCGTGAAAAGTATTAGTGACCTCAATTAGATCTTGGGAAGAAAGTTTTTTCCTTAGGTGGGAAATAGACATCCGAATCCATAGATTTTCTTTCCTTGTTTTGCTCCATTTCGAATGGATGTCTCATGCAATATAAGATGATCATAATTAGAACGATAGAAACTCCACCTACCTTAAAAGATGGAGACGATGAATCTCCATTGCAGTTGTCAAGAGGTCCACCACAGAGCCCCTATTTGTCAATGAATCTACTAATGGGCATGTTCTGAAAAAAAGTTTTTGAAGGGATCGGATATCTCACGTTATGCTATACTACTATGCCGTAGCAAAATTAGTAGATTTGTACTCAAAATAGAATGATTGTTCTTCAACTAGGTATACTTTTGTTAGGACTAAAACTTCTATTTCACATTTGTTAAATTTTATTTTTCTCTTTCCAAAGTTCCTTACATATTAACTAACATTTTGTTTGTCAAAAAAAACATATTAGTTTAATGAAAAAAAAGAAAAAAAGCTCAGACAAAAAATCAATTGAGTAACTACTAAATTTATGTAATATATATAATATTACAATTATTAAAACAAAAATATATTTATCTATATAATAATTAAAAAAGATGTTAAAGTAATATTCGGGTCAATTTATCTCAAATTCCGTTTTATTTTACTTTTTTTTTTCTTTTTAACTTTGAATTTATTAAATTTGGTTGAAAAAGTAAGGTATGAAAAAACAATACTATGTGAATAAGTGTGACTTCTGAGTAAATTATGGGTACATGAATCACCTAAGATCACATCCTTATAAGAGTTCATCCTTAAAAGTTCAAATGAACATAGAAGGGGAGAAAATCTCACAATCTCAAATATTGTCAATCAAGAATATCAGATTGCCAGGATCGAAGATCAACTCCAAAATTGGATTATTCCAAAGGTAGATCCTAACACTATATACCAAATCTCAACCTTCAATTTTACTCAAAGATTTCTCAAATTTTTTATTGGGAATGATTCAGTCCAATCTAGAGAATGAACCAGTCTATTTCAATTGTTATCCAAATTTTACTTTGTCGCTCCACGACCCGCACATATTATCAACCCTCATGCTGGACTTACAATAAAAAAAATTTAACATCAAGGCTGAAACTCATTCTTCAGTCGTCATATTCAGGGTTTATTACAAACTCGTGAATACAAATATTTCTCCAAGAGCATTAAGATCCTCGCCAAAAGGATCAACCATGCTCATAGAGGCAAATATTGGAAAGTCCCCTGTAACAAAAACTCTTTGTTGGGATCAAATAACAAGAAATACTCTCTAGAAAATAGAAGATGCTAATCTTCCGAGGAAAAAGAAATCTCAAAACCCATTACAAATCATCGAACATGACGATGGAAGCGTTGAAATAAAATTCAGCGAAGAACCCTCGTCAGAATCAAAAGTAAAAGAATTCTTGAGTTCTAGACCAAGTACGTCGGGAGTTTCAAGATCAATGTATGGCCCCTTAAAGGTAAAAGATGTCAGTTATGATAAAAAAAGGGCATCAATCCACTATGAATATGGCTCAAGATCTCCAACCCATATGGATATGGATACTCAATCCGTCTACGAAAGTCAACTAAATGTCATTACGGCTGATTTTCAGATAGGCAAAGAATTATTGAAGGCAGATTTTATGTCAGCGGCCAACTCTTCAAAGAGAAGAGCTTTCTTCCAAACCTACAAAGAAGCTGAGCGAAGTGAATTAAGAGCTCAATGGTATTCTCATACCATCACATCAGAGGGTTAACGTCACTACCAGCGTAAGGAGTTAGGGTGGAGCTTATTATCTGTCTAAACGTCATACCTCCGTATCTCTACCCCGCACTGCATGAGGATAGGCAAAATGCAGTAACCGAAGGAAATGCCACTACGCCTTCGGCTTTTGCGCACAGTGGAGGGTGCCTCACGGTAAAAGGAGTGTCCGGTCTACGATGCAACTGTTAAACTACGTAGCCAGAAGGTGTAAGGAGTATGGGATACATTGGTGTGAGTTAGAAGTTATTGAGAGTGATAATTGTGTGATATCTTTGGTGTGTAACGTTGTAGAACAGCATTCTGGGTATTGTTTTATGTATTTTGGCTCAAAGAGGAGAAATCGCATTATCCGATATGTGAGTGTTGTTTGAGTGGTTCAGTGTTTTGAAGGGAGTTTATGGAGTTTGTGTAAGTGTGTCAGTAGTATGATATGGCTAGTGGTATTTTTCATGTTCGTTGTTGGTTGAAAATGTCTATGTTTTTGTAAAGTATAGTGTTTGTGTTTTTATGTGTAATGACTGTTCTGAAGAGTGACGTGTACTCTATAGGGTACGTTTTTTAGGAGAGTACTTTTTTTTGTTGTTACCGTGAGATATATTGGCAGCTGCAGATCATTTGATTGGACTGAAATTTGGAATGGGTACACTTGACGATATGAATCATTTGAAAAATAAACGGATTCGTTCTGTCGCCGATCTCTTACAAGATCAATTCGGATTGGCTCTAGTTCGTTTAGAAAATATGGTTAGAGGAAATATATGTGGAGCAATTAGACATAAATTGATACCGACTCCTCAGAATTTGGTAACTTCAACTCCATTAACAACCACGTTTGAATCTTTTTTCGGATTACACCCATTATCTCAAGTTTTAGATCGAACTAATCCATTGACACAAATAGTTCATGGGAGAAAATTGAGTTATTTGGGCCCAGGAGGATTGACAGGGCGAACGGCTAGTTTTCGGATACGAGATATCCATCCTAGTCATTATGGACGCATTTGCCCAATTGACACGTCTGAAGGAATTAATGTTGGACTTATTGGATCATTAGCAATTCATGCAAGGATTGGTCATTGGGGATCTCTAGAAACTCCATTTTATGAAATTTCTGAGAGATCAAAAAAAGTGCGGATGCTTTATTTATCACCAAGTCGAGATGAATACTATATGGTAGCGACAGGAAATTCTTTGGCACTGAATCCAGGTATTCAGGAAGAACAGATTGTTCCAGCTCGATACCGTCAAGAATTCTTGACTATTGAATGGGAACAAGTTCATCTTCGAAGTATTTTTCCCTTCCAATATTTTTCTATTCGAGCTTCCCTCATTCCTTTTATCGAACATAATGATGCGAATCGTGCTTTAATGAGTTCTAATATGCAACGTCAAGCAGTCCTGCTTTCTCGGTCCGAAAAGTGCATTGTTGGAACTGGGTTGGAACGCCACGTGGCTCGAGATTCAGGGGTTGCCGCTATAGTCGAACACGGGGGAAAGATCATTTATACCGATACTGACAAGATCATTTTTTCGGGCAATGGGTATACTCGAAGAATTCCATTAGTTCTGTATCAACGTTCTAACAAAAATACTTGTATGCAGCAAAAATCCCAGGTTCACCAGGGTAAATGCATTAAAAAAGGGCAAATTTTAGCGGACGGTGCTGCTACAGTTAGTGGCGAACTTGCGTTGGGAAAAAACGTATTAGTAGCTTATATGCCATGGGAAGGTTACAATTCTGAAGATGCGGTACTAATTAGCGAGCATCTGGTATATGAAGATATTTATACTTCTTTCCACATACGAAAATATGAAATTCAAACTCATGTGACAAGCCACGGACCTGAAAGAATCACTAACGAAATCCCACATCTAGAAGCCCGCTTACTCCGAAATTTAGACAAAAATGGAATTGTGATGCTGGGATCGTGGGTGGAGACAGGCGATATTTTAGTAGGTAAATTAACGCCTCAGATGGCGAAAGAATCATCGTATGCCCCCGAAGATAGATTATTACGAGCCATACTTGGCATTCAGGTATCTTTTGGAATAACTGCTGCTATTACTATCGCTAACTAAAAAAGTGTCATCAGATACGAAATTCCGAATGCCGACTAAATCATCAACAGTACTGTAACTAGAATTGTCACTATGACTAGGAATGTTTTTATTCATATTATTGATAATTGATCCTTCACTTTCAATAGGACCAAGACTATTGATTGATTTACTTAGCCTAGACCTGTATTCTAACTCCCCATTAGACAACCTCGAATTTAACCATCTTTTTTCCATAGAGCTTTCTTGCCCCTATTTCCATCAAAATACAATAGATGAATAGTCATTCGATAAAAAATAAATCATTTGAATATCTTATTTCCTACCAAGAATAGGATCTAAATCCAATCACTCGGATTATTAACTACTAACGAGTGGGTCTTAAAAAAAAAGGGTTCCGTTATATATAATATAGTGAAGTTATACTTAGGGTTCTCGCAAAAGAGAATTTTTTTTTCAATTAAATCAATTAAATTATTAATTTAATTGATTTAATTGAAAAATAGCGGTTTCTCACCTGTTATATCAAATTCACATTAAAAAAAATCGTTGTTCTCCCTATGAATATGAAGAACTTTTTTCATAAAATCTCGTTTACTAAAAAATTTGTATTCCGAAAAAGAACGAACAGTCCCGTGGTGGTACGTAAGGCACGGACTCCGCGAACGTCCCGCGCCCCCTTTACTAATAAAGGAAAGAAAGCCTCAACCAGAACCACATTCCTTTTGCGTGCAGATGTAGCTAAGTGTCTGACTATATTGGTCATAGTTCCCTGCTGTTGCGGCCGGTGCTCGTTTGCGCGTGAACCAACCCAACAAAGAAGGAAAGGATGCCTCTCTCTCGTCGGGGCATCTGAGAATGATTCGAGCTGTATGAAGGGAAACTCTCACGTACAGTTTCTTGTTTTTTTGGGGGGGGGGGGGGAAGGAGCCCGACAGGGTCCCCCCACTAACTTTTTACGGGCCTAAGTGAAAGTGAAGTGGCGGGCCTACCCATCCCAACCAGGGGTATGCTGGGATTTGCGAAGAGCAGCACCTTACGATGTTCATGACCAATTGGATCCTGACGTACCCGTAGGTACCAGAGGAGATTGCTATGATCGTTACTGTATCCGTATCGAAGAGATGCGACAAAGTGTTCGTATCATTGTGCAATGTCCTAATCAAATGCCTAGTGGCATGATAAAAGCCGATGATCGTAAGCTATGTCCTCCATCACGATCTCGAATGAAACTATCCATAGAATCGTGTGCCGTGTGAAACGTAGATCATCGCCGTTCTTAACCGAGACTCAGGTTAAGCTCCGTCTCGGAACCTTGTGGGGTTAGGAGTAAAGCATCCTGAGGTTGACGCATCTCGTTGGGCGTGGAGAAACATTGGGAACCAAAATAGCTTTCTTCGGAGCCGTTTCTTGTCCCATCCCCCCGCCCCGGCATAGCGCTTCGCTTTCGGGGATTCGGAAGAATACACACACTTCTCCCTTCTTCATTGATCTGGGGGAAAAGGAACCGTCTACCTGTTGGGAAGCTAGACATTAAATGGCTTGATGAGGATAACTAAGCTGACACGCCGGAGTTGGCTGCTGGCACAACTGGGTGGTGCCTTACCGCACCGAAGGTGAACCCGCGGTAGCTTTCGTGGTGGTGCTTCAGAATTCCAATGTACTGCATCCAAGATCAGAACGAGCTTGCCGGAGGACCATTGCCGTCCCATTCTTGAGTGAGCTGGAGCGCAGCCATCTTAGCCACTGAACTAGCTAGAAGCTATTGCTTCGGGTCGAAGCACTAAAAGAAAAGGACCAGGAAACACGGCGGTATAGGAACCACGGGACCCCACCACTAGTTTAGTAAAGGGAAAACAGAAGTGCGCTCCTGCACACCAGCTGAAAAAGCCCTTTACCCTTTGAATGAATAATAAGGTTAGCTTCATAGTTCCAACCGTCATAAGGTTTTTTGATGCCCTTTTTTTAGGTTGGGTTGCTGGATACAGGATCCTCGTAGTAGGCTGGAACAACATCCAGCCGAGAGAGGGCAGCCTTTAGAAGCAAGAGGTTGGGAAACCAAGAGAACGCTTCGCCTTTTCTTAGTCTTTTTACCGCTGACGGAGTAGGAGTAGCACAAAAAGAGGGATTTTGCTTATTGACCCAATGAGAAACCACTAACATCTTCTTCGTTGGGGCTTCGCGCACTGGGAAAAGGCTATAACGCCACGGGAAATCGACCACTAGTAACAAAGCTCACATAATAAGGTATCGAGAGGGCTATCACAGTCAGGTGCGAATCAATTACCCCCTATTTGTAAAGTACCCCTCTCCCTACCGGTCGAGCTGTTTCACCCCTCTCCCTTTGGTCTCGCTGTTTCACCCCTCTTTCTATATGACGGGGGTTGAGGCGAGAAATGGCTTGATGAACCGTTCGCCACGCACCGCCCCCATTCACTTGCTTATCGTAGAAGCTATCAGTATACAGTGCCCCACAACTATTTATTCAGAGTATAGTGGGGTTGAAACACGAGAGTGCCCGCCCTTTCTTTCATGCTGGCCTAAGTCAGTCTTTTAGTAAGCGTAACCGTGTATATATATCTTCGATGCTCTCATTTCGAAATGTCCGCTTCAACTACCAAAAAGCTAAGTTGGCTTGACGAGCCCAGTGAGGAAGCAGGAGCAATAAAACAACAAATCTCTCGCTTAAGGCTTTCATCGTGGGCAAAGAGAAGAGCTTTTGCTACTGAGAAAGCGAACGGTCAGCGCGAAGGTTCAAGACTTAGCCGAGCGTTAGCGAAGCGCTGTAGTAGCGCTGAAGCCCTATGTGCTATAATGCTGAGCCAAGGACGCTCCGCCTTATCTATAGAAGCAGTCAACTGAGTTTTGAATGAATTAGCTCCTTGGTAATGCCTCAACCTATAGATAGAAAGCCCTATGATGGGAAACTACAGGATCATCATCGGTCTACTCTACCTCAATTCACCATTTTGAACTTTATACAGAAGGTTTTTCCGTACCAGCTTCTTCTACCTATACCGCAGTGGAAGCACCTAAAGGGGAATTTGGTGTCTTTCTGGTCAGTAATGGAAGCAATCGTCCCTACCGTCGTAAAATAAGAGCACCTGGCTCTGCCCATTCACAAGGACTCGATTCTATGGCCAAACATCACATGCCAGCAGATGTAGTCACCATCATTGGTACTCAAGATATTGTGTCTGGAGAGGTAGATAGATAGGACTACTAGTTGCTCGATCAGGGCCCTAGCTTTATTGCAAGCCAAAAACCTCAGCGGATCCCCTATAAAGAAAGAAAGAAAGAGAAAGCCTCTCGGAGAAAGTTATTGTCGCTAAAGTCGAGAGAGAAGTCTCGTCAGCCGCTATGGTCTGGGCTCTCACTCACGTCGTCCGTCCACTCTATTATGCTGCTCGCCCTATTAGCTAGCCGACGCCAACCAACCAGGGTAATTCATTAGTTTCAGCCTATCTCGGGTTCTATATTGTACGGCGAAACTCGCTCATAATATATATCCGTTTTCTCAGGAACCAGACCTAGATGCACGAAGAATAATAGATATCTCTAGGGTCATATTCTTGTGTAACTTCTCTCGTCCCGTTCATTGTGGTTACTCGGCCCTGCTAGCCATTTGCTTGCTCGAACTGTACACATTCAAAGAGGGGACAAGCTAAACAAGCAAGCCATACAAGTTTATAGAGTCGGAAGTTCGAAAGCACTTTGAGGTTTCCCTGTGACTAACTTAGCACACTTCGGGTGGTAGCCATTGGGCTAAGTCTCCAAAAAGAGCCACTCACACACATATATAGGCATTACAGAGGAGCTTCGCTTTCTGCTTCGGGCATTGTAGTAATTCATAAAAAAGAATGAGATTAGTTCTGTCTTCAGTCTTTGGGTGAATGAATTTGGGTATCGAAGTTTGAGTTATTTCCATCCCTTGCGGTGAGCTTGGTAGTAGCATAGGTCGATCCTCGGGCAGTTTTTCAAGGATGGAGCTTGATTCCCACTCCCAGTAGTCTTTCTTCAGTAATTAGCTTGGAAAGTAGTCTTTCGTAAGCAGGAGCGTAGCGCTTCGCAAGTGAAGGTGGAGGATGTGCTTCTTCCCCTTAAAGCTCTGTCATTTTCACATAAATGTTGGAGTTGTAATAAATCCTATCTCTACTTCTGATAACGAACGCTAGAATTGGGATATCTCAAAAGAGGGTAGACCGACCAGGTGGAGGGTTCAACAAAGAAAAAGAAAACTGAAGCCAAGCTGTAACGACCCGAAATTTTCTACTTAATTTAAGGTCGCTACTGTATACATACCATAAACATTGAATGCGGAAGACTTCATTTAAATTCCATAAAACATGACCTTTAACTTAAAAACACAGCCATGGACTTACGTGTTTCGAAAACATCTTTAAAACGACCCAATAAAAGACCCGAAATAAAATAAATAAGCGTTTAAGTTTAAAACATCCTATTCTATCCTAAGTCTAAGAAAATGAATACCACTATCCTATGCATGTGCCATGATCTTGAGTTGCGATGCCGTCGTCAGCCGTACAGGAATGTCTTGCCTTAACCTGAAAAATGTAGTAGCACATGGCTTGAGTATTTAAAGAAATACTCAGTAAGTGACCCCACTATTGGGGTTAAATGCAACAATCACATGCAATAAAATGATGGGACCTATCTTTCGTTTCGTTTCATTTCGTTTCGTTTTCGTTTCGTTTCGTTTCATTTTCCCTACGGTGTAATCCTAACAGGTAATCGTGGACGTGTACCATATACTCTACACGCAGCCCATACGTGCGAGTATGAGCTCACCAGCTAGTTCGCACACCGCTGGGCCACTGTCCCTAGCCGGTGGACATGCTCTGGGGGCCCACCAGGACCCGTTAAAACTAGAACCGTCATGGCAGCGCTATGCAAAGCATAACGATCCTTGTCCTGCCATTGGATGTACGCGTCCGTACCCTCATGATGGGATAGGGGTATCCCCACAAATGCATGAGCACACAATATGCATGAGGTCCCACTAGTCCTACAGTTATCATTAATGAACATAACCCCCTGTCACGTTTTCATGCTTACATGTCATTCTCATTCTCATTTCTTTACATATCATACATATTCCTAACAGTGTTATGTTTCATGCAATTTACCGTATTTCATGTCATACAATTCATGCAGTTACATTCAAATATTCATACAAACAAGCCATAATCGTTCAAGAACCACACATCGTTACATGCATTACACATCACATCAGAGTAAAAGCATACATTCACGTTCACATAACCACGTACTTAAGCACCATAATCTAGCATACAATGCATCATATCATAAACAAGTCATAACGTAAACACTTCATAGTCATATCGTTCTCTAACTTACCATAGCCTTAATATTCTTATACCTATCACAGACATATCATTACGTGACGTACCTTAGTCATATCGTCACAAGAACGTACCCTAATGCTATCATTCTTGTTAGGCTATGGAGCCTGATACTTATTTATAGCTTGGTCAACGGTTATATCCGGTAAAGCTATATTTAGTAAAGCTATATATAGTAAAGCTATATATGATAAAACTATATCCGGTAAAGCTATATATGGTAAATAGCTATATATAGTAGATGGCTAAATCTGGTAAAGCTATATATAGTAAACTATACCATATATATATATCTGATCCGGTAGAGCTTTGAAAATGTACTTTTCTATTCTCTGTACTCTCTTGTTGTACATGCCTGAAGTCATCAATAAAAATCCTTTTAGCCAGAGTTCTCCTTGCAACTTCTCTCTATCCTTCTCTTTGTGTTCATCTAGATGAGCGTGTGCGTTGTTGTGCGATCCTAACAACTGGTATCGATCCTAACAACTGGTATCAGAGCAAGGCGGTGTCAGAGCCAGTCGGAAGTCAGAGCTAGGCGAAATTCACCACTATCTGTGAAGATGGAAAGTTCAAAAATTGGAATTGAGAAGTTCGATGGATCCGATTTCAGTTTCTGGAAGATGCAAATTGAAGATTATCTGTACCAGAAAGATCTTCACGAACCTCTGTTGGGGGTGAAGCCGGATACCATGACCACGAAACAGTGGAAGCTCAAGGATCGATAAGCCTTGGGGCTGATCCGGTTGACGCTATCCAGAAACGTGGTGTTCAATATTATCAAGGAGAAGACAACGTCAGGTCTGTTGAAGACGCTGTCGAATATGTACGAAAAACCGTCGGCTATGAACAAGGTGTATTTGATGCGGAGATTATTATGAGTCCTTGTGAGAACTTCGTTATGAGCAAACATAAACGAGTTAGCTTCACAAAGACTGTTAGAGAATTGAAGAAAAGTACCGGAAGAAGCGTCGCTGAAGCTCCAGAGGGGGTTGCGTCGGCTGGAAGCGTCGCTGAAGCTCCAGAGGGGGTTGCGTCGCCCGGAAGCGTCGCTGAAGCTCCAGAGGGGGTTGCGTCGCCCGGAAGCGTCGCTGAAGCTCCAGAGGGGGTTGCGTCGCCCGGAAGCATCGCTGAAGCTCCAGAGGGGGTTGCGTCGCCCCGAAGCGTCGCTGAAGCTCCAGAGGGGGTTGCGTCGCCCCGAAGCGTCGCTGAAGCTCCAGAGGGGGTTGCATCGCCCGGAAGCATCGTTGAAGCTCCAGAGGGGGTTGCGTCGGCCGGAAGCATCGCTGAAGCTTCAGAGGGGGTTGCGTCGTCCGGAAGCATCGCTGAAGCTCCAGAGGGGGTTGCGTCGGCCAGAAGCGTCGCTGAAACTTCAAAGGAGGTTGCGTCGGCTGGAAGCGTCACTGAAACTCCAGAGGAGGTTGCATGGGTCGGAAGACTCTTGCTGAAACACCAGAGGTGAAGCAAGTGGAAGTTGAGGTTGAGTTGCTCAAAGATTCACAGAGTGATGTTGTAGCGGATACTCAAGAAACTCCTGAGACTCTTGCTGAGAAACCAGAGGTGAAGCAAGTGGGAGTTGAGGTTGAGTTGCTAAAAGATTCACATAGTGATGTTGTAGCAGATACTTAAGAAACTCCTGAGACTCATGCTGTTGGCGAGGAACCCGGTCTATCATTCAAAACACAGAAGGCGATACCATTTCACTCGGAGGTTAGTTGAAGATGGTGATGTGTTTTGAGAAGATAGAGGGTGCAAAGAATCCAGCAAACATGTTGACAAAATGTGTTGATGTTGGAATATTGAGGTTGTGCAAAACCTCAATTGGTATGGTGCAGTGAAGATGCTCATGGTCGTTTGAGAGTGAAATTCTTGGTTGACTAGATCAGTCTCCAAGTGGGAGAATTGTTAGGCTATGGAGCCTGATACTTATTTATAGCTTGGTCAACGGTTATATCCGGTAAAGCTATATTTAGTAAAGCTATATATAGTAAAGCTATATATGATAAAACTATATCCGGTAAAGCTATATATGGTAAATAGCTATATATAGTAGATGGCTAAATCTGGTAAAGCTATATATAGTAAACTATACCATATATATATATCTGATCCGGTAGAGCTTTGAAAATGTACTTTTCTATTCTCTGTACTCTCTTGTTGTACATGCCTGAAGTCATCAATAAAAATCCTTTTAGCCAGAGTTCTCCTTGCAACTTCTCTCTATCCTTCTCTTTGTGTTCATCTAGATCGAGCGTGTGCGTTGTTGTGCGATCCTAACAACTGGTATCGATCCTAACAATTCTATCAATCTATCACAAACCTAACCCTTTCTACCAATAACCTAACCGTATTCTTTCACCATTCTCTCCTATCCATAGCACTTCGGTGTGTAACCTAACTCTAACGTTTCATGAACGTATCTTACTCCTATCGTTACATTTCGTTTTGTGCATCCTTCTCGTATCCTATCTCAAAAATCTCCTAGAGCACATCGTACGATAATTATTATCATACAATCCACATATTATATAACATAACATAACATAAAGGAAGCATATCGATCCACAGACAATTCACACATATCAATATATATGACACGTGCAGAACCACAGGGCATGTGTCAACATAAAAAAAATAACCATGCCGATAGTAAGGTCACTTACCTGGATAGCTTAAGTCGTTGTCACAAATATATCTTTAATGAAAGTTCAATTCCGTCCTTTGAAATCCGAGTCAAACTATATGAGCTCATGACATCAGCTTCAATTTGAACTCTATAAAATTATTTCCCTAATTTACATTGCCCAATAGTAAAATTCTGATCTTTTCTGTTACACAAAATTTAAAGAATCTCACTACCCTCTAATACAAATTGTGATGTTTTTATGTTACACAAAATTGGAAGGAGCTCACTATGTTTGATATTTCGTTTTATTGTTAAATACTGTTTAACAAATCTTTCCTTAATCTCTCTCTCTCATCTTTTTCATTCTGTAAATAGGTTTTAAAATTGGGAGGAGCTCCCTACCGTCTGATATTTACTTTTATTGTTAAATACTGCTTAACAAATCTTTCCTCAATCTCCCTCTCTCTCCCTAATCCTTTTCATTCTCTAAATAGGTTTTTCAATTGTCTAAACAGATATTACTGGTCAATTTTCAGTAGATATTTTAGTTTATAGATTTTCCACCTAAAATATTATTGAATCTAAGTTATAACCTATCGTATAATTAAAATGCTAACAAAAATCTAATAATTGTATATGGGATCTGATTATTACAGACGGTTAAGATAGGAAACAAGATTTGATCCTAAATTAATTTCTTATCACCATAACTATAAAGGAAAAGGAAATATGAGATAGGATTTTACCGTAATAACGGACAAAAATCTCTAAATCTGCAATCTACCGAAAGCCATTGTACTTCTTCTCAGATCTGACCATTGTTGTTTTTCTGTTTCTTTCTTTTTCTTTTGGCAGGTGGGATGGATCGAGGAGAGTTAATTGGTTTTTGTGTTTCTTTCTTTTTCTTTTGGCAGGTGGGATGGATGGAGGAGAGATAATGGTGGGAAGGAACAAACGAATAGTGGAGAGAGGTGGGGAATGATTTTTTTTTTTAATTCTAATTTTAATTAATTAATTAATTTATTATTATTATTATTTTAACTATTTTTTTATAAAGTTTTTTTTTTATTTGTTTATTTTTTTATTTACTTTTCGGCTATTACATTATATCCCTCTAAAAGAAACTTTCGTCCTCGAAAGTGTTTTAATCTTGGAATAACTCGGGTCCTTATTCTAAGAGTTCTTTGTTAAGTCTTCAAGTACCACTAAGCAAAAATTCTTAACAAGTATACCTTAATTCGTATGAGTCATTTATTTGCATGTATAAAACTTTCATAAGCCTATCACTTTGTATTCATAAAATCTTTGAATCCTTATAAGGTGTCTTGTCAGATAGTTAGGTATTTGAAATCTTAATTCATACTCCAAAATGGTTTTTTTTTTTTTTTTTTGTCATTTACCTCCAAATCTTGGTTTAATTCATCCGCATATTCCAATGGTCTTGTAACTTCGTGTAATCCCTTTACACCATGATATAAGGCTCCTCATCAAATTTCATGTCATTTAGAGGTCACTTTGGTCATTAGTCATTTTACACCTACACTTGGTTTAGCCCGTTATCATAACCTAATGGTCACCAAATTTCGTACCTAGCCTTATCATGTCATATTGGGTCTTCTTCTAAAATTTCATGGACAACATAATTCATCTAAGGTTTGTGGCTCTGGCACTTCATTGAAATAAATGTTCATGTATACAATAAGGTTGGAAAACTTACATAGTTCCTCACTTCTTTTTTTTTTTTTTTTTTTTTTTTTACTATGATTCCATCTACTAGATCAATAGTTTTACTAGTTTCTGCTTTACATTGTTCTCAAAATCCAATTTTCTACACTTAGCTAAAGGTTCACTAATTGACATGTTTGTCCATGAGTTCTCAAAATCTCATTTTTAAATCTCCAAAATGGCATTTTCTTTTGATCCATTTTTTTTTCTCTCTCCCTATCATTTAAAGAAAGAAAAATTCCGGGTTAGAAACATTCTCGAGAATTTCTCTTAAGATTTGAACCCATAGCTGATGGTAGAACTAGGATAGATATTTTCTGTTTCCTACTCACACGCGCTCATATCTTTGCTTCTCGATCTATCTCTAATTTTAATCTTCCTCACCAATAAGATATTACGGTGCTAGTGTAGACCGAAATTTCGTTACAGTCTAATACTGACCGGTAATAGATACCAGGGCTTTGCAATATTTGACTGATCACAATTCTGTATAGTCCATTTACTATAGGAGTTCCCTAGGAATTCATTAGAGGAATGTTTCCAATTAAAATTGTTCGTTCTCTGTATTTTTAATAATTAAAAAGAAAGAAAGAATTATTTTCCTTTCCTCATTATTGTTGGTGTCCACTTGATTTGGTTCATCATTAATGTCTCATCTTTGTAGATGAATTCCATATACAAATTTGCCTATTTTCCCATACAAAATCAAGAAATTGGTAATACTTCTTCTCTCTTGGCTACCTACCCCAATTCTAATAAATTTTTGGAGTCAAAATCATGACATGAAACTAGTTAAGAACTCCACCCTGTTCCAATGCAAATAGAATGCATTAGTAAATCACATGGATCTAGGAACGACTTCCTGTATTTGATTTGTGGTCAAGCTAGAGTTTGAGGATTTGGTAACTTCCATAGGAAACATTGTCAAATAGGCTTTTCTCTTGGTATACCTTATCTACTACAATCCAAAACTAATGTTCCTATAACCATAATGGAAAGACATCACAACCCTTTCAATGCCTTTGTAATACCAAGAATGGGCTTAACAAAATTCTCTTATAAAAATTGGTATTGTATAAGCATGGTGGATATCCTCAGATGCCATAAAACTTGGGATACTTGAAAATCAAACTTAAAATGATAGTCTTGAAACTTTAACTATAGTAATACCTTTTAACTAGGTTGACATTGCTAGGAAAAATTGTTCGGTAATTTCCTACAACAATTTGTTTATGTTGAGCTTCTTGAGTGCATTTGTGTACCCTAAGACGAATTACCACAAAACTTCTAGTTGATTTAGAGACAATGTCCCACTCTAATCCTCGTGTATCCCCCACCCAAGTTCATTTTAAATCATGGTTTCTTAAATTTAAGGTACCTTTGACAATCTCATACCGTATTCCCTCTCCATACACCTCTAAAATTTTGACTATGATCGTAATGCCTCGTCCAAACTGTGGCTCGATACTTTTAAATCACCTCACAACTTCTCTAATTGGTTGTATTATTAAGGCAGGAAAGTTTTCTATATCTCAATACTTCCAAAGCTCAGCTTCCATTAAAGGCACTTATGTCATTCACCAATCAATTTAAGTATACATGTTTTAAACTTTTATGGTCTTAACTCAATTTTTTTTTTTAATTTTTACTGATACTTTTAATTTCATTTTTACATACTTCAAAGTTATAAAAAAAAATTTCACGCACTACCACTTTTAGTATCTATAGTGTACTATAAGATATTGACGTCTATCAAGCTTTTCTTAGGTCATTTTATTTCATCTGACACTGCTTACTCTTCCGTTTACATTGGTACATTTCTCCCATCTCTATGGTCATAAGACTGTGTAGTTTATCTATGTTCAAGACGTCTAACTAAAACATATGATCTTGCTTAGCAAAATCATTTTCACGCATGCACTAACATTTAGTAGCTTACTAAAATTAAAGCTAGCAACAATCTCAGTAAATCTAAACATCATCAATACAACAATTTACATTCACATTCCATGCAAGGTAAAACATAAAGTATTCTAAATTAAAATAAATATAGAATTAAGCTAACATGAATGCAGTAAATTATAATACAATCAATAAAGTAAAAGTCCAATTATGAGTTATATTTTATAATGACCAAACAATAACAACATACACAATCAACGACATTTCATTTTTTATCTTAAGCAAGACATACCTGACGGAGACGGGGCATCAACGGTGGGACCATGGAACATGCCAAGCCTACATCGTAGGCTAGTCTACAAGATCTATAACCTGGCTCTGATACCAACTGTAACGACCCGAAATTTTCTACTTAATTTAAGGTCGCTACTGTATACATACCATAAACATTGAATGCTGAAGACTTCATTTAAATTCCATAAAACATAACCTTTAACTTAAAAACACAGCCATGGACTTACGTGTTTCGAAAACATCTTTAAAACGACCCAATAAAAGACCCGAAATAAAATAAATAAGCGTTTAAGTTTAAAACATCCTATTCTATCCTAAGTCTAAGAAAATGAATACCACTATCCTATGCATGTGCCATGATCTTGAGTTGCGATGCCGTCGTCAGCCGTACAGGAATGTCTTGCCTTAACCTGAAAAATGTAGTAGCACATGGCTTGAGTATTTAAAGAAATACTCAGTAAGTGACCCCACTATTGGGGTTAAATGCAACAATCACATGCAATAAAATGATGGGACCTATCTTTCGTTTCGTTTCATTTCGAAAATTTCGGGTCGTTACAGTATACATACCATAAACATTGAATGCGGAAGACTTCATTTAAATTCCATAAAACATAACCTTTAACTTAAAAACACAGCCATGGACTTACGTGTTTCGAAAACATCTTTAAAACGACCCAATAAAAGACCCGAAATAAAATAAATAAGCGTTTAAGTTTAAAACATCCTATTCTATCCTAAGTCTAAGAAAATGAATACCACTATCCTATGCATGTGCCATGATCTTGAGTTGCGATGCCGTCGTCAGCCGTACAGGAATGTCTTGCCTTAGCCTGAAAAATGTAGTAGCACATGGCTTGAGTATTTAAAGAAATACTCAGTAAGTGACCCCACTATTGGGGTTAAATGCAACAATCACATGCAATAAAATGATGGGACCTATCTTTCGTTTCGTTTCATTTCGTTTCATTTTCCCTACGGTGTAATCCTAACAGGTAATCGTGGACGTGTACCATATACCCTACACGCAGCCCATACGTGCGAGTATGAGCTCACCAGATAGTTCGCACACCGCTGGGCCATTGTCCCTAGCCGGTGGGCATGCTCTGGGGCCCACCGGGACCCGTTAAAACTAGAACCGTCACGGCAGCGCTATGCAAAGCATAACGATCGTTGTCTTGCCATTGGATGTACGCGTCCGTACCCTCATGATGGGATAGGGGTATCCCCACAAATGCATGAGCACACAATATGCATGAGGTCCCACTAGTCCTACAGTTATCATTAATGAACATAACCCCCTGTCACGTTTTCATGCTTACATGTCATTCTCATTCTCATTTCTTTACATATCATACATATTCCTAACAGGGTTATGTTTCATGCAATTTACCGTATTTCATGTCATACAATTCATGCAGTTACATTAAAATATTCATACAAACAAGCCATAATCGTTCAACGACCACACATCGTTACATGCATTACACATCACATCAGACTAAAAGCATACATTCACGTTCACATAACCACGTACTTAAGCACCATAATCTAGCATACAATGCATCATATCATAAACAAGTCATAACGTAAACACTTCATAGTCATATCGTTCTCTAACTTACCATAGCCTTAATATTCTTATACCTATCACAGACATATCATTACGTGACGTACCTTAGTCATATCGTCACAAGAACGTACCCTAATGCTATCGTTCTATCAATCTATCACAAACCTAACCCTTTCTACCAATAACCTAACCGTATTCTTTCACCATTCTCTCCTATCCATAGCACTTCGGTGTGTAACCTAACTCTAACGTTTCATGAACGTATCTTACTCCTATCGTTACATTTCGTTTTGTGCATCCTTCTCGTATCCTCTCTCAAAAATCTCCTAGAGCACATCGTACGATAATTATTATCATACAATCCACATATTATATAACATAACATAACATATAGAAAGCATATCGATCCACAGACAATTCACACATATCAATATATATGACACGTGCAGAACCACAGGGCACGTGTCAACATAAAAAAAATAACCATGCCGATAGTAAGGTCACTTACCTGGATAGCTTAAGTCGTTGTCACAAATATATCTTTAATGAAAGTTCAATTCCGTCCTTTGAAATTCGAGTCAACCTATATGAGCTCATGACATCAGCTTCAATTTGAACTCTATAAAATTATTTCCCTAATTTACATTGCCCAATAGTAAAATTCTGATCTTTTCTATTAGACAAAATTTAAAGAATCTCACTACCCTCTAATAAAAATTGTGATGTTTTTATGTTACACAAAATTGGAAGGAGCTCACTATGTTTGATATTTCGTTTTATTGTTAAATACTGTTTAACAAATCTTTCCTTAATCTCCCTCTCTCTCTCTCATCTTTTTCATTCTGTAAATAGGTTTTAAAATTGGGAGGAGCTCCCTGCCGTCTGATATTTACTTTTATTGTTAAATACTGCTTAACAAATCTTTCCTCAATCTCCCTCTCTCTCTCTCTAATCCTTTTCATTCTATAAATAGGTTTTTCAATTGTCTAAACAGATATTACTGGTCAATTTTCAGTACAGACTACGATATTTTAGTTTATAGATTTTCCACCTAAAATTTTCTTGAATCTAAGTTATAACGTTATCGTATAATTAAAATGCTAACAAAAATCTAATAATTGTATATGGGATCTGATTATTACAGACTGTTAAGATAAGAAACAAGATTGGATCCTAAATTAATTTCTTATCACCATAACTATAAAGGAAAAGGAAATATGAGATAAGATTTTACCGTAATAACTGACAAAAATCTCTAAATCTGCAATCTACCGAAAGCCATTGTACTTCTTCTCAGATCTGACCATTGTTGTTTTTCTGTTTCTTTCTTTTTCTTTTGGCAGGTGGGATGGATCGAGGAGAGTTAATTGGTTTTTCTGTTTCTTTCTTTTTCTTTTGGCAGGTGGGATGGATCGAGGAGAGATAATGGTGGGAAGGGACAAAGGAATAGTGGAGAGAGGTGGGGAATGAATTTTTTTTTTAATTCTAATTTTAATTAATTAATTAATTTATTATTATTATTATTTTAACTATTTTTTTATAAAGTTTTTTTTTTATTTGTTTATTTCTTTATTTACTTTTCGGCTATTACACAAGCTCTTGTTTGGATAGGCTGGGCTTACGGTTTTCAACTGCATCGTACGGTAGGGTTCCGTACCTCCTTTAGATATCTCGAGCCCCCGTGCTCCTAATGTCGAGCTAGAACGAGAGCTACCGTGGAATCTGCCGATCACACATGAGTACCTCGCCTTCCAAAAGAAGCGGCTGCTAATTGGCATGCTAATGGGGACCATCGATCAAGGACTTCGGAGACAGCAATCGAATTTCGCAAAAAAGAGAAAGAAAGAAATATAGGGCCAACTCGGAGAATTGAATTGCGCCTCTAACCTGACTACGCTAACCAACCTGCTGATAAAAGGTCGAATTCCGAAGGGCGCACGAAATGCCGATCAAATCCCTTAAAGTTCACCTAAGAAAAGTCAACAATCAGATCTATCTGACTGAGTTGATGATGGACCGGATCTCGAAAGGCGAGGCGAGAGGCTTGAATAAAGAAGACGTATGAGAAAGGGAAGGTCGAGAGAGGCTTATTGCACGATCCACCCAACTCAGCTAAGCTAATAAATGCTACAGTTAAGAGAGTGGGAGGCCGGCCCCTGCCCATCTGGAGGTGCACCCCAATTTAGAAGGATATCAAATAAAAGGGGTAATGAGAAAAGAAGCGTTGAGATAATATACTTGCATCTGTCTTTCATCTACTTAAAAAGGGGGCCTGCTTGAAGAAATTTAGCCGCTTGGCCCTCTTGTGATGCGAACAGGCGTTTACGGGTTCAAGATTTGTAACATAGGAAGGAGGTACATAGCATCTCTTGTACAGGGAAGAAGCTTAGATCCAATCGAACTCCTGGTAGGAATTCCTCAGGGCGTATTACGGGGTTTCCGAAGGAAGGTACTAGCAACTTGTTGTGTCATGTCCGTTTTAGTTCTTTATTCTCAATTCTTCTTCTTTTGAGTTGAGTCAGGATGAATTCAATCCTTCACCTTATTTCACAGGGTAAACTGGACAATTGATTCTTCTTGAACGAGGTAAAGCTGCTTGGCTCTTGAACCGGAACTAGAACCTTTACAGAATGAAAGAAGGGAGAGGAAAGACGAAATGAAAGAGGAAGACGACTGAACTACTGAACCAGATGGAACTCCTACACCTCGGCTTCTTGATCTGATCTTTCTCCTCGAGCAGCGACTTACTCATGAACCTCTACAACTCTTATGATCTTACCTCTGGAACCTATTTCTTCTTGAACTGTAAACAAAGACGAAAGATTAATGCAAGATGAATGAGAGTTTACAGTGAGGGGAGACGAAACAAAGACAAAGACTCCTACTTCTGGAACTCTGACGGACCATTAATTAATTTATTCTATCCAACATAGGGGTAAAACATTAAAAGAGCTTTTTCCCTAACAGCTGAAGCTTCAAGAAAAGAAATTCTATCCAGCATAGGGGGTAAAACATTAAAAGACCTTTTTCCCTAATAGCTGGAGCTTCAAGAAAAGAAATTCTATCCTCCCCCCTATTTTTAGGGATAAAAGAGTCCATTTTCCCTGATTTCCCTCTAGAACTCGACTGTAAACACTCAAAAAACAAGAATGATCCTATCTTCCCCTTATTTTTTTGATTAAAAAGTCTATCTTTACCCTATTTTTTTTTTGGGATAAAAGAGAGTCAAGGTAATTCATTCATTATTAAGGAAAGATGAAACGAAAGAAGAATTGAAGACGACTTGACAGTGAAAGAAAGAAGGGAAAGAGAAGGGAGACGAAACGAAAGATAAATGAGAGTGAACTGTCAGAATAGGGGTTCGTTCAGTAGTTCTGTCTCATTCTGGAAACCATAGAAGAAAACATATCATTCTTCGAATTGTTTGAAGAAAATATTTTTCAAATATGCACTTCGACTCAAAGAAGCTGGAAGACTACCAGAAGAGGCGAAGTATATTCAAAACATCCTACGTTGGAAGAAGTCGAATTTGACAATTAATTACGGAGAAAAGGTCAAAGCTAGTCCTTTCAAAACTATCCCAGGAGGACTAGAAAAGGGTAATCCGACCCTAAAGAATATCAAGAATATCTAGCATCAAAATAATTATTCAAACAAGATTTTATCCACGATCTCCACCCAGCTTGAGAGTATCGAGGGAAAAATCTCAAAAAATTATGGTACTCTGCAAGAACAAGTAGGCAGCTCTGTACCAAAAGTCGATGTGTCAATCCCAATACTCAGACCGGCAAACCTCGACGTATTTACAAAGAGGATTTCAAAAGAAGAGGCCGCGATGGCCAAAATAGAAGAAAAGTTGGATAGAATCCTAAATCCTGGGATAACACATCAGGATTCATCTGTTAATGTCGTTAACAATGACGACGAAATTAAAGAATTCGAAGACGTGATTTTAGATGAGGTAGAAGAGCCTCTCTACAATTGAATTGAAAGAATCTCCAGGAGAAGTCAAAATAATACCAGTAATCAGAAAAACTGGTATCCTCAATCGTCTTTTCCGAATATTCAATTCGAAGAAAAGACTCTACAAACTCAAGCTCATTACGATGGTCTACCAATAAATGAATGGAATATCGATTGATTATCCGACTATCAAATAATGAATGTTGTCAATGAAATGATGATGGCCACAGGCGCGTATAAATCCAACCATCAAATAGCTTAAGTTTTAGTGAACGAATTTACCGGGCAACTCAAGGACTGGTGGGACAAATAGCTTGATGAAGCAACTCGCCAACAGATATTAAGCCACCATGTCATTAGGCCAACTACTCAAATCATCAAAGAGGAAGGTCCATCAACTAGGACCGAAGTACAACATGAAAGGGTAGAGGATGCTGTCAACACCCTCATTTATACCCTTATAGAATTCTTCGTTGGCGACCCCTTGAAATACCAGGAAAGATCCGTCGAAATACTCATGAACCTGAAGTGCCCCACCTTAGGAGATTTCAGGTGATACAAAGACATGTATTTGAGCAAAGTTCTTATTAGAACTGACAGTTCGTTGGAATTATGGAAAGAGAATTTTGTCAATGGACAACCAAAACACTTCTCATGAAGGATCAAAGACGGTCTTAAGACAAAGTATAATGGAACAATTCCATGGCAGACTTTGTCATAAAGGTCAATAGAATCCTTCATCATAGAAGAAGAACTCAGACTTTGCAATGAGTCAAAGATTCAAAACAAGCTCAATTCTTCGATATCAAATAGAAAAGAGCTTGGAAGATTTTGCGATCAATATGGATGCAAGGGGATAGAGGCCCCCTCAACCTCAAGAAGGAAGAAGGTTAAGATGCATCCAAAGCCTTATAATTCATACAGGCCCAGAGAAAAGTATCGAAAAAAACTAGTACATCTCAAAAGCCAACATATTTAAGAAGAAAGTATACTCCTACAAAAATCCATAGAGGAAAGAAAAAGAAAACTTGCTTCAAATGTCGAGAAGAAGGACACTATGCTAACAAGTGTTCGATAAGAGGAAAGATCAATGAGTTGGATATAGATCAATGAGTTGGATATAGATCAAGAGCTAAAAAATCAGCTACTACGACTGGCTCTAACCGACTCAGAATAATCAAGCGAGGGAGAAATCCTTGAACTCCAAGAAGAATCCGGTTCATATTCTAGCACAGAATATGAATCAAGACAGGAAGGAAAGAGGACGTGCGAAGGATGCATAAATGTCCTTACAAAGGATGAAGAAATTCTACTCGAAGTAGTAGAAAAAGTTCAAGATGCAGAAATTCAACAGAAAATCGCTCAACGACTCAGAGATGCCATGACAATCTCTAAGCCACCTGAAAGGGAAGAAAGAAATCCCTACAGACTTCAATCAGTTCTCCAAAGGTTTGAAAAACCGAGAGAACTCACTACTCAAGACCTACAAAGAGACATTAATAATCTCAAACAAGAAGTACAGGTATTAAGATCTGGAACCATGTCAGAATCCTATATGCTTCGCCAACAAGTTCAATCTTCAGGAACGGCTGCCCGAACGAAAGGAAACGGCGCAACCAAACCTGGACGAGGATGACTTTCAAAGTTCCTTCATTGGAGCCATCACCACTCCTCAATATCAATAATTGTACGCTCTCGTTACCTTAAAAATTTATGATTTCAAAATCACACTAAAGGCTCTCATAGATACTGGAGCCGATCAAAATTGCATTCAAGAAGGCCTAATACCTACAAAGTATTTTGAAAAAACTACTGAGGGCCATAGAGGTGCAAATAACAATAGACTAAAAAATAATTACAAATTATCTAAAGTCCATGTTTATAATGACGGAATTTGCTTCGTAAATTCCTTTCTTTTAGTAAAGGACTTAGGACAAGAACTAATCCTAGGTACTCCTTTCATTACTCAATCATACCCTTCTAAAATAACTGAAAAGGGGTTAGAGTCAAAAGCCCTAGAAAAGAAGATAAAATTTAATTTCCTTCCTCTCATAAACATTAGTGAAATAAATAACTTTGAGAAGAACAATAAATGTATTAAATTATAAAGAAAAAAAAATTTCTTTTTTGAAGGAAGAAATTTCATTCAAAAGAAAAGAAGAATAGATTCAAAGTAAGACCGTCCATCTAAAATCAAAACTTTACAAACTCAAATAGAAATGGAGATTTGTTCAATTATCCCTAATGCCTTTTGGAATAGGAAGCAACACATAGTTCATCTTCCTTATGTCAAAAACTTCGAGGAGAAAAATATTCCTACGAAGGCCCGACCTATTCAAATGAATAAGGAATTACTAACATTTTGCAGAGCAGAAATCAATGATCTTTTGCAGAAGGATCTTATTAGGCCGTCAAAGAGCCCCTAGTCATGTGCGGCTTTTTATGTCAACAACCAGGTAGAGAAGGAACCTGGAGTCCCACGACTGGTAATAAACTACAAACCCTTAAATAAGGTTTTGGAATGGATTAGATATCCAATTCCAAAAAAATCAGATTTAATGCAAAGAATTTCAAATGCAAAAGTATTTTCAAAATTTGATATGAAATCAGGATTTTGGCAAATCTAGATTTCAGAAAAAGACAAGTACAAAATGGCTTTCAATGTTCCTTCCGGACAACACGAATGGAACGTTATGCCATTTGGGCTAAAAAACGCTCCATCCGAATTTCAAAAGATTATGAATGAAATTTTCAATCCTTTTCAATTTTTTATGTTGAGATGTTCTGATTTTTTCTCAAAACATCAATCAACACTTCAAGCATCTTCAAACATTTTTTACGACAGTCAATAGAAGCGGTTTAGTTGTGTCTAAACCAAAAATTAAACTTTTTCAAACAAAGATCCGTTTTCTTGGATTTGAAATTCTTTTGGTATTAATTAAACTCATTCAAAGATCCATTGAGTTTGCCTCAAACTTTTCGGACCAAATTACAGATAAAACCCAACTACAACGATTTTTGGGATGTCTTAATTATGTTTCTGATTTCCTTCAAAATATCAGACCCATTTCCAAGCCACTTTTGAAAGGCTCGAAAAGAATCCAAAGCCCTGGACTAAAGAACACACTAAAACAGTCCAAATAATCAAATCTCTTGTCAAGTCAATTCCGTGTTTATAGCTGATAAACCTAAGGACTAGTTTAATAGTGGAGACCAACGCATCCGATATTGGATATGGAGGAATCCTGAAACAGTCTCTTGACAAGAAAGAATCCATTGTCGGTTTCCATTCAGAAATATGGAATTCTACTCAAAAAAATTACTCATCAGTGAAGAAAGAAATACTTTCAATAGTACTTTGTACAAAAATTTCAAAGCGATTTAATTAACAAAAACTTTGTTATCAAAACAGATTCAATGGCATCTAAATTTGTTTTAGAAAAAGATGTCAAGAATCTTGTGTCTAAACAAATTTTTGCTAGATGGCAAGCCATTTTATCTTTCTTCAACTTCAAAATTTTGCCTATAAAAGGGGTCGAAAACCCCTTGGCAGATTACCTCTCAAGAGAGTTCTTACTCTCGAAGAAAAACTCTCCCTAACCAACCTCCTTCTCCCAGTGTTAACCGGTGAGAAAGCAACAGAAAAAGGGAAGAAGCTCATTTCTTCTTCAAACACACCTACTCCAATGACATCCGATAGCTACGCAATGGATGCTGGTTTCACATTGGTGACCAAGTCTAGAGCAAAGTTTTCTAAAAAACAAGTGGAGGTTATTACTCCGAGGAGGCCTTCTGCCTCTTCAACACGGCCATCTGCCACTACTCCATCGAGACCTACTTTTTCTTACACTTCAAAGTGACCTTCTGTCCCCTCAACCTACTTGGACGCGGTTGTTTCCATTCGATTTTCTCCAGTTCCTGAAATCAGGACCTATTTTCAAAAATCTGTGACTATACCAGAAGCCCTAGTAAAACAAGAATACGACAACCCAAAAATCAGCGAGGTCGTCAAGAAAGCCTATCCATCGGGATTCTTCTATATCCCGAAAGATATTCATAAGACCAGACGGTTTTATGAATTCATTTTAGTCGACACAAAATCCGTCGAAATTACTCATATTCCGAGCCGCGATGATCCTTCAAAAATTGCGTACTCAAAGTTAAAAATTTTCAAAGTCATAAATCCGACGTACTGGAATCAAGAACCGTACACGGAAAAGACTTTTTCAAAACCGTTTGTTCTTCACTCCTACTCATATAGAGACTAACAGATGGCATGGTTCAATGTCATTTGGTATCAAAATTATGAGCACTCATGGTTTATCCAATTTTGCCAAAATGCTCATAAAATTCATTATCCATTTTGGTTCATCAAATGGTGGAAAATCTTTGGATCAGCCAAAGATATATTCCCCGTTCCAATACAGGAATCCTTCCACTACTTTATTCAAAATATATTCAAAACCCCATTTCCATTAACCATGCGCTTTTGCGTATACTTTCAAATTTCTTGTATTTTAACTTGGAATTTTCAAATAAAAGAAATAGAAGACCAAATAAAACAGATCTTCAAAACTATTAAAATCAAATGGTGGGATAAATATACTTGTACCCACGCATATATCAAAGCGGTAAAGGTCTGGCTATCAGAGAATTGCCACCTTCAGGATTTATCCAAGAAGAGGACCTCCGAATTTCTTAAGTCAAAGTCGAAGCTACTCGCTGCATTAGCCTAGACAACTTGAAGCTGATTTTCAAAAGCATCTTCAAGAGGCCGCATCAGTCGGTTCGACATCTTCTCCTTCTATTGTAGAAGAAGAAGAGGAAGACACGATTTATGATCTCAATTATCCATTCTTGGATTCTCAACCACCTCTGTAAATATCATCATCAATGACTGAATAGTCGTTAAACTATTTATAAAAAATAAATAAATAAATCGTAGGTGAAGTATGTTAGGATGAAACATATTTCCTCACATATCATGTTTGTTTGTCTTCTATCTTTTGTTTTATTATTTTCACTTTTTCCACTTTTATTATTTTCACTTTTTCCATTTTCATCACATTATTGATGAATATGGATTTCCACTTACATCTAATTATTTGGATGTACATTAAGAATTGTATTTTGAATATGTAAATTAAGCTAGGATGACAGAGCTCAGGTAAATTGTAAGGGCTCAAGTCACTAAACCCTCAACTCCAACTTGCTTCACCACTAGTTCCTAAGCAAGTGTCTCAGAAGTTTCTTGAGTATCCGCTACAACATCACTATGTGAATCTTTCAGCAACTCAACCTCAACTTCCACTTGCTTCACCTCTAGTTTCCAGCAACGGTCTTAGGAGTTTCTCGAGTATCTGCTACAACATCACTTTGTGAATTGTTCTGCAACTCAACCTCAACTCCCATTTGTGAAGCTAACTCGTTTCTGTTTGCGCATAACGCAGTTCTCACTAGGACTCCTATCAACAGATTTCAGACCTTCCAAAAATTTCTTCCAGCATTTTCATTCCTTTAACACTCATATGTCAAAGTCTATTGTGCCATATGCTTCAATTGGAAACACTTCAGCAATAGCAGCTCTGTTCATACATCCTACAGTGGTGTATAAAGTTCCAAATTTTGTGCCACGTGCTTCCATCATAGCACCCTTCAGAATCTTCCACGAACTCTTACCAAACTTTGTTGCATAATCTGTGCTATCTAACTAACCAATAAAGATCAGGTTCTTCTTGAGACTAGGAATATATCTAACATCCTTTAATGTCCACTAATTTCCTGTCGGAGTTTTTATGCAGACATCCCCTTTTACTTCGATCTTCAAATCTTTGTTGTCGGCAAGATACACATCTCAAAACTTCCAGACTTGAAATTTCGAAACAACTCTTTATTTTGAGACGAATGAAAAGACGCACCTGAATCCAAAATCAGAGATTCAATCGGACTATCCACGCTGAGGATTAGAGCATCCCCAATGTCTTCTGCTAATTGTATCGAATCATCGTCATTCTCTACTTAAAGTTGAAATCTTAATAAGAACCACACGGTGAAAAAAACTAATTCGGGGTTAATATTTTTTGACATTATTGTGATGAGTGTAACTCTCATAGTATGATATCGTAATTGCACACTATGGAGTGTTCATGGGTTGCATTAGGTTTTGTTGAGACATTTTTTAGATTTAGTTCCATTATTTGACTGTAAATTTTTTAACCTAAGCAACCCTTATTAAATAATGGAATCAACCCACACCAATTAATATTTGTGTTAGGTTCGGTAAGGCCCTGTCATTTGTTTAAATTTTATTTTCAATAAAAATAAAATGTTAATATATTAAAAAATCTATTTATTTATTTTAAAACATTGAATTACATTTTTTTAATTCAAACTCAATATATGTTTTGAAAAATCACCTTCTAAATACTTCAAAAAATTATTTTAAGAGATTATAGAATAATTAATAAAAAAATTAATTGAGTTTTTCAAAAATACCCATGAATTGATTACTTACTCACTATTGTTTAACTCATTCATGCTACTCTCTGGCGGAGTTTCCATAAGACCCCTAACGAGTTTCAAATGTATATTTTTCAATTAAAAAATCCGTTACCAAACATGGTTCTATTTTTATTGTGAACAATGAAGGAGAACTCGTTACCAAACATGTCCATAATTGCCCTCATTCACAACAATAATATAAAATATTGAAACGTCATCCTTGTTCATCAACTTTAAATTTAAAGGACCATTGCATTACAATTTAGAACGGGTGTTACTGCTAACAACATATGGTTAACAATAGCTCCCATGGGTGGTTTTGAAAATAACTAAAATATTACTAATAATAAATAAAAAAAAATATACAAGCTTAACAGGGTGGTGGTTACCCATTCAAATATAACAATAATATGTTTCTTTAGTTTCAGTGGGGGTAATTGACAATGGAACCTAATTTTACTCATATAAAAGTGGAACAAATACAACACAAATATTCTCATATTTACAAAATGAATTCATTTTCAACACTTTCTCGGTCTCTCCTATTGTTATTGTTCTTTGCTACCCTATTTACTAACATCGATGGAAAAATCTTCCGAAACCCACCGATTACCGTAAACATAACAAATGTTCTAAGAAGTCATGATCAGCTCACTATTCACTGCAAATCTGGTGATGATGACTTGGGAGTCCATCATCTCTCACCTTTGAGCGTTTACGCTTTTAGTTTTCGACCAAACTTTTGGGGCTCAACACAGTTTTACTGCACCTTCCAGTGGTCTGGCTGGTCGCATTACTTTGATATATACAAGGATGATAGAGATAGAACCAAATGCAACGATACTCTATGTTTGTGGTTAGTGGTTGAACATGGTATTTGTATGTTCAACTATAAAACCAAATTGTATGATATTTGCTACACATGGCCGGCAAAATGAATATAAAAAATTGATATATCCATGAATTGGAGGGTTTTGATTATGATATTATAATAAATCAATATAAATTTGATATGGTGTATTAGTTTTAATGAATTATATTATTAAGATTTGTTAAGGTATTTCAATGCATAAAATACTAATTTATTAATTTCTTCCAGTTTGATCCGAATTATTTGCCCTCATTTATCGAAATCTCCCATCATTTTTTCGAACATAAATCAAACTCAAATATGACAAGAATACAAAACCAAATTAACTTTCGTTCTTTTTTTATTAGTTATAAAATTTAAACATCTCATTAGCTTTTAATGTTACGTTACTTGTCTATATTATTTCGATGAAAATGGGTCGGATTACAATGTGGGCGCAGTCTCGAAGAATATCATTATTTTTCTTTGCTAATCTATTTACTATGGAATTATCAATTGAATTTATAGCCACCAAATAAAAATAATTCATTTTATAAGCTTGTTCAAATTGACATGATTAGTGTCACGGTCTTACATCAATCGCATAATGGAATTTGTTTATTACGACTCTCAAGTGGTCCGATGGGCGACACTCGCATAATAAACTCAGTTTAGTTTGACCCGCAAATGCTTCCACTAATGAGATACTATCGTATTATAGTAGTTTGACCCATACATTTTGACCGTTTGCAAATAAGGTATGAACTACCCTAAGCATAATTTAGTAGATACGGTATGAATTAAGATCACAAAGTTCGGTAGTTCAATTTCTTACTCCTAAAATGTTGAACTTAAAAAAATGAAAATTTAGAGACCTATTGGACATAGTCTTAGGTTTACGGACCAAATAGATATAAAGTTGAAAGTTTGTCGTGGACTAAACGTACAATATAGATAATTTTGAATGTCCAATACACTTTTAGTCTTACCTGATTTTAAAACTTCATCATAAAGTATGTATTCCATCTTATTGGAGGTCGTAATGATGATGAAAGAGATGTCATTCTACAAATGGGTCAAACCCTTACCTTGTTTAGGATATTTCAAGGTGGAGAATATAGGGCTTGGATTCTTTTCTTCGACTAGTCTACGAGTCCACAAGTAATGAGAGTCGAGATGGTCACTGTTGAGAGTCGAGATTCGATATGGGTCAAACCCCTTACCTTGTTTAAGATCTTTGCTCCAATAGGTTGAGACTCGAGATTCGATGGATTTTGTGCAAATGGTCACGATTGATCATCTGATTCTTGTCATAATGGCAGTTTCGTAATTATCCATATCTTCAGGGGTCACTAGGTAGTTTGTCACGTTCAGAATATATTATTACTATTTTTCTATAAAAAATTCCATAATTTTCGTAACAATTCTTCATCCCTTCTTGGTCATTATTAAGACCGTTGTCCTTGATCAATCCTCTTGATTTCTTTTCTTGCATTCATGGGTCTTACATGGATGGGTTTTCTTCATTTTTGGAGTGTTACATTGGATAAGGAAGGATAAGTAGGTAAACAAAGAAATGGTGCAAAACTATATTACCCCTAAGGATATCTAATTATGGTTCATGACCTAAAAGACCTCCAAATGCTATTAACTTATGTGGTAGACCTTATTATGTGATGTCTGAAGATATGATGATGTTTGAAAGTTATTGGAACATGTTGATTAGCAAAACAAAAAATTAGAGATAAAATGACCAAAATGCCCCTAGGACTACTTATTTAAATTCAAGGTCTATATGTGCTCCAAATGACTTGCTACTTCTTTAGAGGCCTATTTGTAAGGACAAGGAGTTATGTTCAATGGTTCAAGTTGATTAGAGCAAGCTTGGAACCTAAAGCAAGTTAGGACCAAAGAAACACCTAAAGGAAACACCTCAAGACATAAAAGTCAAGACCCTTCTAGAATCCTCTAAGGAATTCATTATGAATGTATGACCTTCTAGAACAACTCATGTTTGTTATTACGATGTATTCATATGTTTACGAACGCATGTTATAACTTATGCCTCAAGGAATTATGAACCTTAGAAACTTACAAGATTGAGAATCAAGAACAAAATAGCTCCTTTCAAAAACTATACAGAGAATACTTTATTGAATCCTAGAACAAATGCAAAATCTAAGCAATAGTTGGGTAATATAACCATTACCTCATATACTACAAACTCTTAAAATACTTTACAGGTTCTTTCCTATTATCGATGTTACTCCCTTCCCTATTTGATGTTAACTTCTTGACAGTAATGGCCTATCTAGAATGCATCACTGCCTTGTATACAGTCCCGCCATAAGCACACATCTCGTGAAAAGTAATAGTGACCTCAATTAGATCTTGAGAAGAAAGTTTTTTCCTTAGGTGGGAAATAGAAATCCGAATCCGTAGATATTCTTTCCTTGTTTTGCTCCATTTGGAATGGATGTCTCATGCAATATAAGATGATCATAATTAGAATGATAGAAACTCCACCTACCTTAAAAGATGGAGATGATGAATCTCCATTGCAAGTTGTAAGAGGTCCACCACAGAGCCCCTCTTTGTCAATGAATCTACTAGTGGGCATGTTCTGAAAAAAAGTTTTTGAAGGGATCGGATGTCTCACATTATGCTATATTACTATGCCGTAGAAAATTAGTAGATTTGTACTCAAAATAGAATGATTGTTCTTCAACTAGGTATACTTTTTTTACGACTAAAACTTCTATTTCACATTTGTTAAATTTTATTTTTCTCTTTCCAACGTTCCTTACATATTTACTAACATTTTGTTTGTCAAGCAAAATATATTAGTTTGATTAAAAAAAAAAAAGCTCACATAAAAAATTAATTGAGTAACTACTAAATTTATGTAATATATATAATATTACAATTACTAGAACAAAAATATATTTATCCATATAATAATTAAAAAAGATGTTAAAGTAATATTCTTGTCAATTTATCTCAAAATCCATTTTATTTTATTCTTTTTTTTTTTTTACTTTGAATTTATTAAATTTGGTTGAAAAAGTAATTTATGAAAAAACAATACTATGTGAATAAGTGTGACTTCTGTGTAAATTATGGGTATAAGAATCACCTAAGATCACATCATTATAAGAGCGACCGTGAGAATAAGATGACTAAGAAATGTTTAAAAGACTTGAAAGTCACTACCTATACAACCAAGGAGCACCTTCCTTTATGGTAGCTCAATCATACGACCACATGGTTAGGCATGCTTTACTCGGAGCAATTATATGTTGGGAGACCTTTTAGAAATTTTCCTAGGATGCATGTGAACGAGGGCAAAGCATGTTGGAAAGACTACATTGGTCTATCGAGATAGTTTTCATGCCTAGAATCGAGTATCCGCTACAACATTAAAAAAAAAAAAAAAAATTGTAGGTCAAATATGTCAAGATGAATCATATTTCCTCACATATCTCATCATGGTTGTTTTTCTTCTATCTTTTGCTTCATCATTTTCACTTTTCCCACTTTTATTATTTTCACCTTTTCCATTTTGATCACATTATTGATGAATATGGATTTCCACTTTCATCTAATTATTTGTATATACATTAAGAATTGTATTTTGAATATGTAAATTAAGCTAGGATGACAGAGCTCATGTAAATTGTTAGGGCTTAAGTCATTAAGCGTAGGAATGGTATCCGAGCCAGCCTCTCAATTTTTGTGAGGGAAGAGGAGTTACTCGATCTTTAAGAACGACAGTGTAAACCAGGAGGATGATAAGAGAGATTCAGAAGAATTTGGAGTATGTGATAGCTGAGCGAATAGCCCTTGTGTTCCAGGTGGTAAGACGCGGGAAGCACAGTAAGTCCGTTGGCAAGCTTGGGTGCTTAGTCATATGAAAAATTCTGAAGAAAATCTTATCTACAACCTGACACCTTTATCGGAGACAAAACAAAGATTGACAACTTGTCAGCCACACAGTGAAGGCTCACATGTGAATTATCAGTGTTTGTAAATTATTAGTCTTTTAAATTATTAGTTTGCTTTGTCTTTTCATACTTCTAGGAAAGAAGATCTTGTAGGGGTCCTCTCCTGTTAGATTTGATCTTATATCTTAGTTGGTGTTTTTCAAATTTACGTTCAAATCCGAAGTCTATAAAATGACTTCACCAATGTAAGGAGAGCATCGATCGGCCGATAGCTCTCTCTTGAATATCAATTGAAGAATTCAGATAAAAATTATTCTACTCTATCTCTTATCTTATCTATCTTCTTATGAATTTCTGAGAAAGCTCCGAAAATTAAACCATTATAAATGTTCTACCAATGAATAAGAAAGTTCAAATGAACATAGAAGGGGAGAAAATCTCACAATCTCAAATACTGTCAATCAAGAATATCAAATTGCCAGGATCGAAGATCAACTCCAGAATTGGACTATTCCAAAGGTAGATCCTAAAACTATCTACCAAATCTCAACCTTCAATTTTACTCAAAGATCATGCATCAAATTCTCAGAGAAAAACAACCCAATTCATAGCAATAGGGAATCTCTGAATCTTTTTTCAAAATCTCTTATACTCCGACACCGTGAAGAGTTTAACTATCTTCACGTCGGTCTTGTCCAAGTCGCTGTAAAACCATTGTTCAGACTTGGGTTAGATATCCCAGTTCTTATCTCCTTACGAGATAAGAGACATGAAGATTTCTCAAATTCTTTATTGGGAATGGTTCAATCCAATCTAGAGAATGGACCAGTCTATTTCAATTGTTATCCAAATTTTACTTTGTCGCTCCAGGACTCGCACATATTATCAGCCCTCATGCTGGACTTACAATAAAATAATTTGAACATCAAGGCTGAAACTCATTCTTCAGTCGTCATATTTAGGGTTTATTACAAAACTCATGAATACAAATATTTCTCCAAGAGCATTAAGATCCTCGCCAAAAGGATCAACCATGCTCATAGAGGCAAATATTGGAAAGTCCTCGGTGGCTGTTCCAAAAAATCTTTCTTGGGATCAAATAACCAGAAATACTCTCTAGAAAATAGAAGATGCTAATCTTCAGCATCTTCCGAGGAAAAAGAAATCTCACAACCCATTATAAATCATCGAACATGACGATGGAAGCGTTGAAATAAAATTGAGCGAAGAAAAGACTCTACAAACTCAAGCTCATTACGATGGTCTAACAATCTATGAATAGAATATCGATGGATTGTCCGACTATCTGATAATGAATATTGTCAATGAAATGATGATGGCCGCAGGCGCGTATAAATTACAGGGCCATAAATCCGACCATCAAATAGCTCAAGTTTTAGTGACCGGATTTACCAGGCAACTCAAGGACTAGTGGGACAAATATCTCGATGAAGCAACTCGCCAACAGATATTAAGCCACTATATCATTAGGCCAACTACTCAAATCATCAAAGAGGAAGGTCCATCAACAAGGACCGAAGTACAACATGAAAGGGTAGAGGATGTTGTCAACACCCTCATTTATACCCATATAGAATTCTTCGTTGGCAACCCCTTGAAATACCAGGAAAGATCCGCCGAAATATTCATGAACCTGAAGTGCCCCACCTTAGGAGATTTCAGGCGGTAAAAAGTCATGTATTTCAGCAAAGTTCTTATTAGAACAGACAGTTCGTTGGAATTATGGAAAGAGAATTTTGTCAATGGACTACCAAAACACTTCTAAAAAAGGATCAAAGACGGTCTTAAGACAAAGTATAATGGAAAAATTCGGTGGCAAACTTTGTCATACGGGTCAATAGCATCCTTCATCATAGAAGAAGGACTCAGACTTTGCAATGAGTCAAAGATTCAAAACAAGCTTTCTTCGATATCAAATAGAAAAGAGCTTGGAAGATTTTGCGATCAATATGGATGCAAGGGGATAGAGGCCCCCTCAACCTCCAGAAAGAAGAAGGTTATGACGCATCCAAAGCCTTATAATTCGTACAGGCCCAGAGAAAAGTATCGAAACAAACCAGTACAATCTCAAAAGCCAACATATTCAAGAAGAAAGTATACTCCTACAAAAACCCATAGAGGAAAGGAAAAGCAAACTTGCTTCAAATGTCGAGAAGAAGGACTCTATGCTAACGAGTCTCCGATAAGAGGAAAGATCAATGAGTAGGATATAGATCAAGAGCTGAAAAATCAGCTACTACGACTGGCTCTAACCGACTCAGAACAATCAAGCGAGGGAGAAATCCTCGAACTCCAAGAAGAATCCGATTCATATTCTAGCACAGAATATGAATCAGGAAAAGAAGGAAAGAGGACGTGCGAAAGATGCATAAATGTCCTTACAAAGGATCAAGAAATTCTACTCGAAGTAGTAAAAAAGGGAAGAAAGAAATCCCTACAGACTTCAATCAGTTCTCCAAAGGTTTGAAAAACCGAGAGAACTCACTACTCAAGACCTACAAAGAGAGATTAATAATCTCAAATAAGAAGTACAGGCATTAGGATCTGAAACCAGGTCAGAATCCTATATGCTTCGCCAAGAAGTTCTCAATCTTCAGGAATGGCTGCCCGAACGAAAGGAAACGGCGCAACCAAACCTAGACGAGGATGACTTTCAAAGTTTCTTCATTGGAGCCATCACCACTCCTCAATATAAAAAATGGTACGCTCTCGTTACCTTAAAAATTTATGATTTCAAAATCACACTAAAGGTTCTCATATATACTAGAGCAGATCAAAATTGCATTCAAGAAGGCGTAATACCTACAAAGTATTTTGAAAAAACTACTGAGGGCCTTAGAGGTGCAAATAACAATAGACTCAAAATTAATTACAAATTATCTAAAGTCCATGTTTGTAATACGGAATTTGCTTCCTAAATTCCTTCCATTTAGTAAAGGACTAGGACAAGAACTAATCCTAGGTACTCCTTTAATTACTCAATTATACCCTTGAAACTTTAATTTCCTTTCAACTATAAGGATTAGTGAAATAAATAATCTTCAAAAAGAATACAATTATTCAATCAATAAATGTATTAAAGTATAAATATAAAAAAAAATTCTATTTTGAAAGAAGAAATTTCATTCAAAAGAATAGAAGAACAAATTCAAAGTAAGACCGTCCAGTCTAAAATCAAAACTTTACAAACTCAAATAGAAAAGGAGATTTGTTCAATTATCTGTAATGCATTTTGGAATAGGAAGCAATGTATACTTAATCTTCCTTATGTCAAAAACTTCGAGGAGAAAAATATTCCTACGAAGGCCCGACCTGTTCAAATGAATAATGAATTACTAACATTCTACAGAGTAGAAATCAATGATCTTTTGCAGAAGAGTCTTATTTGGCCGTCAAAGAGCCCCTGGTCATGTGCGGCTTTTTACGTCAACAACCAGGCAGAGAAGGAACGTGGAGTCCCACGACTTGTAATAAACTACAAACCCTTAAATAAGGTTTTGGAATGGATTAGATATCCAATTCCAAATAAATCAGATTTAATGCAAAGAATTTCAAATGCAAAAGTATTTTCAAAATTTGATATGACAAATCCAGATTTCAGAAAAAGACAAGTACAAAATGGCTTTCAATGTCCCTCTCAGACAATACGAATGGAACGTGATGCCATTTGGGCTAAAAAATGCTCCATCCGAATTTCAAAAGATTATGAATGATATTTTCAATCCTTTTCAATTGTTTATGTTGACGATGTTCTGATTTTTTTCTCAAAACTTCGATCAACACTTTAAGCATCTTCAAACATTTTTTACGACAGCCAAAAGAAGCTGTTTAGTTGTTCTAAACCAAAAATTAAACTTTTTCAAACAAAGATCAGTTTTCATGGATTTGAAATTCATTTGGGTCTCATTAAACCCATTCAAAGATCCATTGAGTTTGCCTCAAACTTTTCGGACCAAATTACTAATAAGACCCAACTACAAAAAATTTTGGGATGTCTCAATTATGTGTCTTTTTTCGTTCAAAATATCAGACCCATTTGCAAGCCACTTTTTGAAAAGCTCAAAAAGAATCCAAAGCCCTGGACTGAAGAACACACACAAACAGTCCAAAAAATCAAATCTCTTGTCAAGTCAATTCCGTGTTTTATCGCTGATAAACCTAAGGGCTAGTTTAATAATGGAGACCGACGCATCCGATATTGGATATGGAGGAATCCTGAAACACTCTCTTGACAAGAAAGAATCCATTGTCCATTTCCATTCGGGAATATGGAATTCTACTAAAAAAAATTACTCAACAGTGAAGAAAAAAATACTTTCAATAGTACTTTGTGTACAAAAATTTCAAAGCGATTTAATTAACAAAAGCTTTGTTATCAAAACAGATTCAAGGGCATCTAAATTTGTTTTAGAAAAAGATGTCAAGAATCTTGTGTCTAAACAAAATTTTGCTAGATGGCAAGCCATTTTATCTTGCTTCAACTTCAAAATTTTGCTTATAAAAGGGGTCGAAAACCCCTTGGCAGATTACCTCTCAAGAGAGTTCTTACTCTCGAAGAAAAACTCTCCCTAGCCAACCTCCTTCTCCCAGTGATGACCGGTAAGAAAGCAACAGAAAAAGGGAAGAAGCCCATTGCTTCTTCAAACACACCTACTCCAATGACGTCCGATAGCTACGCAGTGGATGCTGGTTTCACATTGGTGACCAGGTCTAGAGCAAAGCTTTCTAAAAAACAAGCGAAGGTTATCACTCCGACGAGGCCTTCTGCCTCTTCAACACGGCCATCTGCCGCTACTCCATCGAGACCTACTGTCTCTTCCACTTCAAAGGGACCTTCTGTCCTCTCAACCTACTCGGACGTGGTTGTTCCCGTTCGATTTTCTCCAGTTCTTGAAATCATGACCTATTTTCAAAAAACTTTGTCTATACTAGAAGCCCTGGTAGAACCAGAATACGACGACCCAAAAATCAGCGAGGTCGTCAAGAAAGCCTATCCATCGAGGTTCTTCTATAGCCCGGAAGATCTTCATAAGACCAGATGGTTTTATGAATTCATTTTAGTCGACACAAAATCCATCGAAATTACTCATCTTCCGAGTCGCGATGATCCTTCAAAAATCGCGTACTCAAAGTTAAAAAATTTCAAAGTCATGAATCCGACGTACTGGAATCAAGATCCGTACATGGAAAAGACTTTTTCAAAACCGTTTGTTCCTTACTCCTACTCATACATAGACTATCAGATGGCATGGTTCAATGTCATTTGGTATCAAAATTATGAGCACTCATGGTTTATCCAATTTTGCCAGAATGCTCAAAAAATTCATTATCCATTTTGGTTCATTAAAGGGTGGAAAATCTTTGGATTCCCCGTTCCAATACAGGAATCCTTCCACTACTTTATTCAAAATATATTTAAAACCCCATTTCCATTAACCATGCGCTTTTGCGTATACTTTCAAATTCCTTGGATTTTAACTTGGAATTTTCAAATAAAAGAAACCGACGACCAAATAAAACAGGTCTTCAAAACTATTAAAATCAAATGGTGGGATAAATATACTTATACCCACGCAGATATCAAAGCGGTAAAGGTCTGGCTATCATAGAATGGCCACCTTCAGGAGTTATCCAAGAAGAGGGCCTCCAAATTCCTTAATTCAAAGTCGAAGCTACTCGCTACATTAGTCCAGACAACTTCAGAAGCTGATTTTCAAAACCTTCTTCAAGAGGCCGCATCAGTCGGTTCGACATCTTCTCCTTCTATTGTAGAAGAAGAAGAGGAAGACACGATTTATGATCTCAATGATCCATTCTTGGATTCTCAACCACCTCTATAAATATCATCATCAATGACTGAATAGTCGTTAAACTATTGGTAAAAAAAAAAAAAAAAAAAAGGAAGACAAAGAGGAGAAGAGCGACATTTTGGGGAGAAAATCAAATTGTAAGGGCTCAAGTCATTAAGCGTAGGAATGGTATCAAAGCCATCATCTCAATTTTTGTGAGGGAAGAGAAGTTACTCGATCTTTAAGAACGACAGTGTAAACCAGGAGCATGATAAGAGAGATTCAGAAGAATTTGGAGTATGTGATAGCTGAGCGAATAGCCCTTGTGTTCCAGGTGGTAAGACGTAGGAAGCGCAGTAAGTCCGTTGGCAAGCTTGGGTTCTTAGTCATATGAAAAATTCTGAAGAAAATCTTATCTACAACCGGACACCTTTATCAGAGACAAAAAAAAAAGATTTACAACTTGTCACCCAAACAGTGAAGGCTCACATGTGAATTATCAGTGTTTGTAAATTATTAGTCTTTTAAATTATTAGTTTGCTTTATGTCTTTTCTTACTTTTAGGAAAGCAGATCTTGCATGGTCCTATCCTGTTAGATTTGATCTTATCTTCTTTTAGTTGGTGTTTTTCAAATTTACGTTCAAATCCGAAGTCTATAAAATGACTTCACCAATGTAAGGAGAGCATCAATCGGCCGATAGCTCTCTCTTGAATATCAATTGAAGAAATCAGAGAAAAATTATTCTACTCTATCTCTTATCTTATCTATCTTCTTATGAACGAATTTCTGAGCAAGCTCAGAAAATCAAACCATTTCAAATGTTTTACCAATGAAGAAGAAAGTTCAAATGAACATAGAAGGGGTGAAAATCTCACAATCTCAAATACTATCAATAAAGAATATCAGATTGCCAGGATCGAAGATCTTCTCCAAAATTGGACTATTCCAAAGGTAGATCCTAAAACTATCTACCAAATCTCAACCTTCAATTTTACTCAAAGATCATGCATCAAATTCTCAGAGAAAAACATTCCACTTCATAGCAATAGGGAATCTCTGAATCTTTTTTCAAAATCTCTTACACTCCAACACTGTGAAGAGTTTAACTATCTTCACGTCTGTCTTATCTAAGAAGCTGTAAAACCATTGTTCAGACTTGGGTTAGATATCCCAGTCCTTATCTCCTTACGAGATAAGAGACATGAAGATTTCTCAAATTCTTTATTGGGAATGGTTCAATCCAATCAAGAGAATGGACCAATCTATTTCAATTGTTATCAAAATTTTACTTTGGCGCTCCAGGACTCGCACATATTATCCGCCCTCATGCTGGACTTACAATAAAACAATTTTAACATTAAGGCTGAAACTCATTCTTCAATCGTCATATTCAGGGTTTATTATAAACTCATGAATACAAATATTTCTCCAAGAGCATTAAGATCCTCGCCAAAAGGATCAAACATGCTCATAGAGGCAAATATTGGAAAGTCCTCGGTGGCTGTTCCAAAAACTCTTTCTTGGGATCAAATAACCAGAAATACTCTCTGGAAAATAGAAGATGCTAATCTTTCGAGGAAAAAGAAATCTTAAAACCCATTACAAATCATCGAACATGACGATGGAAGCGTTGAAATAAAATTCAGCAAAGAACTCTCGTTAGGATCAAAAGTAAAAGAATTCTGAGTTCTAGACCAAGTACGTCGGGAGTTTAAAGATCAATGTATGACCCCTTAAAGGTAAAAAAGGTCAATTATGATAAATAAATAATAATAATAATAAAAAAAAAAAAAAAAAAAAAAAAAAAAGGGCATCAGTCCACTATGAAGATGGCTCAAGATCTCCAACCCATACGGATATGGATACTCAATCCGTCTATGAAAGTCAGCTAAATGTCATTATGGCTGTTTTCAAGATAGACAAAGAATTATTGAAGGCAGATTTTATGTCAGCTGCCAACTCTTCAAAGAGAAAAGCTTTCTTCCAAACCTACAAAGAAGTTGAGCGAAGTGAATTAAGAGCTCAATGGTATTCTCATATGGAAACCATAGAAGAAAACATATCATTCTTCGAATGGTTTGAATAAAATATTTTGCAAATATGCACTTCGACTCAAAGAAGCTGGAAGACTACCAGAAGAGGCGAAGTATATTCAAAACATCCTCCGTTGGAAGAAGTCGAATTTGACAATTATTACGGAGAAAAGGTCAAAGCTAGTCCTTTCAAAACTATCCCAGAAGAACTAGAAAAGGGTAATCCGACCCTAAAGGACATCAAGAATATCCAGCATCAAAATAATTATTCAAACAAGATTTTATCCACGACCAGCTTGAGAGTATCGAGGGAAGAATCTCAAAAAATTATGGTACTCTACAAGAACAAGCAGGCAGCTCTGTAACGAAAGTCGATGAGTCAATCCCAATACTCAGACCGTCATACCTTGACGTATTTACAAAGAGGATTTCAAAAGAAGAGGACACGATGGCCAAAATAGAAGAAAAGTTGGATAGAATCCTAAATCCTGGGATAACACATCAGGATTCATCTGTCAATGTCGTTAACAATGACGACGAAATTCAAGAATTCGAAGACGAGATTTTAGATGAGGTAGAATAGCCTCTCTACAATCGAATTGAAAGAATCTCCGGAAGAAGTCAAAATAATACCAGTAATCAGAAAAACTTGTATCCTCAACCGTCTTTTCTGGATATTCAATTCGAAGAAAAGACTCTACAAACTCAAGCTCATTACGATGGTCTAGCAATCTATGAATAGAATATCGATGGATTGTCCGACTATCTGATAATGAATATTGTCAATGAAATGATGATGGCCGCAGGCGCGTATAAATTACAGGGCCATAAATCCGACCATCAAATAGCTCAAGTTTTAGTGACCGGATTTACTAGGCAACTCAAGGACTAGTGGGACAAATATCTCGATGAAGCAACTCGCCAACAGATATTAAGCCACTATATCATTAGGCCAACTACTCAAATCATCAAACAGGAAGGTCCATCAACTAGGATCGAAGTACAACATGAAAGGGTAGAGGATGCTGTCAACACCCTCATTTATACCCTTATAGAATTCTTCGTTGGCGACCCCTTGAAATACCAGGAAAGATCTGCCGAAATACTCGTTAACCTGAAGTGTCCCACCTTAGGAGATTTCAGGTGGTACAAAGACATGTATTTCTGCAATGTTCTTATTAGAACAGACAGTTCGTTGGAATTCTGGAAAGATAATTTTGTAAATGGACTACCAAAACACTTCTAAAGAAGGATCAAAGACGGTCTTAAGACAAAGTATAATGGAACAATTCCGTGGCATACTTTGTCATACGGGTCAATAACATCCTTCATCATAGAAGAAGGACTCAGACTTTGCAATGAGTCAAAGATTCAAAACAAGCTTTCTTCGATATCAAATAGAAAAGAGCTTGGAAGATTTTGCGATCAATATGGATGCAAGGGGATAGAGGCCCCCTCAACCTCCAAAAAGAAGAAGGTTAAGACGCATCCAAAGCCTTATAATTCGTACAGGCCCAGAGAAAAGTATCGAAACAAACCAGTGCAATCTCAAAAGCCAACATATTCAAGAAGAAAGTATACTCCTACAAAAACCCATAGAGGAAAGAAAAAGCAAACTTGCTTCAAATGTCGAGAAGAAGGACACTTTGGTAACGAGTGTCCGATAAGAGGAAAGATCAATGAGTTGTATATAGATCAAGAGCTGAAAAATCAGCTACTACGACTGGCTCTAACCGACTCAGAACAATCAAGTGAAGGAGAAATCCTCGAACTCCAAGAAGAATCCGATTCATATTCTAGCATAGAATATGAATCAGGACAAGAAGGAAAGAGGACGTGCGAAGGATGCATAATTGCCTGGATCAAGAAATTCTACTCGAAGTAGTAGAAAAAGTTCAAGAAATAGAAATTCAATAGAAAATCGCTCAACGACTCGGAGATGCCATGACAATCTCTAAGCCACCTGAAAGGGAAGAAAAAAATCCCTACAGACTTCAATCAGTTCTCCAAAGGTTTGAAAAATCAAGAGAACTCACTACTCAAGACCTACAAAGAGAGATTAATAATCTCAAACAAGAAGTACAGGCATTAAGATCTGAAACTAGGTCAGAATCCTATATGCTTTGCCAAGAAGTTCTCAATCTTCAGGAACGGCTGCCCGAACGAAAGGAAACGGCGCAACCAAACCTGGACGAGGATGACTTTCAAAGTTCCTTCGTTGGAGCCATCACCATTTCTCAATATCAAAAATGGTATGCTCTCGTTACCTTAAAAATTTATGATTTCAAAATCACACTAAAGGTTCTCATTGATACTGGAGCCGTTAAAAATTGCATTGAGAAAGGCCTAATACCTACAAAGTATTTTGAAAAAACTACTGAGGGCCTTAGAGGTTCAAATAACAAATTACTCAAAATTAATTACAAATTATCTAAAGTGCATGTTTGTAATGACGGAATTTGCTTCGTAAATTTCGTTCTTTTAGTAAAGGACTTACGACAAGAACTAATCCTAAGTACTCCTTTAATTACTCAATTATACCCTTTTAAAATAACTGAAAAGTGGTTAGAGTCAAAAGCCCTAGGAAAGAAGATAAAATTTAATTTCCTTTCTCCTATATGTAGTAGTGAAAGAATACAATTATTCAATCAATAAATGTATTAAATTATAAAGAAAAACAAATTTCTTTTTTTAAGAAGAAATTTCATTCAAAAGAATAGAAGAACAGATTCAAAGTAAGACCGTCAAGTCTAAAATCAAAACTTTACAAACTCAAATAGAAAGGGAGATTTGTTCAAATATCCCTAATGCCTTTTAGAATAGGAAGCAACACATAGTTAATCTTCCTTATGTCAAAAACATCGAGGAGAAAAATATTCCTACGAAGGCCACTCCTATTCAAATAAATAAGGAATTACTAACATTCTGCCGAGCTGAAACCAATGATCTTTTGCAGAAGGGTTTTATTAGTCCGTCATAGAGCCCCTGGTCATGTGTGGCTTTTTACGTCAACAACGAGGCAGAGAAGGAACGTGGAGTTTCACAACTGGTAATAAACTACAAACCCTTAAATAAGGTTTTGGAATAGATTAGATATCCAATTCCAAATAAATTATATTTAATGCAAAGAGTTTCAAATGCTAAAGTATTTTCAAAATTTGATATGAAATCCGAATTTTGGCAAATCCAGATTTCAGAAAAAGACAAGTACAAAACGGCTTTCAATGTCCCTTTCGAACAATACGAATGGAACGTTATGCCATTTGGGCTAACAAACGCTCCATCCGAATTTCAAAAGATTATGAATGATATTTTCAATCCTTTTCAATTGTTTATGTTGACGATGTTCTTATTTTTTCTCAAAACATCGATCAACATTTCAAGCATCTTCGAACATTTTTTACGACAGTCAAAAGAAGTGGTTTAGTTGTGTCTGAACCATAAATAAACTTTTTCAAACAAAGATCCGTTTTCTTGGATTTGAAATTCATTTGGGTCTCATTAAACCCATTCAAAGATCCATTGAGTTTGCCTCAAACTTTTCGGACCAAATTACGGATAAAACCCAACTACAAAGATTTTTGGGATGTCTCAATTATGTGTCTTCTTTCCTTCAAAATATCAGACCCATTTGCAAGCCACTTTTTGAAAAGCTCAAAAAGAATCCAAAGCCCTGGACTGAAGAACACACACAAACAGTCCAAAAAATCAAATCCCTTGTCAAGTCAATTCCGTGTTTATCGCTGATAAACCTAAGGGCTAGTTTAATAGTGGAGACCGACGCATCCGACATTGGATATGGAGGAATCCTGAAACAGTCTCTTGACAAGAAAGAATCCATTGTCCGTTTCCATTCGGGAATATGGAATTCTACTCAAAAAAATTACTCAACAGTAAAGAAAGAAATACTTTCAATAGTAATTTGTGTACAAAAATTTCAAAGCGATTTAATTAACAAAAGCTTTGTTATCAAAATAGAATCAAGGGCATCTAAATTTGTTTTAGAAAAAGATGTCAAGAATCTTGTGTTTAAACAAAGTTTTGGTAGATGGCAAGCCATTTAATCTTGCTTCGACTTCCAAATTTTGCCTATAAAAGGGGTCAAAAACCCCTTGGCAGATTACCTCTCAAGAGAGTTCTTACTCTCGAAGAAAAACTCTCCCTAGCCAACCTCATTCTCCCTAGCCAAACACACCTACTCAAATGACGTCCGATAGCTACGCAATGGATGCTGGTTTCACATTAGTGACCAGGTCTAGAGCAAAGCTTTCTAAAAAACAAGCGGAGGTTATCACTCCGACAAGGCCTTCTGCCACTTCAATACGGCCATCTGCCGCTATTCCATCGAGACCTACTGTCTCTTCCACTTCAAAGGGACCTTCTATCCCCTCAACCTACTCAGACGTGGTTGTAACCGTTCGATTTTCTCCAGTTCCTGAAATTAGAACCTATTTTCAAAAATCTGTGTCTATACCAGAAGCCTTGGTAGAACCAGAATACGACGACCCAAAAATCAGCGAGGTTGTCAAGAAAGCCTATCCATCGGGATTCTTCTATATCCCAGAAGATCTTCATAAGACCAGACGGTTTTATGAATTCATTTTAGTCGACACAAAATCCGTCGAAATTACTCATATTTCGAGTCGCGATGATCCTTCAAAAATCTCGTACTCAAAGTTAAAAATTTTCAAAGTCATAAATCCGACGTACTGGAATCAAGAACCATACACGGAAAAGACTTTTTCAAAACCGTTTGTTCTTCACTCCTACTCATATAGAGACTAACAGATGGCATGGTTCAATGTCATTTGGTATCAAAATTATGAGCACTCATGGTTTATCCAATTTTGCCAGAATGCTCATAAAATTCATTATCCATTTTGGTTCATCAAATGGTGGAAAATCTTTGGATCACCCAAAGATATATTCCCGTTCCAATACAGGAATCCTTCCACTACTTTATAAAAAATATATTCAAAACCCCATTTCCATTAACCATGCGCTTTTGCGTATACTTTCAAATTTCTTGGATTTTAACTTAGAATTTTCAAATAAAAGAAGCGGAAGACCAAATAAAACAGGTCTTCAAAACTATTAAAATCAAATGGTGGGATAAATATACTTATACCCACGCAGATATCAAAGCGGTAAAGGTCTGGCAATCATAGAATTGCCACCTTCAGGATTTATCCAAGAAGAGGACCTCCGAATTTCTTAATTCAAAGTCGAAGCTACTCGTTGCATTAGCCCAGACAACTTCGGAAGTTGATTTTCAAAAGTTTCTTCAAGAGGCCGCATCAGTCGGTTCGACATCTTCTCCTTCTATTGTATAAGAAGAAGAGGAAGACACGATTTATGATCTAAATGATCCATTCTTGGATTCTCAACCACCACCACTCTCACTTTATAATGTCGTTTATTGTTGAGACTGATTTTCTTTTCATTCGATAACCTAGGTAACTCGATTTTAATCCTGAGCTAACCATGTACTCGTGTTTATTCGAAATTATCCTTAGATTTGCACGGGTGAGAGTGGCTCTAGTTCGCCGACTCAATAAGCCTCCCATTTCAGGGGTAAGACTGGGTGAATGGCTGGGGACGTGGAGTGCAAGATGGAATTCACTCCTACCCACTTTTAGGGATAGAAGAAAGGTAGTTCCCTTAAGCACTAATTCCAGGTCTTGAACAAGGGGCCCCACCCTCTCATTGGCCTGAGAGGGATTCGGTTTACTGGTTGGACCACAAACCAATTGTTCATTAGAGGATCAGTGAGACATAAGAAACAAGAAGTAACTTTAGGGGTAAAACGGTAAATTGACCCAGCTCTAGTTACGAACAACCTGTGAAGGATCGACTTACTAATCATGGTTATATCAAATGGACAGAAATATATCTAGAGTGAGGGGAGTGCAACTACTAGGCTATAGTGGAGTGTCCTAGTAGTTAACGAATGTTGGTTAACAAGGTTAATGAGTTTAGCCGGTTAATCTTGGATCGTTGGAACCCATGATCTACAGGTCCATTAGGTCCCTCTGCTAGCTCATATCGATCTAAACCATAGAACAGTGTGACGAGTGAGTTCGAAGTGTTCGAATTCAAATTAGGGAATATGCGCTACATATATATGATATATTTAACCGCATTTTTGTTTTATTTACGAATTAAACAAAAGAAGAGAATCTGAGATATTTAAATAAGATTTAAATATCTTAATCAATTATGTGTCGGAATTGATTGGGATTGACATTTGAATTAATATTAAATATTAATTAAATAGTTTAATTAATCATTTAATGTTACTTTAATTTGAAATTTTTTATTCAAATTAATTGTTGAATTTAAATGAAGAAAGTCAAAATGTTGACTTCATTTAATGGAAAAATCCATGTTAGTGGAATTTTGAGGTGTCAAAATTTTGGTTTAACCAAACTTGCATGCTTGCCAAATAAACCTCACAAGTTTGAGTGGAATTTTGAGTGTCAAAATTTGGTTAACTCAAACATGCATACTTGCCACATAATCCCAAACATTTGAGTGGAATTTTAAGTGTCAAAATTTGGTGATCTCAAATTTGCATGAACATGCAAACATGACTCTTTAAATTGAGTGATCATGGTACATGGAAGGTCTTCTTCTAGGTGAAAAACCTTGAGAAGAACCTATCACAAACACTCTCTTCATATATACAAAATCCCTCCCAAGTTTAGTCACTCACCGGATTCCACAATCCCGTTCTAAGGTCGGAGGATAGTGGAGAAGACACTAATGGTGGTTCGAAACCGGTTCGTGAGGAAAAAGAAGTTTGAACTACAAAAGGTTAGTATTCAAATTCATTAAGTTTTAATACTTATGAACATGCTAGTTATTTACTATAATTGATGTTCTAAAAGTGCCTAAGATTCAAATTGCTTCCGCATGTGTTAATATTAACACCATCAATTTCCTCACATATCTCATCATGTTTGTTTATCTTCTATCTTTTTTTTTATTATTTTCATTTTTCCAACTTTTATTATTTTCAATTTTTCAATTTCCATCACATTATGGATGAATATGGATTTCCATTTTCATCTAATTATTTGTATGTACATTACAAATTGTATTTTGAATAATTTCACAATTGGTTCCTTAGAAGTTTCTTGAGTATCCGCTACAATATCACTATGTGAATCTTTTTAGAAACTCAACCTCAACTCCCACTTGCTTCACCTCTAGTTTCTCAGCAACAGTCTTAGGAGTTTCTCGAGTATCTGCTACAACATCACTCTGTGAATTGTTCTGCAACTGAGCCTCAACTCCCACTAGATTCATTGTCCCGGTGCTTTTCTTCAATTCTCTTGCAGTCTTTGTGAAGCTAACTCGTTTCTGTTTCCTCATAACGCAGTTCTCACAAGGTCTCATATCAACATATTTCAGACCTTCCAAAAACTCCTTCCGGCATCTTCATTCCTTTGACGCTCATATGTCCAAGTCTATTGTGCCATATACTTCAATTTGAAACACTTCAGCAACAGCAGCTCCGTTCATATACCCTGCAATGGTGTATAAAGTTACAGATTTTGTGCCACGTGCTACCACCATAGCACCCTTCACAATCTTCCACGAACTCTTACAAAACTTTGTTGCATAACCTGTGTTATCCAACTGACCAATAGAGATCAGGTTCTTCTTGAGACTAGGAATATATCTAGCATCCTTTAATGTCCACTAATTTTCTGCCGGAGTCTTTATGCAGACATCCCCTTTTACTTCGATCTTCAAATCTTTGTTGTTGGCAAGATACACATCTCGAAACTTCCAGACTTGAAATTTCGAAACAACTCTTTATTTTGAGACGAATGAAAAGACGCACCTGAATCCAAAATCAGAGATTCAATCGGACTATCCACGCTGAGGATTAGAGCATCCCCAATGTCTTCTGCTAAATGTATCGAATCATCGTCATTCTCTGATTAAAGTTGAAATCTTAATAAGAACAACACAGTGAAAAACACTTAATCGAGGTTAATATTTTTTGACATTATTGTGATGAGTGTAACTCTCATAGTATGATATCGTAATTGCACACTATGGAGTGTTCATGAGTTGCATTAGGTTTTGTTGAGACATTTTTTAGATCCAGTTCCATTATTTGATTGTAAATTTTCTAAGCTAAGCAACCCTTGTTAAATAATGGAATCAACCCACACCAATGAATATTTGTGTTAGGTTGGGTATGGCGGGGTCATTTGTTTAATTTATTTTCAATAGAAATAAAATGTTAATTTATTAAAAAAATCTATTTATTTATTTTAAAACATTGAATTACATTTTTTTAATTCAATCTAAATATATATTTTGAAAAATCACCCTCTAAATACTTCAAAAAATTATTTTAAGAGATTATAGCTTCTCATCCAGCACATGTAAGTAAAAGAGTGAAATCAGTCAAAGGTTCATGAGTTCAATTAGGTTCAGGTTCAGTAGTTCTTCGTTTACTGTCTTTTCAAGGAAAGAAAGGATCAGATCCAGAATAGTTCCAACCGAGCTGAGTTCAGTTCAATCAGTCAAAGAAAGGGTGACGGTTTCTTCTTCTTCTCATACAGCCTATAAGGTGAAAGAGTTCTTCAATCATTTCTTTTCATTTATTTACTTAACTGTCAGTAAAAGTCATTGAGTATAAGGTTATAGAGCAAGGATAATAAATTAATTGAGTTTTTTAAACACCCATGAATTGATTACTTACTCTGGTTGAGTTTCCATAAGACCCCTAACGAGTTTCAAATGTAAATTTTTCAATTAAAAAACCTGTTATCAAACATGGTTCTATTTTTATTGTAAACAATGAAGGAGAACTCGTTACCAAACATGTCCATAATTGCTTTCATTCACAACAAGAATATAAAATATTGAAACGTCATCCTTGTTGATCAACTTTAAATTTAAAGGACCATTGCATTACACTTTAGAACCGGTGTTACTACTAACAACATATGGTTAACAATAGCTCCCATTGGTGGTTTTCTAAAATATTACTAATAATAAATAATAAAATATACAAGCTTAACATGGTGGTGGTTACCCATTCAAATATAACAATAATATGTTTCTTTAGTTTTAGTGAGTGTAATTGACCATGGAACCTAATTTTACTCATATAAAAGTGGAACAAATCCAGCACAAATATTCTCATATTTACAAAATGAATTTATTTTCAACACTTTCACGGTCTCTCCTATTGTCATTGTTCTTTGCTACCCTATTTACTAACATCGATGGAAAAATCTTTCGAAACCCACCGATTACAGTAAACATAACAAATGTTCTAAGAAGTCATGATCAGCTCACTATTCACTGCAAATCTGGTGATGATGACTTGGGAGTCCATCATCTCCCACCTTTTGAGCAGTTACACTTTTAGTTTTCGACCAAATTTTTGGGGCTCAACACAGTTTCATTGCACCTTCCAGTGGTCTGGCTGGTCGCATTACTTTGATATATACAAGGATGATAGAGATAGAACCAAATGCAACGATACTCTATGTTTGTGGTTAGTGGTTGAACATGGTATTTGTATGTTCAACTATAAAACCAAATTGTATGATATTTGCTACACATGGCCGGCTAAATGAATATAAAAAATCGATATATCCATGAATTAAGGGTTTTGATTATGATATTATAATAAATCGATATAAATTTGATACGGTGTATAAGTTTTAATGAATTATATTATTAAGATTTGTTAAGGTATTTCAATGCATAAAATACTTATTTATTAATCTCTTCCACTTTGATCGGAATTATTTGGCCTCATTTATCGAAATCTCCCATCATTTTTTCGAACATAAATCAAACTCAAATATGACAAGAATACAAAACCAAATTAACTTTCTTTCTTTTTTTATTAGTTATAAAATTTAAACATCTCATTAGCTTTTAATGTTACGTTACTTGTCTATATTATTTCGATGAAAATGGGTCCGATTTCAATGTTGGCACAGTCTCGAAGAATATCATTATTTTTATTTGCTAATCTATTTACTATGGAATTGTCAATTGAATTTATAGCCACCCAATCAAAATAATTCATTTTATAAGCTTGTTCAAATTGACATGATTAGTGTCACGGTCTTACATCAATCGCATAATGGAATTTGTTTATTACGACTCTCAAGTGGTCCGATGGGCGACACTCGCATAATAAACTCAGTTTAGTTTGACCCGCAAATGCTTCCACTAATGAGAAACTGTCGTATTATTACCCCTAAGGATAAGGAGGGATAAGTAGGTAAACAAAGAAATGGTGCAAAACTATATTACCCCTAAGGATATCTAACTATGGTTCATGACCTAAAAGACCTCCAAATGCTATTAAATTATGTGGTAGACCTTATTGTGTGATGTCTGAAGATGTGATGATGTTTGAAAGTTATTGGAACACGTTGATTAGCAAAACAAAGAATTAGAGATAAAATGACCAAAATGCCCCTAGGACTACTTATTTAAATTCAAGGTCTATATGTGCTCCAAATGACTTGCTACTTCTTTTAAGGCCTATTGGTAAGAACAAGAAGTTATGTTCAATGGTTCAAGTTGATTAGAGCAAGCTTGGAACCTAAAGCAAGTTAGGACCAAAGAAACACCTAAAGAATGTTAGGTTATGGAGCCTGCTCCTTATTTATAGCTTGGTTAACGGTTATATCCGGTAAAGCTATATTTGGTAAAGCTATATATGGTAAAGTTATATCCGGTAAAGCTATATATGGTAAATAGCTATATATAGTAGATGACTAAATCTGGTAAAGCTATATATAGTAAACTAAACCATATATATATCCCGTCCGATAGAGTTTTGAAGATGTACTCTATATTCTCTGTACTCTCTCTTGTTGTATATACATGAAGTCATCAATAAAAAAAATCATTTTAGCCAGAGTTCTCCTTGCACAATTCTCTATCCCATTCTTTGTGTTCATCTAGATCGAGCGTGTGCGTTGTTGTGCAATCCTAACAACTGGTATCAGAGCTAACAACTGGTATTGATCCCAACAAAGGAAACACCTCAAGACACAAAAGTCAAGACCCTTCTAGAATTCTCTAAGGAATTCATTATGAATGTATGACCTTCTAGAACAACCCATGTTTGTTACTACGATGTATTCATATGTTTACGAATGCATGTTATAACTTATGCCTCAAGAAATTATGAACCTTAGAAACTTACCAGAATGAAAATCAAGGACAATATAGCTCCTTTCAAAAACTATAGAGAGAATACTTTATTGAATCCTAGAACAATTGCAAAATCTAAGCAATAGTTGGGTAACATAATCATTACCTCATATACTACAAACTCTGAAAATACTTTACAGGTTCTTTCCTATTATCGATGTTACTCCATTCCCTGTTTGATGTTAACTTCTTGACAGTAATGGCCTGTTCAGAATGCATCACTGCCTTGTATACAGTCCCGCAATAAGCACATATCTCGTGAAAAGTAATAGTGGCCTCAATTAGATCTTGGGAAGAAATTCTTTCCTTAGGTGGGAAATAGACATCCAAATCCATAGATTTTCTTTCCTTATTTTGCTCCATTTCGAATGGATGTCTCATGCAATATAAGATGATCATAATTAGAATGATAGAAACTCCACCTACCTTAAAAGATGTAGACGATGAATCTCCATTGCAGTTGTCAAGAGGTCCACCACAGAGCCCCTCTTTGTCAATGAATCTACTAGTGGGCATGTTCTGAAAAAAAGTTTTTGAGGGGATCGGATGTCTCACGTTATGCTATATTGCTATGCCATAGCAAAATTAGTAGATTTGTACTCAAAATAGAATGATTGTTCTTCAACTAGGTATACTTTTTACAACTAAAACTTCTATTTCACATTTGTTAAATTTTATTATTCTCTTTCCAACGTTCCTTACATATTAACTAACATTTTGTTTGTCAAGAAAAACACATTAGTTTGATTAAAAAAAAATAATAATAATAAAAAAAAAATAATAAAAAAAAAAGCTCAACAAAAGATCAATTGAGTAACTACTAAATTTATGTAATATATATAATATTACAATTACTAGAACAAAAATATATTTATCCATATAATAATTAAAAAAGATTTTAAAGTAATATTCTTGTCAATTTATCTCAAATTTTATATTATTTTACTTTTTTTATTCTTTTTTACTTTGAATTTATTAAATTTTGTTGAAAAAGTAATTTATGAAAAAACAATACTATGTGAATAAGTGTGACTTCTGAGTAAATTATGGGTACATGAATCACCTAAGATCACATCCTTATAAGAGCGACCGTGAGGATAAGATGACTAAGATATGTTTAAAAGACTTGAAAGTCACTACCTATACAACCAAGGAGCAGCTTCCTTTATGGTAGCTCAATCATAGGACCACATGGTTAAGCATGCTTTACTTGGAGCAATTATATGTTGGGAGACCTTTTAGAAATTTTCCTAGGATGCATGTGAATGAGGACAAAGTGATAACTATCTAAAAGTAGAGTCATATCAAGTCTTTTTGGAGTTAATATTGCACTCTTATTCACCATTTTCTCATTTATAACCACATTTATTCTACTTTGTGAGAATGAAATCGTTTATTGCGGTCCAACGTGAAAAAAATATGATTTGGCATAAATCGATCTTAATTGTATATTTAATTGAGTTATGTGGTAAAATTTCAGACATTTATGCTAAACCATGTGGGAGTAGCGAATTTGGAAACAAATGGGGGATGACATGGAAATGATAAATCCACGTTAGCAGTCCAAGTGGGTCATTGACTACCCAATGAGAAACATCCTATGTGTACTACTTATTTCTTTTCAGCCCTAAAGGGGAACCCATGCTCGATATAAGAGGAAAAAGAAAACCAAGAGAAAAAGAGCCACATTTTGGGGAGAAAATCGAATTACACAGCAGCAGCTTGTGCTGCAGTGAAATGCTGTGAAACCAGAGGAGAAGAAGAAAACCCTAATCCAGCAGCTGTTGACAGCAGAAGGAAAAGGAGACCAACAAGGATTGATTAGGGCAAAGAGGTGGACGTGAGAGCTCAAGAGAAGGGAACTTCCATTAACGAACGACAACAAACCGGGATAACTCTCTATTTCCTTATTATCTTTCCTTATTCCATCAATTTTACATGATGATGATGCGGATTTCTTCGTTTAATTCAGTTTGTATGGAAAGCTAAACTTAATAGGGGAGGCGAGAGAGTTTTATATAGTTTAAGTATGTTGACGATATGATTTTAGTTTATTAAAGAGTTGTTGTTAAAGATTTACATGTATGTTTAATTAGCTACTTTACATACATAGTTGTTCTCTTATTCGGGAGAAGAGAGGGAGCAATGAAATCCTCTTTAATACTCTAGTTCCGTAGCAAGGAGACTTGAAGGGTAATAGAAGGGTTAGGAATAATTCTTCTCCTAGAGCCTTGTTAATAGAAATTACAACGATTATGGAAATAATCACCATTCATGACCCTCGGAAGTGGGCTTGAGAATCTATTAAAAGGAACTAAATCTACCACAAAACTCAACAACTTATCTATTTAATCTCTCTTAGCCGAACCTTCCTCATTATAGTTGATTTTCTCATCATTTTCTGTTTTTCGACAGCAGTGACACTCTGTTTTAGTTTTGTTTAAATAGATAAAATCTCCAACACCCATTTGAATGTTACCCAAAGACTCACTTAGATTCCAGCGATAAAATTAACCAAAAAGATAGGTTCCCTGTGGAATCGATAATTTACTTATTACTTGCTACTTGTGATAGTGTATACTTGCACTTATTCTTGTGAATTTTACATCATTTTATTATATACATCCACAAGCAATCAAGTTTTTGGCGCCGTTGCCGGAGAACCTAATTTGGTTATTTTACTTGTTGTAGATTTTTGTGAGCGGGAGCCAACAAGAAGTCATAGTAAGCTGAGTGTTCCTACTGCTGTATTTACTGCTGAAGAATTGAGTTTACTGCTGCAAAATTCTGTGTATGAACCCACCTACGGGTTTGGAATTTATTTTGGATCCTGAAATAGAGAGAATATTTAGACGAAGGTTGAGGGAGAAAAAGGAAATGACAAAACAGAATATACAGCAAATGGCCCAACTAAATCGGGAGTTTGAAAATCCAGTGATGATGGCTAATCAAGAGAGAATTACTGCCAATGCCATTCATTTAGCAGATGATAGAGAAAGAGCGATCCGAGCATATGCACACCCAGCTGTGGAAGAGCTAAATTCGTGCATCATTATACCCGAAATACAAGCAACCACGTTTGAGCTAAAACCTGTGATGTTTCAAATGCTGCAAACCATTGGGCAATTTCATGGACTACCGTCGGAAGATCCTCACCTACACTTAAAGTCATTTTTGGGAGTTAGTGACTCATTTCGATTTCAAGGAGTGGATAAAGATGTGATTAGACTGAGCTTATTCCCATATTAATTGAGGGATGGTGCTAAATCATGGTTGAATACCTTAGCACCGGGAACAATTGATTCGTGGAATAGTCTAGAAGAGAAATTTTTTATCAAGTATTTTCCACCCACGAGAAATGCACGGTTCAGAAATGAGATTGTTGCTTTTCAATAGTTTGAAGATGAGACACTAAGTGAAGCTTAGGAGAGATTTAAGGAGATGCTTAGAAAGTGTCCTCACCATGGACTACCTCATTGTATACAAATGGAGACTTTCTACAATGGATTAAATATTGCTACTAAACAAGTAGTTGATGCTTCCGCCAATGGAGCTATTTTGTCAAAGACATACAATGAAGCATATGAGATTTTAGAGAGAATAGCATCTAACAATTGTCAATGGGCCGATGTGAGAAGCAACTCAGGAAGGAAGACTCAAGGAGTACTTGAAGTTGATGCTTTGTCCTCTATCAATGCTCAACTACCTTCGGTGACTAATATTTTACAAAATCTAGCGTTGGGGCAAGACTCCATGATCAAAGCACCAGTCCATACAGCTGCTGTAATTAACCAGACAGCAGCCGAATCTTGTGTATGTTGTGGAGAGGAACACACCTTTGATCAATGTTCAAGCAATCTGACCTCAATTTTCTATTTCGGGAATCAAGTTAGTCAAGGCAACCCAAAAAATAACCCCTTCTCAAATACTTATAATCCGGGGTGGAGAAATCATCCAAATTTCACATGAAAGGGACAAGGCTCGTACAACCAACAAATGCCCCTTAAAACAAATTACCCTCCGGGTTTTGGATTACAAAATCAATTGACATATGGTTCTCAACAAGCCACCACCACCCAAGGGGAAGGAACTAGCCAAGCTCAACACATACCGGGAATATCGCTTTAGAGCCTAATAAAGAAATATATGGCTAAAAATGATGCTGCGATACAAAGTCAACAAGCATCATTGCGAAATTTGGAAGTTCAAGTAGGTCAATTAGCAAATGAGTTACGAAATAGACCTCTTAGTAAGCCTCTACTCCACCCGTTGTGAAGCCTCCTAAAACACAAACATCAGTCAGCAGTGGACAAGAAAGCAAAATATACACACCAACACCTCCTTTTCCACAAAGAATAAAAAAAAAAAGAAGGAAGAAGCCAACTTTGAGAAGTTCATGGACATATTTAAGGAAATTCACATAAATATACCATTAGTTGAAGCTTTGAAGCAAATGCCAAATTAGTTGAAATTCTTGAAGGATGTGCTCACCAATAGAAGAAAGTTTGAAGAATTCAAGGTGGTACCATTGAATGAAGAGTGTAGTGCAATATTGAAAAACAAGATCCCGCTAAAGGAGAAAGACCCCGGTTCATTCACAATTCCAATATCAATAGGAGGGAAGAAGCTAGGTCGAGAATTATGTGATTTGGTATCAAGCATTAATCTAATGCCGCTGTCTATTTACAAAAAGTTAAGTATTGGTGAAGCTAGACCAACTACATTCACTCTTCAACTAGCAGATCGATCTTTCACTTATCCCGAAGGAAAGATTGAGAACATCTTAATTCAAGTTGACAAATTCATATTTCCTGCAGATTTTATCATTTTAGATGATGAAGCCTATCATGATGTTCCAATTATTTTAGGGAGACCATTTTTAAAGACCGGAAGAACATTAGTCGATGTCTACAAAGGAACCATCACATTAAGAATGGGTGACCAAAAAGTTGAATTTAACATCAATGACAGCATGAAATATCCAGCAGTGACAGAAGAATGCTCAGCAGTGTATGAATTGACAGAACAACCAGCGACCGAGGAATGGGATGATGGGGAAAGCGGGCAGGAAGAAGACAGCAGCTGAAATTACAGAATAGAACCGTTACCAGATTTAGGTGAATTTAGCACAGCTTTTGAGTCACTAGAATGTGTGGGAAGAAAGAATTCACCGATGAGACCATCTATTGAGGAAGTGCCGCAGCTGGACTTGAAACCACTACCACCTAACCTTAAGTATGCTTATTTAGGTGACAAGAAGACACTACCCATCATCATCTCAGCGACACTATCCTCGACTCAAGATGATATGCTCCTAGAAACATTGAAGAAGCACAAGGGGGCGATAGGTTGGACATTGGCGGATATAAAAGGAATTAGCCCTCCACTATGCATGCACAAAATACAATTGAAGGAAGGAAAAGTTAAGTCCATTGAGCAACAAAGACGATTAAATCCCATGATGAAGGAGGTTGTTAGAAAGGAGATTCTCAAATGGCTAGATGCTGGAATAATTTATCCAATTGCAAACAGCAGCTGAGTCAGTCCTATTCAATGTGTTCCGAAGAAAGGAGGGATAACAGTAATGGCAAATGAGAACAATGAGTTGATCTCCACTAGAATAGTGAATGGATGGAGAATTTGCATGGATTATAGAAGGCTAAACAAAGCGACACGTAAGGATCATTTTCCTTTACCATTCATTGATCAAATGCTTAATAGGCTTGCTGGAAAGTCACATTATTGCTTCTTGGATGGTTATTCGGGATACAATCAAATTACAATCAGTCCAGAAGATCGAGAGAAAACTACATTCACATGCCCATATAGAATTTTTGCCTTTAGACGAATGCCCTTTGGACTATGTAATGCTCCAGCGACATTTCAACGTTGCATGATGGTCATTTTTACAGATATGGTAGAAACATTTATGGAGATATTCATGGATGATATTTTGGTTTATGGAGAATCTTTTGAGACTTGTTTGTGCAATTTAGGGAAGGTTCTACAAAGATGTGAAGAGAAGAATCTTGTACTGAATTGGGAAAAATGTCATTTTATGGTCAATGAGGGAATAGTGTTAGGCCACAAGATCTCAATAAGAGGAATAGAAGTTGATAGAGCCAAGATAGAAGCTATTGAAAGATTGAATCCACCTACGTCAGTTAAAGGTATAAGAAGCTTTTTGGGCCATGCAGGGTTTTATAGGAGGTTTATTAAAGATTTCTCCAAGATTGCAAAACCATTGTGTAGTTTGTTGGAGTCAAATAGAAAATTCGTTTTTGACAAACAATGCATGACTGCCTTCCAAGCATTAAAGACAGCGCTGACCACAACTCCTATAATGTCAACACCCGATTGGAATTCACCATTTGAGTTGATGTGTGATGCTAGTGGCCATGCTGTGGGGGCAATGTTAGGACAGAAAAAGGGGAAGGTACTTCATCCTATCTATTATGCCAGCAAAACGTTGAATGAGGCTCAAGTGAATTATACAACAACTGAAAAAGAATTGTTGGTCGTAGTATTCGCTGTTGAAAAGTTCAGAGCTTATTTATTTGGAGCGAAGGTGAAAGTGTACACTAACCACGCAGCAATCAAGCACCTAATGATGAAACCGAATGCCAAGCCAAGATTAATTAGATGGATTCTACTGTTACAAGAGTTCGAGATAGAAATCGTGGACACGAAAGGAGCTAATAACCATGTAGCAGATCACTTATCTAGAATGGAGAACATGGAAGAAAAGGTCAATAGCAAAGAAATTGATGATGCATTTTCGGATGAACAGCTGCTTGGGATAAACAGCAGTAGCAGAATGATAGCAACTCCATGGTATGCAGACATAGCAAAATTTTTTGCTTGTGCCATCATACCCAAAGAGAAAAATTATCAACAAAGGAAGAGGTTTTCCATGAATCCAAAGTTACATTTGGGATGAACCAAGGTTTGAATTAGGGCTTGGATGGAGTCACACATTAACCTAGTATTAGCATCTACTCCACCCGCTGGGGGTGTAGCTTCAGGTGCGACTTGGAGTGGTAGGGTAGGCTGGGGTGGAGGTTCTACTTGTTGTGGAGGCTCTACTGGTGGTGGAGGCTCAGCTTGCATTGGAGCTAGAGGAGGTAGCTCAACTGGTGGTAAGACTTGGGGCGGTGTTACTGTTACTGACCCAGTCTCTGATCTTTCTTGAGGTGGGCCCTCTACTGCCACACCTCGTCCTACTTCTCTTCGACGGGGTCGCCCCCATCCTCGTCTTCCTCTTCCTCTTCCCCTTTCTCTTCCTCGTCCTCGTCCTCTAGGCATGGTTCTATAAACCAATATAAGGTTGCTTAAGTCTAAGGCCTTAATACTATGCATATACATAAATAACAATACACACACTATACAATACATCGTAACGCCAAAGAAGTAAACATTCATCATGCTAAACATCATATCATACCCCCAACAAAATTACTCAGCATGCAACATATGACATCATACTCTTAAATAATAAATACGTGAAATATCACAACCATTTCAGTAATGTCCACATAAAAAAATGCATGCGAGTTTTAAAACGTTTCTCTTTTCTTATCTTATGCAAGGCGTACCTGACGGTGTCGGGGCATCGACGTTGGGACCGTGGAGTGTGCCAAGCCTACATCGTAGGCTAGTCTATAGAATCTAAAACCTAGAGCTCTGATACCAACTGTAACGACCTTAAATTTCCACATATCTAGAGTTGCCACTAACGAATCATGCTCATCTCTAATGAAGAATAAAAATCTAAGAATGCTAATCTTTATTAGCGGAAAAATTTAAAACTTCAAAACATTGCCGGACTTACGTGTTTCAAACATCATGCTAGAGTTCAAAAAGATAAAAAAAATAACGATTACAAATTAAATAATATAAATGAATGAAATGCAAATGCCCTATCCTAACCAAGACTAGGAATTTTAAATATGCAACTATCCTATGCACGCGCCACAGTCTCTGATCACGACGCCACCGTTAACCATACATGGGAGTCTTGCCTTTACCAGAAAAACAACATGGCACACGGCCTGAGTATTTCGAAGAAATATTCAGTAAGTGACCCCACTATAGGGGTCATGCTATTGCAAACACATGCAATCATGAATTAGGGACCTATCTCTAATCATCTTAGGGGTGGCCTCCAGTCTCAGACAAATTGGATTTGTAGTACTTCCCTACACACGACTCACACATACGAGTGTGAATCCCCAAGGCGCTCGCACACCCCCTGGACCCTCTGGTCCAGCTAATATATAGCGACGTCCGGAGGTCAGCGGAACCCCATAGTGTCATGCGCCTCATGAACACCCTCATCCGTGCGCATTCGCACCTATGCGCATTCGCGCTCATCATAAGGTGCGCGTCCGCACTCATCATCTCTAGGGGAAGTAGCCCTATGCTTATGAACATACAATATGCATGAGGTCCCTCTAAATCCATCGTAATGTCTCTTCTGACACAACCCTCTAGTCTCATCTCTTTGTTACTCTAGGTAACACATGCTCGTGGGTATCTATATTAATATCATATTCAAGCTCTTAAGGTTGTGTCCTATGTCGTCTAACGACATGATGCAATATGGCACTCATCATCATAATCTAGCATGCTCAATATGGAAACCATCATCATATTAAGGTAAACATCATGCAATCATCATACTCATCATATTGCCACAAAGTGCGTCAAACATATCAAGTACATCATTCATCAAAATATGTATATACTGCACATATCATCAAGCATCGTAATCCACACATCATCATAACTCATACAATTTTTTAGCCTATCCTATAGTAAGGCCACTTACTTGGTTGGCCTTGGCCGAAGTACTCCCTAAATAGATAAACGTAAGCTCCCATTCCGTAAGAGCTGCTTCCTACGTCACCGGGGTTTGTTTTCTATCACACCGTTCACCACTTTCTATTAGTATTTCACAATTAATTTCCCTATAATTCAATAAATGTGAAATACGACTCTAAAACAGCCTCGGATACCTTAATCGGGGCCGAAAACAGATCTGGGAGGGTCGAAACAGTGGAAACCAGGCTGAAAAAGATGAGCCGAGCCGAACAGCCGCTGGGAGCCGCTAGAGCGTCGTTGGAGGGAGCCTGAGCTGTTTACGCCGCACCGAGCTGAGCCGAGGGACTGCTAGCACCACTATGTGACACGTGGCAACAGTAGAGCGAGCAACGTCGTGTGGTAGCGTCCGGTCAAAGCGCGGGTCGCAGTCTGGTTTAGGTCGTGGTCTGGGTCGCGGGCTGCGGAGGCTACTAGGCCAAGACTATCGTTGGGCCTCGGCTTATTGGGCTGGGCAAAAAGTTTTTTTTTGGGTTGCAGGCCGGCTCGATTGGACCGATGGTCTGGTCTCAGGTTAGTTCAACTAAATCGTAGCTTCTGGGCTGATTTGAGGTTTGGGCCGCTGTAGTTGGGCTTGGCCGAAGGCAGAGGCCAAGGGAAAGAATGGGCTGACTCTCTCGGGTTTTTGGTTCGGGTTGACCCGAATCCGTGGACTGATGGTGTTAATATAACACATGCGGAAGCAATTTGGATCTTAGGCACTTTTAGAACATCAATTATAGTAAATAACTAGCATGTTCATAAGTATTAAAACTTAATGAGTTTAGATACTAACCTTTTGTAGTTCAAACTTCTTTTTCCTCACGAACCTGTTTCGAACCACCACTAGTGTCTTCTCCACTATTCTCCGGCCTTAGAATGGGATTGTGGAATCCGGTGAGTGACTAAACTTGGGAGGGATTTTGTATATGTGAAGAAAGTGTTTGTGAGAAATTTTTTCTCAAGGTTTTTCACCAAGAAGAAGAACACCTTCCATGTACCATGATCACTCTATTTAAAGAGTCATGTTTGAGATTATGTGGCAAGCATGCATGTTTGAGTTAACCAAATTTTGACACTCAAAATTCAACTCAAACTTGTGGGGTTTATTTGGCAAGCATGCAAGTTTGGTTAAACCAATTTTTGACACCTCAAAATTCCACTACCATGGATTTTTCCATAAAATGAAGTCAACATTTTGACTTTCTTCCTTTTAATTCAACAATTTATTTGAATAATGAATTTCAAATTAAAGTAACATTAAATGATTAATTAAACTATTTAATTAATTCAAATGCCAATCCCAATCAATTCCGACACATAATTGATTAAGATATTTAAATCTTATTTAAATATCTCAGATCCTCTCTTTTTGTTTAATGCGGTTAAATATATCGTATATATGTAGTGCATATTCCCTAATTTGAATTCGAACACTTCGAACTCACTCGTCACGCTGTTCTATGGTTTAGTTCGATATGAGCTAGCAGAGGGACCTAATGAACCTATAGATCATGGGCTCCAACCATCCAAGATTAACCGGTTAAACTCATTAACCTTGTTAACCAACATTCATTAACTACTAGGACACTCCACTATAGCCTAGTAGTTGCACTCCCCTCACTATAGATATATTTTTGTCCATTTGATATAACCATGATTAATAAGTCGATCCTTCACAGGTTGTTCGTAACTAGAGCTGGGTCAATTTACCGTTTTACCCCTAAAGTTACTTCTTGTTCCTTATGTCTCACTGATTCTCTAATAAATAATTGATTTGTGGTCCTACCAGTAAACCGAATCCCTCTCAGGCTAATGAGAGGGTGCGGCCCCTTGTTCAAGACCTGAAGTCAGTGTTTAAGGGAACTACCTCTCTTCTATCCTTAAAAGTGGGTAGGAGTGAATTCCATCTTGCACCCCACGTCCCCAGCCATTCACCCAGTCTTACCCCTGAAATGGGAGGCCTATTGAGTCGGCGAACTAGAGCCACTCTCACCCATGAAAATCTAAGGATAATTCCGAACAAACAGGAGTTCATGGTTAGCTCAGGATTAAAACCGAGTTACCTAGGTTATCGAATGAAAAGAAAAACCAGTCTCAACAGTAAACGACATTATAAAGTGAGAGTGGTTTTCTTCATGGTCCGATCTTATGCAATACTCATTGCATAGGACGCCCCCACTCACATGTCTCCACATGTACAATTTAGTGATCTCATTGTTTATATCATATACAAAAGTGGGCCGCATCCATAGTGTCCCCATAATAAGGTACTCAGCTTTATCCTTATACTATAGATCATTTTGACTATATATACTTGAACTTGATTCACTCTTATGTCTCTACAGATAGTTCAAGTAATCATACTATAGCCAGAGTGTTCTTAGTTTATTGGATTTAGATTAATGATCGTAAAGTTCACTTTATTCAATAACAATCTTTACTGAATAAACAACAATAATAACTTTATTGAAAATAGAATATGTTTTTGTTTACAAACTATGAGTTTTAGGACATAAAACCCAACAAACTCCCACTTGGACTAAAACTCTAGTGGGGTTTTATAACGTTGAGTAGAGAGAAATACAATAAACTAGGGCATCACATACTCATGCCTTTTCTCTCACTGGCGCTAGATTACATAACTCGTAGTCCTAGACTCACTAGGTGCCCTTCAAACACTTTAGCCGTGAGGGGCTTTGTAAATGGATCAGCAATGTTGTGCTCTGAAGCTATCTGTGTGACGATCACATCTTCTCGTTGCACAATCAGAAGCTATCTGTGTGACGATCACATCTTCTCGTTGCACAATCTCCCTTATGAGATGATATTTGCGCTCAATATGTTTTCCTCGCTTATGGCTTCTTGGTTCTTTTGAATTTGCAACTGCTCCACTGTTATCACAATAAAGAGTGACTGAAAGATGCATATTTGGAACGACTTCCAAATCAGTTAAAAACTTCCTAAGCCATACAGATTCTTTCGCTGCTTCACAAGCAGCAACATACTCAGCCTCCATGGTGGAATCAGCAATGCAACCTTGCTTTATGCTTCTCCATATTATTGCTCCTTTGTTCAGAGTGAAGACAGATCCTGATGTCGATTTCCTCGAATCTACATCGGTCTTAAAATCTGAGTCAATGTACCCTGTAAGGATCATATCCTTACCACCGTACATTAGCATATAGTCCCTCGTTCTCCTAAGATACTTAAGAATATTCTTAACGGCAGTCCAATGAACATGTCCCGGATTGGACTGATATCTACTGACAATTCCCACAGCATAGCATATGTCGGGTCGGGTACATAGCATGGCATACATCAGACTACCGACCGCTGATGCATAGGGAATGTGTCTCATATCCTCAACTTCTTGAGGTGTCTTAGGACTTTGTTCCTTCGACAAATAAGCTCCATGCCTGAAAGGTAATAATTCTTTCTTGGAGTCCTGCATCTTATATCAAATCAACATTTTGTCGATGTACGATGCATGAGACAATGCTAGTGTTTTGTTCTTGCGATTCTGAACAATTTGGATTCCAAGAACAAACTGAGCCTCTCCCAAATCTTTCATTTGGAATTGTGTTGCTAGCCAATGCTTAATGTCAGTCAGAAATCCCACATCATTTTCAATGAGTAGGATATCGTCAACGTACAACACCAAGAAAGCTACTGTAGAGTTGACACTCCTTTTATAAACACAAGGTTCGTCAACATTCTGTTTAACCAGCTTGATCAACAACTCTTGTTGTTTTTTCAGTAGCTTCTTTTGAAATCTCACTTAATACTAGTTTGCTACGAGGTTGATGATTTCTTACGTGGTCTTCCTCTAAGAATGTAGCGTTTGTTGATACAAACACTCTATTTTCTTGAGGGTCATAAAACAAACCACCTTTCGTCTCTTTGGGGTATCCTACGAATAGACATAATTTTGAACGACGTTCTAATTTCTTGGAGTTTTGCAACAACACATGTGCTGGACATCCCCAAATTCTGAAGTGACGTAAACTACCTTTACGCCCTTTCCATAACTCATAAGGTGTTTCTGAAACACTCTTAGTAGGAACCATGTTCAAAATGTATGTAGCAGTCTCCACTGCATATCCCCAAAACGAATCGGGTAATTGAGCGAAACTCATCATAGACCGAACAATGTCTAATAGAGTTCTATTTCTCCTTTCTGATACACCATTTTTTTTAGGCATACCAGGGGCTGAGAGTTGAGACCTTATTCCATGTTCTATCATATAGTTCTGAAATCTTAAGTCCATGTACTCTCCTCCTCGATCTGATCGAAGTGTTTTAATAGTTTTACCTAATAGATTCTCAACCTCAGTCTTATACTCTCTGAATTTTTCAAGAGCTTCGAACTTGTGACGCATTAGGTAAAGATAGCCATACCTTGAATAATCATCAATAAAACTGATGAAATATTCATACCCTCTTCGTGCTTTGACATTCATTGGACCACAGAGATCTATGTGCACGAGTTCAAAGGTTTCTTTGGCTCTATAACCTTCTTTGGAAAATGATCGTTTAGTCATTTTACCCTCAAGACAAGACTCACATGTAGGTAAAGAGTTGTCTTCTAACTTATTTAGAAGTCCTCTTTTAACCAATCTCTCAATCATATTGAGATTAATGTGGCCTAGTCTTAAGTGCCAAAGATAGGTATTAGGAGAAATCTTTTGTCGTTTATTTTGAGTTTCGCTCGGTTTTAACATATATAAGTTGTTTTCTAGTTTTGTAGAACAAATATGAATACCACTTTTGCAAATGAACACTTCATTGATTTCAAAAGATACTTTATACAATTGTTCTAATAAACAAGAGATAGATATTAGATTTCTTTTCATTTCAGGAACAAAAAGTACATTATCTAATATAATGAATCTATCTCCAAAAAACAACTTTAAATTTCCTACTGATCTTGCTGAGACAACCTCTCCTGTTCCAACCCTGAGTGTTATCTCGCTGTCCGCAAGCATTCTCCAGGAGCTAGTTTCCTGGTAAAAAGAACAAATATGATTAGTCGCCCTGAATCTAGTATCCAAGTTGAGTTGTCATACTCTACTAAACATATTTCTACAACGAGTAAATCATATTTACCTTGTTGTGTCTTTTCGGCTTTCTTCTGTGCAAGGTATTTTGGGCAGTTTCTCTTCCAGTGCCCGTTTTCATTGCAATGGAAACATTTTCCTTTATCTACTTTTTGAACCTTGTGTTTGCGGTTAGTAGGAATCTTATTTTTCCCTTTACCCTTCTTCTTCATCAAAACACTTTTAGAAGTTGAAGGTCCAGACTTATTTTTTGGAGGACGATCCTCGTTTTAATTTCTTGGAGATAGCAACATTTGCTTCTCCTGTTTGTCCCTTGTTCGTTAAGAGGGAATGATAAGTCTATAGCTCATTGAGAAGAGCAGTCAAGTTATATTCTATTTTGTTCATTACCACATTGGTGTGGAATTGGAAGAAGCTCTTCGGAAGAGACATCACGATAAAACTGACTTGCTCTTCTCATCTATGAAAGCTTCATTTTCTTCTGCCACATTGAAATGGACCATCATGTCCAGGACATGTTCTCTAACTGAGGTCCCTTCTTTCATACGGCAGTTGCAAATGTATTTTATGGCTTCATGTCTAAGGGAGAAGAACGGTTGTCCAAACATCCCTTTTAGAGATTCCATAATCTCTTTTGCAGTACCCATAACATCATGTTTCTTAGCCAAAACATCAGATATGCTGGCTAGAATGTACACTTGGGCTTTGTCATTTGCTTTTATCCATCTGTCATACGCATCCCGAACTGTTTGGTTTGCATTTGAGCTGGGGTTTGGAGGACACTCCTCAGTTAAAACAAACTTTAAATCATCAATGACCAGTATTATGTTTAGGTTTGATTTCCAAGTTGTGTAGTTGTCGCCGTTTAATTTCTTAGAAGCGAGTAATTGTACTATTGAGTTTGTCATGCTGTTATATAAAGAAAATTCTATTAGTGATTTGACTTAATCCTGTTTAATCCAATCAGTTTTAGCAAATGTAATAATGTACCCAAATCATTATTAATTTGCAACGATACTTTAGTGAGTTAGAGCAACTGCTACCGAGGGGCAGTCAATCACTCATTCACTAAACCAAGACATCTTGACTTAAACACTAATTCCAGAATAACTCTTGTTTCTATAGTGTTTTAGTTATCGTTATTTTGGTCAAGAATATACTAACTCTTAGTAATTCTTCGCAAGTGTGACCCACCAATTTCAGACCTCAGAGATCGGTCCCAACAACGCTATCGAATGAAAAAGCCAAAGTTGGGAATGGACCTAAGAAATCCTATCCATTTCTGGAGTTTGCGTTGTTTCGACTCCCATGTTACGACCCTCCGAATGGGTAGTTGCTCTAGGGCAACATGCAGGCGGAACATGTGAATCCCACGGTGCAACCTAGTGGTGGAGACCATAGGACGTGTTGACTTTCTTCTCCCACTTACTATAAATACTTTCTCTATTCACCTTGTTATTAACTCATGCAAATACCTTCCGAATGGAGGACGCTCCCAGGGCGACACGAGGCCGAGCATGAATCTCACGGTGTGAATTTTTCAGAGCGCGTGAAAAGGAAAATGATGTATTTCATATACCTTTTTCCTCCCACTAAGTATTTTAGACGGTTGGGTATACTCATTACTTAGGTATATTCTGGCTAATTAAATATAACCTAAGTCTAGGTGATTTTTCCAAAACATACATCACTCAAGCATGCTCATAAAACTGGGCTAACTAAGCTCAAGTACTGGTCCGATCTCCAGGTAGTAGGTGTTCCGTAAACCGTCAACTTAAGTACCTCCAGCCTTAGACAAGATCGTGCCAGGTGAGCTTTCTTGTGAGCACAATTTTACAAGACATCGACCTATTTTAACTATTAAAATTGATCGTGCTCGGTTCTTAACCCTAAGTGAGCATGCACTTATCTTTATTATAGATTTTAACGTCTATCTCGTTTTATGACGTTGAAAATAACCTGTAACATGCATCTAACATGCTTTATATAACAATTATATAATCATCCATTCCATGTAATAATATAACAATTTATATCTATCACTCATGGAACCCTAAACATGCATACTATACATTGTAACACTTATAACATACTTGGAATGCATGAAACATGCTTAGTCTATGGTGGGATTTTAAATCTATATGACATACTTTATGCATATACATGTTCTATTTAATTAAAACATACATTCATAATGCATAATTAATTAAACACACTAAAGTGGGTTGGTTTTGGCATTTTAAAGCAAGCAATTAACTAAATTATTACATTAATAATTAAAAATAACTTGAGCCGCTCTCGAGGACCACGAACTGCGCGAACCAACCCTTAAAAATGTTGAATCGGACCCCAACGGCAGAAAAAACACCCGAACCGCCTCTTCTATCTTCTTCGGTTCTATTTGTTATCTCTTCCATTTTCGATCAATGACAACCTAAAATGGACTCTAATGACTCCATAATTATTACAGACCTTTTTTCATTCATTAAAGCTCATACACATTAGGCTTATTACAATAATTGTATCAAATGAAAGCATAAAAGAAAATGCCAAAACCAAAACCATCCACTTTAGCAACCACAAATTTCATTCATGAAATGGTACCCACCATGATCAAATTAATGTAAATAAAGTGCCTAAAACTTGCTCTGATACCAATTGATGGTGTTAATATAACACATGCGGAAGCAATTTGAATCTTAGGCACTTTTAGAACATCAATTATAGTAAATAACTAGCATGTTCATAAGTATTAAAACTTAATGAGTTTAGATACTAACCTTTTGTAGTTCAAACTTCTTTTTCCTCACGAACCGGTTTCGAACCACCACTAGTGTCTTCTCCACTATTCTCCGGCCTTAGAACGGGATTGTGGAATCCGGTGAGTGACTAAACTTGGGAGGGATTTTGTATATGTGAAGAGAGTGTTTGTAAGAGGTTTTTTCTCAAGGTTTTTCACCAAGAAGAAGAACACCTTCCATGTACCATGATCACTCTATTTAAAGAGTCATGTTTCCATGTTCATGCAAATTTGAGATCACCAAATTTTGACACTTAAAATTCCACTCAAATGTTTGGGATTATGTGGCAAGCATGCATGTTTGAGTTAACCAAATTTTGACACTCAAAATTCAACTCAAACTTGTGGGGTTTATTTTGAAAGCATGCAAGTTTGGTTAAACCAAATTTTGACACCTCAAAATTCCACTAACCTGGATTTTTCCATTAAATGAAGTCAACTTTTTGACTTTCTTCATTTTAATTCAACAATTAATTTGAATAATGAATTTCAAATTAAAGTAACATTAAATGATTAATTAAACTATTTAATTAATTCAAATGCCAATCCCAATCAATTCCGACACATAATTGATTAAGATATTTAAATCCAGATCCTCTCTTTTTGTTTAATGCGGTTAAATATATCGTATATATGTAGTGCATATTCCCTAATTTGAATTCGAACACTTCGAACTCACTCGTCACACTGTTCTATGGTTTAGTCCGATATGAACTAGCAGAGGGACCTAATGGACCTATAGATCATGGGCTCCAACCATCCAAGATTAACCGGTTAAACTCATTAACCTTCTTAACCAACATTCGTTACCTACTAGGACACTCCACTATAGCCTAGTAGTTGCACGCCCCTCACTATAGATATATTTTTGTCCATTTGATATAACCATGATTAGTAAGTCGATCCTTCACAGGTTGTTCGTAACTAAAGTTAGGTCAATTTACTGTTTTACCCCTAAAGTTACTTCTTGTTCCTTATGTCTCACCGATCCTCTAATGAACAATTGGTTTGTGATCCAACCTGTAAACCGAATCCCTCTCAAGCTAATGAGAGGGTGGGGCCCCTTGTTCAAGACTTGAAGTCAGTGTTTAAGGGAACTACCTCTCTTCTATCCTTAAAAGTGGGTAGGAGTGAATTCCATCTTGCACCCCACGTCCCCAGCCATTCACCCAGTCTTACCCCTGAAATGGGAGGCCTATTGAGTCGGCGATCTAGAGCCACTCTCACCCATGCAAATCTATGGATATTTCCGAACAAATAGGAGTTCATGGTTAGCTCAAGATTAAAACCGAGTTACCTAGGTTATCGAATGAAAAGAAAATCCGTCTCAACAGTAAACGACATTATAAAGTGAGAGTGGTTTTCTTCATGGTCCGATCTTATGCAATACTCATTGCATAGGACGCCCCCACTCACATGTCTCCACATGTACAATTTAGTGATCACATTGTTTATATCATATACAAAAGTGGGCCGCATCCATAGTGTCCCCAGAATAAGGTACTCAGCCTTATCCTTATACTATATATCATTTTGACCATATATACTTGAACTTGATCCACTCTTATGTCTCTACATATAGTTCAAGTAATCATACTATAGCTAGAGTGTTCTTAGTTTATTGGATTTAGATTAATGATAGTAAAGTTCACTTTATTCAATAACAATCTTTACTGAATAAACAACAATAATAACTTTATTGAAAATAGAATATGTTTTTGTTTACAAACTATGAGTTTTAGAACATAAAACCCAACATGGACCTTGTCTTCCTTACCCGACTGCGGTCGATTTTTCGGCGAGTTTTCTCTCTCCTTCCCGCGACGTTTCCGTTGCCGATTTCGGTCCTCTTTCTTCTGATGGTGTTAATATAACACATGCGGAAGCAATTTGGATCTTAGGCACTTTTAGAACATCAATTATTGTAAATGACTAGCATGTTCATAAGTATTAAAACTTAATGAGTTTAAATACTAACCTTTTGTAGTTCAAACTCCTTTTGCCTCACGAACCGATTTCGAACCACCACTAGTGTCTTCTCCACTATTCTCCGGCCTTAGAACGGGATTGTGGAATCCGATGAGTGACTAAACTTGGGAGGGATTTTGTATACGTGAAAGAGAGTGCTTGTGAGAGGTTTTTTTTCATCAAGATGAAGAAGAATTCCTTCCAAGTATCATGATCACTCTATTTAAAGAGTCAAGTTTGCATGTTCATGCAAACTTGAGATCACCAAATCTTGACACTTAAAATTCCACTCAAATGTTTGGGATTATGTGGCAAGCATGCATGTTTGAGTTAACCAAATTTTGACACTCAAAATTCCACTCAAACTTGTGGGGTTTATTTGGCAAACATGCAAGTTTGGTTAAACCAAATTTTGACACCTCAAAATTCCACTAACATGATTTTTCCATTAGATGAAAGTCAACATTTTGACTTTCTTCATTTTAATTAGATGAAAGTCAACATTTTGACTTTCTTCATTTTAATGGGATGAAAGTCAACATTTTGACTTTCTTCATTTTAATTCAACAATTAATTTGAATAATGAATTTCAAATTAAAGTAACATTAAATAATTAATTAAACAATTTAATTAATATTTAATATTAATTCAAATGCCAATCCCAATCAATTCCGACACATAATTGATTAAGATATTTAAATCTTATTTAAATATCTCAGATTCTCTCTTTTCGTTTAATTCGTAAATAAAATAAAATTGCGGTTAAATATATCGTATATATGTAACGCATATTCCCTAATTTGAATTCGAACACTTCGAACTCACTCGTCACACTGTTCTATGGTTTAGTCCGATATGAGCTAGCAGAGGGACCTAATGGACCTATAGATCATGGGCTCCAACGATTCAAGATTAACCGATTAAACTCATTAACCTGGTTAACCAATATTCGTTAACTACTAGGACACTCCACTATAGCCTAGTAGTTGCACTCCCCTCACTATAGATATATTTCTGTCCATCTGATATAACCATGATTAGTAAGTCGATCCTTCACAGGTTGTTCGTAACTAGAGTTGGGTCAATTTACCGTTTTACCCCTGAAGTTACTTCTTGTTCCTTATGTCTCACTGATCCTCTAATAAACAATTGGTTTGTGGTCCAACCAGTAAACCGAATCCCTCTCAGGCCAATGAGAGGGTGGGGCCCCTTGTTCAAGACCTGGAGTCAGTGCTTAAGGGAACTACCTTTCTTCTATCCCTAAAAGTGGGTAGGAGTGAATTCCGTCTTGCACCCCACGTCCCCAGCCATTCACCCAGTTTTACCCCTGAAATGGGAGGCCTGTTGAGTCGGCGAACTAGAGCCACTCTCACCCATGCAAATCTAAGGATAATTCCGAATAAATAGGAGTTCATGGTTAGCTCAGGATTAAAACCGAGTTTCCTAGGTTATCGAATGAAAAGAAATCAGTCTCAACAGTAAACGACTTTATAAAGTGAGAGTGGTTTTCTTCATGGTCCGATCTTATGCAATACTCATTGCATAGGACGCCCCCACTCACATGTCTCCACATGCACAATTTAGTGATCGCATTGTTTATATCATATACAAAAGTGGGCCGCATCCATAGTGTCCCCAGAATAAGGTACTCAGCCTTATCCTTATACTATAGATCATTTTGACTATATACTTGAACTTGATCCACTCTTATGTCTCTACATATAATTCAAGTAGTCATACTATAGCCAGAGTGTTCTTAGTTTATTGGATTTAGATTAATGATCGTAAAGTTCACTTTATTCAATAACAATTTTTACTGAATAAACAACAATAATAACTTTATTGAAAATAGAATATATCTTTGTTTACAAACTATGAGTTTTAGGACATAAAACCCAACATCTTCCTCTTCCTCTTTATTTGTCGTCCTTCATTCTTTTCTTGGAGTTTTGCGGCCTAAAGGTTCCTAAAACCACACATCCAAGAACGATTAGGAAATACCCAATTTTTCGACCTTAGTTACCGACGACGACATTTAGGAAAAAGCACAAAACGCACCTTGAGTTATCGTGCTTTCGTTAGGGATCCTTCTCATGGCGGTAATAGGTCGTTTGGTGTTGGTTTGAGGGTGGTTTGAGGGTTCGTCGAAGAAACTGGACACTCACCGACTTTTTTTCTCTTTTCCGAAATCTCTCTCTCTCTCTCGTAGTTTTCTGTCTTTTCTCCCTTTGTAGGTATCCTGATGGTGCTGGGAGTCGTGGGCTAAAGGATGGCCATGTTGTGGCCGTCGTTTCGCGTGGGTTCCGTGAAACTCGACGGTGGCCGGAAAACTCGCGAGTTTTTCGGCGACTAAGTTTTTTTTTTGTTTTCTCGTTTTCTCATTTTTTTTTCTTTCTTTCCCGGGTCGTTACACTTGAGGCGAATGCAACTAAATGAATTGGAAGAATTCAGGTACCTAGCCTATGAAAATGCTAAGATGTACAAAGAAAAAAAAAAAATGTGGCACGACAACAAAATTAGGCCCAAAGAATTCTACAAAGGACAAAGAGTGTTGCTATTAAACTCAAGGCTGAAGTTATTCCCTCGAAAATTAAAATTAAGATGGTCTGGTCCATTTATAGTTGAAGAAGTCACTCCCTATGGGGCAATAATGATAAAACATGGAGACGAAAGGAGATCTTTCACAGTGAATGGACAGAGACTGAAGCTATATTTGGTGGAGAAGTAAAAAGAGGCATTGCCTCTTTAAGCTTAAAAAGCTGAAAAATAAAACATTTTGGAGCAAACGGGAGCTGACAAGAAACGGTAACAGGTGACAAATCCCGGGAAGCCAAGTTAGTTTTTCTTCTCCTTTTATTTATGCACTTTTAATTGTTTTGAAATAGTTATCTTCACTTATCTTAGAACGATAGTTTTTTTAGATGTTATTTTACATTTTTATCGTGAATGACTCCCATGCCCCAAGAAAGTAGCTATATTTTTTTTTTTTTTTTTTTTTTTTTTTTTTTTTTTTGTAGATGAATAGGTGGATTCTGATGTGGTTAACCAGGCTAATTTCAAAGTAGTAAGGAGGTTAATTACATTTTGTACATACTAAGTTGTGATTAGTGTCAAAGTTATTCTTTTTCGGTGTATGTTGCCATGAAGTACCGCGTTCTTCCTCATTTGCATGAATTTGATCTAATTTGTGTGCGCTTTCTCACGAAACCTCAAGTCAAAACACCAACACAAAAAGATGACATCAATTGATATCAAACAAGAAAAAGGAAAACTTTAAAAAAAAAATTTATAGCAATCTGCTGCATTAAAAAAAAAAAATTTGGCAGCAGTCTGCTGTATTTTGACTGCTATGTTATATATAATAAAAATAAATAAATAAACAAACTACTGTCCTACCCAAAGTACAGCAGCCTGCTATCGAAATGACAGCAGACTACTGTTAGAAAAAAAAAATACAAACTTCTATCTGTTCTTGACAGCAGACTACTGTAGCGGCATACAGTAGCCTATTTTCCTTTGTGTAAAAATAAATAAATAAATAAAAAATAAATTACTTCCCCAATAAGTCATCCTTTGTGTTATATACAAACTACTTCCACAAGAGATAACAATTCACTTTCAAACTTACAAGCAACAAGGATAAAAAAAAAAAAAAAAAATAGCTTGCAACCGACAATCATGGCACCGAGAAAAAGAGGGAACAAAATGGTGCGAGGAAAGGAAGAAGTGCAGCAAGATGAAGTGCAAGAAATAAATCAAGATCTCTTTCTAACGGGCACCGGTTCGAAATGAAAAGAAAAGGACAAGAACAAAATGGAGAACCTCCCAACACAAAAAGGAATATTCGCAAACGAGGAGGCGTACAACAGATATGAACTCTTCAAGTCAAGAGTAGTGTTGGTGGAAAGAAGGTTCCCAGCATTTTACCTTACATTCCTGGAGTCCTTTCTTAATGCCATCAACATCTAGGGTGGGAGATGTTCTGTCACAAAAGGGAACAAGCTATAGTGCCGATAGTGAAGGAGTTTTACGCACATATTGATCAAGTGGAAGGGTACACAAGATTAGTAAGAGGAAAAATAGTTGATTGGTGCTCTAAAGCCATCAACCAACTGTTTCACCTACAATCTTTTGAGTATGCCACCTTGAACGAAATGATGCTAGCTCCATTGGGTGATCAACTTGAGATGGCCTTGAAGATGGTAACCATAGAAGGAACACGGTGGCAACTCTCGAGAGGAGGAGCAAGACGATAATAGCAGCAGACCTCAACCCCGAAGCGAAAGTTTGGGCTGCCTTCGTAAAAACCAACTTACTACCCACTACACATGATACTACATTGTTAGTTGACAGAGTTTTACTTGTGTATGCAATCATAATGAATTTGAGCATCGATGTGGGCAAGATTGTAGCGGATGAGATTGTCAAATGTGCAAGTAAGAAAATGGGGAGGCTGTTTTTTCCACAGCTGATAACCATGCTGTGCCTGGAGGCTGCAGTCCCATCTAATGAGGAAGAAGAAAGACTTGAGGCAAGGAATTTGATGGACTACATAGAAACCCATAGGGATGGCGCCAGCAGTGGCAAAAGGAGGGACAGTAGAGTAACAGACGATATGGATCAACTGCTAAAACAACAAGAGGCTTTACATAGTTGGTGTGAAAACAGTGAAGGGAGTTGTAAGGCGTATTGGTCTTATGTCAAAAAGAGGGATGAGGAAATACATAAAGCCTTAAGAACCAAGTCCAAAAATTTAGCATTCCCAAGTTTTCCAGACGAAATTTTTAAAGAGTGGAGCCGCAAAGAATCATCGCATGCGGTAGAGGAGTTAAGAGAACACTTCCTCTAATGATGCCTAAAATCAAGGGAATTCTCTTACCACACCTTTTATAACCTTGCTGTCTGATTTACCTTGCTGCCTGATTTAGAAGCATGCATCCTTATGTTGTGTTTGTTTTGTTGTATTGACTGCATATAATTTTGAATCATGCTCATGCATGCAACCTAGAAGCATGAAGTTCTAGAAAGGGTAATAGATCATGCATATTTTGTTTCATATGTAGTCATGATGTCTTGTGCAAGAACTAGGGATGCATTGAAAAAAAAAAAAAAAAGTTATCCTTATTGTTCAGGTGAGTTGCATTACAAATGTGGCCACACTGAAAACTACAGGATGCTAGCAAAAGAGTCGAGCTAAGAGAGAATGAGTGTTAGCCTATATAGTCATCCCTTGAAGACTTAGGTGATTTGCACCACAAGTGGAGGCACCCAGAGAATAGGGGGATGACTTGAAGGATTCTTGAGAGAAAAAAAAAATGTAGAAAGTTAATCAAATAAATTATGAAGCCAAGTCACAAAAGCAAAGGTAAAGGCATAGTAATCATTTTAGAAGTGTTTTGGGGAATACGGTGGAAGTTATGAATGTGTTATTTTTTTTCTTGTAAGATTTTGTGACAAGTGTAGGGTGAAATGTGGGGAAAAAACTAATTTGAGGAAGGAATATAAAGAATGTGATCTAAATCATGCCTTTGATGAATACTCTACAAACATTTTGTTAATGAGAAAAAAAGGGGAGAGTGGAGAGAATGATTGCTCAACGATGAGCAATATTTTAAGTTTGGGGGTGTGATAACTATCTAAAAGTAGAGTCATATCAAGTCTTTTTGGAGTTAATATTGCACTCTTATTCACAATTTTCTCATTTATAATCTCATTTATTCTACTTAGTGAGCATGAAATCGTTTATTGCGGTCCAACGTGAAAAAAATATGATTTGGCATAAATCGATCTTAATTGTATATTTAATTGAGTTATGTGGTAAACTTTCAGACATTTATGCTAAACCGTGTGGGAGTAGCGAATTTGGAAACAAATGGGGGATGACATGGAAATGATAAATTCACGTCAGCAGTCCAAGTGGGTCATTGACTACCCAATGAGGAACATCCTATGTGTACTACTTATTTTTTTTCAGCCCTAAAGGGGAACCCATGCTCAATATAAAAGGAAAAAGAAGACCAAGAGGAGAAGAGCCACATTTTGGGGAGAAAATCGAATTACACAGCAGCAGCTTCTGCTGCAGTGAACTACTGTGAAACCAGAGACGAAGAAGAAAACCGTAATCCAGCAACTATTGACAGCAGAAGGAAAAGGAGACCAACAAGGATTGATTAGGGCAAAGAGGTGGACGTGAGAGCTCAAGAGAAGGGAACTTCCATTGACAAACGGCAACAAACCGGAATAACTCTCTATTTCCTTATTCCATCAATTTTACATGATGAAGATGCGGATTTCTTTGTTAATTCAGTTTGTATGGAAAGCTAAACTTAATAGAGGAGGCGATAGAGTTTTATATAGTTTAAGTATGTTGACGATATGATTTTAGTTTATTAAAGAGTTGTTGTTAAAGATTTACATGTATGTTTAATTAGCTACTTTACATACATCGTTGTTCTCTTATTCGGGAGAAGAGAGGGAGCAATGAAATCCTCTTTAATACTCTAGTTCCATAGCAAGGAGACTTGAAGGGTAATAGAAGGATTAGGAATAATTCTTCTCCTAGAGCCTTGTTAATAGAAATTACAACGATTATGGAAATAATCACCATTCATGACCCTCAGAAGTGGGCTTGAGAAGCTATTAAAAGGAACTAAAATCTACCACAAAACTCAACAACTTATTTATTTAATCTCTCTTAGCTGAACCTTCCTCGTTATAGTTTATTTTCTCATCATTTTCTGTTTTTCGACAGCAGTAGCACTCTGTTTAGTTTTATTTAAATAGTTAAATCTCCAACACCCATTTGAATGTTACTCAAAAACTCACTTAATTTCCAGCGATAAAATTAACCAAAAAGATAGGTTCCCTGTGGAATCGATAATTTACTTATTACTTGCTACTTGTGATAGTGTATAATTGAACTTATTCTTGTGAATTTTACATCACAAAGCATGTTGAAAAGACTACATTGGTCTATCGAGATAGTTTTCATGCCTTGAATCGAGTATCCGCTACAACATTAAAAAAAAAAAAAAAATCGTAGGTGAAATATGTCAGTTCCTCACATATCTCATCATGTTTGTTTGTCTTCTATCTTTTGCTTTATCATTTTCACTTTTCCCACCCATTTTCATCACATTATTGATGAATATGGATTTCCAGTTTCATCTAATTATTTGTATGTACATTAAGAATTGTACTTTGAATATGTAAATTAAGCTAGGATGACAGAGCTCATGTAAATTGTAAGGACTAAAGTCATTAAGCATAGGAATGGTATCAGAGCTAGCCTCTCAATTTTTGTGAGGGAAGAGGAATTACTCGATCTTTAAGAACGACAGTGTAAACTAGGAGGATGATAAGAGAGATTCAGAAGAATTTGGAGTATGTGATAGCTGAGCGAATAGCCCTTGTGTTCCAGGTGGTAAGACGCGGGAAGCGCAGTAAGTCCGTTGGCAAGCTTGGGTGCTTAGTCATATGAAAAATTCTGAAGAAAATATTATCTAACCTGACACCTTTATCAGAGACAAAAAAAAAAAAAAAAAAAAAAAAAGATTGACAACTTGTCAGCCACACAGTGAAGGCTCACATGTGAATTATGAGTGTTTGTAAATTATTAGTTTGCTTTATGTCTTTTCTTTCTTTTAGGAAAGCAGATCTTGCAGGGGTCTTGTCCTGTTAGATTTGATCTTATCTCTTAGTTGGTGTTTTTCAAATTTACGTTCAAACCCGAAGTCTATAAAATGACTTCATCAATGTAAGGAGAGCATCGATCAGCCAATAGCTCTCTCTTGAATATCAATTGAAAAATTCACAGAAAAAATATTCTACTCTATCTCTTATCTTATCTATCTTCTTATGAATGAATTTCTGCGAAAGCTCAGAAAATCAAACCATTTCAAATGTTCTACCAATGAAGAAGAAAGTTCAAATGAACATAGAAGGGGAGAAAATCTCACAATCTCAAATACTGTCAATCAAGAATATCAGATTGCCAGGATCGAAGATCAATTCTAAAATTGGACTATTCCAAAGGTAGATCCTAAAACTATCTACCAAATCTCAACCTTCAATTTACTCAAAGATCATGCATCAAATTCACAGAGAAAAACATCCCAATTCATAGCAATATGGAATCTCTGAATCTTTTTTCAAAATCTCTTATACTCAAAGAATTTTATTTTGAATATGTAAATTGAACTAGGATGACAGAGCTCATGTAAATTGTAAGGGCTCAAGTCACTAAACCCTCAACTCCAACTTGCTTCACCACTGGTTCCTCAGCAAGAGTCTCAGAAGTTTCTTGAGTATCCGCTACAACATCACTATGTGAATCTTTCACCAACTCAACCTCAGCTGCCACTTGCTTCACCTCTAGTTTGTCAGCAACAGTCTCAGGAGTTTCTCGAGTATCTGCTACAACATCACTCTGTGAATTATTCTGCAACTCAACCTCAACTCCCACTGGCTTCGTTGTCCGGTTACTTTTCTTCAATTTTGTGGCAGACTTTGTGAAGCTAACTTGTTTCTGTTTCCTCATAACACAGTTCTCACAAGGACTCATATCAACAGATTTTAGACCTTCCAAAAACTTCTTCTGGCTATGTCCAAGTCTATTGTGTCATATACTTCAATTTGAAACACTTCAGCAACAACAGCTCTGATCATACACCCTGCAGTGGTGTATAAAGTTCCAGATTTTGTGCCACGTGCTTCCATCATAGCACCCTTCATAATCTTCCACGAACTCTTACCAAACTTTGTTGCATAACCTGTGCTATCCAACTGACCAATAGAGATCAGGTTCTTCTTGAGACTAGGAATATATCTAACATCCTTTAATGTCCACTAATTTTCTGTCGGAGTTTTTATGTAGACATCCCCTTTTACTTCGATCTTCAAATATTTGTTGTTGGCAAGATACACATCTCAAAACTTCCAGACTTGAAATTTCTAAACAACTCTTTATTTTGAGACGAATGAAAAGACGCACCTGAATCCAAAATTCAAGATTCAATCGGACTATCCACGCTGAGGATTAGAGCATCCCCAATGTCTTCTACTAATTGTATCGAATCATCGTCATTCTCTGCTTAAAGTTGAAATCTTAATAAGAACCACACGGTGAAAAAAACTAAATCGGGGTTAATATTTTTTGACATTATTGTGATGAGTGTAACTCTCATAGTATGATATCGTAATTGCACACTATAGAGTGTTCATGAGATGCATTAGGTTTTGTTGAGACATTTTTTAGATCGAGTTCCATTATTTGACTGTAAATTTTTTAACCTAAGAAACCCTTATTAAATAATGGAATCAACCCACACCAATGAATATTTGTGTTAGGTGGGTAAGACCGGGTCATTTGTTTAAATTTTATTTTCAATAAAAATAAAATGTTAATTTATTAAAAAAATCTATTTATTTATTTTAAAACATTGAATTACATTTTTTTTTTAATTCAATCTCAATATATATTTTGAAAAATCACCCTCTAAATACTTCAAAAATTTATTTTAAGAGATTATAGAATAATTAATAAAAATATTAATTATTTTAAGAGGTAACAGAATAATTAATAAAAAAATTAATTGAGTTTTTTAAACACCCATGAATTGATTACTTACTCAATATTTAACTCATTCATGCTACTCTCTCATGGAGTTTCCTTAAGACCCCTAACGAGTTTCAAATGTATATTTTTCAATTAAAAAACCCGTTATCAATCATGGTTCTATTTTTATAATAAACAATGAAGGAGAACTCGTTACCAAACATGTCCATAACTGCCTTCATTCACAACAAGAATATAAAATATTGAAACGTCATCCTTGTTCATCAACTTTAAATTTAAAGGATCATTGCATTACACTTTAGAACCGGTGTTACTGCTAACAACAGATGGTTAACAATAGCTCCCATGGGTTGTTTTGAAAATAACTAAAATATTACTAATAATAAATAATAAAAAAATATACAAGCTTAACGTGGTGGTTACCTATTCCAATATAACAATAATATGTTTCTTTAGTTTTAGTGGGGTAATTGACAATGGAACCTAATTTTACTCATATAAAAGTGGAACAAATCCAGCACAAATATTCTCATATTTACAAAATGAATTCATTTTCAACACTTTTAGGGTCTCTCCTATTGTCATTGTTCTTTGCTACCTTATTTACTAACATCGATGGAAAAATCTTCCGAAACCCACCGATTACAGTAAACATAACAAATGTTCTAAGAATTCATGATCAGCTCACTATTCACTGCAAATCTGGTGATGATGACTTGGGAGTCCATCATCTCCCACCTTTGAGCGGTTACGCTTTTAGTTTTTGACCAAACTTTTGGGGCTCAACACAGCTTTACTGCACCTTCCAGTGGTCTGGCTGGTCGCATTACTTTGATATATACAAGGATGATAGAGATAGAACCAAATGCAACGATACTCTATGTTTGTGGTTAGTGGTTGAACATGGTATTTGTATGTTCAACTATAAAACCAAATTGTATGATATTTGCTACACATGGCCGGCTAAATGAATATAATAAATCGATATAAATTTGATACGGTGTATTAGTTTTAATGAATTATATTATTAAGATTTGTTAAGGTATTTCAATGCATAAAATACTTATTTATTAATTTCTTCCGGATAGGAATTATTTGCCCTCATTTATCGAAATCCCCCATCATTTTTTCGAACATAAATCAAACTCAAATATGACAAGAATACAAAACCAAATTAACTTTCTTTCTTTTTTTATTGGTTATAAAATTTAAACATCTCATTAGCTTTTAATGTTACGTTACTTGTCTATATTATTTCGATGATAATGTGTCTGATTTCAATGTGGGCGAAGTCTCGAAGAATATCATTATTTTTATTTGCTAATCTATTTACTATGGAATTATCAATTAAATTTATAGCAACCCAATCAAAACAATTCATTTTATAAGTTTGTTCAAATTGACATGATTAGTGTCATGGTCTTACATCAATGGCATAATGGAATTTGTTTATTACGACTCTCAAGTGGTCCGATGGGCGACACTCGCATAATAAACTCAGTTTTGTTTGACCCGCAAATGCTTCCACTAATGAGAAACTGTCGTATTATAGTAGTTTGACCCATACATTTTGACCGTTTGCAAATAAGGTATGAACTACCCTAAGCATAATTTAGTAGATACGGTATGAATTAAGATCACAAAGTTCGGTAGTTCAATTTCTTACTCCTAAAATGTTGAACTTAAAAAAATGAAAATTTAGAGACCTATTGGACATAGTCTTAGGTTTACGGACCAAATAGATATAAAGTTGAAAGTTTGTCGTGGACTAAACGTACAATATAGATAATTTTGAATGTCCAATACACTTTTAGTCTTACCTGATTTTAAAACTTCATCATAAAGTATGTATTCCATCTTATTGGAGGTAGTAATGATGATGAAAGAGATGTCATTCTACAAATGGGTCAAACCCTTACCTTGTTTAGGATATTTCAAGGTGGAGAATATAGGGCTTGGATTCTTTTCTTCGACTAGTCTACGAGTCCACAAGTAATGAGAGTCGAGATGGTCACTGTTGAGAGTCGAGATTCGATATGGGTCAAACCCGTTACCTTGTTTAAGATCTTTGCTCCAATAGGTTGAGAGTCGAGATTCGATGGATTTTGTGCAAATGGTCACGATTGATCATCTGATTCTTGTCATAATGGCAGTTTCGTAATTATCCATATCTTCAGGGGTCACTAGGTAGTTTGTCATGTTCAGAATATATTATTACTATTTTTCTACAAAAAATTCCATAATTTTCGTAACAATTCTTCATCCCTTCTTGGTCATTATTAAGACCGTTGTCCTTGATCAATCCTCTTGATTTCTTTTCTTGCATTCATTGGGTCTTACATGGATGGGTTTTCTTCATTTTTGGGGTGTTACATTGGATAAGGAAGGATAAGTAGGTAAACAAAGAAATGGTGCAAAACTATATTACCCCTAAGGATATCTAATTATGGTTCATGACCTAAAAGACCTCCAAATGCTATTAACTTATGTGGTAGACCTTATTATGTGATGTCTGAAGATATGATGATGTTTGAAAGTTATTGGAACATGTTGATTAGCAAAACAAAAAATTAGAGATAAAATGACCAAAATGCCCCTAGGACTACTTATTTAAATTCAAGGTCTATATGTGCTCCAAATGACTTGCTACTTCTTTAGAGGCCTATTTGTAAGGACAAGGAGTTATGTTCAATGGTTCAAGTTGATTAGAGCAAGCTTGGAACCTAAAGCAAGTTAGGACCAAAGAAACACCTAAAGGAAACACCTCAAGACATAAAAGTCAAGACCCTTCTAGAATCCTCTAAGGAATTCATTATGAATGTATGACCTTCTAGAACAACTCATGTTTGTTATTACGATGTATTCATATGTTTACGAACGCATGTTATAACTTATGCCTCAAGGAATTATGAACCTTAGAAACTTACAAGATTGAGAATCAAGAACAAAATAGCTCCTTTCAAAAACTATACAGAGAATACTTTATTGAATCCTAGAACAAATGCAAAATCTAAGCAATAGTTGGGTAATATAACCATTACCTCATATACTACAAACTCTTAAAATACTTTACAGGTTCTTTCCTATTATCGATGTTACTCCCTTCCCTATTTGATGTTAACTTCTTGACAGTAATGGCCTATCTAGAATGCATCACTGCCTTGTATACAGTCCCGCCATAAGCACACATCTCGTGAAAAGTAATAGTGACCTCAATTAGATCTTGAGAAGAAAGTTTTTTCCTTAGGTGGGAAATAGAAATCCGAATCCGTAGATATTCTTTCCTTGTTTTGCTCCATTTGGAATGGATGTCTCATGCAATATAAGATGATCATAATTAGAATGATAGAAACTCCACCTACCTTAAAAGATGGACATCAATCCACTGTGAATATGGCTCAAGATCTCCAACCCATATGGATATGGATACTCAATCCGTCTACGAAAGTCAACTAAATGTCATTACGGCTGATTTTCAGATAGGCAAAGAATTATTGAAGGCAGATTTTATGTCAGCTGCCAACTCTTCAAAGAGAAGAGCTTTCTTCCAAACCTACAAAGAAGCTGAGCGAAGTGAATTAAGAGCTCAATGGTATTCTCATACCATCACATGAGAGGGTTAACGTCACTACCAGCGTAAGGAGTCAGGGTGGAGCTTATTATCTGTCTAAACGTCATACCTCCGTATCTCTACCCCGCGCTGCATGAGGATAGGCAAAATGCAGTAACCGAAGGAAATGCCACTACGCCTTCGGCTTTTGCGCACAGTGGAGGGTGCCTCACCGTAAAAGGAGGGTCTGGTCTACGATGCAACTGTTAAACTACGTAGCCGAAAGGTGTAAGGAGTATGGGATACATTGGTGTGAGTTAAAAGTTATTGAGAGTGATAATTGTGTGATATCTTTGGTGTGTAACGTTTTAGAACAGCATTCTGGGTATTGTTTTATGTATTTTGGCTCAAAGAGGAGAAATCGCATTATCCGATATGTGAGTGTTGTTTGAGTGGTTCAGTGTTTTGAAGGGAGTTTATGGAGTTTGTGTAAGTGTGTCAGTAGTATGATATGGCTAGTGGTATTTTTCATGTTTGTTGTTGGTTGAAAATGTCTATGTTTTTGTAAAGTATAGTGTTTGTGTTTTTATGTGTAATGATTGTTCTGAAGAGTGACGTGTACTCTATAGGGTACGTTTTTTAGGAGAGTACTTTTTTTTTTGTTACCGCGAGATATATTGGCAGCTGCAGATCATTTGATTGGACTGAAATTTGGAATGGGTACACTTGACGATATGAATCATTTGAAAAATAAACGGATTCGTTCTGTCGCCGATCTCTTACAAGATCAATTCGGATTGGCTCTAGTTCGTTTAGAAAATATGGTTAGAGGAACTATATGTGGAGCAATTAGACATAAATTGATACCGACTCCTCAGAATTTGGTAACTTCAACTCCATTAACAACCACGTTTGAATCTTTTTTCGGATTACACCCATTATCTCAAGTTTTAGATCGAACTAATCCATTGACACAAATAGTTCATGGGAGAAAATTGAGTTATTTGGGCCCAGGAGGATTGACAGGGTGAACTGCTAGTTTTCGGATACGAGATATCCATCCTAGTCATTATGGACGCATTTGCCCAATTGACACGTCTGAAGGAATTAATGTTGGACTTATTGGATCATTAGCAATTCATGCAAGGATTGGTCATTGGGGATCTCTAGAAACTCCATTTTATGAAATTTCTGAGAGATCAAAAAAAGTGCGGATGCTTTATTTATCACCAAGTCGAGATGAATACTATATGGTAGCGACAGGAAATTCTTTGGCACTGAATCCAGGTATTCAGGAAGAACAGATTGTTCCAGCTCGATACCGTCAAGAATTCTTGACTATTGAATGGGAGCAAGTTCATCTTCGAAGTATTTTTCCCTTCCAATATTTTTCTATTGGAGCTTCCCTCATTCCTTTTATCGAACATAATGATGCGAATCGTGCTTTAATGAGTTCTAATATGCAACGTCAAGCAGTCCCGCTTTCTCGGTCCGAAAAGTGCATTGTTGGAACTGGGTTGGAACGCCACGTGGCTCGAGATTCAGGGGTTGCCGCTATAGCCGAACACGGGGGAAAGATCATTTATACCGATACTGACAAGATCATTTTTTCGGGCAATGGGTATACTCGAAGAATTCCATTAGTTCTGTATCAACGTTCTAACAAAAATATTTGTATGCAGCAAAAATCCCAGGTTCACCCGGGTAAATGCATTAAAAAAGGGCAAATTTTAGCGGACGGTGCTGCTACAGTTAGTGGCGAACTTGCGTTGGGAAAAAATGTATTAGTAGCTTATATGCCATGGGAAGGTTACAATTCTGAAGATGCGGTACTAATTAGCGAGCGTCTGGTATATGAAGATATTTATACTTCTTTCCATACGGAAATATGAAATTCAAACTCATGTGACAAGCCACGGACCTGAAAGAATCACTAACGAAATCCCACATCTAGAAGCCCGCTTACTCCGAAATTTAGACAAAAATGGAATTATGATGCTGGGATCGTGGGTGGAGACAGGCGATATTTTAGTAGGTAAATTAACGCCTCAGATGGCGAAAGAATCATCGTATGCCCCCGAAGATAGATTATTACGAGCCATACTTGGCATTCAGGTATCTTTTGGAATAACTGCTGCTATTACTATCCCTAACTAAAAAAGTGTCATCAGATACGAAATTCCGAATGCCGACTAAATCATCAACAGTACTGTAACTAGAATTGTCACTATGATTAGGAATGTTTTTATTCATATTATTGATAATTGATCCTTCACTTTCAATAGGACCAAGACTATTGATTGATTTACTTAGCCTAGACCTGTATTCTAACTCCCCGTTAGACAACCTCGAATTTAACCATCTTTTTTCCATAGAGCTTTCTTGCCCCTATTTCCATCAAAATACAATAGATGAATAGTCATTCGATAAAAAATAAATCATTTGAATATCTCATTTCCTACCAGGAATAGGATCTAAATCCAATCACTCGGATTATTAACTACTAACAAGTGGGTCTTAAAAAAAAGAAGGGTTCCGTTATATATAATATAGTGAAGTTATACTTAGGGTTCTCCCAAAAGAGAATTTTTTTTTTCAATTAAATCAATTAAATCATTAATTTAATTGATTTAATTGAAAAATAGCGGTTTCTCACCTGTTATATCAAATTCACATTAAAAAAAAATCGTTGTTCTCCCTATGAATATGAAGAACTTTTTTCGTAAAATCTCGTTTACTAAAAAATTTGTATTCCGAAAAAGAACGAACAGTCCCGTGGTGGTACGTAAGGCACGGACTCCGCGAACGTCCCGCGCCCCCTTTACTAATAAAGGAAAGAAAGCCTCAACCAGAACCACATTCCTTTTGCGTGCAGATGTAGCTAAGTGTCTGACTATATTGGTCATAGTTCCCTGCTGTTGCGGCCGGTGCTCGTTTGCGCGTGAACCAACCCAACAAAGAAGGAAAGGATGCGTCTCTCTCGTCGGGGCATCTGAGAATGATTCGAGTTGTATGAAGGGAAACTCTCACGTACAGTTTCTTGTTTTTGGGGGGGGAAGGAGCCCGACAGGGTCCCCCCACTGACTTTTTACGGGCCTAAGTGAAAGTGAAGTGGTGGGCCTACCTATCCCAACCAGGGGTATGCTGGGATTTGCGAAGAGCAGCACCTTACGATGTTCATGACCAATTGGATCCTGACGTACCCGTAGGTACCAGAGGAGATTGCTATGATCGTTACTGTATCCGTATCGAAGAGATGCGACAAAGTGTTCGTATCATTGTGCAATGTCCTAATCAAATGCCTAGTGGCATGATAAAAGCCGATGATCGTAAGCTATGTCCTCCATCACGATCTCGAATGAAACTATCCATAGAATCGTGTGCCGTGTGAAACGTAGATCATCGCCGTTCTTAACCGAGACTCAGGTTAAGCTCCGTCTCGGAACCTTGTGGGGTTAGGAGTAAAGCATCCCGAGGTTGACGCATCTCGTTGGGCGTGGAGAAACATTGGGAACCAAAATAGCTTTCTTCGGAGCCGTTTCTTGTCCCGTCCCCCCGCCCCGGCATAGTGCTTCTCTTTCGGGGATTCGGAAGAATACACACACTTCTCCCTTCTTCATTGATCTGGGGGAAAAGGAACCGTCTACCTGTTGGGAAGCTAGACATTAAGTGGCTTGATGAGGATAACTAAGCTGACACGCCGGAGTTGGCTGCTGGCACAACTGGGTGGTGCCTTACCGCACCGAAGGTGAACCCGCGGTAGCTTTCGTGGTGGTGCTTCAGGATTCCAATGTACTGCATCCAAGATCAGAACGAGCTTGCCGGCGGACCATTGTCGTCCCATTCTTGAGTGAGCTGGAGCGCAGCCATCTTAGCCACTGAACTAGCTAGAAGCTATTGCTTCGGGTAGAAGCACTAAAAGAAAAGGACCAGGAAACACGGCGGTATAGGAACCACGGGACCCCACCACTAGTCTAGTAAAGGGAAATCAGAAGTGCGCTCCTGCACACCAGCTGAAAAAGCCCTTTACCGTTTGAATGAATAATAAGGTCAGCTTCATAGTTCCAACCGTCATAAGGTTTTTTTATGCCCTTTTTTTAGGTTGGGTTGCTCGATACGGGGTCCTCGTAGTAGGCTGAACAACATCCAGCCGAGAGAGGGCACCCTTTAGAAGCAAGAGGTTGGGAAACCAAGAGAACGCTTCGCCTTTTCTTAGTCTTTTTACCGCTGACGGAGTAGGAGTAGCACAAAAAGAGGGATTTTGCTTATTGACCCAATGAGAAACCACTAACATCTTCTTCGTTGGGGCTTCGCGCACTGGGAAAAGGCTATAACGCCACGGGAAATCGACCACTAGTAACAAAGCTCAC